>NC_141624.1:5776939-6459439 GCF_047967505.1 Dipteris shenzhenensis | reverse complement strand
GCCTACGGGCCAAGCAAATATTTGTAGACTGTCTCTTGTAGTGCAGACTTTTAAAAAATCCCTTGGAGGAGCAACCATTGTCAAAGAAAGCCCTCTGTCGTGCTCTTGTCTCCCACTTCATATTTTTCTGTGATCATTGCTTTGCATGCAATGTCTAGCCTTACATAAAGATGTGCTTTCTTCAAAAGACAAAGGCTGAAAATGACTATTTCCGTTCATTACTTGAGTGCTTATGATAGTTTCTTATGAGGGAGAGAGAGACTTATGTTCATGAGATTTCTGTGAATCTCATCCATTTTCGTTCATTCTTATTGTGAGAGAGAGATTTCATGGAGATAGGAATCCATTGCTTGTGATTTAGGTTCAGAGAGGAAATCCATTGCTTGAAAGAGGGAGAGTTTTTGAGACTACTGCAACTTGCAAAGCCGTGGCTCTTAGACTCCCAATAGCCATCTCCTCTAGTAACAACTGCTTCTCCTAGTAGTGCAACCTCTCCAACAACTGCAACAGAGCTATCAACCCTGCAACAGACCTTCCTACAACTAAGGCAACCCTGCAATAGAGCTCTCGAGCCCGTAGCAAATGACTCCAACTACCAGCTTCAATGAAAGATAGCACCCAAGTGGCTCCAACGAGCCACAAGGCCTTTAACAGTTAGCCATTGGGAGTCGCCTTCATGCTCATGACAACTAGTGCCCTGACCTTGTAGTTTCCATAGGCTGTGCCATCGATAGGGGACTCCAACCCTTCAATACTCCAAACTATTGTCTTGCAGCAGTAAGACAAAAGCTCACGGGCACTGCCATCCAAGCCTCTCCTATATTCAACGCTCCAAAGATGACGTGCCCTAGCTATTCTTGCCTTCATCTCCACGAGCAACCTGTAAGCCAGCCAGCTTTCAGCCTATCCTGTGGTATTTCATGAAAAGAGATCCGCAACCAAAGAGGAGCATGATCAAAATGCATAAAGGCATAATCTACCCACAAATTAGTGGTGAGAATGTCACAGTGCTGCAGGTTGAGCCTGTACCAATAATCCAATCGATCCTGATATGAAGACTGTGCATTATGATGGAAAGTAAAGCCTAGGAGTAGCAAAGGATGTAATTCCTTCCAAAGATCAACAAAATTGAATTGTAGCAATAATTGAGACCAACTCTGCCTCTCAGAGGCTGGCATATGTCTCCATGCTGAGGGGTATTATTAGAATCACCACAAAGGAAAGCATGCTACCTCCAGGGATATCACTGCATATCATCCCAAGTCATACCTCTACTACGTGGGGCTTGAGGTACATACTCTGAGGCAAATTCAAAGATTTCTCCCTGAATGAGACACTACACAACCATCCATCTACCTTGTGTATCATTGAAGGCAATAGTGGGCTAAAGATCATGCTTCACTAAAAAGACTACTACTGAGAAAGAATGTTGTCCAGCATAAAAGATATCATAACCAACAAAATGACCATGCTATCTAGCATACATGTGCTGATTATGTTCTTGTAAAGCCACAATATCAGGCTACAAATGATGAACATACACCCATACTATCTTCCATTTTCTAGGATCACACAAACCTTGTACATTGAGTGTCAAACATTTGATTTGCGATAACATATTTACAATGTATGTACAATTAAGGCAAATCCAACTCAAGTCTGCATATCCACCTTAGGGTCAAAAACGCTCCTCTAAGGTGACAAAGGTGCCTAATGAGAGGACAACAAACCCACCACATCCTCTTTCATAAAAAGAGTGTGACTGGCTGTCATCACAACTGCCCAAGTAATGCTAATACCTAAATTTTCTTCAAGGGTATGCCCAATACCTAAATTTTCTTCAGGGGTATGGCCATTAGAAGCCATACCATTCCATGTGCGAGGAGGCAAAGGTTTCTGAGCTATGATAGTTTTTCTCGATGTCTGTCAAACTTCTTGTAAGGTTTTTTCTTTGCCCTTAGATTGAGAAGTGGAAGACAACACAATAGGAGCATTCCTTGTAGAAACCATTGGTGCTTTGCTTTTCATCTTGGACTACATAAACTTGTTTATTGCCTTTGTTTTTGAATCCAAAGACCCTGCAGTGTCCTTATTTTGCAATTGTGTATAAATAGCTTCTTGTGGCATTCTTTGCACTGGCAATGGATATTGTGAAGCCATATGCCCGAATTTCTTGCATTCAAAACAAGCTCCTGCAAATAAACCCCACTTGAGCTTATAATATGCACTCTCCATAGCAACATTATTTATAGTAATAGAATAAGATTCTGGTGTGGGATTATCAGTATCCCACAAGATGCAGAATCTATTCAAATTCCCATTTGGCCTCAGAGGATAAACCACTTTACCCAAAGAAGCTGCAATTTTGGGCAAAAGGGATGCCAAAAACTAGGGAAATCCACCACCTCAACCCAAACCGGACAGCGACATTGGATGAGTGCTTGATAATCCTTGGTCAGTGATCATGGAAGGACATGTACCATTTGCTGCCCAAAAAAAAGAGGAGTGTTCGAGAAGCATTTGCTTGTGCTCCTCATCTGTCTCATTATGACCTCAAAAAAACCCCTTGCTGCATAGTGGACCTTGCGAATAAAAGAGCCATCAAGAGTTCTGTTCAACCAATTCCCAACATTTGCAGCGACAAGAATACAACCTGGAAAGAAAATAATGAAAGCATGTTTGGCATAATCCCTTAGAGGGTCAACTATGTCATCCACCTTGACCATGAGTCCAACTATGGGGGCTGAATCTTTCTAGGCTTTGCGAATGTCCTAAAAACCTTCATGCATCACATCAAAGACCAATTTAGCTTCAGAGGAGTCATGAATAGGGTCATCTTGACCCTCAGACTACTTCTATTTTTTATGCTGTTCCAACCTTTTTTTCTGAAACATTTTCTCAAATTCATATGCAGCCTTATGGAATACTCCACTGATGAAGTGACAGCAAATACAATTGAAACTTGGGAATTTGTATAGAGAATGATCTGCTCAAGGAGGCATAGAAAAAGAGAGCAAGTGTCGTACAAAGCCAAAAGTAGATCGTATGGAATCCCTACAAATCGTACCAAATTCCTACAAACTATACTATATTCTTGCCAATTGTACGAAATGGCTGCAAACTGTACGGATTCTTTGCAAAGATGTACAGAAATCTTGCAATGTGGGACAGAACAATACGAAATGCATAGACCTGCATGGCAGATCTATGGAGGCCGTACTAGTAGCAGATGACGTGGTAGTACAAATGATGCAAACCTGCACGGGCCTATACAGGAAAAAGCGAAGTTAACGAAGACTTGACATGGGTACGAAACCCTGAACGGAGAGCTAGCAGGATAGCAAAAGAGGTTGTATGTCTTGCAAGGTCTAAACCACCAGGAGAGATGACGCAATGGCAGAAAGGGGTTGTACGGAGGTCAAAAATGAAATCACCATATCCAAAGACTTGGGAGGTGGAAAGGGGCTTTACGGAGGCAAGAAATGAAATCACCATATCCACAGACTTGGGAGGTGGAAAGACACACACACACACACACACACACACACACACACACACACACACACACACACACAGAGTCTTCAGGAGGCTTTGTGTGGCTATGAGACAAAGTACACTATCAAAGCGACACATGCTCATAGAAGCCACTATGGGATGAGGCAAAAGGGGCTCACTAAGAGCCTTTGGGTTACTATACTAGACTAAAATCAGAAATACAAAGCACAAACTCAAAGTCCAAAACTCTGGGACTAATAGCTAGTTGCAATCTCAAAGTAGAAGTCAACAGACATAGCCAGGTGCCATGGTGGCTCTCCTGTGAGCTGCGAAAATGTTCATATATTTGTTTCTCTGGTCATCTCATGCCATGGTGGGGTGCATGGTCTCTAAGTCTATGTATCGAATAGATTTGTGATGGGTTGGACCTCCATTGTGCATGCTCTGGTTCATCATCGCATCGTGTGTGGCTCCTACCTCTTTGGCTACATCTCTCCTCCTCATCATCTTGTCTCACGGATCCATAATACCCTCATGTTGTCGATCTCCTCCTCTACCCCAACATGCCTAAGAGCAAACTGGAATGTGTAGAAACCTATGGCCTATCATTGGGCTCGATCCATCCCTCTCTCCTACTAAGCAACCCTCTTTTGCTCTATGATATGATGCAGAAGGATCCCTCTAGGATGTCTCATCTCCATCAAATAAAGGCCAACATAGATGTGGTCTTGGAAGTGAATCAATTGGGAGAGAGGCCCAATGCCATGGCCCTCCTAGAAGAGGCAGTGATAACGTCCTCGGATCTCATAGGCCTGTGGGGATTAAAGGCCACTGTACCTTGATCTCAGTTATGTACAATACTTAAACACACATACATATGGATGACATAGAAGATTAGGGTGTCTGCACCCACCAAAACTTGTGTGGCTCTCTCTTCTACCTCTCCCTCTCTCTCACCTTCTTCCGTTCTGCTTCCGCTTCCGTTGATGAGATCTCTCAACTAGTATCAAAGCACGGGTGTTCTAGCTGAGCCTGGGTGTGAGCCTAGAGCACGAAGTCTGCTGCTATAGCTCTATGGGAGAAAGAAGAAGCTCCATTGGGTGACTTTACCTTCATCCTGGTGTACAGAGACTTTGCAAAAACCTTTGTAAAGTTCTTTGAGTGGGTTTGGAGTAAAAAAGACGTTTTTTTATGATTCTCCTATTCCTTTCGATGACTGAGAGTCTGAAATGACATGCAGAGGTAACCACTACAGAGGCTTCATTGGCTAAGGGAAAGCTTCGACACATTGCATTTGATGCACTCATAGTGCTATGCTGTCTTGGATGAGACATTATTGATGCTTATGCCCATGTACAGTGTTTATGCTTGAGGCATTTGGCTCTTATTGGCATTGGGTTTGCCATTATTTTGTCATTGCAGGTTGACATTTTCTTTTGGCCCAGATTTGCTCATATGGATGCATAGCATATGCACATGAGTTAGATGCATTTTGATGCTTTAAGCCTTGAGTTTTTTATGACACTATCCTTTATTGAGGCACACATATTTGGGTGCACCTGGTATTTGGTGTGATTTCTCTCTTGTAGGTACTAGCATTTGGGAAAATGTTATGGCATCCTCTTCCATGTCTGAAAAGGAGTTTTTCAGCATTGAAAAGTTTGATGGGACAAACTTTTCTTTGTGGAAAGAACAGATAAGGGATGTGCTTATTCAAAAGAAGCAAATTAAACCCTTGGTAGGGATTGGAGCTAAGCCTGCAGATATGTCTAAGGATGATTGGAATGAGTTGGATGCATTAGCAAAGTCTACTATTAGACTTCATCTTGTAGAGTCAGTCTATTTCACAGTAGTAAATGAATAGACTATGAAAGATTTGTGGAAGAAATTATGTGCCACTTATGAGAAGGAAACTACCTCTAATAAAGTTTATCTCATGAAGAGGTTGTTTGAGCTGCACATGAAGGAAGGGGTCTCCATTGCTTCTCACTTGAATTAATTCAATATTATTTTCAGCCAGCTTCAAGCTCAGAAGATGAATTTTAATGCAGAGATTGAGGCAATATTCATCTTATGTTCATTGCCATCCTCATGGGATACCTTCCTTACAGCTGTCAGTAGATCTGCACTTGGTGGAGTACTGAAGTTTGATGGTGTTGTGGGTAGCTTGTTGGCTGAGGAGATTAGACAGAAGTCTATGGATGGCAAGAAGCAAGATGCAGCCTTAAATGTGCAAAGGAGCATATCAGAGTTCAGAGTTCAAGGGGAAGCCTAAGAAAGAAATGGGTTTGCTTTTGTTTTGAAAAATGTGAGACATGTGCCTAAGCTGACCAAGAGTCTCATTTCAGGAGGTCAGCTAGATGATGTTGGTTATCAGACCACCTTTGGTTTTGGAAGTTGGAAAATTCAAAAGGGCTCTATGATTTTGGCCAGGGGTGCCAAATGTGGGACTTTGTTTCTCTTACATGTATCCAAGGTGTCTGATCATGTTGTTGGAATAACCAAACTGCCAAGTACTTCTTTGTGGCATTGTAGGTTGGGGTACATGAGCCAAAATGGAATGAAACTCTTATGCCATTTCGGTTATGTACTGCATTAGAGTTTTTTTAATTTTGAATTTCGTGAGCACTGTCTTTATGGAAAGCAGACTAAATCATCTCATAAAAGAAGGGGAATGAAAGAGATTGAAAAGCTTGATCTGGTGCATTTACCAATGCCTGCACGATCATTAGGTGGGACTGAATACTATGTGACATTCATTGATAATGCAACTAGGAAAGTGTGGGCTTATGCTACAACTCGAAAGAGTGATGTGTTCCAGGTATTTCAGAAATGGCTGGCTTTGGCTGAAAATCAATCAGGTAGAATGCTTAAATGCTCACGCATTGCTGACAATGGTGGAGAGTATCTCACGACTTTCAGTATTTTTGTGATACACGTGGGATTAAGAGGGAGCTCATGTTCCCTCGTACTCCAGAGCAAAACCCAGTTCTAGAACAGATGAACTGCACCATTCAGGAAAGGTTGCAATGTATGCTTTCCAATGCAAGTCTTTCTGGATGGTAGTATTTTTGAAGAGGCATGGAGTGGCAAGAATCCCTCTTACTCTCATTTGCATATATTTGGGCATGAGGCAAATGCACATGTGCCAAAAGAGCTTCAAAAGAAGCTAGATCATGTCTCATCTTTCTAGGTTATGGTGAAAGTGGCTATCGTCTCTGAAATCTTGAAGCAAAGAAGATCATACAAAGCCATGATGTGGTCTTCAATGAGAAGAAGATGCATAAGACACCCATCAGGGATGTGGAAATGAGGAGAATCACTTTCCAGGATGTGAATCCACCTACATATGTTGATAGACAGTAAGCTGTCCATGCACCAAATGTGTAAGAAATGGTGCCTCCAGGTACTCCCACAGGCACACAATCCAGCACAAATGATGAACTATCTATTGGTGGAAATGATGAGCCAAATGCGGCTAGTATGTAGGCGAGACAGCAAGCCAGAATGCCCTTGAGAAGATCAACTAGAGTGTAGACCGCTTGAGAGATTTGTTCCAGGGGTAGACTACGTGATGCTTATTGATTGTGAGATGAATTCACTCATGATGAAAAATAAGACTTGGGACTTGGTTTCTTTGCCACATTTAGATCACATTTTTGAATCTATCCTTGATGCATCTTGGCTGTCAAAGGGAGCGAATAGTGACAAATGGGTTCGATGCCGTAAAATCCACTCATTTAATGAATTTTACTGAGGGATTTTCTAGAAAAATTATGGAGATCGCCCATTAACTAATCATGATTGTCCATTCCCTAATTGTCTCCTTATGAGGCCCTCTTTGAGCCCAAAATTCCCCCTAATGGACCCAATTTTTGCATCCTACATTTTGATAATGTCCTTAGTTGCTAATATACAAGGCTTGGCATTTCCATCATCGATCTTCTATATGTTTTCCCCAATGACACTATATTTTGTTGTTTCTGCCCACATGTTTCTTGTTCGATGAGTTGTCCATCTTCAAACTTGGAATCCAAAAATTGTTACTATTGTGTGTTAGAGAACTCTTCGAACTGAAACTTAATTGAATACATTATACTTACATCTTTGACAAGTCCTGAGATAACTCTAGCAATATTTTGGTGGTTGTGTATCACAATGTTTCTTCTTTCTATGCTTCTTAACTGATCTTTTGAATCTTTCCTTATTGTTTGCAAGTGCGAGAGGTAGTTCACTTTGGGTAATGTGAGCCCATGTGATGGGCGAGGTGTGATAGTTGTCCCTTGGGGTAGTGCTAGCAGCACACAAGATAGAGATAGGGGGCTAGAGAGCCCTACAGTGTGGCAATATTGGCTCCAGATAGGTTGACGGGGGTAGCAGAACCCCTAGCTAAACTACACATAGATTCACCTTTCCTACTCCTTGAGGATCTTGACCGAGTAGTTCCACATTTCTTTCTGCCAACTATGTATTGAGATTGGATGGGCTATGAACGTACCTAGATTGGACTCTATGTGATCTACAAGAGGTTGAGTCAAAGGAGCACTCACTTTCTGATATCGTGTGTATTATGATATCAGAGACCGCCACCATTGTCTTATCAAAGATGGATTTAGACCAACCTCTTGGTTCATCAAGATTAGAGATGATTAGTGATCTTCTTTCATGACATTTTACATCATAGAGACCAACTACTCACATAGAGACAAGGTTAGGAGGGTCAACTAGCGTTGACTCATAACCTATCTTTTAAATTCAGGTAGCATGGACCAACAATCCCTAGGGAGGTGACACACTTGAGACTTGGAGCTTAGAGACATGGTAGGCCCGCTAGTGTGTTGACCCACAATTGATGCTTGGAGATTTTCCCTTCATGTTCGTCAAACTAGGGATTGAGTTACAGTTGACAGGGTGATAGTGGCACTTGAGCTACTATAAGAAGACCACAATAGACCATGTAGATTGACCAACATCAATGCTGCTCAATCATAGGGTTTATCCCTTCATAGCATCAATCCCTGCTAGAGCCTCTAACCACTACAACCCTCCTATTCATCAAACGCCTCTAACCACTACAACCCTCAACTAGCCTCTAACCACTACAACCCTCCTATTCATCAAACGCCCAAGGGACTTGGTTCCTCAAACAACTAGAGCCTCTAACCACTAGAGGACTATCACTGTATTACCACATTATAGATCTATCTTTCTCCCAATGGGTTAAGCTTTAGTATTCACATTTGAATTTATCTTAGATGCACATGCTTGCGATTGATTTCACCGATTCAGCTCATTGTATGTGGTTTTTCAATCTCATAGACCCTTTAGTCTTTCAAAGACTTTAATAAACACCCTCTCTCTCTCTCTCTCTCTCTCTCTCTCTCTCTCTCTCTCTCTCTCTCTCTCTCTCTCTCTCTCCCTCCATCCATCCACAACACACACACACATGCACACATGCACACAGACCCACATGCACGCACATATGTAAGCACACATGCATGCATGCATGTGTGCTTACATATGTGCATGCATGTGGGGGTGTATGTGTGTGTGTGTGTGTGTATATATATATATATATATATATATATATGTATGTATGTATGTATGTATGTATGTATGTATGTATGTATGTATGTATGTATGTATGTATATGTATATATATGTATGTATGTATGTATGCATGCATGCATGTATGTATGCATGCATGCATGTATGTATGTATGCATGTATATATGTATGACATATGTATGTATGTTATATATATATGTATATGTATATGTGTGTGTGTGTGTGTACACACAAACACACACACACACACACACGTGTTAGGGTTAGGGTCTTCAAACTCTTGTGCATTCTAGCACTCTTTGTGTTAGGGCTGTGCATAGTATGAACATATGACGTTGACATGAATCCTCAATATTAACATCATGAAGTAGGCCTTTTTTCAAGATGATTGTATGGGATAATGTAGGACTTGAACATTACATTCCATCACACCCCTAATAGAATGTCCTTCCTTTGAGTCAAACCAAAGCTTGTTGGCATTCTCAAAATTTCCCAAGTGGTTTTGGTCAAGATACATGCAACATTCTCTTTTCCATCACAAAGTTGCAATGTGATGTCACAGTTCACCAAGGAACTCTCATTCTCTGATGGATTTCTCTCTTACATCAATGTGCTTTGCCTTGGAATGATACACTAGATTGTTGGCTAATGCTTGAGCCAATTAATTATCATAGTATATTGTTGTTGGCTTTGTCTCATCAAAGTAATATGTTTTTGAAAATACTCTTCTGATCCATGCAGCCTCACATGCAATTGTCAGTGCTCTATATTTTGCTTCTGTATAAGACAAAGAAATAATTGGCTATTTGTTTGACAACCATGATATAGAGCCTCGACCATAAAAATGCATATCCTTGTGTAGACCTCCTAGTCTCATGATCCCTTGCATAGTCAATTGTCACAATCTCCGTGTAACCTTGGATGGCATCCTCTATATTGTATTTGTATCATTGATGTACCTTAAGTTCACTAGACATGTTATGTTAACTATACAGTGAGTGAACTTACTGTATTCCAAATTGTCTTGTACCGTTGATGCCCCTCTAGAACTCAATGCCAATTCTAATAATGCATAAGTCCAAGAACTTTCATGTTGAGCTCTGCAGTAGATAAGTCTTGTTTTAGCTTGATGATGAAGCTTTACAATGAGATCTTCTACATACAAAAATCCAGTGGTATTTTCTTTCCCATGAAATGACTTCATGTATCCCAAATTAGAAAACTACTTGTCATTTCCATTGTACCAACTTTAAGATGCTTGCTTTAAGCCATAGAGACTTTTCTCAGGATGACAAACCTGTTTCTCTTTTCCATGTTTAACATACCCTGATTGTTGTTGCATGCATACTTCTTCATCTACATATCCATTGAGAAAAGCAAGTTTGGAATCTGGCTGATACACATTTTATCTGCTTAGTATGGCTAATGATATCAAAAATCTTTGTAAAATAGCATGATGGTATGAAACTCATCTACACATCCATTGAGAAAAGCATACTTGACATCTAACTAGTACACATTCCATCTGGTTAGTGTTGTTACTGATATAAAAAATCTTATGGAATCCATCTTTACTAGTGGAGCATAAGTCTCATCATCATGCTGGCCATATTGTTGTGAAAAGCCTTCTATAACTATTCTAGTATGGCTTTGTATCTTCAAATGCTAACATTATGATTAGACTTGACTTTGTAAAACCACCTATTTACAATTTCCTTCTTTCCTAATGGAAGGTAACATAAATCCCAAGTGTTTTTTTTGTACAAAGTGTCCATCTCTTTATTCATAGTAGTGTGCCATTTTGTTTATCGACTGCATCCTCAAAGTACATTGGCTCTTCTATAGCCATGATGGTATAGTCATAAGAGCATACTTCACCTCACCCACCATAGGTTTTGTTGTATTGCCAATATCAATAAATAACCATAGCGCGACTAGTAGATGTTATGTGATGCCTGTAAGTGCCTTGTATTAATAGGTAATCCTTGGAAGAACCCGCTGTTGGGCAGTTAACTACCAAATAGATGGGCAGGAATGCACCACAACATTAACAAACAAGGGTTGTACCTTGGACATTTCAATTGGTTTAGGTGCCTCGGACAACCCAGTGCTTCCCGTGATCCACAAGATCATCGATGCGCCTGCTTTAGTCTAGAAGAAGACCGTGGATCCTCTAAGAACAATGGAAGGCTGTCAACACCAAGGTAGTACCTATATCCTCCCATGATGATTTCATCATGTCACAAGAGGGAAGGTGAGAGCACTATTAGTAACTATATCTACCAAATAAACGGCCCCCTACCCTCCGCCTACCTCGCCCTCAAAAGAGAAAGGATCCTGTTGGATTCCAAAGGGCATTCTTCCAACCTCTACTCTTCAATCCCTAAAAGATCAAAGTCAATGTGAAACCTTACGCACACCCTTACTTCCCACATCGACAGGGATTCAAGCTCCCAAACTGAGGAAATCTTGAAGAAGATGACGTGCAACAACAAGCAAACAGCTAAAAAGCCACCCCAGCTGGGTTCCTAAAATGCTACTTCACGCTCAAGGCTACTACAAAGGCAACAAGTATATCTCAATGCCTAAGACCCACTACACGGCAATCACTCTACCTTCTTGTAAATTTCCCACTAATACCAGGTAGCCATTGGTGTCATCTACATGAAAGGCAACAGTACTACCACAAGAACTTTCGTCTAAAACAGAGGTAGTGCCACAAGAACCTACTGCTAGTCCTTCAAGGAAAAATATTGTTGAGGAAAATTCATAGGCAAGTCTCTTCCACTTGCAAATCCTTATCCTGCAAAGGAATACATTGTAGCAGTGCCACAAGAACCTATTCCAAAAAAGGGAGCAACAACCCAAGAACATATTGCATCAAAGGAGAAACGTGAGGCCCGATGGGTCCCCAATTGTAGACTACTGGGGATACAGCTAGTTGCTACTTTTTGGCTAACGTGATGACTCTAGTTAATGCTGACTCATTGTGCTAATAATGTGTCCCACTGTGATGATAATGCTGCTAATGCCAGGTGTTGTGTTAGTAATGTCAATCACTACATTAAGGCTAATGTTGACCCACTACATTACAAGGATTACTATATAAGGAGGAAGCCTCATTCTGCAACTCCTCACTTTGCATCGTACCAAAATTCTTCACAAATTTCATTGCTTCCATTTCCATCTAAAACTCATTGCCACTCATATCCACCATACGTCAACTAGATCTTCATGCTTTGTCAGTGCAAGTGACCTATTTTCAGTCGAAGGACTACTCCCAAGTGATGAAGCCACCTTCACCTACCACTCCCTCCACTTCCTACACTATTTTCGTAACCCTCCCTTTCCAAATGGATCAATCGAAGATGTAGACCACCCATGAGCCCAAGCCCTCGTCTCAGCAATCCACCACATGGCCCCAAAAGAAGCGCAAGATCATTGACACAGAGGATGTGTATAACTACTCTGAACACAATCTACAAATCACACATTTCTCCCCCTTTGGGAGTAGATATAGAGGGTTGTGATTCATTTGCAATTCAAGTGTAACATGACTGCCAACCAATGTCTACTCGTCCAACAAATGCATATGCAGAGCAACGACACCCTCTCAACATGATTCTCTGTCTTTTGAGCTTCTCCAAGGTCTCGTTAGGAAAAACCACATGGCAGATAGGACCAAACCATGGTTTAGTTTGTTTAACTCTAGGTTTGGTTTAGTGGTCTTTGGTTAGCAGAGTACCACGTGGAAGATACGCTCAGGACAAGTTGACCCCCATTGAGTGGTTGGTCAAGTTATCCAAAGCTGTCCCTTATCTAGTCATGTCGTCAATACCATATCATCTTATATACCACCTCAACAAGACCAGTCATCAATCCACCTAAGCTGCCACATCATCATTGCCACATGGCACTGACCCTTGCATGCATAGTCCCCTGCTAGGCACATTGTGAACACACTGCATGTGACCACTCCTGCCACCTTAACACAGGGCTCCACAGGCATAGTCCCTACTAGGCACAGTCACCGCATGTGACCCCTTGACTACCACATCATCATTGAGCACGTTTGCACTCCTTTTGCCCCTCCACCTAGATTAAGTCGTATCTCTTGATCCAAGAAGAATTTGAGGGTGCTCCAAAAAGGAAAATCTCTTGATTTTTCATGCTCTACACACTTGTCACATAACACCGCTTGGCTACATGCATCTATGAGGAGTACCATTTTAATCACTTCTCTACTGAAATAGTTCGCATGGCATTTTGGCTCCATAGCATTCCCAAGCCTTACACAGAGAATTTAGTTGGGTTGGCAGTTCATCTTTTTCACCCACACCTACTCCTTCTAAGGGCATAGAAGAGGTGGTTTCCATCCTTAATGCTAGATGGAAACTATCTAATACTGAAAGGAAATGGGATATCAGGTTCTCACTTATCTAGGATAGAAAGATACCATAAAAAATGTCCACTCTTTTGTGGCTAATTCTCCATAAAGCTGTCTAGACAAACTGTAGAAGCTTGAGGATTGGCAAGGGAGATGGCATCTATAAATCTTGTTTGGGAATCGAAGAAGACATATTCGTCTTGTTTATTTCCTACCTCAAGGCAATAAAAGTTTGGAAGGTGATTCATCTAATGCTAGGGGAACCAATCAACTGGAAATCACTTCTTCTGGGAGAAGCACTCAAGCTAACTTATGCCACATGGGTCAATATCAGAGCACATGCACTGTGGTTTATAAGGATAGCTAGGAATGCATATCAGTTTAATGATGAGTTCATTTGTGCTGAACATTTATTTTTTAATTGGTATGGAAAGAATGCTGCTGCTCCTACTAATTGATTACTACCTTTTGTGTGGTCCAAGCCAAATTTTTGCTGGATCAGGAAATTTATAGCTTTAATGAGCAGATCTTTCAATTACAGGTTGAATTGGATGATCACATTAGAGATGATGGGAGATGTACCAACTCCAACATGGACCTAAAAGCTGAGCTCCTACCTTCTTTATTCCCTTTTAAGCATGAACCTGCAAGCTAACTATTCACTTTTTCCTTCTACCTTGAATTTATCAAGAAGCTATTATGTCACTATGGGAAGCAAATTTTGGCCTTTTTCCTCTGAGCTATAAAATATTTTGTTTACATACTGATTATTCCTCTCTACAGAGGGGTCTTTTGTTCTTATGGAACTTCTATGTACAAAGCTTATAATCATAATATAATCAAACTCTTATTTGCCCCAAAAAAAAAAAAGTCTCTAGTGCTTCCTCTTAGCAACACCATTCTACTGAGATGTGTGAGCTGTAGTGAGTTTTCTCTTGATCCCGTACTTCTTGCAAAACCCATTGAACTCGGTGGAAGTGAACTCTCCCCCTCTGTCTATACGGAAGGCTTTGATTACCTCCCTGCTCTCCTTCTCTACCTGGACCTTCCAGTCTTTGAATTTCTCATAAGCCTAGGACTTCTTGGCCATGCAAAATACCCATGTCATGTGACTGAAATCATCCACAAATAAAAGAGAATACCATGAACTTGCAAATGAATTTTTTCACATTGGACCACAGATGTCGGAATGAACCAACTCGAGTGACTTCTTGGCCCATGATGAGGCCTCCTATGGGAACTTATCCCTATGTTGCTTGCCCTCCAAGCAAGCCCTACAAACATGGTCATCATTGCTTGCAATCGGTGGAAGTCCATCCGCCATCTTTGACTTCTGTATCTCGATGAGAGTGCCATAATTGATGTGACCAAACCACTCATGCCACAATCTGGATCTACCATGGTCCCTGTGCACCAACAAAGCATTGAGATGATATAGTCCATGCTCCTCGACTCCTTGAGCCACCACCTTTCCATTTGCCTTGGATGTGATAGTGACTTTGTCGTTGGTAAATAAGATCCATCTGACTGACAGACAATAGGTTCTTGCACAAATTCAGTACATACAATACACCAGAAATCAGCTCCTCATTTCCTACAGTCATGATGAATGGAATACTAACAACTCCCTTCATAGGGCATCCCCCATATTGACCTTGAAATCGGGATGCGTACCTTCCATGGATTTGAACCACTCCTTCTTGTTGGACGTGTTTTGAAGCTCCACTATGCATGTACCAACCTTCCTTTCCTTCTTTGACTGCATAGGTGGAGCAGTATTCAGTGATTATGAAAAGAGGGCATGTCGTGACGTTTGTTGATTCGGTCTTTGGCTCCTCCTTGGACTTGGACTCCTTCTTATGCTTGAGGTCCGCCTTCTTCTTGTGACACTCCTTACTAGAATGGCCAAACTTCTCATAGTAGAAGTACTTCATCTGCCTCTTTTTCTCTACATCCTCGGTCTTGTTGTTGTTATTGGAGTCTTTGAACTTACCCTTGCCGAGCTTGTCCCATGAGAGCCTTCTCACGATTGAGTAAATAGCTTTTCTCGAGCCTTTTCCTTCAATAGTAAAGGGCCAAGCTCCTCAAAGGTGAGAGGCTTGATCCTCTATCCTCCAGTGACCATAGTCACAAAACTCTTGAATACGAGGTAGTTTGTGTAACGTCAGCAATGCTAGATGACTTGAGTCTACCTTCTGACCAACTGCAGCGAGCTGGTCCCTTATCACCTTGACTTTTATCAGATGGTTATGAACATTGTCCCTCTCATTCATATCCAAATTGTACAGTTGATGTTGAAGAAGCAAGATATGAGATGTGTTGTTTGTTTCATACAGATCCTTTAGAATAGCCCACACCTCTACAGACATCTCGTCCATCTGGATGTGCAGAAGAACAGAGTCTACCGTGGTTCCTATGATTAATGCTAGGGAGTGGGCATCTATGTCTTCCCAATTTTCAAGCTCCTCTCCATCTACGAGAATGAGAATCTTCCCCTTGTTGTCCAACATATCTTCTGTCTTTGCCTCAACCTCCATTGTCAACTTCCACAACCTCCAAGCCACTAAATGACTCCAGATTTTCACCTTCCAGATTGGGTAGTGTTATGGATAAAATTGTCTAAGGAAAAAGGCATTAATATGTATGTGTGTTTGTATATGTGGCAATAGTATAATAAAATATGGTGTGCATAGGGCCCAAGGTTGAGGTGGCAGGGCATGACAATGTGCCACCCTTCCATGTAAGAGGACCCATAAGGTGTGTTGTACATAATCCATAATAGTAATATTATAAAATGCAAGGTGGCATGGCTCCTCCATGTGCCACCCCTCCACCTAGGCTGCATTTAGTGAGATATGGCTCAAAGTCCATGGGAGAAGCAATATAAAATAGGTGGAGATGGATATTATATTGAGTTATACCCTCCATATGAGATAGGCCCATGTGGGGGAGGTATAGAAGGACCAAGAGAGCTAGTTAAATAATGGGGAAAGTAGGATGAGATGGCAAGATTCCTTGTGCCAGCCCTCCACTTGTCCTCCTAGAGGTTTGAACATATTATAAAATTGGAAAGAGACCAAGGGAGTATCATAGACTTGAGATAAGGGGCTTGATTTATGTGGAAAACTGAGGCAAAGGGTTGTCACACACAATTGAGTGTGTGTAACCACCTAGCCCACATGGGAGACTTTTCCACACACACCATGCATGTGGGAGGATACATTAATGTGGAGAGACCCCCTCTTTTGGCTATAAAGGAAGGGGCTATTCCTTAATGAGACACGCTCATTCTTGTAAAGCCACCTAGCTAGTATTTTGATATTTCCCTCTCATCCCTTCTTTCAAATAAAGTATGGTTCACTTCCCTTGATGTCTACATCTCAACATTCCTCTTCCTATCATGTACATGCCTCTCTTCCCCCTCTCACTTTCCCCTTGTGTCATAGTCTCCCTTTTCCTTCCCTCCACTTCTAATTCCTTTTTCACCCCTATGACATCCCTTCGCCCTCTTGATCTCCTTCTCTCTATGGCCTTTGAGCGTCGCCATACTTAGCCTCTAGCCTCTGATCTCGAAAACTTTTTCGGCTAAAAGTTTTGGTGTGGCTGCTGGGATCCGAATCTCCACGGCTGGTGGTGAATCTTCTATTCATACGGGTTACATCAACAAAACTATACCATCTGTGCTCTTTCTAAGCTACTGCACATGCATTCGATTCGTGCGTCTCCTGCGCTCCAGTTCTCTGGACTGCTGCGACTTCTGGTTGTGGACAGTTTTCTGCGCTCACCTGCGTGACAGTTCTCTGGACTGCTGCGACTTCTGGTTGCGGACAGTTTTCTGCGCTCACCTGCGTGACAGTTCTCTGGACTGCTGCGACTTCTGGTTGCGGACAATTTTCTACGCTCACCTGCGCGACAGTTCTCTAGACTGCTGCGACTTCTGGTTGCGGACAGTTTTCTGCGCGACAGTTCTCTGGATTGCTTTAGTTGCGGACTGTTTTCTGAGCCCCTGCAAAAGAGTAACAGCAGATCCCGCGCCCCCCCTATCTCTTCTCTTCTTCTCCTCCTCTTTCTCTTCTCCTTCTCCTCTCCTCTCCTCTCTTTTTATTAAAGAGTAGGATTGGAACCCAAGACCTCCCCCTTCACAAAAGAAAGTCTTATCATTGGGCCAACAAGTTGGAAGTGGTAAAAATATAATGATTTTTGTTCATATATTGAAATCGCGGGAGCTGTAACTCTCTAACCGTAAGGAGTTTGCTCTTGCTGTAAAAATCAAAAATATTTCATTTTATGTGCTCTATCCACATCTCTTGCTAGATCGCCAATTCAGAACTTCTCCAAGCTCACTTCACGGATGCACGCCTCACGAGAAGGGTGGACATTTATGTCACTTCTCGACACGTTTAAGGAATTGGTGCATGTTCCTCCGCACCTTACAGCTACCAATGCACGAGATGTCTTCCTTGATCTTCATGTCGACCTTCAACGGCTGATTGTCCAGTGCATTATTGATGGTGATGACGGGTGGAATGATACACCGTGGATGATTCATGGTGAAGAACTACTGATACGCTGGGAGGATTTTGACTTTACTTCTACTCATTGTGCGGTGATCGAACTACTTGCTGCTTCAGAGGTAATTAAAACGGTGTCCTTCATCGAAGGGTGGGATGCTCCCCAAGCTTGGGGGGAGATTTGGCACATCTGCTTGTTGATTCCTATGAAAAAGCTCGTCCTGAATGGTTTATTCACAATCTCATTACAAAGCTTTCTAGGCCTTGGCTATGGTTGGTAATGTTTCGACAAAGGAATCCATTTGTACCTAATCAGCCTTTTGTGCCTCATTTCGAGCTTCAAATTGTAATTCTTTTTGGGCTTAAGATAAACTATCAACAAAGGATTGCAAGTTTATTTGGTGCTGAACGTTTGGCTCAAGTGTTGAATTCTCCCCACCCTCTCCTCCTACCTATCTTGGACTACCAAGAAACTTGGGATGTCCGAATTTTAGTCCTGGTGTGATGACATCTTGGATTCTTCAATTTGATGGAGCTTACAAACCTTCAACCAAGGCGGCTGGCATGGGTGTGAAGCTCAGTTCACCGGGTGGTGAGGAGTATTGTTACAGCAAGTCTTCACCCGCAAGTACTTGCAATCAAGCTGAGTACTCGGCGCTCATTTTTGGGCTACAAAAGGCACAAGAACATCATGCCAAGCAATTGGAGGTGCAAGGAGATTCTCAACTAGTGTGTGAACAAGTTAGTGGAAGGTGGAAGGTGCGGAGCAAAGGCTTGGTTCCACGACATCAACAAGCCTTGGAACTTTGCAACCAATTTGAAGAGGTAAAAATTCAGCATATCCCTCGAGCTCGAAATCTTGTTGCTGATTTCTTGGCACGTGAAGCTTGTATTTCAATCACGCATGATGCGAGTGGAAGCGCCACCCCAACAAAGCCGCAAGCCACAAAGGAGGGTGATCGTTTGTAAGGAATGCAAAGGTTGTGGTCATCATGAAACTAAGTGTTGGGCATACTTGATACGAGTTCACCGACTTCGGAAGATCATCAGGAGGGTTCTCAAGGACATTGCTCAAAAGAAGGATGCCAGACCGCACACCCCTTGAAGAAATAGCATGGCGACTACAAGAACTGGAAGAAGCTGAAGGTGATGTGCAAGCTCTCCAACTGTTGACATTTGTCATGGCATTCTTGTTTGCCTTGATGAACAACCTCATGCAACGCCGCGCCTCTAATCCTCGCGTGTAATGATCAATGTGATATCATGAGGGTTGGTCCTTTTAAGATTGTCTATGTGCTATTCTATGCTGAAGATTCTTCTCGTGTAATATTTCACACTACCCCAGTCACACCCTACCCTGCCTATGTGTGCTTTTTGGATGTATCTTCACCCGATTTTCAGTTCAAGCTTCCTCTTACTATTGTTTGTCCATAGATAAGCCCCTCTTTTCCATCTTCCAAGCATGGCTGACATTCTCGTGTTTTGTGGACGGGTAGAAGAAAATCCAAATGAGTATCTTGTGGCTTTCAAGCACCGTTGTGTTTCTCTCAACTTTCTTACTGAAGACAAATGGCTATTGGTTCTTCCCACATTTCTAGAAGGTTTGGCTCAAGTGTGGTATGAGAAGCAAGCCGAAGATGTTCGCCAAAGCTGGCCAAGGTTGACAGCAGCAATGATTGAGTATTTCGGCAAAGAAGAGGAGCCGGAGAATGTGTACCTGCAGGTGGCAAATTTGAAGCAGTCAGAAGGTGAGACGGCGCGTCGATATGTGGATCGAGCGGCCGTGCTCCTGGACCGTTTGATTGCCACACAGGAGGACAATGTCGGGTTTCGAGCTGGAATGACTCAGCATGTGCTGGGCTACCTTGTAGCAGGAGCGAGTGATGAATTCCGCCTCAAGCTTAAATGGGAGAATCCAGAAACTATGGTGCTAGCACATGAGATTGCTCAAAAGTTTGATAAAGTTCAGTCTGACCCCGCTTCAAAGAAGACGATTGTCCCTCCGCATCCCCCTCCATTCCTGCAACAACAACCTAGGGGGTCTAACTCAGGGGCATACCCCCACCCCTCATCAGGGATGTATCCATCGCCTCCACCTCAAATGTATGGTCCTCCCTTAGATGCTTACCCTTAACAAGGTGGATATCCTCATCCTCCGCCTCGAAGATTTCCCCAGCCTCGCCCACGAGCTCCCCTCCTCTCTACTCCCGTGGCCCCTCCAACTA
The DNA here is from genome assembly GCF_047967505.1 of Dipteris shenzhenensis. Lineage (NCBI taxonomy): Eukaryota > Viridiplantae > Streptophyta > Polypodiopsida > Gleicheniales > Dipteridaceae > Dipteris > Dipteris shenzhenensis. Next base: position 6,439,253 of record NC_141624.1, on the reverse strand, counting down.
AAGAGGCCCCCCCTGCAACAGAACCTGGAGTCAATGACCTAGCCAAGGCCCTGAATGATCTTCGGCTTGAGATGGTGGGCATCAGAAATCAAGCCAACCGCCCTCCAAGAGATCCCAGTGCAACCTGGTGCCATAGAACCGGAAGAAGAAGAGGAGCATGATAGTGATACTATCTCATCTTCAGTGTATGAGTCCATGGAAGAATCAGACGGGGGGGACGAATTCTCAGAGGAGGAAGTTTACATGATGGGGGTGTCTCCGACCCTGCCACCTGCAGAAAAGATAACAGCTAGTCCTCAACAGCTCGAATCAATGCTTTCTCCAGACCTCACTCCAGGTGAGAAAGATGAGTTTCTTGAAATGTTCAAAGATTTCCCTGACCTCTTTGCAACTAGCTACCACCACCTTCGCCATGTGACTGCTATAGAGCACAAGATAGAGCTAAAGCCTGATGCAAAGCCTGTGGCTCAGAAGTATCGAAGATTATGGCCCTGCAAACCGACGCTTTGCGCTCAGAGTTGCAGAAGCTTGTAGAGGCTGGGTTTATTGCTCCGGTTCACAATACTGAATGGGTTTCACCAGTGGTAGTCATCCCAAAGAAAAACAACAAGTGGAGGGTCTGCATCGACTATAAGAAACTCAATGCTGCCACCAAGAGGGATCATCATCCACTGCCCTTTCAAGACCTCATTCTTGAGAAGGTAAGTGGTCATGAGATGTATACTTTCTGTGATGGTTACTCTGGGTTTTATCAAATCAGAATTGTCGAGGAAGATGTGCTTAAAACCACATTTGCCGTGCCCTGGGGGACATTTGCATTCAAAGTAATGCCATTTGGCCTCACCAATGCTCCTGCTACCTTTCAAAGATTTATGCAGATGGTGTTTGCTCCTTATTTGGGGGATTTCTTGGAGGTGTTTTTAGATGATTTTTGTATATTCTCATCACGTAAGGAGCACATCATGAAGGTTAGATTGGCCTTCCAAAGGGTCAATGATGCAAATGGCAGTCTCAACCCTGAGAAATGCACCATTGGAGCCACTCAAGGGAGGTTATCGGGACATGTTGTCTCATCCGAGGGCATCAAGCCTAACCTCAAGAAGGTAGAAGCCATCCTCAAACTCTCCCCACCTACAACCAAACGTCAAGTACGCTCATTTGTCAATTTAGCAGGATACTATCGCCGCTTCATTGATCAATATGCTGCTTTGACACGGCCCATGACTATGCTATTAAAAGATGGGGTTGATTTTTCTTGGGATGAGGATTGTGATCATGGTTTTGCACAAATCAAGAATGCTCTGGCTTCAGAACCCATTCTACACAATCCAGACTGGTCAAAGACCTTCTATATCAATCCTGGGTTTGGTGAGCACACTCTGGCAGGTATTCTTCTCCAGCAAGGGGAGGATCGGTTCATGTATCCCGTTCGATTTGCTTCTCGACAATTGCTCGACACTGAGCGACGCTATTCAGAGGCCGACAAGCATGCCTTGTCTTTGGTGTTTTGCATTGAGAAATTTAAGCATTATGTGGCTGGAAAGTCCTTCTTTATACTCACTAGCACTGGTCTTGCAAAGCAGGTTCTTCAATCACCAAATCCCATGGGCCGGTTGGCCAAATGGTTGGCAGTTCTACAAGAATATGATTTTTCTTTCAAAATTGTAAAAGGGGGTTATTCCAACTTGAAGAATGCTTTGATTGATTTAGAGGAGTGCCTTGATGTAACCCTGGTAGCAGCCATAGAAGTTGGGGATCCTTGGTATGGTGGTATCTATAAGTTTTTGACCGCTTTCTCCTTTCCTTCAGAAAGTACAAGCTATGAGAGAAAGAAGATCCGCAGAGATAGTAGGTGCTACACCCTCCTTGATGGGGTGTTGTACCGTCAAGGCATGGATGGGGTACTCAGACGGGCCATTGATGCAGATGAAGTGCCTAAGGTATTGAAGCATTATCATGATGGATTTTGTGGAGGCCACTATGCCAGTAAGAAGATTTTACATGCTGGATACTATTGGCCGACATTGTTCAAAGACGTCACTTTGTATTGCAAAACCTGTGAACCATGTCTTCGGTAGGAAGGATTTGCGTCCCGGGCAACATCACCCAGTGATGTCCATCCATCCGTTTCAGAAGTGGGGAAGTGGGGAATAGATTTTGTTGGGCCCTTGCCCATGACTGCCTGCAAAAAGAAGTATCTTTTGGTAGCCACTCAGTATGTCACTAAGTGGGCTGAAGCTATCGCTCTCTCTGCTGCAAATGGCAAGGCAGTTTCAAGTTTCATATTTGAACGTATCTGCACAAGGTTTGGGACACCCATGGAGATAGTCTCGGACCATGGGAAAGACACTTTGCTGAGGGGGATGTTGTGCTATGCTTTGATAATAGATTGGACCACCAAATGGATAAGAAGTTTCTGCCACTGTGGGTTGGTCCATACAAAGTCATCAAAGAACGTAGCAATGGGTCTGTACAAGTTCAGGAGTTGCATGAACCATATGGCAAGAAGGTGATCAACAAGCATTACCTCAAGCCTTTCTTTGTGCGTGATGGTCCCAAGCATGGAAATGCTGTGCATTCCCTGCCTGGGGGGGGGAACTGTTATGGATAAAATTGTCTAAGGAAAAAGGCATTAATATGTATGTGTGTTTGTATATGTGGCAATAGTATAATAAAATATGGTGTGCATAGGGCCCAAGGTTGAGGTGGCAGGGCATGACCATGTGCCACCCTTCCATGTAAGAGGACCCATAAGGTGTGTTGTACATAATCCATAATAGTAATATTATAAAATGCAAGGTGGCATGGCTCCTCCATGTGCCACCCCTCCACCTAGGCTGCATTTAGTGAGATATGGCTCAAAGTCCATGGGAGAAGCAATATAAAATAGGTGGAGATGGATATTATATTGAGTTATACCCTCCATATGAGATAGGCCCATGTGGGGGAGGTATAGAAGGACCAAGAGAGCTAGTTAAATAATGGGGAAAGTAGGATGAGGTGGCAAGATTCCTTGTGCCAGCCCTCCACTTGTCCTCCCAGAGGTTTGAACATATTATAAAATTGGAAAGAGACCAAGGGAGTATCATAGACTTGAGATATGGGGCTTGATTTATGTGGAAAATTGACGCAAAGGGTTGTCGCACACAATTGAGAGTGCGTAACCACCTAGCCCACATGGGAGACTTTTCCACACACACCATGCATGTGGGAGGATACATTAATGTGGAGAGACCCCCTCTTTTGGCTATAAAAGGAAGCGGCCCGAGTTCAGTAGCTGCAACTGCACCAGCTACACCAACAATCCAGGCGTTGAGGATTCGCCCACCAACCTTCACTAAAGGCAAGCTAGAATGGGCAACATATTCATCTTGCATATCCTAACCCTCCCGCTCTACCATAGCCTCAATGGGGTACTCAGGTCGATCACACTAGAAGTGTCCATCTACAACTACACCATCTAAAATTTTGACCTTTTCATTCAGGACCAAGCAGCTTGCCGACATAGTATTTATAGGTTGAACGTCGCCTTATTGTTGCTGCTCAGATTCGTGAACTACCCTATCCTACTATGCTAGAGTTGCCATAGTATTATGTGAAGCTATTAAGTGAGATTGAAAAGCTACTCAGCAGCCATATAACAAAAGCTGTGTCTATGCAGAATAATATTCGCAATTTATGTAAGGCCCTGTGAACCAAGTGGCGGGAACGAGTCACCCTAGCTCAGTGTTATGTTACTCGTTTTGACAATGCTTTTGGCATTTCTAACCCTGTTGAGGACCCTCATACTCAGCTCTTGTCTGTTGAGAACACGGATCAGCCTCCAATCAATATACGATCTCTCTATCCTTAGCCTTCGTTGGATCAGCACTCGGTTGAATTCTTTTGATCCATCATCTCCCAGGCCCTTGTCCTCTCAAGCTCCTCCAAGAAATTTCCCTTGTCCACCCTGTACTGCTCCTAGTCCACCTTCCTTTGCTACTCCATGGCAATGGCATAACCTTGCATGCGGCCTCATATATTCAACCCTCGTGCATCAATGTTTGAGCAACGCCTGCTTCTAGCGAGCCTTGAATCATGAGGGCCCAATTGAAAAAAGATGAGGCGAGATGTTGGCCCTTGGGTTAGCCCAATAGGTGATCAACCAAAGCCTCCTTAGTTAACTTCTGGATGGAGACTATCAGCAACAAGGAGCGGTCACCCTACCGAGCGATCGCCCTGCCTCTAAAGTAGAGGCAGCTTGAATCTAAGGGTGGTAGACCAATGGCGAGGAGCAGTCTTGTAGAGACCTTCGACGTCCAAGAAGAGCATGGGTTTAAGAATTTTATACCAAGTTGTTGTGCCCATGTCTTTTGGACCCTTTGCCTTGAGCAACTACTATTGCGTGTTGGTGGTGGGTTGGCTCTCAAATGCTTCTAGATTAGATGGGATGCAAAAAAAAAACAACATGGTCAAATTTTCAGGCTGTTGGGTATTCCTATGGGCTTTAATGTTAATATGAGGGATAGATGGCACTGGTTCCTAGATAGATTTAAGAAAAAAATAGATAGACTAAAAGGGCTATAGGCCAATCTTGCAGGGAGAAGAGTTGCCTTAAACCATTGCATTTACCCAATTCCTATTTTGTATCTCTCTTGGTGCCCCTCTAAAACAGGCTTAGAAAAATTCATTAGAATCTGTAGATTTTTCTTACGGGGGGGAAGTGATACCAAAAGGAGAATTTCAATGGTTAAATGGTCTTTCTGCATCAGACCTAGAAACTTGGCCAGTAGTCAATATCCAGTTGGCCTACAAACTTGCTGCCACTTGGATTATAAAAGCTATCACCTCTTCTGATACTGACTGGGCCAACCTTCTGGTGGTTAGAAATTTTAAAATTTTCAGACCTTATAGGGCTCCTAAATGGAAAGATTTTCCTTTCCTCTCTGCTATTGGCAACCCTAAGCCCAGTATGACTAAGGGGACTCAACTTTGGAAAACTCTATGGGGGGCTTTTAAATAGATTAAGAGCCACATAGTCCTCTCTAGTAAAGGGAGTTTCGTGACTTTGGACTCAAATTGGGTATCTTTTTTCTTAACTAAACAACAACTAAGTGATGATGAGTTCCTAAAAGCCTTGCAACTATCAAAGAAAGGGCTAGTCACTTGGGGAGATTTGTGGGACAAGGCCAATTTTAAATGGAAGACATCCATCCTCCTTGCCTTGATAGCAGCTCTGCTTTTTCTAGCCTCTTTTAAAATAGCTTGCACATTTGAAACAACATCTTGCCATCCCTGGGAGCAAGAGTCTATAGGAAAAAAAGCCATATACCATCTCTCAATGATCTGTTTCTGCATAGTTTGAAGTTTGAATAGAGAGGGGCTTGCTTTAAACCATGAATTGCCTTTTCTACCATTTCCCAAGTCTATCCAAGCTAAGATTGGCTTATGATCTGAAAGGGTGAAAGAGGAGAAAGTTCTTTGCTTGACTCCCAAGGCTTGATCTAGTAGAGATTGGGCAACATAAACTCTATCCAATCTTGCCTCTCTTCTTAGCTCACCTATCTATCTATTGCACTAAGTGTATATGCTAGTTGAGCCTATGTCCACAACTTGAAGACTTTCCTTGAGGTCTTCCCAGAGTTGAAGTTCAGGGCCTCTAATCACATACCCTTTTTGTAACCACATATCTCTTGAGCTCTCAACCATATTGAAGTCCCCTAGTATCACACAATCACTACCCAAGTTCATCATTGAATCCCAAGTGGCTCTTCTGTCCATTGTTCTAGTTAGGGAATAAACTAAGACCACTGGAAAAGATATCATTTTTTACTTGCATTCTAGAGCAAGCCATCTGTGATTTACATCTTGTTGGCAATTGAGAACACAATCTTTGTAGTATAGGATTCCTATTGCAGTTCCCCCTCTACCTTCTTCATGATCAGTATAAAACCAAACCCTTTTGTTGTCAATACTTTTGAGTCTGTTTACCAATACATCCTTAGTGACTTTAACTTCTTGCAAAATAAGAAAATTTTGGGAAAGAGAATTTCCTCTCAGCCAGTTGGTTAACTCCTGACCTCTCCATGGGTGAGTCAATCTACACACATTAAATGTGAGTAAGGGCTACTTACCATTCTTACTTCCCCCCTTTTTTGCCTTGGGGGCAGGGCTTTTGGGAGGGGCACTCTGGCTTTTGACCTAAGAGATTCTTCTCTTATTTTGAAATATGGCTTGAGGTTTTAAAGGGGCTTCAATATTATTTTCCTATTTTTGAACCAAAGGGAGATCCTCCTTTGAGTCCCCTAACTCAGAGTCACTCATGCTAGCATCTTGCTGATTGACATCATCTTCGAATTCCTTGGACCATCGAGGCTTAACCTCATCCTCTTCCATCTTAGCATCCTAAATCCATTGCTCACTTTCGTGATCTATCAATGCTTCATAGACATTGTTGGTAGCCAGGGGGAAAGTGACTCTATCCTCCCCTATGTGAACCTTAGAATTCTTCACCTCCTCCGCCACCTTGTCTGGGACATTGCCAATTTCTTTTTCTGCACTCTTATCCTGTGTTTGACTTTTCTATTTGTCTTTTACAGTCCACTTGGACTTGGGGCCTATTGCTGGGGTTGTTCTTGAGGTTGCTTAGGCCTGTTTCTTTTTAAGGGACAACTTTTCATTGTATGGGTATTCTTTTCAAGGGACAACTTTTCACTATGTGGGTAGACAATCCACACAAAAAACAGAAGTTAGGTAGGTTTTTGTAGACCAATGGCTGTTCCATGAAAATACTCCCATTCCTATTGACAATTACCAAGGTGTTTGGAAGATCTTCAGCAACATCCAGCTTGGCACACACTTGAGGATGTCCTCCAGGATTGATAAACTACTCTTTTTCTACATCAATGATCTATCCTAAGCTTCTACAAAGATTAGGATCTTGATTGACAAGTGAAAAAGGGAGGTCAGGGAGTTCAACCCACACTGGAACAAAGGTATGTCTGGGTTGAAATCCTGGGTCCAAAATTCTAATAGTCCAGAGGGCATGGTGTAAAGATTTCCAAGCCATGTCTTTAGTCTCAAATAAGAAGGAAAAAAAACCTCTTCTTAAGAACCTCACACTAGTGTGATAACTAAACCTTTTCTGATCTAGTTGTTCCTCAACCAACCCTCAAGAAAAGCAGCACAGGAGGTTTGGGTCCAAGGAGAGAACCAATCAATGCATGGGATGGAAGCCAATCTATAGACTGCTCTAGTCTATCCTCATCCAAGAAAGCAGCCACTTTACCTTTAGTAAATGAATTTTCCTCATCTTCAGATTGCTGAACCTCTTGTTGATGTGATCGTGAATCTGCTAGTGCATTGTCTTGAGCTTGGAGTCTGTTGCTTGCTGGCTTGGATCCTCCATCGGCGCCATCATTGGTGATACCTGCATTGGAGGCTATTCTTCTCTCTAGGTGGGAGTCTACTCTGTGCCCATGTGTTGAGCTTGTGTCGGTGCTCTTGGCAGTTGGATGCACATTTGTTTCTTCCTGGCTCTGTAAATCCCCCTTCCTCGAGGAGCTTAAGTTGATGGATCTTGTCTTCCGTCGATTGGCTAGGATCTCTCCAAACTTTCCTGCTGCACCCTGGGGATCTTTGTTTGTGGCTTGTTGCTAAATCCCCTATGCATTTCTCCTTTTCTGCCATTGCTGGCAACTACGCATGAACGGGGGGGTGAACAATCCTCCTTTGAATTCCTGGACCACGCCTGCTATGAGGACCTTGCTGTCTTCTATGAGGGTCTACTCCCATTATCTGGCAACTGGGCGAGAGTGTTTCTAGTGCCTCATAACTCATTCTCCTGCAAGGGAGTGTTGTTAGCTTTGAGTAAGGGAGGAAAATGGACAGAAGTGACCTGTGCAATGTCAGCATCCACATTTGGATTCCAAAAGTCATTTCATGATGATCATCCATAGTGAATTGATGCATGAAGGAAGGCGTCACTTTTTAAATGCCCGAGGAATCAATCAATGATGCCAAATAAAGTTGCCCTAAACACAATCTTTTATATCTAATTGCTAATTTGGAACGATAATTAAACTTTAGCATTTTGTTAAAGGAGGTAGAAAAAGAAGTCACAAAATTTTGGAGACGAGACACAACATCAGGTCCATTGGACCTGATCCTCTCTGTAAATATTGGGGATAGTACCTTTATTATTCATGGACAAAGATTAGCACTTTTTGAAATTTGAATCTGAACAATTACGAGTAAGGGATTGGTTGCATGAGCCTTTGACTTCTCTTTTCGATAGCATGTAAGTAATCATCATTGTGACCTTTAAGATATAATGAGATGGACTACAATGGCATGAATGTTGGTATTATTGCTCGTCAATTTGCATCCACCATGATCGTTTCATTTGACTTCAGATTGCTCCCTCACCATTATTAAGAACATGCATAAAGAAATAAAGAATTGGTTAGGTAAAATTATAATTTTATAGAAAATGTGAAATGAGAAAGTTTTCAAGTCTCTTCAGAGACATCTAATAAAATTGGAACAAATTTACAGAAAAGATTAGCATGGCCCTTGCACAAAGGAGATATGCACAAATTAAGAAAGCTAAAAATAAATAAATCCATACATGATGTATGGGGAGAAGTGGCACACTTCCTCTCCGGTTATTTATAAAATGAGAGAGTGAGCCCCTCTCTCATTAGCTTTTCTTTTCAATTGTGGTTCTCTATTTTGCTTTCAGCTCAGCTCTCTGTTTTGCCTTATATAATTGATATATAAAAGGTTTACCTTTGATAAGTTGAGGATGTTGTAAATTGCACCATACCTCTAGGGCAATAGGGCCAAACCCTAACCCTAACCCTAAGCATGCTTCCTTTGATGATAAAAATTTCCCTGGAAGTGTGTTGACGCCAACATAAATTTTCGCTTTTCACACCACATACCAATTGATGCAACTTGCAAATTTCACTCAAATTGCAAGCTCGATGTTGTGAAGACAAACCCATGAAATTGATTGAAAGGCATAAACATACGCAAAATAGTACGCTCGAGCAAGAATTAGAAGGAACCTGCGGTTTCAAGAGACAAGTTGCAGGAGTTGTGCAAGTGTTAGCGATATCTAGTGACAGAGCTCTCGAAGGCATTATGAATGCTAGCACAGTGTCTGGTTATACACTGCTGCCAGTATTTGAACTAGTCAATCAGTCCACTAATCAGCACCCCACTGGGGATACATCCATCAGTGAGCTAGCCAAGAAAGTGAAGCTACAAGTTAAGACACCAAGGCTTCTTGTGAAGCCTAATGTGTTCTAAAATAAAGATGAGGAATTGGAAGGGAGGCTTGTTGGAATCAAGGTGAGGTTCTATGCTATCTTGGAATTGTAATTCAATTTTGTATTTTTCCAAAGTCGAGCCCAAAACATTATGTATCACAAATTTTGCTTTGATTGAGATTTCGATTGACTAGCTAAAATATACTTTGGAAATTGGCTAAAATATGCTTTGTGCTTTCAATCTCCACTTGATTGTGCAACGGCTCTATGGAGTGTATGTCCAAGCTTCTACATGTATGTCTGTCTGCCAAGGTTATAGAGAGCAAATGGATAATCATGAAAACATGTGTGAGATGGGTGATGTTTCCATTGAAGGACACATTCACATGGTCGCAAGCCTTATTCGTAACTGGTCGTTGGGGGTTGTTGGCCTGATCTCGTCCCTAATCTCTGTTGCTTGCTGTCTCGGTTTTCTTCTCCCAGGTCCGAGTCAATCATTTTGGTGGAGTGGAGCCAGTAATTTGTACATCGTCATCTTCCTCCTGCAACTCTTTCTCCTTGCTTAGATGCAGATTGGTTCCCAGATTCGATACGTTCATACTGATGCCATAATAGACTATCCCTCTCAAATCCCTCTAAAAACACGGATGACAGATCAACGTATAAGGTGCGTACAAAACTCACGGGTTTCGCAATTGCAATAGTCTGTTCTACGGATCAAAGCGATGAAGAGTTGCAGCAAGGCTAAAACTGGCATACTTGTGCGTCAACCGTTGGACGAAAGAGTCGGGGTGGCCAAGCGAGAAGCCGTTGGTGAACTAATTGGAGCTGTGGCCGAAGAAGGGGGATCCCATAGAGCCCAGCATAGTGTCCATGCTTTGACACAATTGAAGAACCAGACAAATATCATGACGATCATTCTTTCGAAAGTAAAAGTTGGTGGATAATGTAGAAGATAATGAGGCAGAACTACGAAGGAACTCTTTAGTTATCGCTTTCTTTGCGCTTTAGTTAACTCTATACCTTTGAGCTAAATATGGAATCTTATTGCACCCACTAAAATGATGACACGTGGCTAGTTCTCCTCTCAAAATTGCAAACCTTGCTTTAATTCGCCCACTCAAAGGATGACACGTGGCTAATTCTCCTCTCCTCTAGGTCGGTCATGTAAACACAAAGCTTTGGAAAAGAGTAGAGATGATGGGCGCTGAGGGGGCATCGTGGTTGAAGAAGTCAATGCAGCTTCTAAGCGATGGAGGAAACGAATTGAGGTACATAGTCACATTAAAAGAAAATGGACACCAACAAAGATATGTTTGATTTCTCAGCTCTGAAGATTCTCCATATTGTTCAGGAGGTGTTGTAGCTAGGAATGGAGGGAGAAAGAACAGAGGGGGATGAGCAACCACTACAAGCGGTACTATAGCTAGGAATGGAGGAAGAAAGAGTAGAGGAGCTGCTGCTGTAGGAGGTGCTGTAGCTAGGAGTGGAGAGAGAATGAGCAGCTACTACAAGAGGTGCTGACAACAACAATAGTGGACTAGAAAGTGCAGCTTGGAGGGAGAGAACAGCTCCGATAGAGGGAGAGAGAGGGAGAAGGTATAGAGGGTGCAACTGAAGCTTAAGAGAAGCTCCAAGAGGTGCTGTAGCTAGGAATGGAGGGAGAAAGGGTAGAGGGCGATGAGCAACTCCTCCAAGAGGTTAAGTCCTAGAAGATGGCCTTCCAAAAATTGGCGCCAATCCCAAAAATCGACGACATGGAATCCACATGGCGTGAAGTGACACCTGGTCGTTATCGGGTATGGCCAAGTGGAGGCCATTTCGGTTCGAAAGCCATCGGATATCAGCCCGGGATGGCCTCCCCATGGCCCTCCACTAAACCGGGAAGGGCCTACACATGGCTGTTCCCTACTCGTTATTCTCTCTCTCGAGGCCAGGATTTGGTAAAGCACAACAGCACAGAACAGAATTTTGTGGGAAAGCAAATGTGTATATTATGGAATACAGGATTACAACGGAGGAGAGTGAAATCTGTCACACATGGTGCATTCTTTTTGCCTCTGCAGTCTACCTGCGCTTTGCCCCTTCTCTGTTCCACATCTTCTTCACCTAAGCTATGGCATCGTTGATTTGCAAGCTTTGCCCCTGCCATTCCATATCCACGCCGCTCATGCCTTCCCTGCTTCCTCTGTCATCGTTTCACACCTCGGACAACCTTCCATTTTCTCTGCTGCGCATCTGAGCCTGCCTGAGACCTTCTTGCCTGACTTCGAGAGTGATCTTAGACCGTCCATTCAGAACGGAAGGAAGCTTGCCAGGCCGTCCAATTCGCAAGAAGAATGGGATATGCACACGCAGCTAGATTTTGCTTTCTCAGATGATTCTGATACGGACTTGGAGACAGCTTTCACAGACGGCTTGTTTTTCGATTCACGGGAGAAATGTGGATTACAGATGCATGACCTGCCTTCGCAGTCACTGAGGAAACCTTTCGACAAACTTGACTTTGCCCGAGAGTATGATATTGCTGCTGTAAGAGTACCTGCAGCAGAATGTCGGAGTATCGCTAATCGCATTCGTGGACATCTATTGAATTGGCCGCGCATTAAAAATGTGGCAAGGGTTGAAGGGGATGATCTGGAGGACGACGTGAAGAGCCTTTTGCGAGACAGTAAGGAAGCAAGCGCAACTGATATCGATTCCTTACTCAACGCAGTTTATGGCGCCCAGCAATGCTCCTCAAGCTTGTCAAAACGAATCCGGGCCGTGGAGAAAATGGACTTCCCACACTTGAAACGAATCTCCCGGCCTATAACTAAAGCTCGTAAAATCAAACGAAACGAAACGGACAAGCCTGCAAAATATATCAAGGGCAAACTTTGTCACGTTGAAGTAGCTGAAGAAAGATTAAGTTGTAATTCTGACGAGGCAAGCCTTCTGAATGTGGGATTCGGGATCAAAAAATGGATTGGCCCAACACGCTTATTGTTGCTGGATGCCAAATATGCTGGAAAATCTGCCTCTGAGCTCCCCATGGCTGTGCAGGTCGCTGGAAACCTTGTCTGTAGATGTCCTTGAATTGCCTGTTTAGAAATGTTTGAGATGTCCTCTCCACAAAAATTAATGCATTTTGATTTCATCAGGTGTTGCTTAATGAAAAAATTGCCCACAACAAAGGCCGGCCAAAGCGAGAGATCGTTCCTTGCAAGCTCACATTGTTTTACGAGTATTGGTCTATGGAAGAGGTAAGCTATCCTTTCACAGAGTACAGCGACATGCAACACAGATGTTATGTCTTCCAAACCTTCCACAACACAGATGAGAGGATTTGCAAATGCTGACAGTTTATTTCTTGTATCTCCCAATGATAGTGAGATTAACTACCGGCTTCCACATAGGAGCCACCACGCAGTGAAACTTGTTCATAAGAATGCTGAGAGTATGAATCATATCAAGCCAAATGCTGGCCAGTGTTTCCGAGGCTGATGTATCTCATCTTGTATCCCAGCAAAGACCATCCTTAAAGCTCTCTCCAAACCTCCCGTGCCCAGCAGGCAATCCCAAATGCTGGGTCTCTGAGACTTCTCTATTGTGAGCATGTAACTGGAAAATAACCAAACCCAACTGGAAAATAACTGCACCCGGCCTAGATCGCGATCTGGCCCTAGCCTGTTGCGCACCTTCTTGAGCTCCTCTTCTACCTGCCATCGCGTCCCCCGAGCAGCCAGCCGTACGTGGGATCCCCCTTGGTTCGCCTCAGCCCTACGCTCTCTCACGACTCCCTTCGCACTCCTCTACTCAGACCTCACTACCTCCTCCTAACTACACCTCTCTCTCTCTGTCACGATTTGTGACGTATTCCTTTCTCTATATCTTAGACTTATGGATGGTTTGATGAATGGACACTTGTGGAAGGGTATGCCCTTTCGACGGGACACTTCCTATGAGGCACAACCCTTCACAAGAGACATTCTATTGAAGAGACACTCCCATTGTAATGTACCCTCTCATCAAGGGTCACACCCTTCACAAGGGGTACACACCTCTTCATGCACATACACTTTGGAGTACACACCTTTCCATGTGTGACTCTTCACTCTCTATATAAGAGAGGCCCAGCTGTATGGATGACACACTACAGACACTCAAGCAATACAAATATTCCTTGTTCTCTGCTATTTCAGTCTCCTTTCTGTTCCTTAGCACAAATATAGTAAATCTAGGATTTCTTACAGTGGTATTAGAGCAAATTTCGCTCCTGCCTGTAGGAAATGCTTCCCATCTTCTAGCGCCTATCTGATACATCTCTTTCCGCTAGAAGAATATCCGCGCACATTGTGCATGGAAGAGATGGAGAGAATGAGCGTAAAAATTTTTAGCGCCAACCCCGCCCAAAGTCATCAATGGCCTCTCCATCTCCCCACCACCACGTCCTCCTCTTCCTGCATGAGAACTTTGTCCCCCTGTGCTAGAGGAAAGGAGTATGCTTTGTCTCTCAATAAAGTATTCGTTTCCATTCCCGTTCGTCTCCATCAGCAGGCCAGCCTCTGTTGTCTTGGTAGCTGCTCTCAAACAGCGACCTTTCGTCTCTTTTGGATACCAATGGAGAAAACTTTGAGTTGTTTGTCAACAAAGAACCCTAACTAGGTAGCTGCTTCTGCAAGCCCAGGTCCTGTACGAGCTTTTCATGTAGATCAGAATCTAGATGGGAGAGAGTATGATGTAGATGGGATGTGGTCACCTCCATTGCCGTCACCGTCCTCCATCCTGAGATCTCTAAAACATCTTATTTTGTTCCCATGTTATCAAACAAAGCTCTCCAAAACAAGCTGGCCATCCTGGGACCTACTATGAATTGGGGCATTCCATGGTGCTTGAAAATCTGAGCCAAAAACACTCTTGCCATGTGTTCCCCCTTGATAGTCTTCTTCATAGGTATGAAGTGCCTGTTTGCTGAATATGTCAATAATAGTCCATATTCCATCATTCCCATACTTTGATCTAGGAAGATCAAAGATGAAATCAATGGGTGTGGTTTCCCAAGCACGGGAAGAGGCATAAAGAGTCTTGGAGTTTTTGCCTGTCATACTTTACTTTTTGGCAAGTAAGACATTCCGTCACAAACTTATGAATATCTTTACCTCGCCAAAAGAAGTCTCTCTCCAAGGCTTGATTGGTAGGAGTAATGCCTCGGTGACATGTATAAAAGGTGGATCATGGTACTCCTTCATCACTTTCTTCCTCATGTCTTGGGTAATACATTAGTAATCATCCTTCATAAGACACCCTTCTTTAAGGGAGTATTGGCTGGTTGATTGTCCTTACAAGTTCCTCCTAATCTCTCCGAAATCCGGAGCATGCAAATATTGATCTTTGATGTTCTCAAGATCTCTATGATATGCAATAGTGACATTATCGACTTGAGGCCTCTTGGACAATTCATCAGCCACTCTATTTTGTGCTCCTGGTGTATGTAGAATCTGCCAATGGAACATGGATAGACATGTAACATGCAACGGTAATCTGGTCGTGTAATTCACAGCAAGACCTTCTTTAAATTTACCTTTAGCGAGGAATTAGCGTTGTACACCATAGAGAGAAAAAGGAGATGAGGGTAGAGAGAGAGTAGAGTCGACAACCGATTGGGTCCCTGTACCCACTGAGGGCCCCCTCCCCCAATCAGGGGAGAATTTGCTTTATACTTGGAAAACTGAGAAATACAAAGAACACTCTTTAAAAGAGCACGGAACGCGCTTTCTGAAGAGCTCACTGTGCACACGTAGAGCAGACCCAAAGACCTGAGAGGCAACGCCGACCAATACCGAGACCTTGATGCTGTCCACACTGACGATGTAGGACGCTTCTGCAAGGCAAGGGAGAGGCTTGTGCTGTCCACCAGAATGCAGGGTTACTGCGTGAGTGAGAGAGTGAAAGCTAGGAGTGAGAGATCCTATAAGAGAGCTGAGAGATGACTGAAATAAAGAGCTGAGAATGAGCTGTGTAAAACTGTAAGAGAGAACTGAAAAGAGCTGCTGAAACAGACCCCAAACCTTACTCTGCTCGCTGTCCTGACTCCGCGTCTGATGTGCTACGTGAACACCTTCCCAGAGGGCTGAACTTTTGCCAAGGCTGACGCTGGTCAGAGGGCCATTGGGGGTGAGTGTCAGGCTGTTCAGAGGGGGCTGAGGAGAGTTGTAGGAGGCTGAAGGAGGGGGGAAACTAAATGAGGAAAGAGGGCCTGGAGGCCCCCTATTTATAGGGCTTTTGGGGCTGGTTGGCTGGTCCCTTGGCCCCATAAATGCAGCCCTAGGCCCCATAAATGGCAGCTTTAGGCCCCATAAAGGCAGCCCTAGGGATCACTGCAAACACTCTTGGGTCATAGGTGTTTGCATTTGTGCGCTTCTCCTCGCTGAGCAGCATCCCAGTGCAATGCAAAAAATCCATGTCCTCATCAAGCCTTAAGATTCTTACTGTCTCCTCATACTGATCAATTGGTAGACTCTTCAGTAGTATCGCCTTTTTGTCTTCATCCTCCACCTTAGCTTCAAGATCGTTTAGTTGCCTGAGCAAACTCTGCATCCTGTTCAAGTGTAGGCCATCTTCTCCCGGTCATATTGATGCCCTGTGGGCCTTGGTATGTGCCATGTAGCTTTAGTTATTGGCACTTAGGTCACCTAGTACTTTTAGTGTCTTATGACACCTAGTACTAGTGGTACCACTAGGACACTAGGTCCTAGGGTTCTCTTTTATAGTACTTTGTACTTCCATTTTCATTCTTCTAGTTGATGTGATGGCTTCCACTTCTTGCTCCACTCTTGTGCATCCTTTTGCTTCCGTGAGCCTACAGTGGTATTAGAGCACTTCCTTCCCGGACTTGCTCCCTACTCCTAGCTTCCTGCTTCCAGCTCTAGCTCCCGTATTTCAGCTCCATCGTTAAGCCACAGCTCCTGGACTTCTTGCACAGCCCCGACGTGTTAGCTCGTTCGTATGATTCCTTATAGTCCGTACAATTGTACGGATTTCCGTTCGGCGCGTCAACTCGTTCGTACAGTCGTACGGATTTTTTTGTGTTGTGCGTCAGAAATTGTTCATAAAGCTGAATGGATTTTCGTACTGCCCATACAGTCGTACGGATTTCGTACTATCCGTACATTTTCGATTTTTGACATGCGTATATTTTCGTGCCGCTTCATCCGTACAATCGTCTGTACACTGTACAGATTTCGTACGGTTTTGTACTGTAGGATTTGTTTGCAGGCTGAAGGTGTTCGGTGTCCTTCATTTGCAAGCTAAGTTGTGCACCAGCCATCGTTTGGCTTCGATTTTGGGAGCAGACATTGCATTGCAGTAGATCTACAAATTTTTTGGTGACATTTGGGGCTTTTGCATTCGGGGTACGACTTTGCAGGTAGATTGGAGATTTGCAGACAATTTGGGGCTTTTCTTGAATTTGCCCCATTTTTGGCTCAGTTTTGCTCTACAAATTGGGGCTTTTGGGTCTATTGCAGGCAGATTGCACGATACTTTTAGATTTGTAGTGAAATTGGCAAGAAATTGCAGGCCATTTGATCACATTTGCAAATTACAGCTTATTTTGGGGCTTTTGCAGATTTGGACAGCAAGTCCTATTTTTTTGCAGTTGCAAGCCTTGAGGCTATCTTTTGGGTCACTTTGTTAGTGCATTTTTGACTTGTCCCATTTTGCAATGGCTAGCAACAATCATGATTTATCTGGCATTCTTCGTGAAGATGATAAGTTGGATGGCACCGGTCTTATCTCATGAAACATATTCTTGTTGCAAGGCATTTTTGGAACATTGTTTATGGGATTGGTATGAGGCCAGCCAATGCCACAATGGCTGCCCCTACTGCTGGTCCCTCTGCAGAGGGTACTCCTCCTGATGTTTTATCCTCTAGCACCCCTGCTGCTGCTCCTCCAACTCAGGAACAAACAAGATGGGATGCAAGAGATGCAAATGCACATTCTTGTATTGCTTTATCATGCAAGAGAATCATTATTCCACACATCCGGTCATGCAGGACAGCAAAAGATGCTTGGGACAAATTGGCTTCTCTTTATTAGATTCGCAATGAGGCACGTCTTGCATATTTAAGAAGGCAATTGCAGGAAGTCAGCATGAATGAAGGTGACTCTATGGATGCATACTTGACAAAGGTCAAGGACCTCATGGAACAACTTGCCAATATTGATGAGGTGGTGCCAAATTCTCAGCTTGTCAGTACCACATTGAATGGGCTGCCAGATACATATCAAGGGTTTGCTACAACCCTTCGACTAGTGGCCATGGGTAATCCAGACCACTACTCCTTTGATCAGTTAGTCACTTTGCTTTTGCAGGAAGAGCAAAGTCGTGCTAATAGGCAAGCTACTATTCCTGATCATGCATTTTCTTCATTGCAGATAGGAAAAGGCAAGGCTTCCAAGCCTATGGGCAAGCTCAAATTTGCGCCTAACAGTGGCAATTCCTCCAATGTATCTCAAATTACGGCAGATAAGTCAAAGAAGAAAAGATGCAACTATTGTCGCAAGCCAAGGCATGAAATTTCAGAATGCAGGAAGCGCATTGCTTCGGAGAAAAAGAAAGAAGGATTGATAGTCAATGCCTCACATGCAATTGAATCCCATAAGCCAGCAGATGCCTCACATGCACATGCTCTCCAGGATGATTGGGCATGGGCTATCCATTGCTGATCCCTTCAAGGTTGATGCATTCTTTACTGCTAATGATGCTCAGTCTTGGTATTTTGATAGTGGTGCTTCCAAGCATGTCACCTCTTGCAGACATTTGTTTCATTCCTTAGCTAATGCACCTCGAGGGGGGACTGTCACATGTGCTAATAATGCTTCCTATGTTGTAAAAGGAATTGGAGATGTGCAGCTCACATCCATTTCAAGCCATCCTGTCACTTTGACAAATGTTCTTTTTGTGCCTGGAATTGAAGTCAACTTGATTTCAATTTTAGCAATTGCCACTTCAGGTTTCAGAGTAATATTTGATGGATACAGATGCTTAGTATATGATCTTCGTGATGACAATGCCATAGTTCTCACTGGCACTTTGCAAAAGGGGCTTTATCACCTTGATCATCACTCAGCTGCACTTTCTATTGAAGCATTTGCTATTTCAGATTCACAGCTTGCTGAAACTCATCCTTGGCATGAGAGAATGGGTCATCTGAATTATAGAGCTCTTGCCAAGTTACATTCACAGGGCATGGCAAATGATGTACTTGAAACTCACATAGTTTCCAAACATGTGTGTGAGGGTTGTCTTTTGGGTAAGATGCATCGGTTTCCTTTTCAAAAGAATTGTCCAAAATTCCCACAAAGGAAATTGCAGCTAGTGCACAGTGATGTCTGTGGCCCAATGAGGACAAATGCCATTGGGGGGTACAACTATTTCATGACTCTTATTGATGACTTCACAAGATATTGCTGGGTATATGCTTTAAAAGCCAAATCTGAAGTGTTCTCATGCTTTCAGAGGTGGCTGAATATGGTTGAGAATGAATCAGGATGCAAGCTTGTCACCCTCAACATAGATAGGGGGGGAGAGTATATGTCAAAGGAGTTTGATGCATTTTTGCCTTCACGGGGCATTGTTCACTCATGCACTACTCCTTACACTCAGCATAATCCTGTTCCTAAAAGGAAGAACATGTCCACTATGGAGATGGCTAGATGCATGCTTAAGGCCAAGTCCTTGCTCAATAAATTTTGGCTTGATGCAGTGATGTGTGCCAACTATGTGCTGAATAGATCATCTACAAGGGCATTGAGGACTGTTACACCTTGTGAAGCATGGAAAGGCAGGAAGCCTTCACTTTCACACATGAGAGTTTTTGGGTCTCTTGCATATGTTCATGTACCATCTCAGCTGAGACATAAGCTTGATGATAAGGCAATCAAATGCATATTTATTGGTTATAGCCAGGCGAGAGAGAGTATCGGTTGTACCAACAAAATACTGGGAAGATTTTTGTCAGCAAAGATGTAATCTTTGCTGAACATTCGGCTTCTCCTTTTGTGGACTGCAAAGCTAAGCCAGAAGTTGACATGTTTGATGCCTTTGACTCTTGGTTACCTCTGCTTCCCTCAGAGGGGGATTTTGACCAGCAACATGAGCTTCCTGTAGGCCCTCCAATAAGCAATGATCAGCTAGCACCCCATGCTGATTTGCAGGTTCCTCTTCCAGCACAAAATGATCCCACTATTCATGATGCAGTGATTGAAGAAAGAGCTGTCAATAGACAACAAAGGCAAGTTCCCAGATGGCTTCTTGACACATTGAGGGACAGCAAACAAGATCAACCTCTTGCTGCACGAACAAGATCAAGGAATAGACAGATGCATAGTCACTTTCTTGAGTTTGCACTCCTTTTTACAACTTGCAATGAAGAGCCTTTGTGCCATAAAGATGCTTTTGACAGCAAAGAGTGGATGGATGCAATGAGAGCTGAAAGAAAGAAAGAAAGAAATTTTATTAGAGTCTTCGGAAAACCAATGGGTCTATGAGATTGAAAGAAAACCTAATACAAATTACAGTAAGGGTGGAGCTACTAAACGAGCATCATCACCCGTGCTGAGTCCTAAGTCTGATCATACATAATCAAATACATCTGGGTGTGACAATGAAAAGAAAACAAAAAAGACTATAGCGGAGTGGAATCCTCCGTATGTCATGTTGCCCTGGTTGGTGCATAGCCGGTGATGGGACGTTGGGGTCTGCTGTCAAGGGGTGCCGTGCGTCTCGGTCTCCTGGAGGAGGCTCGACGCAAGACCAGAGCCACCGTGACTCCCATGGGACGTGTCTCGGGTCTAAACAATGACAGGAGGTCCCCCAAAGTGATCTGTTTGTCCCCTCGATGCCTCGTGTGTCGTGCTGTGGTCGTTAGGTCAGGGTCTTGGTCACGTCTGCGGCTAGAGACTGGACGATCAATATCACTCGATGGGAAGAACTCTGTGATCCTGCTCTGAGAGGTGTCTGATGGTGTGGCCAAGCCTTGTCGCATGAGTAAGTACTCTCTTTGTCGGACCTCCTCGTGAATGAAGGCCGCGAGGCATCTTTGATCTGGGTAGGCGAGGAATCTGGAAAGGAGCCCGGAGCCATCTCTGAAGAGACAGTGGTAGCGACCTCGGATCTCGTAGTACACTGGGCACCTGAAAATAAAATGCTCCTCCAACTCAACCTCCTGACAGTCGCACAATGTGCATATGCGATGCTCCCTAGGGATCCCCTCTGCTCTGCCGCTCTCTATGCGGAGGCGGTGTGATGATACCCGAAATTGTTCGATGGAGATCCGAGTGAGGCATATGAAGCTCAGTGTACCCCGGTGGTGTGATGAATCCCTCCTTCAAAATACGAAGACAGTGATCTCTGTAGAAGCTCAGCTTCATTGGAAGCTCCCTTGGCTCCAAGCAGGTCCTAAAGGTGTGTAGCTGTAGGAGATCCTCTCGAATGACCTGGTTGGTGTGTGGCCCGATCGGGATGGTGGGTGGGAGTACCGGAGGGGCATCCAAATTGTACAGAAAAGGAGGTATCCTATCGATGTGAAACCCTAGTCTCACAAACCATCTGTGAGTCCGTGCATACCAGCATCGCTCGTCTCCCTCTACTGTTAACCTCATGGAGGAATCGAGAGCCAACCATGGCAACCTCTGTCTCCCTGATGTGCAATCCCCATATGATCTAACCCGGTGTAGATATGTGATGGTTTGAAAGGTTGCATCTAGCTGGAGTGGAGAAGCACCAAACGCGGCCTAAATGATATGATGTGGTACAGATGGTTTCCCCTGGATCATGCGTGAGAGCATAAGGATCTGCAGGCGCTCCACCCGTGTCCACTCTATCTCTGACATGTCAGGTCTCCAACAAGGGCTGCCATACATACTGGCTGGTCGCGGACCAAGGAGTCGAAGAGAAGAGCCTTGGTTGAGGGTCCTGGAAGTGGGAGTGGAAGCACTATCTCTCTAGCCGAGCCAGTGAGGTGTATCCCCTGCTCAGTCTGGCCTGCATCGCTGGTCTCATCGTGAATATCGGGCCGAAGAAGATGACCCCCAAGTAAGTGTATGAGGATACGATCTCAACTGGTGACCCATTGAAAGTGAAATGCTGCCGGTGCATGTTTGCTCGAGAGGTGTTAAAGATCATGACCTTGGTCTTGCCAAGGTTGACCTCCAAATCATGGGATAAACAAAAAGCCTACAGTGCATCCAGGTGTCGCTGGAGCCCCTCAGGTGTGGATGACAAGAGTGCCACGTTATCTACATAAAGAAGAATCTTGATGATCATCACGGCAAGTGAGCAACCGGTCCCTCCGAGAGCCCCCATGAAAGTCTCAAGCTCATCGATGTAGAGGCCAAACAGGGTTGGTGATAAGGGACAACCTTGTTTGACCCCTATGGTACTCAAGATCTCATCTGTCCAACCTGCGCCTGTCCGAACTCGGCTTGAGACTCTCTCATAAAGTGCCATGACTGCCCAGAGGATCTCCTAATCAAATCCGAGTGCTTGTAGGCGTGTGATGAGTCGAGCTCGAGGTACTGTGTCAAAGGCTTTGCGGAAATCCACAAAGCAGTAATATAACCTCTCCTTCCGTGATCTGGCCTCCTCTATGACACTCCTGAGTATGAGTATGTGATCCATAGTCCCATGGTCTCGCCTGAAACCGGCCTGACCCTCTGCTCTGAGCCCTCTCATCTCTGCGGACAGGCTGATCGATGCATCCAATACTGCTGCATAGATCTTGGACATCACATGTTCAATCATAATAGTCCTGTAGTTACTTGGGTCCATGGGATCCCCTGCCTTGTGGATGGGGGTGATGGGGTTGAGTGTCCAAGTGCGGGGGAAGCCAAGGCAAACAGCGTCATTGAATAGGTTTGCTAGGATCGGGGCTAACGTGTCGATCCCATATGCGATAAACTCAGTGCATAGCCCCTCGTGGTCCTTAGCTCGGCCATTGTGCAGTTTCAATGTCGCATCCTTGACTCCCCCTCTGGTGAACAACGTGCAAGTGGTGGGGCGAGGTGTGTGTATTAGATCTGGAGTAGGCTGGTGTGGGACATCATAAAGATGGCATGCATACGTGTGCCAAACTCTCGTGTCAGTGAGGGGTGATGGAGACCTACGCTCAAGGAATCTCCGCCAAAATTCCTTAGAGTTGTTGTTGTACAAGATGTTCAACAACTCCTCCTCATTTCGACGAAGAAATGCCTGCTTCTTTCGACGTACGAGACGTTGGTAACTTGCGTACTGTGTTTGGTGTGTTCGGGAGGTGACACCTGGTTTCAAGTCGGAGTTGTTGGTGATAAGCCTTGCACTCCGCATCGTATCAGTTGTTGCAGGGTACAGAACCAAGAGGTGGTGGTCTAGTGGACCGTGTGGTGTGGGGAAAGACTTGGAGGGCAGCCTCGTGGAGTGTGCGACTAATCAGGGCAGCATGGTCCTCTATGAGTGGTATGTGATCGATGTAGGTTAGGAGTCTATTTAGGCGTCTAGAGTAGGCAGGGGAGAGGCTGTGATCAAAGTGTATGTCGTGGTAGGTGTCGTGCTTCATATGTGGTGTGGCTGAGTGTGAGGTGGCGATAGTGAAGAATAGGTATGTGTGATCAGCTCCTGGAGGGAGTGGTGCTACGGTGAAGTCGGTGATACATGAGGTGAAGGTAGGGGATCCCATGATGTAATCTACTACACTAGTGCCCCCCCCATATGGCAAGCAAGTAAAACCACCTGAGGAGGGCCATAGGTCAAGCTCGTTGTAGATGATGAGATCATGCATCCCGCTTAGATCAAGGAGCGCGTGTCCATATGGTGTAACAGGCCCGTGTCGGTCCGATGAGATCCTGGTAATACTTGCTCTGTCTAGGTCCATGTCTGGTAGCATGATAGAGTCGTCTCGGATGTCCAGGAGTGGTGCCTGGCGCGTGCTCGTCTTGGCATTAAAGTCACCAACAAGGAGAACCTCCCCGCGAGTTGAAAGGTCTAGGATATCGTGATGTAAGGGTGCACCCTCCTATCGTGTAACTCTGGCGAAGTGGGATGTGTTTGGCGGGAAGTAGCATAGTGCTATGAAAAGGTCACGAGTGGATGTGCATTGGATCCGGATTCACATGAATCGGGAGTGTGTGTCCTTCCTCTCAACGGAGATGGCTCCAGCGAGGGAAGCCCTGTACAATACTGCGACTCCGCCTGATCCTCGAACTCCTCATGTATCCCTTGTCTCATCCCTGGAGGCTACTGCTACAATGCACAATGCGGAGTTGTGGCATGCCAGGTATGAGCACATGAGCTATGGCAGCTTAATGACACTTCAGAGGCATGATATGGTTGATGCATTACCTCCTTTGGAGTCCCCTCCTCCTCATACATGTGAAGGTTGCATTCTTGGCAAAATGCATAGGCTTCCCTTCAAGAAGGATGGTGCAGTGAAAGCTACAAGAAAATTGCAGTTTATACACAGTGATGTCTGCGGTCCCATGAGGACACCTGCTTTTGGGGGTTATCTCTATTTTGTTACATTCATAGATGACTTTACCAACTACACTTGGGTTTATGGTCTCAAGGCAAAATCAGAAGTGTTTATGCATTTCAAACACTTTGTGGCTATGGTTGAAAATGAGATAGGACTCAAGGTGCAGACACTTCGCACAGGTCGAGGGGGGAGTACATGTCTCATGAATTTGAGACATTTCTGAAAGAAAAAGGTATTATGCATCAGCGTACAGTGAGGCTTACACCTCAACAGAATGGCAAAGCTGAGCGGAAGAATCGCACCACCATGGAAATGGATAGATGCATGCTCACAAGTAAGAAGTTGCCTCACAGGTTTTGGCTGGAAGGCCTCATGTGTGCAAACTATATTTTAAATTGGGCTCCTACGAAGGCTTTGAAGACAATCACTCCCTATGAGGCATGGCATGGGAGAAAGCCTTAAGTGGACCACTTCAGAGTTTTTGGTTGTGTTGCATATGCCCACGTGCCTGTGGAGTTCAGACACAAGTTGTCAGATAAGGCACTAAAATGCATTTTTGTGGGATATAAAATGCATTTTTGTGGGATATAGTTCACAAAGCAAAGGCTATCGTCTCTACAATCCTGCTACACGCAAGATTTTTGTCAGTAGAGATGTCATATTCTCTGAAAATTCTGCACACACAAATGCTGAATTTCAGATTCCGGCCTCTTCAGATGATGTTTTTTGAGGGGATGCTTCCTATAGCATTTGGTTCCCCCGCTGAAAATTAGAATTTACAGCAACCTCCGCCAGCTCCACAAGTACAGATTCAGCCCCCAGCTGAATTGGTACAACCTCAGCATGTGGATGAAGTTGTTAGGCAAGAAATTCAAGAGATACACGCAGCCAAAACAGTCCCGCATTTGTTGCTTCAGACTCTCAGGGAGAGTAGGCTTGAAGCTCCATTGCCTGACAGAACTCGTGGTGCAGTAAGGCACATGGAGGGAGCTCATTCAGTTGAATCAGCTTATGCAGGTACTCTTCTTGATGAGGAGGAGCCTGAGACATTTGAAGAAGCAAAAGATAATGTGCATTGGATGAATGCCATGCACGATGAGTTGCAGTCCATTCATAAAAATCAGACTTGGGATGTTGTGGATTTGCCACCAGGTAAGAATGCCATAGGTACACGGTGGGTTTTCGAAGTCAAAAGAAAACCAGATGGGTCCATTGATCGGTACAAGGCAAGGCTGGTTGCAAAAGGATATGCTCAGAAAAAGGGCATAGATTATGAGGAGACTTTTGCTCCTACATCCAGGATGACAACCATCAGGTCGGTTATAGCCATGGCTACAAATTTTGAATGGAATGTTCATCAGTTGGACATTAAAACAGCTTTCCTTAATGGAGACTTGTTGGAAGAGGTTTATGTCAAACAACCTCCGGGCTTTCAAATTTCAGAAAATGCACTTCAAGTATGCAAGCTGAATAAAGCTTTATATGGGCTGAAACAAGCCCCATGTGCATGGTATGCCAAAATTGATGCCTTTCTGACCAGCAAGGGGCTGCACAATAGTCCAACTGAGAGCACCCTCTACATCAAGAAGGATGGGGGGGATATTCTGGTCATCATTCTTTATGTAGATGACATGCTGCTCACCGGATCAAATGAGGAAGTAATTGCAGATTTCAAGGCCCAATTGAAAGCTACATTCGATATGTCTGACTTGGGCTTGTTACATTTCTTTGTGGGGATCCAGTTTATTCAAGAGAAACATGGCATTGTTATGTCTCAATCCAAGTATGTTCAAAAGCTCTTGGATAGATTCAACATGCATGATTGCAAGCCTATGTCCACTCCCATGGAGCCGGGGCTGAAGTTTACAATGCATGATGCGGGTGAATCAATTGATGCCACACTCTATAGTCAGGCTGTTGGATGCCTCATTTATCTCTGCAATACACGACTTGATATTCAGTTTTCAGTTTCTCAGGTGAGCAGGTATATGCACAGCCCAAAGATTATGCATTGGCAGGCTGTAAAACACATCTTCCGTTACTTGCAAGGTACAAAGTCTTTTGGCTTGATGTTTCCCAGGGGGGGTGACTTGCAGATGCATGCTTACAGTGACTCAGATTGGGCTGGAGACTATGATACTAGGCAGTCCACCAGTGGGAATTGTTTCTTTCTAGGACATGCTTGCATTTCTTGGTTGAGCAAGAAACAGTCTACAGTGGCTACCTCCTCATGTGAAGCCGAGTACAAGGCAGCTTTCACAGCGACAATTGAATGTGTTTGGCTGCGTCGTTTATTTGCTGATCTTCATCTTTCATTGGAGGGTCCTTCTCTGATTCTCACTGATAGTCAGAGTGCTATAGCAGTGGCAAAGAATCCTGTGTTTCATGCTCGCATGAAGCACATTGAGGTTCACTATCACTATGTCAGAGAGAAGTTGCATGTAGGAGAGATCAGTATGATCTATGTGTCAACACATGACAATGTTGCGGACATCTTCACCAAACCACTTCCACGTGAAAAGTTTGAGGCATTTCGCAATGCCCTGAACTTATATCCTTTTGGTGATTGATCATTTCCTTGTACATGACATTGGCATTGCAGGGGGGTGTTAGAATTATTATTTTAATTCAGCACTGACTAATGTAATGTAATAAGTAGGTTAGGGGCACTTTTCCCTCATTTAGAGGTTCCCCCCCCTAACCACAGTTAGTTCACTAACTATGGTTAGTGAAGGATAAGTTTTTGTCACTTAGACAAAACCCATCCCACTGTTTGTAACAGTCACTTCTTCTATTGCAAACACTACGTTCAGCTCTCTTGCTACCTGCTCTCTCACTCTCTTGATTTCTAACAGTAAGATCAGAGGACCACACCATTGGTGGGACTCTGGATCTATCTCTTTTGTATTGTGTCCATAGCTTTGGACGGAAATATATTATTTTGGTGGTTTCTCTATCTGGTTGGTTCATTGTCTATTGATGAGTCTGCACATCTATTCTATGCACATAAGTTAAAGAAGTTTGTGATTCCACACCCCACACCACATTGTGTGAGCTCCTGGGCATTACTATCAGTCTTCCGTTGTGTGTACCCTCTGTTGGGTCATTTTTAACAGAAGAGACCTTTGCTCCCACTTCCAGGATTACTACTATTAGATGTGTCATTGCCATTGCAGCCCACCACCATTGGCAAGTGCAGGAAGAAGTTTATGTGACACAACCTCCTGCCTTTGAGGTTATTGTCTCTGAAAACAAGGTATGCCGGCTGAGAAAAGCCCTTTATGGTTTGAAGCAGGCACCCCGGGCATAGTATGCTAAAATTCATGCACACTTACTGTCCCTTAGTTTTCAGAATAGCCCCACAGAGCCCAGTCTTTATGTCCGTGGGAGTGATCTGATTTTTTAGTGCTGATTTTATATGTGGATGACATGCTGATCACGGGCCCTGATACTCAGCATATTGCAGCTTTCAAGGCTGATTTGCAGCAAGCTTTTGAAATGTCAGACATGGGACAGCTGCACTATTATTTGGGCATTCAGTTTGCTCATGTCGAGGGGGGTATCATGATGTCACAGTCCAAGTATATTGGACAGCTCCTTGATCGTTTTCAATTTGAGGATTGCAAGCCAATCTCTACTCTAGTGGACCCTGGCTTCAAATTTTCAGCTCATGATGGGAGCCCACCATGTGATATCACTCTTTACCAGCAGGCTGTTGGATGTCTCATTTACTTATGCCACACCAGACCTGACTTACAGTATGCAGTATCCCAGCTCAGCAGGTTCATGCACATGCCCAGTTCACAGCATTGGCAGGTAGTGAAGAGAGTCTTCACCACTCGAGGTGGTTGTCTAGTTCCCCAAGTTAGGTCTCTAGGGGCTTCCACCCAAGGGGACACCAGAGATGCCTCAGATAGGTATGATGGGTCTTCCATCCATCAGGCCTCTTCATCAGCTACGGTTAGTTCCTATGGGGCTGCCACCCTTGGAGCTAGTTGGCCACATCTACTATAGTTAGGAGGACTCATATTTCACCTTCTCGTTAGGAGTATTCAGGACTAGTGGGTTCAGTTTCTAGTCCCATTGGCTTTGAGACTCAGAAGCAGGGGGCATCTTAGGAGTCTGCTAGACTAGTTTCAGGCCTAGCAGTAGATAGTACCCTCACAGTTGGAGTAGCAAGTGTAGCTATAAGCAGTACGGAGATTGACGATTCCTCGACAATCCGTGAGGATAGTCATGCAGTTCCCTCTGCAGTCTTCCTTCCTTAGCTCTTTAGGGAGATGGCAATTGCAGTACCAGTCATCAGAGAGGTTGACGAGGCCTTCCCATTATTATGTCTTTCACTCCTTGAAGTTAGTCACACAGTTTCCTCTTCATCAGATCTCAAGCCACCAATAGTAGCAGTGACTAGTGTCTACAACGGCAGTTCCCTTGGTAATGACAAGAGCTCGGTTGATTCATCCAAGGTGTGCTCATCAAGCCCACTATCCCGTTGGGTCCCTTCGGGAAGAAGCTATGCCATTCATCTTTCAATCCTTTCGAGAGGCATACCACTCAGCCATTGCAGTTGAGGTGTTCTCTGCAGTTCCATGTGAGAACAAGGGAGAGAGAGCAAGTGTGTGAGCAAGAGTGAGAGCTGAATAACTGAATAGAAGAGCTGAAAGTACAAGTGAGAGTGAGGGTTTTGTCTAAGTGACAAAACCCTGTCACCCCCTCGGGAAACATCAAGCCATAAGACTTTGTGCCTTGCAAATAACGGAAGATGCGTTTTACAGCCTGCCAATGTGTAGTCTTTGGGTTGTGCATATACCTGCTCACTTGAGATAGTGCATACTGAATATCGGGCCATATACCTGCTCACTTGAGATACTGCATACTGAATATCGGGCCTGGAGACCATGATACCAGGCAGTCCACTAGTGGTAATTGTTTCTTTTTGGGCAAAGCTTGCATTTCTTGGCTGAGCAAGAAGCAATCTACAATGGCTACTTCCTCATGTGAAGCTGAGTATAAGGCAGCTTTCACAGCGATAGTTGAATGTGTTTGGCTGTGTCGTTTGTTTGCTAGTCTTCGTCTCTTATTGGAGGGTCCTTCTCCAATTCTCACTGATAGTCAGAGTGCTATAGCAGTGGCAAAGAATCCTGTGTTTCATGCTCGCACGAAGCACATTGAGATTCATTATCATTATGAGAGAAGTTGCATGCAAGGGAGATCCGTATGATCTATGTGTCAACACATGACAATGTTGCAGACATCTTCACTAAAGCACTTCCATGTGAGAAGTTTGAGGCATTTCGTAGTGCCCTAAACTTATCTCCTTTTGGTCATTGATCATTACCTTGTACACCACATTGGCAGTGCAAGGGGGTGTTAGAATTATTATTATATTCTAGGTAGTGGCCAATGTATTGTAATAAGTAGGGTAAAATTTAACATGTCCAAATCTGCCATGTCAAATTCAGCTTTCAACTCAACTTTGAAATCTGCAATTATTTCCTCATTTGACCCTGTGAGCAACATGTCATCTACATAAAGAATGATGACCAAAATATCCCCCCCATCCTTCTTGATGTAGAGGGTGCTTTCTGTGGGACTATTATGTAACCCCTTACTTGCCAGGAATGCATCAATCTTGGCATACCATGCACGTGGGGCTTGTTTAGCCCATATAAAGCTTGATTCAGCTTGCAAACTTGAAGTGCATTGCCAGAAAGTTCAAATCCAAGAGGTTGTTTGACATAAACCTCTTCCTGCAAGTCCCCATTAAGGAAAGCTGTTTTTATGTCCAACTGATGGACATTCCAAACAAAATTTGCAGCCATGGCAATAACTAACCTTATGGTCGTCATCAGGGATCTAGGAGCAAAAGTCTCCTTATAATCTATGCCCTTCTTCTATGCATAGCCTTTGGCAACCAGCCTTGCCTTGTACCTATCAATGGACCCATCTGGCTTCCGTTTCACTTTGAAAACCCATTTTGTACCAATGGCATGCTTCCCTGATGGCAAATCCACAACATCCAAGTCAGATTTTTCTCAGTGGACTGCAATTTATTGTGCATGGCATGCATTCAATGCACATTATCCTTGGCTTCTTCAAAAGAGTCAGGTTCTTCTTCATCAAGAAGAGTGCCTGCATAACCTGTCTCAACCGAAAGAGTCCCCCCTACGTGCCTTACTGCACTACGAGTCCTTCTAGGCAAAGGTGCCTCAAGCCTACTCTCTCTGAGAGTCTGTAGCAACCTGTAAGATCCCGTAGGATAGAATAGATGCATCTTGCAAGAGCTGTGAGAGCACAATGAAATCTCTATTTTGATTGAGAGAGAAAAGACTCTCTTTTATAGAAAGGGGGAGAAGGTAATACCTTCCCTACATAGTGGCTATCAGTCCTTACATCAGTGGGAATCAATCCCTACATCAGTGGGATTTTCTTTGTCTTACATCATCACTTAGGTCACACACTAGACACATCATAGCACTTGATGTGCCTTTACAACACACACTTTTTTGGTAAAATCCAGTGTATCTATATTCTCATAAATTTACAAAATGGGAAGTCTCCCACACACTGACATTAGACTCCAAACTAGAGCCCAATGTAAAAAACTCAAAAACAGATAGAGAACACTTCAAGGCTAGTAGCATCCAAGTCCCTTGCAGCAAAACTGTCATATAAGGATTGCTTGAGGGACATTCTGAAGAAAATATATGCTTGAGGAAACTGTTGACCCATCCTGGAATGCAGTCTCTGAGTCCAAATGGTCCATAGTACCCAAAAGCGAGTCCAGTGAAAGAAGAGGAGGAATGGAGACATCTGAGATGAGAGGCATCCAAACATCCAGAAAAGTTTCCCAAATCTGATGGAGGGAAACCGAAGCCGCAGTAAATGAGAAATACGAGTGATCAATATGCGAGAGTGTGGGCAAGACCATAATAGATGAGGAACTGTTTCACAGTGATGAGAGCAACGGGGACAGGAGGGGGAAGCAATGCGGCGTGCTGCCAATTTCGCCCCAATGGAGAAAGCTCCCACTATACATCTCCAAAAGAAAAACCTCTGTTTCAATGGCAATTTGGCTTTCCAGATTTTCATGAGTCGTGATTGCCACCAAGATAGAGGCCTATCCAAATTCCAAAGAGTGTTGGCATGCTTATCAATCCATGGCGGTGGAAGAAGAAATCTGTAGACCTTCGAGGAGGTCAAATTATGCATTGAGAGCGTATGAGTAGCAGGAGGTAAGGAAGTCAATTTCCAGTCCAGTAATCTGTCCTGTACAAACAGTGGAGGGACCGGAACAACTGGCTGCAACATAGTTGAAAGAGTTCTCCAAATGGACCTATGATGTAGACCCAAGGAGAATGTCCTGCAAGCTTGTGGAAATGAAAGCATACAACCTTGTTGATCCACAACATCAGCAACAAATCTGATGCCCAATTTCATGAGATTGTATGCTTTAATAGGTGCCTGTAAAGCAAGAGGCGATTCAAACACCTTGCTCCAATGGATGCTTTCCAAACGAAGAGAATTACCATGATGAGAAGAAGCACCTGTCCATTTTGCATATGAGAGAATTCTCTTCCAATCATGAATAAAAGCATTAGAAACATGGCAACCAGGAATTTTCCCTTGAAATGTGGTCATGACTGCTTCCCAGTGATCTGTAATCCAATGCCCATATGCATGAGACGCCATGTTTCCACACATTGCTGCTAACATAATAGCCCATGGCTGTTTTTGCTGGAAAAAATCAGCAATCATAGTGCTCTTTCTTGCCAACATATGAACTTGAAGATTGAGAATGTTCAGCCCCCCATGAGTCTTAGGTGAACAAATAGACTGCATAGGTAGTAATCGCAAAGCCTTTTTATGAGATTTGCTTTTCCAAAATATCTCCATAGCCTGAGACATATAGGAAGCCAAATGCTTGAAAGACCAGGGAAGAAGAGGCAAATAAAATTGCACATATGCCATAATGATGGACTGTACTATCCGAAGTCGAACATGTAAAGGCCAAGTGGACAAATGCCAGTATTCCAGCTTCTTGTTGATCTTTTGAAGCACCCATTTGAGCTGTTGTTGAGGAGTAATATTCCAGCCAATGGGGTAGCCTAAATGCCTCACAATAGTGTGGGAAGAGATAATGTGACCTGGCCAGAGAAGTGCATGCTAATCAGCTTCTTTCAAAGCTAGAAGTTAAAATTGATTTGCAGTCCAGCAGCTATGCCAAAGTCATTCAGTGTATGCATCAAGTGAGAAAGGTCACTTTGAGAATTCCTGGGCATAAAGTATGAATCATCAGCATATGCCTGTGCAAGAAAAGACCGTGCCCCTGGAATTTGCAAGCCATGAAGCTGTCCTGTATCTGCAAGATAATCCATATGCAACAGTAGCGGATGGGTAGGAATGGCATACAGTAAAGAACTAAGAGGGCAACCTTGTCTCATTGACCGGGTCATAGTCCAGGTTCTTGATAACCCACCACCAAGCAAGCACTGCGTTGTGGCCTGAGAATAGAGCCAATATATGATATGGACGAGTCGAGGGCCAAATCCCAATTTATGCATAGTCTGAGAGAGAAAATCCCAATGGACAGTATCAAATGCTTTCGCAATGTCTACTTGCAGAATGAGAACGTCTTGTTTAGAATATTTGGCATACTCAATTGCAAGCAAAGCATTAGAGATATTGTCAGTGATCTGCCTTCTGGGGACAAACCCATACTGTCTAGGATGAAGTCCTGCTTGCAAAAAGAATCGAACTCTGAGGACAATCATTTTAGCAATGAGTTTGTAAATAACAGGCATGAGAGATATAGGCCTCCAATCAGCCATCGTCTCACACAAGCTTTTTTTGGGAATCAATTTGACTAGGCCATGTTTCCAGGATGGGGGAAGAGATTGTTCTGCCCAAGCATGATTGATCATTAGAAGAAGAGTGTTTTTGAGATCACCCCAAAATGCACGGAAAAATTCGACAGTCAATCCATCCCAACCAGGAGAGCTGCTTTTGCGTAGATGACTCAAAGCATCATCCAGTTCACTAAGCATAAAAGGCTGCTCCAATGCATAAGCCTGTTCCCGAGACAAAATGGGCTGAACATGCAAAAGAAATTGAGACCTAGCTGTATCCACCTGCATCAGATGATCAGGCTGAAGAGAAAGGAGATGCTGAAAATGACTAGAACATAGCGATTCCAATTCGGATTTGGAAGTGGTCCAAGTGCCATCGTCTTTCTTGATCCTGCAAATATCCTCCTTTCGCCTATCCGCATGAAGACTTTTAAAAAAGGCTTTGGAGGAACAGCCCTTATCCAAAAGGGGTTTCATGCGAGCTCGGATTTGCCATTTCTTTAATTTGCGAAGATCATTTTGGTGAATGATATGAACCGCATAGGCACAAGAATCCTGTTCAGAAGAGGTAAGCTGCCTATGAGAACTGATTGCATCCATTTGTTGCTTGTGAGATTGAGCCCATTTCAGCTTGAGCCTGAGGTTTCCCATGTAACTCTGTCCATAATCTTGAATAACAGCCTGTAAGCGATGAGCAAGGCTGATCCAAGCAAAATCCATATCCTCCTGAGCATGTAAGAGAAGGGGATGGACAGCCACTCTCACCATGTTCTGAAATTGTTGATGAAGCAAATAAGCACTATTAACATGGAGCAGGCGACGACCAAAGAAAGGCATATCATCTGTCAAACGTGCTATTGATAATGTCAAGCATACTGGAAAATGATCAGAGAGCAAGAGGGAATGGTCAACCCAAAGTGTACATGTAAAATCAGCATACTGCTGAGCATGCAACAAATACCATCTGTCAAGTCGAGCCCAGTAATGAGTAAAGGCATTGTGATGATATGTATAACCCATATCTCTGTCCCTTGTTGAGAGCCATAAATCTTCTGCATGCAGGGATGAGAGCATATCTTCCCAATGTCGGAGCTCAGTGGGGATCATGTGAGAACGATGAGTTGTATTATCTTGAGTGGAAGGTGAGTTGTTGAAGTCTCCACACAAAAAAGCATTGGACAGCCATGGATATTGTTTAAGGGAGTCCCACATTTGAGCTCTAGACATAGAGGTTTGTGAAGCATAAACAGATGCTATTTCATAGAGATCAGCCTGCCAGCTGCACCTGATCACCATCCATCGACCCTGAGGGTCATTGTAAGCAACCATGGGCTGCATATCATGTTTGACCAGCATGCAGACCCCCGAAAAGTGCATTGTACCAGCATAAAAAATATCATAACCAGCATAGTGGCCTTGCTGACCAGCCAAGAAGTGTTGATTGTGTTCCTGTAAAGAGATCACATCGGGATGCATTCTATGTACATAATGCCAGAAAAGTCTCCACTTATTGACATTACAAAGACCCTGAACATTGTATGTAATGCAAGTAATTGAAGTAGACATAGAAGATATGTACAGTCAAACCAAAAAGCAGAGTAAAATATGAGCTGTCAGGTCTCAGCCATGACATCAACATCCACCTGGCCTCCTGGATCATCAGCTCGATGATCCTCATCATTGTCACATACTGGGATGCCCCTTTTTAACACCTCAGCCCACAGTTGAGAAGCAAGGGTGTCAGCAGGGGTAGAGGTCTGACCAGGGGTAGAAGTTGAAGCATCCCAATGGCGAGATTGTAACGGACGTGGTTTGAGAGCGAATACCTTTTTGGGTTGCTGCCAGGCACCCTGGGTAGAGGCATGAGATTCTGAAATTTTGCCCTTTCATTTATCCTTTTGCTTGGCTGAAACCTGAACCACATTTTCTTTGGAAGGGACAGATTTGGAAGCAACATCAGCCAGCTTGGTAGGCATAGCCTTAGACCCCGGAGTATAAGTAGGGGAAGGAGTATTTTCTGGAGCAATAGCTGTAGGTGGGAGCTGATGCAAAACTGCAGGACACTGTGAAGCTAGGTGGCCAAACTTATGGCATGTGAAACAAGCACCTGCAAAAACTCCCCATTTCAGATCAAAGTATTTTTCACCGAGGGGAACATCCTCCACTTCAACCACAATGGAAGGAGGGGTTGGGTGATCTGTATCCCAAAGAATGCAAAAGCGATTGCGATTACCCGAAGGGTGGGGTGGGCATACAACTTGCCCCAAAGTGGCTGCCAAACTTGGTAACTCAGCCCTCATATAGTCCGGGAAATCCACTACCTCAACCCATACAGGGCAGTGATGTCGAATAAGGCTGTGGTAGTCCTTATTTGGCGACCATGGCATAACATGTACCATTTGTCTGCCATAGAATAAGGGCGACATCTCCAGTATCTGTTGACGATATGAGGCATCCGAAAAATGCACTTCATAAAAACCCCTGGAAGCAAAATATACTCCTTCAACAAAGCAGCCTCCCAACAGTGCTGCCTGAACCCACTGGGCCACATCATTGGCTGAAGGTAACTTTCCTGGAAAAAAAATGATAACTGCTTGCTGAGAGAACTTTCGAAGAGGAGCAACCAATGAAGGCAGCTTCAACTTAAACTTGATGGCCGGGGGAGGTTTGGCCCACTCCTTCCGGCTGTGATGAAATTCATCTTTGAGCATGTCAAACACATAGTGAGCGTCTACAGAATCTGCAGAAGAGAAATCAACTTGTTGTCTTTTGGAGTCCCGGGAAGACTCCTTGCGAGAATAGCTTTTGAACTGATCTTCCATGAAGGAAAATAGGGTGGGATTGATGAAGAGGCGGAAGCAGAGCAGAACTGTACGGACAGTGAACGAGCTGGAGATGCAAGGTGTACGGACCGTACGGAAGGTACAGATTGTACGGAAGTATGGAAGGACTATGGGGGTTGGGTCGTACGGAAGGCGTGAAAGTACACAGAAGCTGTACGGAAAATAGAACGGGAAGGGACTGCTGACGCAGAACAGCAGGGCAGATTGTACGGAGCAGGACGAAAGGCAAAGTAAAGGTCGATGTAAGCTGTACGGGAAAAGCAGGAAAAGACGAGCAGATATGGCGAGGCTTCATCGGGAAGAAGAACGCTGTCTGTACGGCGTCCGTACAGCTGTACGGACAAGGAGGGGAATCCTGACACGGACCTGTACGGGAGCTCAAAAAGGCTGCGCAGCAACCTTCACAACCTCACCACCGATCTCCTCTCCTCCATCGCTCACACAAGCACCCAGCCTCCAACATAGACACACACCACGTGCACACACACACACACACGCCTTTACAACACACACACAAACACACATGTGACTCCCCTAGATGCACATATGCACCATAGAGCAAGCCCTTGATCATACTTACCCCAACAAACCCCCCTCAAGGGATTGCCTCTTGCAGTGTCAAGGATTCATCTAGTCTCATAGTTTCTCATGCCATCTCATGGTGGTCAAGGATTAATCTATGGCTAGGATCTCATGCTAGCAAGGGTTCCCAAGGGTGTGAGTTTCACAGAAATGGGATAGTCAAAACACATATCACATGGTCTACATCATATGGTGACCAGAGGCGATTTACATAACATTTTCTTTTTGGAGTACTACTCCAGGCAGAGAACCTCAAAATTTTGACCAAGTGATGATAAACAAAAAAGACAAAGTGCCTGAAAAGCATAGTCTTCATCATGTGGAGACTCTTCAAATGAAAGTAGATTGGCAGTTTCTGACTCTGTAGCTTCTTCCTTTTTGGTTCTATAATACTTTTCATGGTGATTGTTTTGCCACAATGTTTGCATGGATTGATCTTGAAGCAATCTTTTGAGAGGTGATTAGTCTTCCCACAATGTTTGCAAGGTGAAAACTTGCCCTTTTGAATTTTTATGGCATAGGCTGTGTCATTGCCTCTCTGGTAGACTGTGCCATTGCCTCTCCGGAGTTCCATGTGCCTTTCTTCTTCTTGAAGAGCAGTAATAAGACCTTCAAGAGTAGGATTAGGAAGATTTTTCAGAGTGGTAAGAACATGATCATAATCTTCAGGCATACTTTTGAGCAATACTGCCATTGCATCATCTGTAGTGATTGGAGAGTTGATAGAAGCAAGTTGAGTCATGAGACTCCGCATATAATTGACATGGGCAGCCAAAGGAGTGCGACTAGCCATCTTCAATTCAAAGAAAGCAATCTTAAGTGACAATTTTAAGATGTGAGAGCTAGCACCAAAAATAATGTCAAGCTTCTGCCAAGCTTCTGAAGGAGACTCTAAGTCAGAGATGTGATGAATATAGTCATCTCCTAAGGCAAGAGATGGCATAGGCTTTCTCCTCTCTAGCAGGATCTCTTGCCGCGGGCGTGTCGGAGCTGAGGATTCTCCATCATTAGAGGCTGTTGAAGAAGAAGTTGAAGCCGGTTTGACAAGCCTCCAGAGGTTTTCCCTCATCAATGCAAACTTAACCTTCATCTGCCATGTGTGAAAGCCTTTACCATTGAACTTATCCATATTCAAGATGGTAGCCATGAGAGGGTTTATTCTAGAATGGGCAGTGTCTACTCTCTTACAAGGCTAGAAAGAGTTGAAGAGCTTCAAAATACAAGCATTTAGAATAGCAAAGGCTTGCAACCAAATTTCATACTACAAAACATAATGGAAATGATGTTTTCACTTGCATGCTTCATAGAGGTGGCTAAGTGAAAGCATTCCAAGCAAATCGAGGTGTAGCAACTTCAAGCAAAGCTGTAGCCATAGTTGTACTGAAGCTATTCATCACTTTAAAACATCAAAAATGCTAAAGTAGCATCTAATGTAGCATCAAACTCACAACATTGTCAAAACTGTCCAAAACAGAGACCTGAACTTGGAGGGTGCAATTCTCACAGCTCATAGCTCTATTCAAGGGGATTTTTATTCAGGAAGAAGGGCCTTATACCAGAAAGGGCTACCAGCAAGGAGAGGCGCAATGTTGCATCAGGTCGCCATAGCCAGAAGCTTGAAAGTCGACTGGTTTTTCGTCATTTTCTCCTCCATCTGTTGTCCAAATGAGCTCAGATTTCAGCAGCAGCTTGCCCTCAGTGTCGTCCAGCACGGGCTCAGAGGAATTTGCAGATAGGTAGATACAGAGGTGGAATTGCGCGAATGTACGTCGAGGAGTGTGAGTGTTGGCATTTCACGTACAGTCGAAATTTCAGCAAATGCTTGCAGCTGGAAGTTCGCCCATACAAGAGGAGTTTGCAGCTCAAAGGGTTTGGGCAATGGTCGTTTGTAGGCAGAGAACAGAGCTCTCAAAGATTTGGGGAAGGAGGAGGAAAATGGAGAAGATGAAGAAACTTGTAGTTTATGCTTGAGAGAGCATCTAATGCTAGGCTAGGCTAGATCTAGAACCTAGAGCTCTGATACCAAATGTAAGATCCCGTAGGATAGAATAGATGCATCTTGCAAGAGGTGTGAGAGCACAATGAAATCTCTATTTTGATTGAGAGAGAAAAGACTCTCTTTTATAGAAAGGGGGAGAAGGTAATACCTTCCCTACATAGTGGCTATCAGTCCCTACATCAGTGGGAATCAATCCCTACATCAGTGGGATTCTCTTTGTCTTACATCATCACTTAGGTCACACACTAGACACATCATAGCACTTGATGTGCCTTTACAACACACACACAAACACACATGCGACTCCCCTAGATGCACATATGCACCATAGTAAATTCTGATTTTCAGCGTGAGCCTCAGCTGGGGAACCAAATGCTATAGGGAGCATCCCCTCAAAAACATATCTGAAGAAGCTGGAATAGTAAATTCAGCATGTGTATGTGCTGAATTCTCTGAAGATATAACATCCCTACTCACAAAATCTTGCGAGAAGCAGGATTGTAGAGACGATAGCCTTTGCTTTGTGCACTATATCCAACAAAAATGCATTTATGTGCCTTATCTGACAACTTATGTCAAAACTCCATAGGCACATGAGCATATGTAACTCAACCAAAAACTCTGAAGTGATCCACTGAAGGCTTTCTCCCATGCCGTGCCTCGTAGGGAGTGATTGTCTTTAAAGTGTTTGTGGGAGCTCGATTCAAAATATAATTTGCACACATAAGACCTTCGAGCCAAAACCTGTGAGGCAACTTCTTACTAGTATGCATGCATCTGCATAAGAGTGCGATTTTTGCGCTCAGCTTTGCCATGTTGCTGAGGTGTAAGCCTCACTGTAAGTTGATGCGTGATGCCTTTCTCCTTCAAAAGTGCCTCAAACTCATGAGACATATACTCCCCTCCTCTATCTGTGCAAAGTGTCTGGACCTTGAGTCCTGTCTCATTTTCAACCATAGCCACAAAGTGTTTGAAATTGTCAACGACTCTATCTCTTGTCCTGAATCTCTATTTCTACATTGACTCAGCTCACGGGCGATGGCATTCAGTTGTTCCACCCAACCTAACTCTCGTGGATCACAGATTTTCGTATTGATTCGTTTCTTTATTTCTCTCATGCTTATCCACGAGACCCTCATTTCCCTAGATAGTTCTCCTTGCCAAATGTCATCATTTTAGCCTCTCCACTTGGTGCACCTTTTTACCCCTCTCTTGGGGCACATTTAAAACCACTTGCCCCTTGGCATTATTGCACATTTAGATGCACCTAGGCCTTAGCACTTAGATCTACCTAGTCAATGCCATTTCACCCTCACCTAGGACCTTGGCAGTTACTTCTCTTGACCATTTCAATTACGCACATTAACTATTATAAAAGTTGGTCATCTAAGAGAAAATGCCCACCGATCTTTCCGAGGTCATGCTATCTCGGCTAGAGCATAACATTCCTTCCCTCTTCAAGCATCAGCGTCCTCGATGATGAAATCTGGGAACGCTCTCCGTAACTGGTATACGGATTCCCAGGTAGCTTCCGATAGAGGTTGACCATGCCATGCAACCAACACCGTGGGTATCTTCCGATTTCGTATTTGCATTGTTCCTCAGTCCTGGATTCTTGTTGGCTTGCGCCTTGCAATATCCTCTATCTCCTGAAACAAAACCACACCTTCGATTAGTGAGTCACCTGTATGCAAAAATTTTTTTAAGCGCGAAACATGAAAAACCGGGTGCACCTTACACCCCTGTGGCAATTCTAATTTATAGGCTACACTGCCTATTCTCTTTAGAATTAACCACGGCCCACAGTATCGAGGTGATAACTTAGCACACTCCCCTGAAGTCAACGACTTCGAGTGCGAAGAAACTCTGAGAAAAACTTTTTCTCCTTCCTTAAATACTCTTATAGACCTATCTTCATCCGCATACACCTTGGCTCTATCCATAGCCTGGCGGATATTAGCTCTCGCAAGTGCTAGCATCTCCCGCATCTGAACTACAAAGTTCGCGGCACTAGGCACTTTCTGAGGCACTCCAACTATAGTTGGATTGGCTGGTCTATAACCATAGTTCAGTTCAAACGGACTGAACCCAGTAGATGAATGTTTCCTATCATTGTAGACAAACTCCAACAATGGTAACCACTTGTCCCACGTATGTTGCCTCAATGACACATATGCCCTCAGCATATCCTCTAAAGTCTGGTTGACTCTCTCCGTCTGACCATCCGTCTCAGGATGATCCCCACTACTCATTCCCAACTCAGTCCTTAGTGTCTCAAATACCGCTGTCCAAAAATGACCGGTAAATCTGACATCTCTGTCTGACACTATGGATCTAGGCAATCCATGCAGACGAAATATATGTCTAATAAACATATCCGCCACTTGCGGGGCACTAACAGACTCTCTAGTCGGAATGAAGTGAGCCATCTTGGTTAGACGATCAACCACCACAAGGATAGAATCATACCCTCCTTGTGTCGTAGGCAGCCCTACTATAAAATCCATGGAAATGCTCTCCCACTTACTTAGTGGTATTTCCAAGGGCTGTAAAAGTCCGGGTGGCTTCACCCGCTCGGCCTTGCTTACCTGACACGAGAAACACCGTGTCACAAATTCATGAATATGCTTTTTCATCTTTGGCCAAAAGAAATCTCGCTTCACGAGATCATATGTCTTCTCGACTCCTGGATGTCCCGCACACGGGCTATCATGACACTGTCGAATGACTCTCTGCCTGGATCATTCTGACTAGGTACTATAACCTTGCCATTTCTAACTAGCATACCATCCCTTATGGTATATCTTGCATAAGTTTGGCCTTTCCTAGACGCCAGGTCATCCTTTTCATTTTCCCCGGGTTTTAACACATGAGCTTTAGGCCACAAGCTCTGGACAAACTCGTCCACTCTTTGAGTTTCTCTTATCTCGGTCATTAGAGCACTCTCTAATACCGTGAAACTCAGGTTGTGCATAATGCGAGACAACGCATCAGCAACCTTATTGTCTTTTCCTCTTCGGTACCGAATCGTTAAATTAAACTCCTGCATGAGCTCTGCCCACCTAGCTTGGCGGCCCCTCAAGTCAGGCTGTTTACAAAAATGTTTCAGAGTATCATGATCTACATCCACATAAAACTCTGAACCATACAGATAATGCCTCCATGTTTTCAAAGCATGGATGACAGCATACAACTCTAATTCATGAGTTGGCCAATTCCTTTGAGAGGGAGAAAGCTTCTTGCTTTCAAAGGCTACTGGCCTTCCCTCTTGAAGGAGGGCTGCTCCCACCGCAATGCCGCTTGCATCGGTTTCTAGGAACAACGGTTTCTGGGGATCAACTATTTTTAACACCGGTCCTGAGACCACAGCTTGTTTTATGGTGTTAAAACTTTCTTGTTGATTCTCTCCCCAAATAAAAGGTACTTTATCTGAGGTCAGATCAGTCAATGGCGATACTATTCCGGAATATCCTTTGATATGCCTTCTATAAAACTGGACAAATCCCAAGAATGATCGCAACTCGGTCAGACTCTGAGGGATTGGCCAAGTTAGTATCGCAGCCACTTTCTCGGATCCATTTCTACCCCCTGTGGAGTAATTATGAACCTAAATATTCAAGCCTAACCATACATAGTATAGTTTTCTTCTTATTCACATAAAGACTGGCTTTCCTCAAAGTACTGAACGCTATTCTTAAGTGTACACGATGCTCAGTAACACTTTTACTGAATATCAGGATATTGTCAATAAAATGTACTACGAACTTTCCGATATACGGACGTAGTAAATCGTTCATAAGCATGACGAAGGTCGCTGGAGCATTGGTAAGTCTGAAGGGCATTACCAAAAACTCATAATGACCAAACCTGCTTCTAAAAGCGGTTTTATGCACATCCTCGGCTCTAATCCGGATTTGATGGTAGCCGCACTTAAGATCTATCTTGCTGAAAATCACGGCTCCATGTAATGCATCTAGTAAACCATCAATCCGAGCCATCGGATACCTGTGCTTAACAGTGATATTATTCAATGCTCTGTAATCTATACAGAGGCGAAACGTATCATCCTTTTTCTTCTTTAATATCACTGGCGAAGCAAAAGGTGAGAAACTTGGTTGAATCTGCCCCAACTTGAGGTATTCTTCCAGTTATCTACGCACCTCCGCCTCTTCAGCAAAACTCATTCTATAGGGAGGTCTATTTACAGGTTTTGCCCCCGGGATCAGCTCAATCTTATGTTGAACTTTCCGTTCTGGAGGTAACCCATAAGGTAGTTCATCCCTAAAACATTCAGAGAACTACTTTGTTATAAGATTAGCCAGCTTGGCCATCTCACCACTTTGCGTAACATCAGTGCTAGCCGAAGAACCATCAACCGGCTCTACCGATGCTGTGCAAAGGAATAAAAACTCTACTCGAGCTTTTCTGATTTCCATCACGGAAACCAACGGTCCCTGAGGTATATCTTTCTCACCTCGCAAGACATACAGTACATCATTCATCTTGAATTGATACACACGCTTTTTCCAATCAATGGCTGGATTCTTCCTAGAATGCCATGCCATACCCAGGGCTATATCTGCATGAGCAAGCTTGGTCATTTCAAAATCAAGCTTCTCAGCATAGTCCTGAATCCGAAGCTCCAACTGGGTAACCCTTTGGTCCCATACTTTAGTTGAACTTCCATCTGCCATCCTGACTGTATACGCATAGTCAGATGGACTTGTCTTTAATTTCAGCCTCTTCACGAGCTTGGAGTTAATCACATTGTGAGTTGACGCGGAGTGAAACAACACAATGACATCATGACTGGCCACTTGCCCTTTCATTTTAATTAACTCCGTATCATTAAAGGCCGTATACCCCGTTGGTGCACTCGTCACTAACTTAGCAACAGATACACATAACAAACAAGGTACTAACCTCTGAGAAGGTCCCGCCAGTTGCATCTGCATATGTTCCGCATTGGGACTCTCCTGCATTTCCACGTCGCATTTAGATATTATCATATTAGCCGTGCGACGGTCTTTATTCAGTGGACAATCCTTCCACTGATGCCGCTGAAGGCAGCCGAAGCACAATCCTTCTTTTCTAGCTTTCTCTTTTTGTTCAGGGGTCAACGAGGACTTTGACCAAGCCCGGGCTGCCATTGGAGTTATTTTCCTTTTCACCCCAATGGTGGTACTTGTTTTTACTGGTCCCTCAAGCGGCTTCACCTGCTTGGTTTGGCCACTTGGCTGCGAGACACTTGTCTTTGAAACCCATTTCCTCTGAGATCCCCCTTTTTTCGGGTACTCATACTGAGTCCCTGCCTGCACAAATCCACCAGATCTGCCTCTGGCATCCTCATAGTTCAGGGCTACTGCAATAGATTCATCTAATGTAGTCACATACTTAGCCCGAACTTCCATTTTGATTTTGTCGTTCAGTCCATAGATATAGTCTTTTAACTGAACCGACATAGGGAGAGGGTCTGTTATTTTCATGACACATTCCCTGAATTTGTCAGGGTACTCTGCCACTGACAGACTCCTCTGACGAAGATTTCTATAAGCATCCCAAGCTCGGGACTCTTCATCAGGTGGGAGAAAGTGTTTCTTAAATTCAGCTTTAAACCCTTCCCAGGTGGTAGGAGCAACTTGATCCTTCTGTTGCTTTATCCACCATCTATCCGCTGCCTCAATAAACAGGTGTGTGGCCTCGCGGATTTTCTTTAGATCGGATCTAATTTCACAAATGGCGAAGGCTTCTTCCCACTTGTGTAACCAAACCTCGATCACATCAGAGCTGCGCTCGGGGTCATCCGACAAGCGTACTTCTCCGGTCTATAATTAGCAATATTAGGCACTTTGACCCTTGCACGCTCTAGTGAATGGATACTGGGCTTTGGCTCTGCTGGAGCTTTGCCCTTGTCAATTCTAGACGGTCTAGCCGACAAGGCTTGTACCATTTCCCTTATCTCATTTTGACCAGCATTCACTTGAAGCTGCTGGTTCATAATCTGCTGTAAAGCATCTTCTAATATCGAAATCCTACCGATCAAAGTGTTGCTGCATGATGTGACATCTGTTGTGTAGACTGTACTCTAGACTCACTAGGATTCACCTTCGAATTCTGCCCTTCTGCCTCCATAGGTTCACAATGAAAAATGGTTTTTTTTTTTTTCTTCTTCTTTCTCTCTTAAAAAAAAAAAAAAAAAAAGTCTTTTCTAAAACCCAAATAAAAGATATATATATACTCTTCTTTTCTATTCTGCTTTCCTGTTTTGTTTTCTTCTTTCTCCTACACACTAAACCCCCAAAATTAACAGGACTATAAAAAAAAAAACTGTATCGAAAGAAAATGCTTCCTGATTTCTCCCCGTTAAAGGTACCAACGCCCGATGTAGCTCCGATGCAAACAAAGCGCTAGCTAGCGGGATATCCTTCTCTTATTTTGTTGAGTATTTCGGACCACACGGTCTCCAGCCTTCGAACTGCTGCTGTCCGTCGTCACGGCAACCCTCTAGGTCCAGCCACAATTTCAGAAGTCCCGTCTGGTTTTCTTTCCCGTCGACCGCCGAACCACCACGCTATCCAAAGCCCAGCAGTTCGTTAATTTTAGTCCTTCGTAGACCACGGGTAGTCAACCTGCGTTGCGTCACCTCTGACCCTGTGACGAATTCCCGCTCTACCATTCCCGCTACGCTCCAGGCTCGACTCGTCTACACTTTCCTAGGCCTTCGCCGACGAATGTCCACGTCACGACTCGTTGATCCACTTCTTGCGTCACTTCTGGGCTCAACCCGCCACCAGCCGCTACCTTACGTGACCTCTAAGTCC
This sequence comes from Dipteris shenzhenensis, assembly GCF_047967505.1. Classification (NCBI taxonomy): domain Eukaryota; kingdom Viridiplantae; phylum Streptophyta; class Polypodiopsida; order Gleicheniales; family Dipteridaceae; genus Dipteris; species Dipteris shenzhenensis. Next base: position 6,394,410 of record NC_141624.1, on the reverse strand, counting down.
AGCCACGAAACAAAGACCCCGTGCGTCGTAGCTACCGTCCAGATTCATCGAAGACCAATTGTGCGTCAGTTCGTCAACGCCTCACGGGCTTCCTATCGATCTGCTGGTGTAGGCCCGCGCCAATCAGTTTGACGCTCACGTCCCTACACTTACCTTATGCTTTGATACCAACTGTCAACGACTCTATCTCTTGTCCTGAATCTCTATTTCTACATTGACTCAGCTCACGGGCGATGGCATTCAGTTGTTCCACCCAGCCTAACTCTCGTGGATCACAGATTTTCGTATTGATTCGTTTCTTTATTTCTCTCATGCTTATCCACGAGACCCTCATTTCCCTAGATAGTTCTCCTTGCCAAATGTCATCATTTTAGCCTCTCCACTTGGTGCACCTTTTTACCCTTCTCTTGGGGCACATTTAAAACCACTTGCCCCTTGGCATTATTGCACATTTAGATGCACCTAGGCCTTAGCACTTAGATCTACCTAGTCAATGCCATTTCACCCTCACCTAGGACCTTGGCAGTTACTTCTCTTGACCATTTCAATTACGCACATTAACTATTATAAAAGTTGGTCATCTAAGAGAAAATGCCCACCGATCTTTCCGAGGTCATGCTATCTCGGCTAGAGCATAACAGAAATGCATTAACACTTCTGATTTTGCCTTAAGACCATAGACCCAAGTATAATTGGTGAAGTCATCTATGAATGTAACTTAAAAAAGATAACCATCAAAAGTAGGTGTCCTTATGGGACCGCAAACATCACTGTAAAAGAAATCTATGCATCTTGCCAAGGATGCAACCCTCACATGCATGAGGAGGAGGTGACTCCAAAGGAGGCAATGCATCAACCATAGCATGCTTCTTAAGTGTCATCAAGTTGCCATAGCTCATGCGCCCATATCTAGCATGCCATAACTCCGCACTCTGCATCGCAGCAGTGGGAGTGCTCACTGAAAGTGCAAGCTCGGATCTTTTCTCATAAATGTCAAGCTGAAAAAGACCCCTATACAAAGTGCCAGTTAACATTAAAGCATAGTCATTCTCTTTGTTTTGGACTGCACACTTAGCATCATCGAATATAACCTGAAATCCTCCTCTATTGAGAGAGGACACAGAAAGCAAATTCTTCTTTATACCTGGCACATAAAGAACATCAGTAATTCTGAAATTTGTGCCATCTATGGATGTGAGTATGATGTCCCCCACTCCATGTTGGGGTAAAGGCACATTGCCACCCCTTTATTAAAGATAGGGTAAAACCTAATCCTAATAAAACTAATGAGTTTGTGGTGTGGCTCATCACTTCACACCCGCACACTTGAGTCTTCTCTCTCTCACACTCTCTCCCTCTTGCTCTTCTTCCCCCTTCTGGCCCTTCAACTGGTATCAGAGCCAACCTCTCCTACCCTCCTTCTCCACTCCCTACCCTAGCCTACCCACCCCCTCGACTTCTACCTAGCCTCTGCAAGGGCAGCAGCGCTGCAGCGAGGCAGCGGGGCTGTAGCGAGGCAGAGCGGGCAGCAGGAGCAGGGCGGCAGCGTCGCGGCAGCAGCGCGGGCTGCAGCAGGCAGCGCGGGGGGGGGCGCAGCAGCGCGCCATTTCGCAGGCAGGCAGCAGGGCGTGCAGCAGGCGCACGCGCAGGCGCAGGCACCATTTCGCGCCGTACATCTGTACACGCCGTACAACAGTATGGACGTCGGCCGTACATCCGTACATCGGCCGTACATCCGTACATCGGCCGTACATCCATACGGACAGCCCTCTGCCGTACAGTACGGACTACCGTACGGACGCTGACAGGGAACTGAGCAGGGAGCTGCTTCCGATTTTTTTTTTGCGTCAGGGAGGTGCATTTTTTTTTGGGATTTGAGTCAGAGGAGTACATTTCTCCTTGGATCTGTACTTTGCACAGGTACACAGGCACGAAAGTACAGCAGGTACACCTTTTTGTTTGGGGAAGAAAGAGAAGGAGAAAGAGCACTCTGTTCTTCATTCAGGATCATCTTTTCAGTTCTAAAAACTGTGTTTTTTCTTGAAAGTACAGCAAGTACCTTCATTTCCCTCGTGCTTGAGGTGACCAGAACCACAGTGTGTGGTTGATTGCACTGTTATTTTGTTCTGGGAAGGTAATGCCTTGATTTTGCAAGAGGACATATGCTTTTACTGGGTTTGAATCTCAGTTTACGGGTGGGCAGATCATAGGGCTTTTGCCTGGCAGTTGATGCTTTGTATGCCTTGAGGTAGTGTGGTGCCAGAGAGCACACATTTGCCTCGATTTCCGCAGTGTGGAGGTGACATTTTCTTGCAGGTCACATTTCTTGTGCAACACTCAGAGAACCTCAGTTGAGCCACGCTTGGCCAGGGCGCATCGAGTTTACTCGGTCCCTAACTGTCCATCGTTGACAGTGCTCAAAAGGTTCCTCATTGAGTGTTTGTACGTTGGGATCTGTGTATGTCTTTTCTACACAGGGCAGTATTTGCATTACACTGTTGGTTGATTTTGTCAGAGAGATTTTCACATTGCATGCTACCTCAGTGTTGAGGTGTTCTTCACTTGGTTCAGGTGTCAGATCAAGGGGCTTTTGCCCAGATTTTGTTTGAGAGCACTTGGGTTACCGACAGAGATCTTCAGATGAATTTTATCCCCTTGGCAGAAGGGTGATTGCTTGGGATTTATCCCATTTTTCTGTTGCAGGTTTGTGACAGGCTGAAGTGTCTGATTTTTTTTTGGTGAACAAAACAGTGTATGCCAAGTGGTTTATGCATATTAACTCAGTGCAATACCTCATCTGAGGTGGGAGAAGTGATCAGTACAGCCAGTACAGCAGTGTTTACAGCAGTGTTTTGTGTTTTGTCAGCTGATGATGCACTGTTAAAGCACTTGTGGAACAGCTGCAGCATTCTGGATTTACTGTTTATGCCTATTTGAGCACGGTACAGTGTGTCAGAAGGTACAGTGATTGCAGGGACATTTACTGTTTTGCTGCAGATTCTTTTGACAGTAAAAACAGCACTATTCTGAGTGCTTCTGGCTCTTGATAGAGCAGTTTTTTTTTAGAAATCAGAATTTTTATTCAGTCTTTTTTTACTTCCAGGGAGTCAGATACTTTCCTTATCTGATATGGCATCAGGGGGAAGTGAATCTTCAATTCTGAACATAAAGAAACTGGAAGGAGCACACAATTATGCATTATGGGCAGAACAGTGCTTGAATGTACTTCTGTTAAAGAAGATTTCTAAGCCCATAAGGGTGGAGGGTGTCAAGCCATCTGACATGGCAGCTGATGACTGCTCAGGTTTGGGGTCTGTTTCAGCAGCTCTTTTCAGTTATCTCTTACAGTTTTACACAGCAAAAACTCATCACTTCACACCCGCACATTTTGGAGTCTTCTCTCTCTCACTCTCTCCCTCTTGTACTTCTCCCACTCACCTTCCCCTCTCAACTGGTATCAGAGCCAGCCTCACTCCCTTCCTACCCCTGCCTACCCCTCCCTCTCCACTCCGTCTACCCACTTCCCCTACCTCTTTGCCTTAGTGGCCAGCAGGGCTGTAGCGAGGCAGCGCAACAGCAGCGCAGGGCAGCGCAGCAGGCAGCGCGGCTCAGCGGGACAGCAGGGCAGCAGCCAGCGTGCATCGCGGGCCAGCGGGACAGCAGGGCGGCAGCGCGGGCGCCATTTCGCGCGCCGTACAACAGTACGGACGTACGTCGTCCGTACATCCGTACGAACAGACGTCGGCCGTACAGCCGTACGGACAGCCTTCTACCGTACAGTACGGATCGCCGTACGGACTGTGACAGGGAGTTGCTTTCGGATTTTTTTTTCCGACAGGGTGGTGCATTTTCTGGTTTTTGGATCTGCGTCAGAGGAGTACATTTCGAACTCTCTCCTTGGATCTGTACCCTGCTCAGGTACAGCGAGGAGATTTGGGTTTTACCCGAGGTGCATTGCATTGCATGAAGTACAGCAAGTACTTTCTCAGTTATTTTCTTTCTGCGTGGAGGACTTGTGCACAGATATCGGGATTTATGCATCTGACAGAGGATATATGCTTTTACTGGGTTTGAATCTCAGTTTACGGGTGAGCAGATCATAGGGCTTTTGCCCAGCAGTTGATGCTTTGTATGCCTTGAGGTAGTGTGGTGCCAGAGTGCACACATTTGTCTCGACTTCCGCAGTGTGGAGGTGACATTTTCTTGCAGGTCACATTTCTTGTGCAACACTCAGAGAACCTCAGTTGAGCCACGCTTGGCCAGGGCGCATCGAGTTTACTCGGTCCCTAACTGTCCATCGTTGACAGTGCTCAAAAGGTTCCTCATTGAGTGTTTGTACGTTGGGATCTGTGTATGTCATTTCTACACAGGGCAGTATTTGCATTACACTGTTAGTTGATTTTGTCAGAGAGATTTGCACATTGTATGCCTTATCCCTCATTGTTGAGGTTGTTTTCACTTGGTACAAGTGTCAGATCAAGGGGCTTTTGCCCAGATTTTGCTTGAGAGCACTTGGGTTATTGTCAAAGATCTTTAGATGCATTTTATTCCCTTGGCAGAAGGATAATTGCTTGGGATTTATCCCATTTTCTGTTGCAGGTTTTGTGACAGGCTGAAGTGTCTGGAGCCTTTTTTTTCAGTGAACAAAACAGTTTATGCCAAGTGGTTTATGCATATTAAATCAGTGCAATACCTCGTCTGAGGTGGGAGAAGTGATCAGGACAGCAATGCAGCAGTGTTTTGTGCCTTGTCAGCTGATGATGCACTGTTAAAGCACTTGCGGAGCAGCTGCAGCATTCTGCAATTACTGTTTTTATGCAGCATTTTGAAATTACTGTTTTTATGCCTATTTGAGCACAGTACAGTGTGTCAGAAGGTACAGTAATTGGAGAGAAATTTTCTGTTTTGCTGCAGATTTTCTGACAGTAAAAACAGCACTATTGTGAGTGCTCCTGGCTCTTGATAGAGCAGGTTTTTTCCGAGAAATCAGAATTTTATTCAGTCTTTTTTTGACTTACAGGAAGTCAGGTACTTTCCTTATCTGATATGGCATCAGGGGGAAGTGAATCATCAATTCTGAACATAAAGAAGTTGGAAGGGGCACACAATTATGCATTATGGGCAGAACAATGTTTGAATGTACTTCTGTTAAAGAAGATTTCTAAGCCCATAAGGGTTTCTGATACTCTTGTGTTCAATGTTCAGGCTGAAAAGACCTCTTATGGCCTATGGCAGAGGCTAGCAGAGTTATATGCCCAAAAGAGTTCAGCCAGTAAGGTTTATTGGTTGAAGAAGCTGGTTGATCTTCGCATGAAGGAAGGTACAGCGATGACCTCACACTTGAGTGAGTTCAATGCCATCTTTACACAGCTTATTGCACAGGGATTGAACCTTGATGAGGAGTTCAAGGCTACTTTCTTGCTGTGTACCCTCCCTGAGAGTTGGGACACTTTCAAGACCACCCTGTCAAATTCGAATGTCACTCTTATGTATGCTGATGTAGAGAGCTCTCTCCTTATGGAGGAGATGAGCAGGAAGAATAATGCGAGCAGCAAGTCTTCAAATGCCTTGCAGGTACAGGATAGAGGCAGGACTCAGCAGAAGGGGAGATCTGCTAGTAAGTCCAAATCCCGCAGTCAGTCCCGTGGTAAAAAGTATATTGAATGCTTTTATTGTGGCAAGAAGGGACATGTGAAGTCTAAGTGCTTCAAGTTCATACGGGATCAGAAAGCCAAAAAGGCTGAAACAAAGGATGCAGGCAATGGAAGCAAAGGCAAAGGCAAGGCCAAGGCAGATGACTTGGATGCAGTGAATGTTGCAGCAGAGGACAGTGACAGTGACATACATGAGGTATTATGTTCTTCTGCTGTAATTGCACATACCTTGGTTATTGATGGCCATGACATGCACACCTAGCTCTTGGATTCAGGTGCTTCTTTTCATGTTACTCCTCATAGGGAGTGGTTTACTTCCTACACAGGTACTCATGGAGTTGTTCACCTTGGGAACAACTATGCATGTCAGATTGCAGGGATTGGCAGTATACAGATAGTGTTCCCTGATGGACGCACATTTATGCTTGATGGTGTTCGCCATGTGCCGCAAATCAAGAAAAATCTGATTAGCACTGGCTTATTGGATGACAGTGGTTACCACACCACATTTGGGGATTCCAAATGGGTGATTACTGATGGCCAGGTTGTAGTGGCTGAGGGTTTTAAGAGTGATACCTTGTACCCTCTTTATGTTTCCAGTGTGGGTAATCATGTTGTTGCCATAACCGAGATGCCAAAGGTTTCATTGTGGCATAGCCGGTTGGGACACATGTCTGTTAAAGGAATGCAAGAACTGTCACGTTTGGGTTATCTGCCGTCTCTTTCTTTTTCAGATTTGCCTACTTGTGATCATTGCATATTTGGCAAGCATTCTGTGACTCCTCATAAGAGGAGAACTCCCCAGAATAGAGCACCGCTTGATCTAGTGCACACTGATTTGTGTGAGATGCCACAGTTATCACTAGGGGGTGCAAAATATTTTATTACTTTCATTGATGATGCCACACGCAAAGTGTGGGTCTATTTCTTTAAGCATAAGGGCGATGCCTTAGATGCTTTCAAGAAGTTTGTCGCTCAGGTTGAGAATCGGACAGGTCGTAGGCTGAAATGCCTCAGATCCGATAATGGGGGTGAGTATGTGTCACATGCTTTTGTGCAGTTTTGCCAAGCTAAGGGCATCAAACAGGAACTCACAGCCCCTCATAATGCATCTCAAAATGGTGCAAGTGAGCGGATGAATCGAACTATTCAGGAGAAGGTTCGATGTATGTTGTCTTATGCTGCATTACCCCATGGCTTTTGGGCAGAAGCCGTGCAAACAGCAGTTCACATTATTAACAGGTCGCCAAACAAGGCTTTGGAGTTGAAAGTGCCAGAGGAGGTGTGGTCTGGCAAGCCACTTTCATATAAGCACTTACGTGTATTTGGCTGCGAGTGCTTTGCTCATGTACGCAAAGAACTGCGCACCAAACTGGAGCCAAAGTCTATCAGATGCATCTTTATGGGTTATGGTGACGAAGGTGAAATGGGGTACAGGTTATGGGATCCCGTTAAACGGAAGATTATACGCAGCAATGATGTCATCTTTAAAGAGGATAGTGTACACAAGGAACCCGTGCAACCTGTGGAATACAGGAGGGTTATTTATGATGATGTTGGACAGCAAAGAATGCCCATTTATATGCAGCAGCAGGCTGCTGCAGATAACCCTGTTCAAGAGGGTATACAGAGGCTGAAAATCAGCCAGATAATTTTGCCAATGATGCACCACTGGATATGCCAGCAGATGGGGCTGTAGAACAGCCAGATATGGTGGTACAGCCACCCGTCATGCATGACGAACAGGCTGGACAGCAGCCTAATCCGGAACATTTTGTTAGGAGGAGCACCCGTGTACAACGGCCTCCTGCCAGGTTTGTTCCAGGAGCCAATAATGTGGCTGATTTTATCATGCTGACAGATTGTGGTGAGCCTTCCAGCTTCAAGGAAGCTATGGGAAGAACAGAGAAAAAGAAGTGGGAGAGCCATGCAGTCAGAAATGGACTCCCTACTTCAAAATGATACATGGGACTTGGTGCAGCTACCTGCAGGCAGAAAGGTTTTGCCATGCAAGTGGGTTTACAAAGTCAAAGTGGATTCAAATGCTTTACCGAGGTATAAGGCCAGATTGGTTGCCAAGGGATTTAAGCAGGAGAAGGGCATTGACTTTGATGAGATCTTTTCCCCTGTAGTCAAGATGACTACTTTGAGAGCAGTGTTAGCTCTTGTTGCTCATGACGACATGGATTTATGTCAGATGGATGTGAAGACAGCCTTTCTTCACGGAGATCTCCATGATGAGATCTATATGAGTCAGCCAGAAGGATATGCTGTTAAAGGGAAAGAGCAGCTTGTGTGTAAGCTCAAGAGGAGCTTGTATGGACTCAAGCAGGCGCCAAGAGAATGGTACAAGAAGTTTGATGCCTTCATGCAGTCCCAAGGGTATCATAGGTGTGAGACCGATCATTGCTTGTACACCAAACGGGCAAAGGATGGCAGTTTGATGCTACTCATTCTATATGTGGATGACATGCTGATTGCCAGTAAATCTCAGCATGAGATTAGTGCTTTGAAGAAACAACTGCATAAGTCTTTTGACATGAAAGACTTGGGTGATGCAAATCATATTCTTGGCATGCGGATTACTCGTGACAGGTCCAAGGGACTTTTGTTTCTGTCACAGAAGGAGTACATTGACAAAGTACTGCAGCGGTTTAAAATGGAGGGGGGGAAGTCTATTAGTACCCCGTTGCCTCCACATTTAAAACTCAGCAGTAAGGACAGCCCCAGATCAGATGATGATAAGGCTGAGATGGCCAAGGTTCCGTATGCATCTGCAGTTGGTTCTTTGATGTATGCCATGGTTGCCACTCGTCCGGATATTGCTTTTGCGGTGGGAGTCATCAGCAGGTATATGGCAAATCCAGGCAAGCGGCACTGGGAAGCAGTGAAAGGTGTCTTGAGGTATCTCAAGGGTACCAAAGACTTGTGCATATGCTATGGTAGGCATGATGCATTGGTGCATGGTTTTACAGATTCAGACTATGCAGGGAATGCAGATAACCGGAAGTCTACTACCGGTTACATTTTCACATTTGCAGGAGGTGCTATATCATGGGTATCTCGGTTGCAGAAATGTGTTGCACTGTCAACTACTGAAGCTGAATATGTTGCAGCCACTGAGGCTTGCAACGAAGCAATATGGCTTACTCGGCTGGTGGGAGACTTGGGCATTACAGGAGATATGCCAGTTCTGCATTGTGATAGTCAGAGTGCTATCATGTTGGCAAAGAATCCGGTCTTTCATCAGAAGACCAAGCACATAGATGTGAAATATCATTTCATCAGGGAGGTACTGGAAGACAAGCGACTTGAGCTTGTGAAAGTGCATACTGATGATAATCCTGCAGATTTGCTCACTAAGAGCTTGCCTACAGAGCGGTTTGCACATTGCCGCCACATCATGGGATTAGGATAAGACCATTCTTATTTTATGGTCTTGTATACAGTAACTGTATATATTGCTGTAATTTTTATTCTTTTCTCCCGTTTAGGCACATTGGCCTTTAGGTGGGAGGTTGTTGGGGTAAAGGCACATTGCCACCCCTTTATTAAAGATAGGGTAAAACCTAATCCTAATAAAACTAATGAGTTTGTGGTGTGGCTCATCACTTCACACCCGCACACTTGAGTCTTCTCTCTCTCACACTCTCTCCCTCTTGCTCTTCTTCCCCCTTCTGGCCCTTCACTCCACACACTGAATAAGAAGAATTATTTGCACATGTCACCTCCTCTTTAGTAGGTGGTGGATGCAGAGATGCAAAAAGGATCTTCTTAGAAGGGATGTGCTTTGAAGCACCACTATCAAAATACCAAGTGTTCAGTGTCTCATTGACACTGAGAGAGCATGCATCCTTTGAAGGGTCATAACTGCAAGTCAAGAAAGCATATGGGTCATCTTCTAGAGTTATCTGAACTATCCAATGAAAAATCTGAAATGCAAGACAAAAAGGCATAGTGCTCTTCCACAAAGTTGGCAGTAACATCCCCTCCATCATGTGTATTAGGAGCTGATGCATTAGAGACAGCCGTACTTGAATCCCTTTTCTTTTCTTTAGCTATGCGCTTCTTGCATTCACCAATGTAATGACTTGGCTTCTTACAGTAGTGACAAATGCCCTTCTTCTTAGGCCTATCTGCATCACCTTTAGCCTTATATTAGGGCTGTCTTGAATCAGCTTTATGCTGATGTGCGGGCTGATTGGCATGTTGCTTTTGCTACCCTTTTCCTTTGGGCTTGAACTTAGAAAGCATGGCAGGCTCGCCGGCCCGTGTTGCCATATTTCTTCTTGTCTGCTCTTCTGGCAACAAAAGTCCTACCAACTCGTGAAAAGAGAGAGGATTGCTGCCCCCCCTCAATGACAAATTCAGCGAGGTGTGGAAACCAAGATAAGACTCAGGAAGAGAATTCAGAGTGGTGGTAATCATCTCTGAATCCGAAATAACTTCATCTATATCCAGCAACTGTTCCCTCAAATCTTTAAGTTTTGTTAGGTGAGCATTCATAGAATCTTCCTCATCCATATGCGTATGAGATAGCTCTCTCTTCAGGAAGGAAACTTTGGCATCATTTCTTGCTGCAAACATGCTCTTTGAAATCTCCCAAGCTGCCTTTGAGGTCTTACATGACCAAATGTGAGGAATAATGAACCCCTTGACAGAAAGAGAAATAACAGAAAGAGCTTGTGCATCCCTAGAATCCCATCTTTTCTGCTCTGCTATGGAAGCCACTGGTGTAGCGGCTGCTCCAATTACTTGTGCTGCATTTTGACCTCTACCTCTGCCTCCAGCTGTAGGAGTGACGGGTGTAGCCATAGATTTTGGACTTGCCTCATCTCAATCCGGTATTGCGTGCTATTAGAGCAAGCCTTTGTGTTGTAAACCGTATTCATGCTCCACCTGGAAATTCTAGCTCATCAAGATCCATCTTTGATTGAGCTCCTCCATCTCTGCAGGTGGTATCGGACAAGTCCTTAGGTCCCAAGACTGAGCAAGACCTTCCAATCTTCACTACAAAGTCAAATCTTGTGCTCAACCAAGATGTTGCGAACCATAAAACTCCACAAGGAGTAGTTGGTGCCATCCAACTTATCCTCTTGTGTGAGGACTCCAAACACCTCATTGGGGTTGTTCTGAGCCATTTCTGCCAGAAACTGAGAAAAAACACAGCAAACTAGACAAGTAAAATCCCTTCTTGGGATGTAAAATGCACAACTAGAGTTTCCCAAAGAATTCTGCCCACAGTGACAATTACTGTCACAGGCTATCAAAGGCTTGAAATACTACAATGCTCTATAAATGCCCAAAAATCTACAAAGAATATTTGCAAAAAGTGGCAAAAGTCTGCAATTTAACTCACATTGAGTCAAAAAGTGCTATGAAAAAGGGGCATTTACAGAAGCCAACACAGCAGCAGAATCTGTAATTTCAGACATCATTTATGGCATGGCTTGTGAATCTCCCAAATGATCTTTCAACTGCCAAATTGCATCCAAAATGCAAAAGTCCCAAATTTCTGCAAGAAATTGCACCTGAAAGGGGCAAATCAACTAAAAGCCCCAAATTTCTGCAATTCTCTGCAAGAAATGCAAAAGCCCCAAATTTGCTCCTGGAATGCAGGCCAAACGATGGCTCTTTGCACGAATGTCTGTCAAAAAACTCCTTCCAAAGTCCACCTGCAAAGAAAACCCTTGCTACAGTACCCTGCTCTGGAAAACTGCAACAGTCCGTACAGTACGGACACTGACGAGGGGCAGGTACCACACAGTACGGATTTCGTATTGTGTACGGACAGAATCTGTATGAGTGTACTGCATACGGAACGCGGGAGTTGGAATGACCTGCAACAGTACGAACGACCTGTATGGATGGTATAGTATGGAATGCGGAGCTGACTGTATGGAGCTTTGGTAGGTACGGAATCCGTACGGGTGTACGGACGGCGGCACTGATGCAGCATGTGTATGAAACTCGCACGTGTGTACGGATGGTGGCGCTAGTACGAAATGGCGACAGAACTGCGCAGAACCGTACAAGTATACAAGTAGTAGATATGGAATCCGTACAGTCGTATGGACTGTACGGAATGGCTGCTGGAGGTCACGAGCTGGAGCGGGATGGAGGCAGGAGGACGGGACAATGGGGCAGCAGGAGCACCCATAGAAAGGCAGTGTTCTCTTAATATAGCATAAATTGCATTATAATTCAAAACTCACACTGTATCGATTCAGTTCTTTTGAATTGCTTTTTCATAACAATAAACACCTAATTTTTGCCAGGTCCTAGAGTTTACATAACTGAATGCATGTTGTTACCTCCTCACAGCACCTGGCTTGGATGTGTTGCTTGTGCCCAAAGTGTTTTTGTGAGTTTGCTTTGCATGTAACAAAGTTTTAGTGATTCTTTGAATTCTAAACAGGTCTTGAAGGAGCTACTGCCAGGAGTACTGGTAGCCCCTGTGTTTGAGAGCGTGGGTCAGTTAGCATATCTGAATCTTGATGAAGAGCACCTTCCTTTGAGGCATTGCATAGCAAAGGTAAAAGATGATTTCTAAACCAGAGCTCAGTCACATAATGCCTGTTCTTTGTGTGGAATATCGTGTCAAAATAAATTCATTTAGGGCTGTCGGTGTTTTATCCATGTTAAGTCAGTAATTTGTTGATTTTTTTTGCATGTAAGGATTTCGGATTCTGTATGACACGATTTCGTGTGCTTTCCTTACAGGTAGTTTTTGATAAACACAGGCCTAAGATACAAACAATTGTCAACAAGCTTGCTCCTCAGAGTCAATTTCACCCAATGCAGCTTGAGGTTTTAGCCGGAAACCACTCACTTGTTACCACTATTGTTGAGAATGGGGTTCCATTTCATGTCAACTTGTCAACAGTGTATGCTAATGTTCTTAACCTCCAAGATAACAGAGATGTTTCTATTTGTTTACCAATTTAGGGAATTAAAGCTTCGCCCAAAGACATCTTGGTGAAATATTGTTTGCAATTTTATCCAATGATGAAACATTCCTTTCACAATTGTAGTCTTTTTTCCAAAGGATTTAAACGATTTTATCCAATGATGAAATAATTGTAGTCTTTTTTCCCAAGGATTTGAAGTTTAGACTTCGATTCTAGATCATTTGTCAATTGGCGTATGGTATTTAGTCAGCAACTTTGTAGCATAAAATGCTTGCAACTTAGATTTAGCTTTCTGCAAGGGCACTGTTAAGATAGAGAGACAAGCTGCTTTGCAGGATACTTCTCAGGATTCTGGCTCAATCTCTAAGGTAACCCTGGACCATACAACCAATGGATTTCTTGGAGTGTGATAATGTTGTGGATACCTGCATGCCAAGCCTTGCAGCAACACTGATGACGCTTCCTGGAGCCCTCATTACCTTGCTCCTGAATTGGTTGCAAGCTATATATGATGTGAAGCCATATAGTTGATGAGGTAATAGCAGGTTGAATCTGCTTTCCCCCCATCGCTAGGCTGCAATGTGCAACTCAAATATGTCAAGCTGTTGTGCTAGCCATCATCTCTGAGACATTGTCCTCTGTAGTTCAGACAGGTGTTACCTGGTAATTGGTGCGACATTCTAGGTCTTGTGGTGCATGATTGTTTTTCCACTTACCGAGTAAGTGAGGGATATTGCCTCAATATAGAAGTCATACCACCCCTCTATGCCCTTCTCCAGCAGAACACTCGCCATAGGTGTCGTGAATGTGAGATAAGTGTGAGTGAACATATCTTTTTTAAGGCAGTACTTTGCATGTCTTAAAGGATTTCCGATTCTGTATGACAATTTCAAGTGCTCGTCTTACAGGTAATTTCTGATAAACCTGTACAGCCTGAGATGCTAACATTTGTCCACAAGCTTGAAACTATTCGCAGTCCATTTTACACAATGTGACTTGAGGTTTAAGCTGGAAACCACTCACTTATTACCACTGTTCTTGAGAAATGGAATTCCACTCATGTTAACTGTCAACAGTGTTTCTTAAACTCCAAGATACCAAAGATGTTTATTATTTATATTTGTTTAGGAAAGGTCACAAGATTGATCACACCAATTTAGCTACAAAACAGATTTGCCCAAAGATAGCTGAGTGAAGTAGTGTTTGCAATATTTATTTAAGATGGAATATCCCTATCACAATTGTGGTCTTTTTTCAAAGCATGACAAATTTGCAACTTTGACAGTAGATCATTTGCCGATTGACATATGAGAGTACACAGCTTATAAACATGAAATGTTGCAACTTAGATTGTAGCGTCCAACCCCTGGAAAAAGAACCTTTGATACCATGCTTTAAAAAACAATACAAATTAGCTATCTACTCAGGCGCTGGTAAAAAGGAGAGACCAGCTGCTTTGCAGCCTGCTTCTTAAGATTTTGGCTCACGGCCTAAGGTAACCCAAGGATAGGTGCTAGCAGGTAATGTGGTGGATATACAACCAATGAATTCCTTGATTAGTGATAATGTAGAAGATACCTCCACGCAAGCCTTGCAAAACCATTAACAACACTTTGGGTCTTCCTGTTGGATATCAGAGTCTTAGTGTGAGTCGTAGATGGTAGAGGGAGTGTCCCTGACTTGTGTGGGCATGAAGTGTCCTTAGGTATGGATAAGATAAGTGTGACGTGTCACTATCATGCGTGTGTGTGTGTGTGTGTTATCCTATGGGTCAAAAGATAAAGCTGCCCAGGCTATAAATGAGGCTTCTTATACTTGATCTAGATCAGGTCTATCACGCCAGTTGTGCCTTAATCTTGTATCCCATCATGTGATTCTCCTTGGCGCTCTCTCTCCCAACATCATGTATTCTAACTTAGTTTCCGAGCAGTCTATGCTTCCCTTACCCTCAGCCCAGTGATCTCCCTTCTTGCGCGCATCTCCACTTTCCCTTGTGGCACTTCTGATCTAGTGCCCAGCGATGGTGCCTCTCACACTGCTCCGCGCCCAACCATTCCAGCTGCTCCTTGACAAGCTGCTTCATCCATGCCCATATCTAGAGAAGACATCGCCATTCTCTCGTGGAGATATCTGCGTCATGATTCCGCCCTGATTGATCGTCACTGTCTTTTTTAGTTCATCTCCATGATCATCACCTTGGGATACACAGTCTGGATGTTGCCATCATTGTCACTCACCCTAGCTCTGTGACACTGTGTGTGTGTGTGTGTTTGCGTGGTATCTTATGGGTCAAAAGATAAGGCTTCCCAGCCTATAAATGAGGCCCCTTGTACTTGATTCTATATCAGATCTATCACGTCAGTTGTGCCTCAGTCTCATATCCCATCATGTGATTCTCATGGGCTCTCTCTCCCATACCATGTATTCTAACACTTCCTAAGGCCTGCTAGAGTTGAGGGACTATGGAAGAAGTAGCCCTACATAGCGGAATATACTCAACCCCTCTCACTTATTTCTCTTTAGATAGTCTCTCTTTACACACAATCACACACCCTCACTTTCATGCAGAGCCCAACTCTCCTTCTCTTTCCCTGCTCAGCCCTCCCTGCCTCCCAGCTCACCCTTGCCCGCCTCCCTGCTTAACCCTCCCCGCCTCCCTACTCAATCCTCTCTGCTTCCCTGCTCAACCAACCCTGCCATCACCAGTTCTTGATTGGTTTCCTGGTTGCACCATTCTGCGCCATTTGTCTCCTGCAGCCCATGCCATTGCTGCATTCTGCACCACTTCAAGCTCCTAGATCCCCAACCGTTTTGCTGCATTTTTTGCTCTGCCCATATCTGCGCCTGCTCCACCATAGATTGTATTGTTGGGTTGCACGACTACTGGCTGCAGCTGGCTGCAGCATTCCATAGCCCCCGTCTCCTTCAGTTCTCCAAAACCCCCCAGGGTCCATGTCGAAGAGTCCATCTGAAGGCTCCTGCCAATGCGAGTGGTATAGGAAAAGAAGGGCACTCGTCCACCTGCTTGGTGAGGCCGATCTTGGAAGGCCAAAACCACTCTCCCAACGGATCCGCTCGCAATCCTGAAGAGTCTTCCTCTGTCGTGTGAGACTGAAACTCCTCGCTGCTCCTCTGAATTGCATCTACCTCCCAAGAAGGCCAGCCCTCACAGGGTACTGACTTTGGCTACTGCCAAATCTCTGGAATAACCAACTGAACCTCCTGATCCTGTAGTAGGTCCTCTGGAATGCGGCCCCCTTTTGGGAAGGACCACGACGAGGCTGCTCCAGGTATAATACTACTGGAGAGTGGTCTGACATCGTGGTGCTTGCTAGAATCCTTGTGGAGCCACCTTTGTGAAGTGTCTTGTCGCCGACATAGAAGCGATCCAGCCTCTCAAGCTATCCATCATCTCGCCTTTGGTCGAATGAGAAGAGAAGGCTACCAGGGATCCTGTTGAACTCCGGCTCTCCACAGGTCTATGCCACTAATCGTGAGGATGAATTGCTCCCATGTGCTCCGGCTGCTGGCATCTCAGAAAAGGAGGCATCCCCCTACTTATCCTCCCCAGACTCCAGGTTGTTGAAGTCTCCTCCAACAATCCAGAAGTCAACATCTGGCAGATACTCTATCAGCCTCCTCCAAAAGGCCGGACGGTGCTGTCTGCACGCTGGGGCATACACATTTAGGATCCCAATCCTGGACTCTCCCATCCTAACTCCCATCCAAACTGCCCGCCCTGGGATAAGCTCACCATGATCGTAGACCTCTGGGGCCATCCCCTGGGAGACCGAGAGCCATCGCCTGGGATACCGAGATGTAGACCCCTCCGCTCCATCCTACGGCAGTAGACCACACCTCCAAGCCTTTCTTGGGAAGAAGGTAATGACGCCATCGGATGTTTGATGCTGAGAACATGTGCTCATGTATCAAAAGGAAGTCCACTGCTCATCCTATCACTGCCCTCTGCAACTCCTGCCAAAGGATTAGGTATTGCGGTTGACTACGTGCACGGTCATGGAGCCTGTGCACGTTCCAACTCACTATGGTCTAACTCATGAGGACTGGGAAGCAGGAAACAAGGCTCGCCTGTGGGTGGGTGCCTGTTCCAGAAAAAGTGCCTTTTGTGACTTTGAGGGGGGTTTGGAGGGCGTAGTCCGTGTCTGTGCGACGGCGTACCAGGGTGCAGACCGGCTCTATGCCAATCTTCCGTGCCCACTGCAACATGAAGGAGACGTCCACTCCGAACATGTCAGCACACTTTTGGACGGGCCAATAGTGTGCCGGATCAATCCTTGCCTTAGGTGGCCTACTGCCAATCCATAAATTGGCTTTTCTTGCGTGAAGCTCAATTGAAAGTTCACTTCAGCACCATGGGCATGCCAAAGATCTAGTCCCAGTGGACCCATCCAATCATCCATCATGCATGAGATCTAATCCCCCATCATAGCATCAAATAGCCCTGGGGTCCACTTCTCCTCCAACTCTGTGGAGGTGAACTGGAAACGCCAAACTGGATATGTGTGAGAGTCCACTACGTTGATTGAACCCCTTTTCCGGGGCTGCAAGATCATGAGTGTGACCTCCAGGGGTAGAGGGTAAGAGTCCAGGATCTCCAGATAATTCCAAGACCCCAATCTCCAAAAGTCTCTAGGGAGAGGGCGTCCAGGATGGAGTTTGGGAACTGCGGATTGGGAGGACGAGCCCCTTCCCTCAAAATCCCCCCCGAAACGAGAGGGCTGAGAAGGGAGGGGGACGGGATGCTGAGAGGAGGAAGCGGAGGGGGAAGCGGTCGTGCCCTTGCCCATTGGTAGGGGAGTCGAGGTAGGTCTGATAGGGGGGTGGGAGGGGGTGAAACCTCGAAGGCCAAACGTCCTGTTCTTTATAGATACAAACACTCTCTCTTGGTCTCCTTCACTACCTCTCTCTACAAGCACATTAGGGCCCAGGACAATTGTCGGGTTGGACCCCCCCGAAGGTTTTTATTCATCATAGAGAATTGGAGTACATGATTTCAGCGTGGAAGCTGAGCATACCAAATCCAAAACGCGAATTCAAATTACATGAGCTCTCAAGCTCTTCTTCTTGGCAACAAGCCACATGTCAATTTCTACATTACTTTCCTAATTACATGCCACTAAGGGCAACTCTGGAGTCTTCGAAGCACTTGGTCATGCGAACCGCCTCCTAGACTCTTGTTAGGTTCCATTGCGCTTAGGAAAATAACTCTTCCTACTACTTGCAACAATTAATTAAAGCGCACCACCATGGCACCCATTAATTGTTAGCGCTTTGCATGCAAATAACACACTGTGGACTAATTCTAGTCACGGTGGGTGTCCCCACTAAACACATGTGCACACATAACAAATATAAAAATATATTTGTTCTCTGGTTGACCGGAGTCAACGCTCTTGATCATAATTAAGGGGCTTTGACCAAGGGTCGAGGCGCCTTAATTATAGTGAAGTCTCTCCAACCGAAGTTGGCACAACTCTCCAATCGAAGTTGGCACATCTTGGTTAACCGCAGTTAACCTTCTTGGTATAAACCAAGTCTTCCTGACCGAGATCAGGCTTACTCGACCGAAGTCAAGTATCTTTGACCGTAGTCAATTCTTTGACCAATAGAAAAACTCTTTTGACCATAATTAACCTAGATGGAAAACCCTTTAGACAGTGCTTCCAGGTGCACTTCCAGGATCCACCGACGAAGTGTTGTTGGCTTTTCGACGCTCTAGTGAGGCCGACCGCCATGTATGCGGCACCTTTTTGGGGTGATATTTCAGTAGTAGAATGGAAGAGATTTGAGTGGCTACAGCTGATTATGGGCTCCAGGATGATTCGGAGTAAGCCCTCGGTCCCCCCATTAGATAGTACAGGCAGAGTTTGCCATGACCCCTCTCTAGGTTGATGCCATTTTTTAGACAGTGCTTTCTCCACAGAGTTTAGGACCTACCTCGCGAGAGACTTTCGAGGCTGGCGCTAGAGTCCTCCATACGACTATCTGAGAGTGGGGCAGGTACAACATGGTTTGCACGCGTCAGCGCCTGGTTTGCTAGTCATGGCATTGAGATGGATCGGCTTCCCCCGTTTCAGTATAGCATGGATGCACCGCCCGAGTCGATCCCACGAGATGAGATTAACCGCATCATACGGTTAGATCTCCTCCAGCTCCACACATCTCGCACTTGGGGGGGGGACTAGGAGTTCCCCATCAAGACCCAGCTCTACTATGATCACTTTCTGAGAGTATCGGAAGATGGGCTCATCATCAGACCTCAGTATCTCGAGGATAGAGGAGTCTCACACACACTGAGGATTGCCATCGGACAGATGCGGGTCTCGTCCCATCAGCTAAGGATCAAGATAGGGAGAGTTGCAAGCATACCCAGAGAGCAGCGAACTTGTAGGTTGTGCACGATGGGGGCAGTCGAGACAGAGGAGCACTTTTTATGTGTCTGCCCAGCCTACTATGAGATCCGAGGGCGCTACCACTGCCTTTTTCAGGAGGGGTACGGCTTTGGTCCACTCTCACGAGACTGATCCACTTCCAGGACCAGGTCTATATTGGGCTCTACCTGATGGAGATGCGACGACACAGGGAGATACTACTACGACATATCAGAGAGCAGGAGGATGGGACCACCGCACCAGAGGATACCGAGGTAGACCGAGCACAGAGACAGGTCGTGGATCTCTATGCATTTGCCTCATCCCCAGGGCACTGTGGGATAGAGGAGGAGGAGCTAGCCGACATGAGAGAAATATGGATTAGTGATGGGAGCCGATACAGCACTGCCAGACAAGGGGCATAGAGACCGTACATGGCGCGACAGTCGACTAGAGCACACACGATTGAGGTCCGACCTATTTCAGCTCTCCTTGTAAGCTTCAACCTGTAAGCTGCTCCTCCCTGGCTGCTCCCTAGTTCTCGCCGTTCCCCTAGCCTCTCCGTTCCCCTAGCCTCGCTGCTCACCTAGCCTCCCCGCTCCCCTAGCCGCTCCGCTCAGCCTCCTCCCCTCCTGCTCCGCCCCTGCAGCTCCCGCCACCTGCTGCAGCTCCCCTCGCCTCCTGCAGCTCCTCTGCTGCACCGCCTTCTCCCCTCCTGCTTCTCATGCTGCTGCTCCCTTGCCGGCTGCAGCCTCCCGTCTGCTGCAGCTCCCCCCGCTCCACTCCAGCCACCTGCTGCTGCTCCCCCTGCCTGCTGCAGCTCCCTCAGCTGCGCCCCCTCCTCCCCTTCTACTCCGCCTCCTCCACTCCAGCCACCCGCCATCCTTTAGCTCCCCGCCATCCTTCATCCACCCCCTCGCGACCCCTCAGCTACTCCCGCTACTCCCTCTACCCCTCAGCCACCCCCGCCGGCTCTTCAGTCACCCCCTCCTTCCCTACTAGCCACCCCGCCTGCTCTCAGCCTACATACAGCCCCCCCGCCACCCCTCAGCCTCTTTTCAGCCCCCTTGGGGTTACCTCCCATCATGGGGAGGGAGCTCATGCTCATGCTCCCGCTCTTGCACTAAGACTTGCACCGAACACGGGTCAATCAAACGAAATGGGAAAAGGTGGCAAGGATACAGATAAAGCCACCAAGAAAAAACAGACACAGCTGAAACTCGAAGATGTGAACACACGATACAACCGTAGTGGACTTGGAGTGGATAGCAAAGCAAAGGTGGGGCCCACTTCTGCCTAAGCTTCAGCCACAGCCTCAGCTTCAGCTTCAGTCTCAGCTTCGGTCTCAGCTACATCAGCTACATCCTCATACTCAGCCTCAGCTTCAGCCTTAGTGTTAGCTCTAGTTCCAGTTCCAACTCCACTTACCGCCCACATCCTCTACTGTTACAGCTACTGGCTATGATATACCCCTACCCATGACATCGATTGTCCCATCCTCCCCTAGGATAGAGGGGTTGTCACTGACACCATCTCTTCCATCTCTCCCTTCTTCTCCCGCTACAGTTATCTCTCTGATTATGACACCTGCTTTGGAGGGGTCATACACTGTTCCGCACTACTCGACCTTTCTCTCTCCTCTGCCTCTCAGTCATCCCACACTCCCTCACCCTGCTGGGATCACCTCATCATTCCCATACCGCACCCATCTTACCCAGTCATCACCCGGTCTCCAGTCTCTTACTCACACCTTCAGGCCACATTCCTATCAGTTTCCGTCGTGACCACTACCCTAGGGGCGACTGAGCACATGATTGAGAGAGCATGGCGGGTTGGGAGGAACCCCAACCGAGAGCAGCCCCTTATCATCCGGTTTCATGACGCCCAGGCACGGCTTTCGGCTTTACGTTGTAGGTTAGCCTTACGAGACTAGCCAGCGATCTCCATGGACGAGGGACTCACTCCACTACAGGTTGAGGAGAGGCGTTTCCTGTTGCAACAGCGGGATCGGGACCACAAAGAGGGGAAGTGGGCAGTAGTACGGGATAGACGACTCCTTACGGGCCCCCATCGAGCATCCACCTCTCCTCCTGCATAGGGGGGCGGGGTCTATGAGACCCAGACATCCAAGACCCTATCCTGTACCATTTGGAACTGTAATGGTACCTTATGGTCAGAACCAGGGGACTTCTCGGAATCCTATACAGGTCACGACATAGTCTTTTACATAGAGACACATCAGAGTCCAGAGCGCCCACTACCAGTAGTCAGTGGGTATATATGGGAGTGTGCCTACAGAGATGAGACGAGGGATACATGAGGGGTTCGAGGATCAGCAAGAGTCGCAGTCCTTTACAGATCCACACTTTTGGGAACCATCTCAGTGGAGTAGAGAGATCCACACTCTAGGTTTCTCTGGATTCAGACCCGACACATGGATAGCCAAGATTTGTTTATCGCAGTTTGCTACTTTCCCCCCGAGACCTCCTGCTTTGCTAGAGATATTCGAGGGGAGGATGAGACATCCCCATTTATTGCTTTGTATCAGTCCATCATTGACTTCTCTAGCCGCGGGGAAGTCCTCTTAGTTGGGGACTTCAACGCGAGAACAGGCGCTCATCGCACCACTCCTCGACTTCAGGGATGATTCCACTCTATAGCCAGACATTGACCCTGAGGAGGCAGGTATGCTATGAGTTTCGGCTGACAGAAGAGGACCGCTCACATCCTATGGGGAGGCCCTATTAGACCTCAGCATGATGCATGATCTCATTATTTATAATGGTCTTAATAGATGGCTCGCATCAGGTGGCTTCACTTGCTTTCCACATGGGGGAGGCTTCAGTGTTGTGGACTACATCATGGGATCCCCTACCTTCACATCTCACATCACTGACTTTACCGTAGCACCTCTCCCTCCAGGGGCTGACCATACCTATCTTTTCTTTAGCATTTCTACCCCCCGCCGCATAGCACTTTCTACCCCGTTGCGTTCTTACTTCACTTACCATGATATACGCTGATCGCGATCACTCACCTACTTACTGTGGCCATCTGTACATACTTCTCGCATACATTGACTTTATACCCTTACTAGAAGACCGTGCTGCGCCAGTCACTCGCTCACTACATGAGGCCGCTCTTCATGCCTTTCCCCACACCACCCGCTCCACCCACCCACCACCTCTTGGGACCGTACCTTGTAATAGCTGGTACGATGATGAGTGTAAGGCTTTACGCCATCAGCTCAGATTCAAAACAAAAAGCAGCCTTCCGAGCGAACCAGAGACGCTACGCGAGTACCGTCGTCTGGTACGCAGGAAGAAACTTCACTTCATGCGTCGGAACGAGGAGGAGCTACTGAACATTCTGTTCAATAACAACTCTAAGGACTTCTGGCAGAGATTTCTAGAGGGACGGTCCCCCACTCACTGACACTCAGGTGTGGTCTGATTATGCACGCATGCTCTATGATATCCCAAATCAGCCAGCCCCTAACCTATTACATATGCCATGCCCCACATCCTGCACCCTCTTCACTAGGGGGGGGGTAAAGGATCCCGTAATGAAACTTCATAATGGCCGAGCGAAGGATCACTATGCACTGAGTTCATTGCATATGGGATTAACCTCCTAGCCCCGATCTTAGCCAAGCTATTTAATGAAGTTGTTTGCTTGGGGTTTCCACGCACCTGGACCATCAACACTATCTCACCCATCCACAAGGTAGGGGATCCCATGAACCCGGAGAACTATAGGACCATCATGATTGGACATGTCATGTCCAAGATTTATGCATCAGTACTTGATTTTGAGGTCAGCAGATTTGCGGAGTGTCGAGGACTCAGAGCAGTAGGACAGGCTAGTTTCAGGCGGGATCATGGGACCACGGACCACATTCTCTTGCTCAGATGTATCATCGAGGAGGCGAGGGCACGGAAGCAGAGGGTTTTTTGTTGCTTTGTGGATTTCGGCAAGGCATTTGACACCGTTCTGAGAGCTCGCCTCATACGACGCCTCACCTACCCCACTCGTTGAGGATCTCCCTTGGGCAGTTCCGGATCTCTTCACACAGACTTCGTATCAAGAGCGGTCGAGCAGAGCGGTTACTCAGGGAGAGACGCATATGCACACCGTGTGACATGCAGGAGGTTGAGACAGACGAGCACTTCATCTTCAGGTGTCCTATTTACTATGAGATCCGAGGGCGTTTCTACTACCTCTTCAGAGATAGTTATGGGATGTTGGGGTCCGTGTCCTCTCCTACCCAGACCAACGATGCTTGGCTAGTTTCATTCATGAGATGCTCAGACACTGCGATAGGATAATCTAAGCACGGAGATAGGATCAGCCTTGTCCCTTGACTGATACCTCTCAGAGCTCTATCACGAAGTTCTTTCAGCTAGATCACATAGACCCCCTCGAGGCGAGACCTCGACATGACCGTGACCCGGAGCCTGTGACCTGACAGCTCAGACAGAGGGTTGACTCACAAATCACACTTGGGGACATCCCCTCCTTGTTTAGGGTCGGAGCCCGACCGACGGGGGTCACAGTGGCCTTGGTTAGACGCAGAGCTACGACTACGAGACGTACCAGGATTGCACCCTTGCGGGGGCGACAATGTTCTATTACTGACCTCATGCCTCCACTTCCGCAGCCCCATCCATCTTGATGTCTTGTTGCTGACGACGACGATGATGATGGTGGTTATGATGATACCGACGATGATGCTGAGATTGATATATATATAGTCGGGATATGACTATGTTGTACTTAGGACTTAGTACTGCCATTTTGCATTTTTTTGCATTCTGCATTGGTGTGGATGCTCGTTTAGTAGCTCCACTACCACAGCTCATTGTATCAAGTTTTTCACAGTCTCATAGACCCATCGGTCTTTCGAAGACTTTAATAAACTTTCTTTCTTTCTTTCTCCTTAGGGGAGATCGATCGAGGCGAGGCATCACTCTTGACATAGCTCATTGTATCCAGAGATCGAGGAGACCACGTCCTCCATCACCACCACAGGAGACATCCCGACCGATGCAGATACGTGAGCTCTTTGCATCTCATCAGAGAGCCATCATGGAGCCTTGATACGTGCAGCCGGTTCATACACTTGGGACTCTAGCTTTGAGCACTTGATATCTTCATGCCGCTATTGTGCTATTTTTTTGCTATTTTGTACTAGCATAGCATTTTAGTACTTAGCAAGGGCCTTAGTGAGCCCTTTGCCCCGGCCCAGTGTGGTCTGTATGAGCTACTTGATTCCGTACTTTGTCCCATAGGCCCTCGAGGCCTCCCATGGACGTTAATACATCTCTCTCTCTCTCTCTCTCTCCCCCCCCCCCCACGTCTAGCCCGTTGCCTGCGGCGCTTTTGAGCCAATTTTCTTCTTTTCTTTTTCTTTTTGCTCACCTGGGTCCACTCTCCCTCTGAAGGTGTCATCCAAGGGGTTTGGGACTCCCGCTGCTTCTATCCGAGGGGGTGCTAGGCCTTGGCCTACTGAATGCCTGTCTTGCGATGGTGGAGGGGGGGTCCGTCCCTGACTATGAGGGCAGTTTTGAGCTAGATGGTCCATTTGCCTGCAACAAAGAGACTGGCCTGGTAAACCGGAGATCTCTACTCTCTGATAAAGTGTATCCCTCTCGAGGGTCTCGAGGAGGATCAACTCTGGGAGGGACTCTAGGTTCTCAACCACCAATCTAATCCTGGGGACCCCGTTGTCTGCTACCACTGAAGATGTTGAATCTGGCGGGGACTCCAGCACTGTGCCAAACGCTCTACCAATGGAGGAAATGATGGCTCTATATTCCTTTGGAAGCCCTGGGAAGCGGAGTGTCCCCGAGAATTGGTGAACATGGTGTGTCGTGTCCATGTCCTCCACTGTGATGCCATGGTACTAGAGGAAAAGGTACACCAGATTCGGGCCGAGGAGGATGGGGCTCTGCTCTACAAGTGTCAAGGTGGTACCAGGAGAGCTTAGTTGGATGAGGAAGACGCCTCTTCCGTAGATGGTGACCTCCTAGATGTGCTCTCCTTCTAGTATCAAGCTCGTCGGGATCCAATCTCTCACCTGTCTCCTTGTGGGAGTGAGGCCCACTATTTTGCCCACAACTACCTTGTCCTGAAGTGACTGGACTGTGTTGCTTGTCGGCTGGAGAATGGATAACCTTAATGGCTGTGGGATTCGAGGGTGCTGCCATAGAGCCCCTCTGGCTAGACCAAGGATCACCACCAAGATTTTCTTTCTCCAATGGATGCAAAGGAGAAGGCGAACAAAATTTTGGCCTATTAAAAGGCAGTTCTTATTTTTAAAAACTACACATGGAAATTCACAAAGGAGCTAACAATTCTCCCCTACAATGCTAACAAAAGGAATAGAGGTTGCAGTCAATATGTCAATTATCATGCACACCAAAAATTCTAATGAAAGGAACAGAGGTTAGCATAGTTTCGCAAGGCACAAAAACTCCCGCTCTGCAAGGAAGGGAAAAAGAACAAAGAGTCACTTGGATGGTGGGTAGGGAAGCCGCCTCACCCCAAGAGAGGCTAGGGAGAGCCCTCGAAGAAGCCCCTGCTACCCAAATCCAACACACTCAAGGCCTGAGGGTGAGATGAGAAGGGGCTGAAGGGCTGCACAGGGTCCTTTGAAAAGGAAATGGGAGTGGAGAAGAGAGAGGAGGGCGGGGATGGAGGCGGAGAAGGAGGGCAAGATGGAGGTGGGGGGATCGCATTGTGTGAATTTGCTGGTTTCTTGCTCTCCCTTGAGCTTTCTTGATTTGAATCTTTGTTTCTTGACTATTTGCAGGTTGGGACTGGCTGGAGCTGGTTGGAGAAAGAGAGAGAGAGAGAGAGAGAGATTTTATTCCTGTTTTTTGGTCGATTTTTATTTTTGCTTAGTCACCTTCTTCCTTTCTTTTTTATTTCTTGTTATCTTTCTATTTTGTTTATTTGACATATTTTAGTAAGCATTGGGTTTGCCCAAGAGACTCTGCGGGTCTTTACAAACCCAGTATAGCTGCTTATGCTTGGGAATTGATGACGACATAAGTGTTGCTTTGCTTGCTGAATATGTATTCCTTTTGTTTTTCAATTTTTTTTTGGTTACCTCATTTTTCTTCTCTTTCGTTTTCTCTTTTATTTTCTCTGTAGAATTTTGAACTTTAGAACAACAAAAATCTAAATTTGTATGATTGGATATATTCTAGTCTTACAAAGGTATATATAATCATCTCACAACAAGAAACTTGCAAAGAGAAGGGGCTTCCATTTTCCAAGCGAGAACCCATGAGTGACCGAGCAAAGTGAGGGAGGAGGGCAGGGATATTTTATATTGAAACCAAAATTTTATGAAGCCTTTTGAAGCTTCCATATATCCCTTTAGCAAATTTCTCTAAAGGAATAGATAAGAATCATTTTCTAGATCTTGAAAATTCAAATGCAGCACTGTCTTTGGGAGTGCACTCAAGCGAGGACGATTTGGAAGGGTGTTGCTAGGATACTTTGCATTTTTCATAGAGCACCCTTCTTCTTGACCTGGGGATCAGTTGCTTGGTTGTCACTCATTGGTCCACAGGCTTTATTTGAGGGACATGACACGGACACCTGGGCGCTGACTCCCACGAGCTTTCTCAGGGGCTGTCTTCTTAGGGCGTACTTCTTATTTCGGCTTTGACGACACCATGTGGAGTCATGCTCCCTCCGGGATGTTCCATTTACTCCATTCAGAGCTCCCCACGCTTCCATAGACACATCTTGGGAGATTCTGGCTAGTATTACAGCATGGCATATTTGGAGAGGCAGATGTAAGGAGGGTGACTCCATGTCAGTCCACCTCACAAAGCTACAGGATCTCAGAGAGCAATTGTTAAACATAGATGAAATTATTCCTGATTCAGAGATGATTACAACCACTCTGAATTCTCTTCCTGAGTCTTATCTCAGCTTTCACACTTCGCTGAACTTATCATTGAGGGGGGGTGCAAATCCTCTCACTTTTCATGAGTTGATAGGACTTCTGCTTCAGGAAGAGCAGACCAGGAAAAATTTGGCTTCACGTGCAGGTGAACAAGCCATGCTCTCAAAATTTAAATAAAAAACAAAGGGACAGGCAAAGACATCAGTAAATCAGCCTTCCAGTGGGTCAGGACAGCCTTCACAAAGGGCTAAAAATGATGCAAGTAAGCCCAAAAAGAAGGGTTTTTGTCACTACTGCAAAAAGCCAGGTCATCACATAGCAGAATGCAGGAAAAGGCTTGCAAAAGAAAAGAAAAACAGCTCAGGTATGGCTGTTTCAGATTCAGCCCCTCATGCATCTGACAGTGGGGATGCTGCAGCCAACTTTGTTGGACAGGATTATGCCTTTTTATCTTGCATTTCAGATTCTAGGTTGGCTGTTCGAGATGCTCGGGATAGTACAACTTCTTGCAGTGATGATACATATGCATTTTTGACTTGCAGCTTTGACTCTTCTACAGATGCATCTGCTTTCACTGTTAATGAAACACTGAACACATGGTATTTTGACAGCGGTGCATCCAAGCACATCACTTCTAGGAAGTGTCTTTTTACTTCCTTGCATCCACCTCCCGTTGGTAAGAAAGTCACTTGTGCCAACAACTCATCATATTCAGTACGTGGCACAGGAGAGGTTGAGCTCACTGCCATTGATGGCTCAATTTTCAGACTTTCAGATGTCTTATATGTGCCTGGCATAACAAAAAATCTCCTTTCAATGTCCACTCTTAACAGAGGGGGATTTCAGGTCATCTTTGAGGATGACAAATGTGCTGTCCGAGACAGGGAAGCTGACTATGCCTTAAGGTTATCTGGTACTCTGCTGCGTGGGCTTTTTCAGCTTGATATTTTTGAGAAAAGAGCAGCCCATGCTCTGGCAGTTTCTACCCCTACAGCTGCCATGCAAAATGCAGAATTATGGCATGCCAGATATGGCCACATGCATTACAACAGCTTGATGACACTTCAGAAGTTTTCAATGGTTGATGCATTGCCATCTCTTGAGATACCTCCTCCACATGCCTGTGAAGGGTGCAGTTTAGGTAAGATGCATAGATTCCCCTTCAAGAAGGATGGTTCAGTTAAAGCTGTTCGCAAATTGCAGCTTATACACAGTGATCTCTGTGGTCCCATGAGGACTCCGTCGTTGGGTGGTCATCTCTACTTCATTACATTTATTGATGACTACTCCAATTTTACTTGGGTTTATGGGTGAAAAAGAAATCTGAAGTGTTCACGGTGTTTAAACACTTTTCAGCCATGGTTGAAAATGAAACCGGACTCAAGATACAGACATTGCGCACGGATAGAGGTGGGGAATACCTATCTGCAGAATTCGATGCTTTTCTCAAGGGCAAGGGTATCGTGCATCAGCTTACAGTCAGGCTGACCCCTCAGCAAAATGGCAAAGCTGAGAGGAAAAATAGAACCCTCATGGAGATGGACAGATGTATGCTGAAAAGCAAACACATGCCTCATAAATTCTGGCTAGAGGGTTTGATGTGTGCCAATTACATTTTGAACAGGGCTCCCACTAAGGCTTTAAAAACAAAAACTCCTTTTGAGGTCTGGAATGACAGGAAGCCTTCAGTGGATCACTTCCGAGTCTTTGGATGCCTTGCCTATGCACATGTGCCAGTTGAATTTAGGCACAAATTGTTAGATAAAGCCATCAAATGCATATTTGTTGGATATAGTGCAGAAAGCAAGGGGTACCGCCTCTACAATCCTGCTACACGCAAAATCATAGTAAGTAGAGATGTGATATTTTCTGAAAATTCAGCTCACACTCAGGCTGAATTTCAAATGCCTTCGTCTTCAGAGGATGTCTTTGAGGGGTTGCTACCCATTGCTTTGGGTTCCCCTGCTGATTTTTCTGATCCAAATCAGAATTTACAGCAACCTTCAGATGCTTCAGTTCCGCCACAGGATGTCTTGCCCCCTCCACAGGCAGTGGAACAGGTGGTGCAGCAAGAAATTGCAGACATACATGCAGCAAAAACAGTCCCAAACTGGCTGTTACAGACTCTCAGGGAGAGTAAACTTGATGCTCCGTTACCTGGCAGTACTCGCAGTGCAGCAAGGCACATGGAAGGTGCTAATTCAGTGGAATCAGCATATGCAGGTACTCTCCTTGATGAGGAGGAGCTTGCCACATTTGAAGAGGCAAAGGATAATGTGCATTGGATGAATGCCATGCACGATGAGTTGCAGTCCATTGCAAAAAATCAGACTTGGGATGTTGTGGACTTGCCACAGGGTAAACATGCCATTGGCACACGATGGGTATTTAAAGTCAAACGGAAGCCAGATGGCTCCATTGACAGATATAAGGCCAGGCTGGTTGCTAAAGGCTATGCTCAGAAAAAGGGCATAGATTATGAGGAGACATTCGCTCCTACATCCCGGATGACTACCATCCGATCAGTAATTGCAATGGCTGCACATTTTGAGTGGAATGTTCATCAGTTGGACATAAAAACAGCCTTCTTAAATGGGGACTTGCTGGAAGAGGTGTATGTCAAACCACCTCCGGGCTTTGAAATTACAGCAAATGCACTTCAAGTATGCAAGCTCAACAAAGCTTTATATGGGCTGAAACAGGCCCCTCGTGCATGGTATGCCAAGATACATGCCTTTTTGACCAGCAAGGGGCTGCACAATAGTCCTACTGAGAGTACCCTCTACATCAAGATGGATGGGGGGGAAATATTAGTCATTCTTCTTTATGTCGATGACTTATTGCTCACAGGTCCAATGAAGAAAAAATTGTAGATTTCAAAGCTGATTTGCAGACCAACTTTGACATGTCAGATTTGGGGTTGCTTCACTTTTATTTGGGGATCTAGTTCTCTCATGAGAGACGTGGCACTGTTATGTCTCAGTCCAAGTATGTTCAGAAACTCTTGGACAGATTTAACATGCAAGAGTGTAAGCCCATAGCCACTCCTATGGAGCGGGGCTGAAACTCACAATGCATGATGCATGAGAATCAGTTGATGCCACACTTTACAGTCAGGCTGTTGGATGCCTCATATATCTCTGCAACACTAGACCTGATATTCAGTTTGCAGTATCTTAGGTGAGCAGGTACATGCACAGCCCAAAAACTATGCATTGGCAGGCAGTTAAGCGCATCTTCCGTTATTTGCAAGGCACAAAGTCTTTTGGCTTACTATTTCCCAGGGGGGGTGACTTGCAGATGCATGCCTACAGCGATTCAGATTGGGCTGGTGATTATGACACTAGGCAGTCCACTAGTGGCAATTGTTTCTTTTTGGGTAAATCTTGCATTTCATGGCTGAGCAAGAAACAATCTACAGTGGCTACCTCATCATGTGAAGCTGAGTACAGGGCAGCTTTCACAGCAACAGTTGAATGTGTCTGGCTGCGACGTCTATTTGTTGATCTTCATCTGTCTTTAGAGGGTCCCTCTCCAATTCTCACTAATAGTCAGAGTGCCATTGCAGTGGCAAAGAATCCAGTGTTTCATGCTCGCACGAAACACATCGAGGTTCACTATCACTACGTCAGAGAGAAGTTGCATGCAGGAGAGATCAGTATGATCTTTGTGTCCACACATGACAACGTTGCAGATATTTTCACCAAAGCACTACCACGTGAAAAGTTTGAGGCATTTCGCAGTGCCCTGAACTTATATCCGTTTGGTGATTGATCAGCCTTGTACATGACATTGGCACTGCAGGGGGGTGTTAGAATTATAGATATAATTCAGCAGTGACCAATGTAATATAATAAGCTAGTTAAGGGCACTTTTCCCTCTTTAAGAGGTTTTTCCCCCTAACCGCAGTTAGTTCACTAACTATGGTTAGTGACTACTAAGGTTTTGTCACTAGGACAAAACCTTATCTTTCCTTCAGTGTGTTGTACTCTTACACTCTTCTATTGCAACTAAGCTTTCAGCTTCCAAGCTTCCAGCTCTCACACTCTCTCTTGCTCTCTCTCACTCACTCTCACTCACATTGGAGCCCAGTCAGAGGACGATCATAAATTCTTCCGCTCTGGAGACATTAATCAAAGGCTGTATGGAGACAATGTAGTCAGGTCCAAAGAGCACGACATGAGAAACTCATAATTGCATTGACAAAAAAATTGGAGCTCCTGATATCTCTCAACTCTTTGACTTGGGAAGATAGATGATAGGAGTGATGGTGGTGCTTGCCAAACGTCGAGCAACCTCTCAGAGACCACAGAGGAGGAGAGAAGAGACCACATAGGAGAAGGGAGGGACCTAGGCAGGCTGCCTAGGTTGGACATAAGCACTTCTATCCTCAGCTGGCCGATGGATTTGCTCCCCCTGATAACATACATAGAGTTTGACACCTTGGTGGACAATTGATCAACACGGGCATTGGATTTGAATCCACAAAAATCTAGAATGGGTGTCATGCCTCTTGACAGAGATCATCCTAGTGAGAGATGAACTATAAAGTATTGCTACTTCTGATTGACTTAGACCACATGCCTTCTACATCCCATGTGTATCCCCTCACGACTACAGACAGGCCACTTTGGGCTTTGATGGGTCTCTGTGTATAATACCATGTCTTGTCCCATGTAAGACTCTGAGAAGGGTCTAACCATAGGTACCATTATAGTTCCAAACAGTCTCATAGACCACGTCCCCCTATGTGGGGAGACCATCAAATGCCCGTTGACTGTCGCAAACCATCCTTGCGGGCTTTATCCTGTAGCTGTATGATGGTATGCCTCTAGGGCCGTACGTCTGCGTAGTGCTGCAAGGCAAGCTTGGGCATCTCTATAAATCAGATGATAAGGGGATGTTCTCATTGGGATCTCATCCTATGCGCCAAGCACACAATCCCATGCTTTGGGACTCCAAAGGTGGAAGCCATAAATGCTCAGGGTGCTGTCGCTATGGATGCAGTCTCCTTATAGAACTATCGAATTTGTGCCTCCAATACTGGCCTGCTGCTCGAGACTATTGATATGGCTGCAACCTCCTTACGGAGCTGTAATCTCTCCTGACCGAGGCTATGCAGGAAGTGGTTAATGCATTATCATTTTAGCCCTGATATAGGGCTGTTTGATGGCGAATGCTGCTGTCCACATACCAGCGATTTATATCTCGCTGACAGAGGGCGTGAACCTGGTGCTTGGGGCATCAATCCACCACCTATTTTGTTGCTCCTGCTTCTCAGTATGTGGATGTCTGGCGGTTGGAACATCGATTTCCAACATCCTATGTGAAATAAAAGAGAGGAAGGGGCGCAGGGGGCGGGGCGGAGAGGTAGTTGATAATTGCATGGTTTGCTCTGCTTTGGCATGCTACTTCTAGTTCCATGTCTCGTGCATGAAGGTGGTGAACCTCCATGATGATCTGTTCCCAAGCCTCGGGTGGAATCGGATGTGTCTGAAGTGACGTGTGTGGATAGTGCATGAATTTGGGGGATAGGGACAGAGGCGTAGAATACTGAGTGTTATGGAGACATCTGGAATCTAGTGGAGATGAGTCCAACTATAGAGGGGAATGGCGGCTGGATGAGGGGTAGGCATGACATGAAGGATAGAGTATTGTGAGGGGACATATAGGGGTATGGTAACAGTCAGGCTAGGAGGGGATGTCAAGGCTGTCCCTGATGTCAACATCGATGTCCATGTCGATAGAAGTGCCAGTGATAAAGATGGTGCTGCTGTCACCAAAGATGGTGGTGACGATGCTGAGGTTGAAGTTATTGAGACTGAAGCTGTGATGGATGTCTTTAGTACTGCCCTACTATGCGTCTGCGAACTGCTATGATTCTTGCTGTTATTAATGTCATCAACAATCTCACTCTTACTTGAGCTCCTGATTTTTGGGCTTCTCGTCCTTCTCTGCTTTCTCTCCTCTGTGCCATAGTCGGTTGCTGTTGTTTTGCTCTTCTCGTTGGTTCTTGCTCGGAAATATGTGACTAGTCAAAGCAAGTAAAGGCCTTAATGGTGAAGTTTTCAGGTCTTAGTCCTTTGGAGAATGTTTACTTCTCTTAAAACCTTGAGATATAGAGAATCCCTCACTAGTATAGGAAATCATTTGTCAAATTATTTGGCACTGCATTTAGCACTTGATGTTTTTTATGATGCGAAAATGAATCAGTTATTTCAAGTGTGGATGATGGCATGCTATTGTTCAATCTAGTTTTTGTGATTCAAGAGTTTGTGCATGTTAACTATTTGCATAAAGCTGTTTGTGTCTCTAAATTGTAAATATTGGGTTTTAGGTATTGGGATTCAAAACTTGCAACAGAAAGGTGGCGACTTATCAGAAGCTTCAACGAAAAAGATGTTCTTTGTATGTACTTTCATGCAGGGTTTCTTATGAGCAAGAGTCTCGAACATTTGTACTTCATTTCCTTTACGTTTTCTTATGGTGTGACAAAGCCAAGATGAATTCTAAGAAGCTTTCCTCTTTAGCTTTCTCAAGCTAATATGTGTTTTTTTGCCATCACAAACCTCCTTAATAGTATCTGGGTCATCCTCCTAAGGAAATTCTGCAAATGCTAATGCATCCTTGAATATTTGGATGTGGCTTGAAGAAGAAAACAATAAGAGCAAGAAGTTCCATCATCGCAATTTTACTCCAATTTGGAGTTGCATAGCTCAAAGTGAAGTAGGAGCACTCCACATAGCTTGAGGTAGTGAGCACACAGCAAACACAAGGGTTTTTTGGGGCAGAAAATACACAGATCAAGGTAGTGAGTATTCAGCAAACATAAGGGTTTTTTTTTTTGGACTGAAAATATTTTCATGAAATCCATAGTCGATCCAAAGCTATCCATATAGGTGTTGTACAGTTTCTAAAATATGCACATTCAAAAGAGGAAAAATAAACAAAAAGGGTGAAAATAACCTCAAAATGGGCTAAAAGTTACTCCAAGCAATGCTGTTGCATTTATGAAAATTTGCAGTCTCTCAAAGAAATTACAAGGTTTGACAATGTTTTCAATTTCAGCAATGAAAATTCCAAATGCTTATAAGTTGGTTAGCAAGGGGAAGGGCACAATTCCAATTTCAGCTTCATTAAAATTGTTAACAAAAAGCAGCAAACAGAAAATACCTTCCTTGTCCACATGGTTACGTGGACCTAGAGGGTTTCTTACTGTAGACCCCTCTTCTAGACAGCAAGTAGTAGTTGCTCTAGGTAGTCTTCAAATTGTGGCCGATTTGGATCAACCAGGTCTTTAAAAGAACTTATTTTTGTTTCAGCCTATTTGATAAAGCGTGAATATACTATAAACGAGAGTTGTGGGCTCAAGCAGTAGGTATGGAGGCCTTCATGAATTTGATTGTCAGAACATGTATGTCCCACATTAAAAAGATTCACTACACTTGGGCAGAGGCATGAGGTCGGGCACTCTCCCATAGGAGGGGGGTAGGCACCGGGATGGCAGAGATCGACGCTGAGTGATTGCAGGGGCATGGTGGGAGGGACCGCACAGTGTCTTGGACCAGCCTCACTAGTACTGACAATTTTCTAGGACCGGGGTGCCCCTTAGGATTCAAATTTTGTGGTAGTCCCTCGGATCCTATCGATGCAAACTGTACAGTGTGGGGCCTGGATGCCTTCTTCATCCCAACACTACGGAGGACCCCAGAGGTGATGAGGCATTAGAGTGGCAGAGGATCAAGGTAGTGGGCCGCTTGGGCAAGGACTAGACCATTGACCCACTTCCAGTCTTGGTAGGGCAAGAAGGAGCGCGGTGCAATGGCACCGCTGGTTATGGGTGGGCTGTCCTCTTAGGGGATCTAGTGGGATTCAAGTGAGAGTTTTTTGGCTCTTACGGGTAGGTCATTGGGACAGGGTGGAGGAATTGTCCTTCTCATACACGACACACATTGGTAGTAGATGGCTTCAGCTAGAGGCGGCATCCTGGACCCTCTCACTAGAGTGTCATTGCGTGGAGCAGCAAGTTCCTCAGGATGTTCTCTCTCGGTTTTTGTCACATCTTTGGACCAGCCGCAAGCGAGGGAAGATCTTGTATTTGGTGGTGCATCGAGGTTTGGCCTTTGGATGGAGCAGATGCAAGTTGATGGCAAGTGTGACTATTGCGTAGACAAAGTTCTGGAGACGTTGCCTAGCTGTGCAGAGGATTTGGATCGGTGCCCTTCGGATTGTTGCCAGCATGCAAACGATGCAACGAGACTTCACTTGCGGGTTGGCTGCATGGCTAACAAAGGGGGTCATGCCTTTTCCATCGATCTTGCCTCTGCACCTGTAGGATTCAGGGCCAGCAAGGCTTCAAGATAGAGGCAGAGAATGTGACACCTCCTTTCCACATGTGCCCTTTGCCTTTGGCAGGGGCTAGCGTTTGGGAGACAGTGTCCAGCATCATTTCCTAGAATATCTAAGGGTTGCATGTTGCAATTGGATGATGGGTGGCCATTCGGTTTTCTCGGTAGCCACCCTCGTTGCCATTTGGTAAGACATAGTCCATAATCTAAGTGGATGACACCTCTAGGCCCAAGCGGATCACCCCCATTGCTGAGCCTATGCCCAGCCTCTCTCTGGAAAAGCCAAGCTGAAAAGCCACAGAGTCGCCATGGTTGAGCCATATATCAATCCCCTAGGGATCCATCCACTCTGCCATCACATAAAACATTTGCTCTTTCATCATATAGTCGAGTAAACCGGGGGTCCATGTCTCCTCTCCCATGGAGCATAGTTGAAGCCCCATAAAGGGTGAGCCTGAGAGCCAACCACTCCCTTTGCAGGACTGCAAGATCATGATTGTCATCTCTAAGGCGAGGGGATACTCGTCGAGAATCTCAAGGTAGTTTGACAGTCCGATCCTCCAATACTCCCTCAACATGAAATGCATGCAGTACCAAGCATGACACACGGGTGTCCGAAGAGCCAGCCCAATCACTATCATTGAATCCATGCCCAAATGCTGAGTGCCTTTGAGATACCTGAGGACACGCTTCACGGCATGCCAATGGTGCGTAGAGGGGCTGTGCAATACATCTGCTCAACTGTGAGACATCATACTGAAGACTGGGTTTCGTATGGCTTAAGTAAATCAAACAACCAATTGCCTACTAATAGAGAGTGACATCACATGCACGGCTGCCATCCTCAGAAGAGAAGTGAAAACCAGGCTTTAATGGTGTGGATACTGGCTTGCAATCCTCAAACTGAAAACGCTGCAAAAACTGTCCAATATACTTGGATTGTGACATAAAAATGCCCCCCTCACTGCTAGAAAATTGGATGCCCAGATATTAAGGCAAAAGACCAAGATGAGACATAGCAAATGTCTCCTACAAGTCAAGCTTAAAAGTTGGCATTTGCTCAGCAGGTGTCCCAGTCACAAGCATGCCATCCACATAGAGCACTAAAATCAGCAAATCTGTCCCCCTCTTGCGGATGTAACGGGTAGTCTCAGTAGGACTGTTCTAAAAGCTGAGTGTGAGGAAATGAGTATGTTTCTTGGAATACCAAGCCCGAGGTGCCTGCTTCAATCCATAGAGGGCTTTCTTTAAGCCGCATACCTTGCTTTCAGAACATTCAACCTCAAAGCCAAGAGGTTGGGAAACATAGACCTCTTCCTGCAAATGCCCATGAAGGAAAGCTGTCTTTATATCAAGCTGATGTACATCCCAATGAAAGTGGGCAGCAAAGGCAATAACAATACGAATAGTAGTGAGCCGGGAAGTGGGGGCAAAAGTCTCCTCAAAGTTAAGGCCTTGCTGTTGAGCATAGCCCTTAGCAACAAGACGGGTTTTGTAACGGTCCACTGAATTATCATCTTTCCGTTTAATCTTATAAACCCACTTGTTCCAATGGCATTCTTGCTAGGAGGCAAGTCACACAACTCCCAAGTGTTATTTTGTTAGATAGAATCTAATTCAGCTTGCATAGCCTTCAACCAACAATCATTCCGAAAGTCAGCTTTTTGGCATAATGGCTCTTCATTGCATGCTGTAGAAACCAATGCACAAGCAACCAAATTAGCATGCTCTTTACGGATAGCCGCTCTAGTACACGCTGGCAGAGGAGTATCCAGTTTGCTGTCTTTTAGTGTATCAAGGAGCCAACGGGGGACCTTTCTGGGTGCGTGTATTTTAGCTCTTTCCTGGTAAAGAGCACTATGCATAATGTCCTGATCAAGCTGAGGCATATCAGGCTGTAAATGAGGCTGAATATCATGCTGAGGGATTCTGTTGAGGAGTATCAGACACTGTGCACCGATGATGAATGCCATGTGAGGCCAAAAAACCAGCAAAGTCCTTTGACATATATTCAACCCCCTTATCTGTATTAAGGTGAGCAATTTGCAGCCCACTCTCATTCTCAGCCAAGGCAATAAAATGCTTGAAGCATGTAGAAACTTCAGATTTGGATTTCAATGCGAAAGTCCAAGTGTACCCGGTGAAATCATCAGTGAATGTGACAAAATAATAGAATCCCCCAAGAGCTGCAACCCTCATGGGTCCACAAACATCACTATGAACCAAATAAAGCTTGTGTGAGGCACCAAATCTCTCATCCTTGGGAAATGCAGCATGGTGCATCTTACCATACAAGTAGGGTTCACAAACATGCTTTGAAGGCATATGCATTTTGGGAAGATCAACAACCATATCATCCTTATATAACTTCACCAAAGCCCCAAAGTTGAGGTGACCAAACCTCTCATGCCACAAATGGGTATCTGCCATGGTAGAGGAATCAAGAGCAAAGACATGTGCATCGGCAAGTGTAGCATCATCCAAACATATGTCATAAGCATCAAGTCTATACAGACCTCTAGTCAATGTGCCAGTCAAGAACATGGTAAAGGCATGTGTAGCATCATACACTGCACACTGAACACCATAAAAAAGAACCTGATAGCCACATGTAGCTATGGCTGAAATAGAAATGAGGTTCTTGCGAAATCAACCCTTAGGTTGACTTAAATGATCAACCATATGGTTGACTTTGGGGCCATATAGGCCACCCCTTTGTACTTTCTCATTATCCATTTGCAATTACTCACGTTTGCTTCAGCTTGTTGTTTGCTCCCTTGCATTCCACTTCCATTCCATTGCTTCCCGCACCCAATAGTGATGGGTTCAAATGATTTTGCAGCAAAGAGGGCATCGAGCAATATTTCATTACTGCCTACGCTCCTCAACGGAATGGAGTGTTAAGAGTGGAAGAAAGGGCACCTTGTTGAGGCATCCAGGTCTCTACTGAAAGACATGGGAATGCTGAACATATTTTGGACAGAAGCAGTATTTACTGTGTCTTATGTGCTTCATTGATAGTCCACTAAAGCAGTCAAAACATTACATCCAAGAACTTGGACAAAAAAGAGGCCAAGTGCAATGTTTTCGAGTGTCTTCCATTTTATGTGTTATGCTCAAGTTCCAAAGTAGCTAAAACAAAAGTCAGGCACCTAGGAAAACAATTGCATCTGCATTAGGTATAGAAAACAAAACAAATGGTACAAGAATAAGGATGTACGACCTTGAATCAAACAAGCTAATAGTTAGTAGGATTTTATCTTTAGAGAGAGGGAAAATGCAGCTAGATTCAGGGGGACATGAAGAAAAGGGAAGAGTATGCTTGCCTACCCATGCCATGCAAAAGTGACCACTTTGAGGACTTGTAGCAGCAGCCCTTACTCCTGTAGGTGGAAAAACATTAGCAGTACATAGCGCTGCAGCAACAGCAACAGTGACAATTCCAGCAGCCCAAAAGAAGCCAAAAGACTCTTGAGAAGTTACCTAGATGGTATGTGAAGATAATGGAGGATGAAAAATTGTAAGACATTTCTAAGGGAAGCAACTGGAGGCAACCATCAAATTTACAACAGCCAAAGAAAGTCTAGATGTAGCACTCATGATGCATGTATTGGGTAATAGTGTCCCTCACAGGTTTACTCAAGCAGGTAAGCATGTGCATTGGGAGAATGCCATAAAGCAGCAAATGGATGCCATTGTTAAATCACCTGGGAACTTGTTGATTGTCCATTTAGAAAGAGTGTGAAGGACGGTGTACCAAAAGAAACTCAAAGCAGATGGATCTATTAACACATGCAAGGGAAGGAGCAGCCACCTAGTTTTGTATGGAAGGAAAAAGAACAAACGCTTCTAGCTTTTAGAAGTCACTTTATGGATGTACTTAAGCAGCTAAGTTGTGGCACACCAAGAAAGATAACTCCTTTCAGACATTTGATGCAAGGCACCAAGAGAAGAGCCTCCTTTCTTTTGAGCTCCTCATTGGGAGAATTTTCAGATTTCTGCTAGTTTCCAGAAATCTTTTGGAAGAGATTCTCTGAAAACTCTCAGGAATAAAAAATCACTCTTTTCTTTTGGCTTTCTTATCATGGAGGAATTTTCGTGATCCGATGGAGGTCAATGTTTGGGGTAGACTCTGTTTGTCCTCGTTGCCTCTCTGTTGATGAGTCTATCCAGCATTGCCTATGGGACTGCAAATAGGCAAGCATCATTTAGAAGGGGATAGCTAGTCTATTGAGCACCTTTATGCGTTCTCCTTTCTTCATGACCTGGGGGCTCGGTAGCATGGCTTTTGCTCTCGGGGCCTCTTAGGTGTTTTACGAGAGACATGACTCTTCTTAGGCCCTTTCGATTCAATGGCATTTGGTTGAGTCATGTTCTTTGGATGAGGTGGTAGGGAGAGAAGCAAGCTAACACTAGGAATGTAAAGGAAAGATAACAAGCATAATGGAAATGAAATGGAAAGAAAATGAAGCAATGGACAAGTACTCACATGATACCAAAAGTGCTTGAGGTTGACTGATGTGATAGATAATAGACAAGTACAACACTATATAGTGTGACACTAGACTCTAGAAAGCCATAGTGTATATGGGATAGCTCCCAATTTGACACGTGGCATGTCTAGGACTCACTAGACTATAAAACACACCTAGAACACTCATTTTAGACTCACATTGGCTTCATATTCCAACACCCCCCTATGAAGGCAAGGTGAGAGACTATTGGAATGGAACCAAGAACAGAACATGACAATGACAGTCATCAAACTGTGCACCCTATGTAACTCAGAGGCTAAAGTCTGAGCGTGTTTAGAGGTTGATCCAAGCACTCTCATGGCTTGAGACTCAACATGCTCAGAGGCTCACGTTATAGCATGGCTACATGACCAGCTCATTGTTGGAATATGAAGCCAAAGTGAGTCTAAAATGAGTGTTCTAGGTGGTCTAGGTTTGGTTTTATAGTCTAGTAAGTCCTAGATATGCCAGGTGTCATATTGGGAGATATCCCATAGACATTGTGACTTTCTAGAGTCTAGTGGCACACTATATAGTGTTGTACTTATCTATTGTCTATCACATCAGTCAACATCAAGCTTTATCTACATTTGAGTATTTTGGGTATCATTGCCTTGCACTTGTACTTTCTTTCCATTTTCATTATGCTTTCCATCTTTCCATTCCGTTCCTAGTGTTAGACTGATGCTCCCCTCTCCACATGTCCCTTCATGTGGTATCAGAGCTATGTTCCTAGCCCTGCTTTCCCTTTCCCTTTCCCTTTCCCTTTCCCTTTCCCTTCCTTGAGCTCTCTTCTCCTCCTACCCAAGCCTCATCAACGTGAGCTGAATGCTGCCCATCTATGACATGCTATTGGTCACCATCAAATGGAGCCAGAGCTGTTGCGGATTTTGCTCGCCATTCTGAGACCTGCAACCAGTGCGGCGCTTATATCTTGAGCTACAAGTGGAATTTCGATTTGGTTTCTGAAAGAAAGTTGTAGTACACTTCAAGAGCTACAATTTTGGTGTTTACTTTGTCTCAATCGGAGCTCTGTATCAAAAGTTATTCCATCTACAAGGTGTGACGAAATCAAGACTGCATTTCGTCATCTGTTGATGTTTGTAGCGGCTACTTCCCATGGGTATCTTCGTGAGCTCGTGCAGCGAAATA
Source organism: Dipteris shenzhenensis (assembly GCF_047967505.1). Taxonomy (NCBI): domain Eukaryota; kingdom Viridiplantae; phylum Streptophyta; class Polypodiopsida; order Gleicheniales; family Dipteridaceae; genus Dipteris; species Dipteris shenzhenensis. The sequence continues at coordinate 6,353,515 of NC_141624.1, read as the reverse complement.
TGATCCGTTATCTTCTGCAGCAAACGAAGATGGATTGATGGGCGTGTTTTCTTTACTCATGAAGACATAGACTTGCTCTTGGAGAAACACGGGCAAGCTGCTTCTCACACTAATTTTCGATTCCAATTTCTACCCCAGATTTTTAAAATTTCCAAGGATTTCTATGGTGTGACGGTTCCTAAATGTTGAAGGAACCCATTGCTTGAAAATTTTTGGAAAGCCCCAAAATTCTTGAAACCCTAATTTTCTGCTAAACCCTAATTTGCAGAATTTAGGGCTTTCCTGATTTCTGCATCCCTTCAGCTCTATTGAAGACCCTAGCATGTAAATCTTTTGGGGATTTCCACATTCATGTAAATTTATCACTATTTTGCCCATTCACTTGGGAACTTTGCCCCATTTGGGCATAAGTGCTCAAATTTGAGCCTCCACCCCGACATTGCTTATTTGATCGGTGCTTGAGGTACTTCACATTGATCGACTTTCCAATTGCTCATGGTACCTAAGGCCTCTACATCGACTTTTGGCTGGCTCTCACTTCGACACGTTGAGAGTCATGCGGTGATCGCTCCGAGAGTTGTTCCCATGGACTTCATCGACACTTTCTTTAGGGGGCATTCTTTCCGGAATTCACCCATATATCAGGAAGAATGTGCACACACATGTGCAACAACTTTGCGGAGGACATCTCTTATACAAAGAGAGAGGTTTTTTTAAAATCTATTCCCACAGCTTGATGTATTTTGGGGTCCCTTGCCCTGGGTAGTCCCCCTAAAATGATATGTATTGAGTGGTTGGTTTTCATTGAGTCTAAAGGTCCTTTGTCTTGGATAGTCCTCCTAAAAAGATGTATTGGTTTTCCTATTCTGGTGTGTGGCTTCCTAACATGTCCTATTATGAAGCAAAGGGGGGATATACTGTGGGAGCCATATGTATTAGCTTTGATAGGTCTTGTTATCAGGCCTGGCCGAGTTCCAAGATGTTGGTGTATTTCTAGATCTATAAGTTGGTCATGTAGCCATGCTATAACGTGAGCCTCTGAGCATGTTGAGTCTCAAGCCATGAGAGTGCTTGGATCAACCTTTGAACACGCTCAGACTTTAGCCTTTGAGTTACATAGGGTGCACAGTTTGATGACTGCCATTGTCATGTTCTGTTCTCGGTTCCATTCCAGTAGTCTCTCACCTTGCCTTCATGGGGGGGTGTTGGAATATGAAGCCAAAGTGAGTCTAAAATGAGTGTTCTAGGTGGTCTAGGTGTGGTTTTATAGTCTAGTGAGTCCTAGACATGCCACGTGTCATATTGAGAGATATCCCATAGACATTGTGACTTTCTAGAGTCTAGTGGCACACTATATAGTGTTGTACTTGTCTATTGTCTATCACATCAGTCAACATCAAGCTTTATCTACATGTGAGTATTTTGGTTATCATTGCCTTGCACTTGTACTTTCTTTCCATTTTCATTATGCTTTTCATCTTTCCATTCCGTTCCTAGTGTTAGACTGATGCTCCCCTCTCCACATGTCCCTTCACTCATAGGTCTAGGAATACACCAACATCTTGGAAAGTCGGTATGGCTGTACGGCTGATGCTGAGGCTAAGGAAGCAGCAGATGATGAGGCATAGAGGCGGGCAGAAGATGGAGAGAAGAGGGCAGCATGATGAGGCTTGGGTAGAAGAGGAGAGTGCTCAAGGAAAGAGAGAAGAGGGAAGCCTTCCAAGGAGGATGAGGTAGAGTAGCTTCATTGGCCTCCCTCACCTCAACCTCTTGGAAGGGAAAGGGAAAGAGAGAGTAGGACTAGGAACATCGCTCTGATACCACATGAAAGATCATAGTGGTAGGGAGAGAAGCAAGCTAGCACTAGGGATGGAAAGGAAAGATAACAAGTATAATGGAAATGAAATGGAAAGGAAATGAAGCAATAGACAAATACTCACATGATACCAAAAGAGCTTGATGTTGACTGATGTAATAGAGAATAGACAAGTACAACACTATATAGTGTGACACTAGACTCTAGAAAGCCATAGTGTACATGGGATAACTCCCAATATGACACGTGGCATGTCTAGGACTCACTAGACTATAAAACACACTAGGAATCACTAGACTATAAAACACACCTAGAACACTCACTTTAGACTCACTTTGGCTTCATATTCCAACAGCCTGACGACAAGTGAGGCTGCAATGACATGAAACTTGTGATCGACCGCTAACGGTAGTCTATGTGTGGTTTCGCTGTGCTCTTCTAGCGGTGGGTCTGCGCTTGACCAGTGCCACTGTAATCCCCATTGGTTGTGCCCTTGGTCTAGTGAACATGGAGGGTAGATCTCCAAGAATGATAAGTGTCAACTTGTTGTTGAGTTTGTCGTGTCACTAGCTCCAGATTTCGACCTCATTGATCTCCGGTGATCTGCTGGTCCATATGATCTGGCTGTAAAAACTCCATGATCATTCTCTGAGTAGAGTCTCTGAGTAGAGTCTGGCTGTGTGCCCTGATCCTACCTATGTATCTTGTGAAAGTGCTCTCCTTGGAGATATGTAAGCAATGGTATTGGTAGAAACTGAGCTTCACAGGAAGCTCGGCTTGCGCCAACCAGGTCTTGAATGTTTGTAACTATAAAAGATTCTCACGGATGATCAGATTGAACTCGTTGCCCTGAAATGGGACAAGTAGTTCACCTTCTGTTGCCTAGTCTACTACGAGATACGCGGGCTATACGACTTGTCACTCTGCTGCAACAACATGTATCCACTTGCTTGGTAATTTTTCTTTTAGATTTAGATTTGATATGTTTTGCAAATGAATAAAAATGTTTTTCCTACTGTTCAGTTCGGTACATGGGGCAAGGTCTAGCATTTGAAGTTGGACCCCTTTGTTGGGGTTACGGGCATTAGTGTCCCCCAGAGTTATGACCTCCTTTAGGAGGGACATTGGAAATCACACTCCACCTGAGTACCCGATTTATGGGACCAATCAAACGCACAGATTGTATACCGACCTAGCAACCATTTAGGAGAATGTCTCCAGGCTTTGGGTGTGAGCCTGGAAGCATGCCAAAGAGACATGGAGATTCAAGATAAGACGACAAACTAATGAGCTCAGTTATGGCTCTTTTGTGACTTTAGAGTACGTCATTTGATAGTACAAACTGTTAGGAACCCAATCGTGAAATCAGAATTGAATTCTGACCACTTTGTATTTTTGGGGTTTTTGGGTGATGTGGCATGCTGATGTGGCATGCTGACATGGCAGCCTTGACATGTGGCTATGTCAGCACATGGGACACATGGCAGCCTGTGGGACAAGTGGAGAGCCATGCATGGACCATGGCACCACTTGTCACTGCAGCCCCATGCAAGCTGCCAAGTGTCCTTCTATCCTTGGCTGAGGGGGGGGCTCAGCCTATAAAAGAGGGCCTTCCCCCTCCCATTCTTGCATAGAAAAAATCATTTTTAGCCTCTCTCCCTCTCTCCCTTGATGCAGCAGCTCCTCCTCCACCCTTTGGGACGAGCCAACTCCTCTCTAGGCCTTTCTCTCTCTTGTTGCAGGCTCTCTCTCCTCTGCCAGTATTTCTCTCTCTACTGTGCAGAAATTCTCTCTTTATAGTTGAGAAGTGTATGTCCAACTCCTCAATTGGTTTTGGTGACTGGGGCAGAGTCATTTCTCGTTCTTGTAACTTTTCTTTCGATCTCCTGGAGGAGGCTCGCCGGATCCACCGTGACTCCCGTGGGACATATCCCGTGTCTAAACAATGACGGGAGGTCCCCCAGAGTGATCTGTGTGTCCCCTCGATGTCTCGTGTGTCGTGTTGCGGTCATCAGGTCGGGGTCTCTGTCATCTCTGCGGCTAGAGATTGGACGATCAATGTCACTTGATGGGAAGAACTCTGTGATCTTGCTCTGAGAGATGTCTCATGGTGTGGCCAAGCCCCATCGCCTGAGTAAGTACTCTCTGTGTCGGACCCCCTCGTGAATGAAGGCACGAGGCATCTTTGATCTGGGTAGGCGAGAAATCTGGAAAGGAGCCCGGAGCCGTCTTTGAAGAGACAATGGTAGCGACCTCGGATCTCGTAGTACACTGGGCACCTGAAAATAAAATGCTCCTCCGACTCAACCATCCTAACAGTCGCACAATATGCATATGTGATGCTCCCTAGGGATCCCCTCTGCTCTGCCGCTCTCTATGCGGAGGCGGTGTGATGATACCCGAAACTGTCCGATGGAGATCCGTAGTGAGTGAGGCATATGAAGCTCAGTGTACCCCGGTGGTGTAATGAATCCCTCCTCCGAAATAGTAATCTCTATAGAAACTCAGCTTCACTGGAAGCTCCCTCGGCTCCAACCAGGTCCTAAAGGTGTGTAGCTGCAGGAGATCCCTCTACAGTTTGGCTCTTTCCCTCTGCAAAGAAGAGGCTGATTTCTGTAGAGGGAAAGATCGAGACGCACGGCACCCCTTGACGGACGCCAGCGTCCCATCACCAGCAGTGCACCAGCCAGGGCGACATGACATACGGAGGATTCCGCTCCGCTCCAGTCTTTTTTCTTTTCATTGTCACACCCATATGTATTTGATTATGTATGATCAGACTTAGGATTCAGCACGAGTGATGATGCTTGTTTTGGTAGCTCCACCCTTACTGTGATTTGTATCAGGTTTTCTTTCCCAAAGACTCTCATAAAATTTCTTTCTTTCTTTCTTTCTGCACTTTTGAGACAGCAGCAACATCTCTTTCCCATTTGCTAGCCTGGGAGCAGCCATGACACTCTCTTTCTAAAAGCATTACTCCTTTCAGATTTTCTCTCTCTAGCCTACAGGCCTCTTTTTTGAGTTGTTCTCACTCCAGCATCTTGTTCTCACTCGTCTGCAAAGGAGTCAAGTCATGAGGGGAGTCTGTAATTTCAAGTTTCTCATTTGCAGCACATTTCATGTTGGCATTGCTCTCTTTCTAGTTAACTAGTCTTGCAACTAATGTTGGATGGAAGTGGTGATTGTTGCAGGTCTCTTCCTTGAGGATTGGGATGTATAGGAGTTGAATTTGTTCTAGTCTTAGCCATGGAGTCATTCTCTCTACTGCTTATCTCTTTCTACAGTGTTCCTAAGTCTTCCATCTAGGTCATAGTCATCAATTGACTTCGAAGTTTGGGAGGTGCATTGCACCTTGGTCTTGTATCTCTTTTTCAAGAAATAAATTGAGCCTGGACAAAGGGGGGGCCGTCTTAGCCCCTCAACTTGTGTACTGTCAGCAAGTTTTGCAAATTTCAATTGTGTATATCTCTTTATTGCTATTCATATTCAGCAAATTGTCAAGCTTTGCAAGATCTCACATTCTCATGCAATCTCTTCCAGAATGCATCCGTGAGCACCTTATAAAATTTTGAATAAAAAGCTTGCAGCTCCCAATCTCCAAGTTGCCAGAAAGCACTGAGTAGTTTACACCATTGCCTTTTCAGAGACAAATTCAAGGGCCTTTCCAGACTTGTCTCATACCCAGATCATCAGAGATGCCTTGCGGGCTTCCTTCACGAGGCGATCCAATGTAGAGAGCATCTCATTAGGTCACAAAGATAGGGGTGAGAGGCCTTGTTTGGCCTAGCCCAGAGCATGATCACATAGTTCTTCCTGCCAGATCACACTGGCTCCCCAACCATAGATAGCATTCTTGCCTACACTATCCAGTCCGTCATCAGATGTACCTTGATGCCTGATGCTTTCCTTGATTATGTTGCATTGTACTATATTACACTAGATGAGATTGCATCTATTATGTGGATGATGATGCTAGAGATGACTATGTCTACGCTGTTCTAGCATGGGTTAGGATGCTCGCTCCACCCTTTTGCTCATTTTGTATAAGGTTTTCTATAAGTCTGATAGACCGATCGGTCTTTAGCAGACTTTAATAAACTTTCTTTCTTTCTTTTCTTTCTTTCTCTTTGCTTGACGGCCTCATGAATGAAGGTAGCTAGGCATATTTGATCTGGGTAAGAAAGGAAGATGGACGGGGGGGTTCAAAACCATCTCTAAAGAGTTAGTGATAACGACATCGGATCTCATAATACATAGGGCAGGTGAAAGTGAAATGCTCCTTTGAGATGATCTCCTATTGGTCACATAAGGTGCAGATGTGGCTCTCCCTAGGTATGCCCTTAGCTCATCGACTCTCAATATGGAGTCGGTGTGAGACATGAAATTGCCCAATGGATATTTTGAATGGATGTGGGAGGTGGATCCAAGTATATCCTAGTGGATTAATGAAGCCCTCCTCTAAAATTTGTAAGCAGTTGCCCCTATAGAAGTTGATCTTCACTAGAAGCTTGTTAGTTGCCAATCGTCTTGGAAAAAGAGAGCTCAAAGATCTGAGAGAGAGACAGAGAGGGCCTTATATAATTAATTATATATTAACAATAAATTATATTATACACAATATTTTATGTGTTTCTAGGTGGAACCCAAGCAAATTCTTGAAATGTATCTGAATGAAACCTCCAAAATGCGTTTCATGAAACGTTTCTGGTGACATTGCCCTGAACACTAGAAGTGGATTACTTCCTAGAGCGACATGTGGCATATGGCCACATGTACGGTGCAAAAATTATTATTACACCATCCTTTTAGGGACCCTGGACTACTGCATTGGACTAGAGTCAGATTCTTTTTTCAAGCTTATTTACAACCAAGGAGGGCATTATCTTATCCTATTAGAGATTGGATCATCATACTTGATCAATCCCTTCTTTGAAAAAACAAGCAATCCTTTATATGGAAGGAGATGCCTGCATTGGAAAATTTTCTCCTTTGTTATAACCTTGGCGAATATGTCTATTGGATTATTCTTGGTGCAACAATAGATCATTTGGACTTGTTGGGTTTCCACCTTCTTTCCGAATGAAGTGATATCTAATACCAAGTTGTGTAGTCCTAGAATGATCCATAGGAGTCCTGGCCAAAGTCACTACCATGAGATTGAAACTCCACTATGTGTTGTGCTTTTAAAGGATGAATTTGTGCATGTTCTTGGATCCATCTAGATATATGTTTTTCCCGTATTAGTGGACATGCAAATTTCACCTTGTGAAGTTCTCGTTCATGTTGTAGCGTGCTGATATTGCGATAAATTGTTTCTATCTTAAGTGGCGCGTTGCCCTATCAGCTAGATTGTCTAAGCACTTTTTTTTCTTAGATGCTCACTTGGGAGAGACTAAAATGAAATGGAATAGTCTTCTCAAGCAGTTGTAGCTTTAATCAAGAGAGTGTGGACTATTTTTTAATTAGCCTTCTCCTTAAGTGCTAGCCTTATGGGTGTGGACTTGTATGTGTGAGGAGAGAATATGTTTATACTAGGGTCTACACCCATTGTTGGGTGATGATCACGTCAATGGGGATGTCATAGTAGCTAGGCCCTACTATGCATGATAAAATTTATGGTTTTCAACCTTATGAGTGACTATCATGATATTGGAACTGCACTATGTGTTGTGTTTTTAGAGGATGAGTTTTGGCATGTTCCAAGGATTCATCTAGATATATGCTTCTGTTGTATTAGTGGACATGTAAATCTCACCTTGTGAAGTTTTCATCCATCTTGTGGCGTTCTGAACTTGCAATAAATTTTATCTAGTCCCTACTATGCGTGATGGAGTTTATGGTTTTTAACCTTATGAGTGACTGATGAGTTTAAAACTGCACTATGTGTTGTGTTTTCAGAAGATGAGTTTGGGCATGTTCCTCGGTTCATCTACATACACGATTGGTTGGCACAACTTAGAGGAACTGAACCCCAAGCTGCATTTGCTGTGCCATTTAGTTTCAGTGGAAGAAAGATCAATAGTATTTTACCTCTTGCTCACCCGTGAAATATCGTGTGTACTGACTGAATGTAGCTTGTACTAGAATTCTTGTGTTTGCTACCTGCCCCATCGCTTTCTGAAAAAAGCAGCCAGACTTTGGGATAGATGAAGGGGAGAAAGTGAAAGATGATGCTTCCCAACCTTTCTCACCCAAAAGTGAAAAGTGAACACTCTGAGCATGAGGATGAGGACTTGCAATAGAAAATCTTGCCCCCACAGGTGGAAAAACAGTAGCAGCAACAATTGCAGCAGATGATAGAAGCCGAGAACACTCCTAAGAATTTACCAAAGCTCTGATACTATTTGTGACCATAAAACATTGGATTTCCCTGCTCATTGATATGATATGATAGGATATGCCACTCCCTCTCATAGTTGCATCATGCTTTTCATCTACTTTTCATGGGTTTTAGATATTACTATTAGTTTTGGGCCTGGATGCCCACTTAGTAGTCCCACCCCTTCAGGTTTTCTCATTGTTTCTGGGTTTTTCAGTCTCATAGACCCCTTGGTCTTTTGAAGACTCTAATAAACTCTCTTTCTTTTTCAGTTAAGATAAGCCCCCCGGGCCCAATTCAGAGGTTAGTTCCAGCAGAGAGATGCACACACAGCAAGGGCTATCTTGGAACAGTAAGTCCTTCTGAATATGAAGACTCGAACCCTGCCAATAGATAGTCCTACTCAGCTGTTGCAGCTGCCTCGACAGTCACCCCCTGCGCAGAGACATATTAGATATAGAGATCAACCCACAATTGCCTCATGTGTGGAGGAGCCAATTTATTTCCTGCTTGAAAGGTGATCATTTCCTGAACTATGGAGACAAGTTGTGGTGCTGGCAGGGATGTGTTGCATTTTAGTAATACCTCTTGGACAATTTCCTGCTACCATTTCTTTCCATGTCGTGAACTTTTCTATGGCTGCAAGTTGAAGCTTGAGCTCTCTAATTTCCTGCTGGTGGCATCAATGAAACAAGAAATGACAAAGGAAGTTAACAACAAAGTTAACAAAGCGGACCTCTATGAGGATGTGAACGAGTAGGAAACTAGGGCAAATATTCCCCTGATTTTACGCATGGGGGTACTGCTGGATGGTTGGTTTGATGAGTAAGGGTACACAAAAGATAGAGTCAATCGCCTGGACGACATGCTTAGTGTCCTTCAAAAGGGGGCACAAGCACAAGTAATACTTAAGACAAGGCAGAAAGGGTAAAGATTGTTAGATGAACTTATAAGCTGAGAGGCACAAAGATCTGGATATTTGAGGTGCTCACCCTGGCCCAGCTCGAATAAAGAACCATTGAGCTTACCAAAGTGAAGGAAGCCAGGCAAGATGGCAAATGGGCTGTTTACCAGGAAAGCATTGATTAGGGAATTCAAATTTAAACCTAAAGACTCTGTCTCAAACTGATGTTATGACGGTCATCCTATGATAGGACTAGAACATAGTAATGTTTTCTAATAATATTGGAGCTGCTTTATGCACTCCACAAGAGCTGCCTCGTGCACTCCCTTCACTTGGATGGAATAGCTGGTTTTGGGTCCCATAGATCTTTTTGTTCTCCCCGCAAACGTTAATAGACCTTTCTTTCTTTCTAACACTTATACATAGGGCAACCCAAGATGAAATGTTCACACTCAACCTCATAGAGTTAGCAAAAACTAAAAATCCAATGTGAGTATGCACATATGCCATCTAGTCTCTAGGCATTATGTCCGAATGGGAGTAAACACTCGAATGTATCCTGATTTTAGGTTTGACTTTTGATCAATGACTGACAGCCATTGTATAAATATGGTTTATTTCATATTCAATGCATCTATCAATGTATAAGGAGTGGAGACATGTAGTACCTTGTCTAAAAATTTTAAAGCTAAGTATAGGGTACTGAAATGCAACTATAAGATTGCTGATTATACAAGAGCCTTGTGGGCATGGCAGGTGATGTCTTTGCAGGAGTAGGTCCTCTTGCTGTTGTAGCTGCGAAGAAGATCTGGCGAGTTTTTGCAAATGATTCAAATTCTGAGGCATTGAAATATCTGGCAAAGAATGTCTCAGAAAACCAGCTGCAGGCAAAGATTGAGGTATATGGATGTGCACTGCTTGTATTTCCCATCACTCATGTTTAGTTATCAGATGTTAGGACGGATATGAATATGGAAAGACCTTCAGGTGGAATTTTGGAAACATACACGGTGCTGCACCTCTCAAGTCCCACTAAAGACTTTCAAGGGGAAGCAGGTGTCTTAGAAGAAAACTATCTGCAAATGCGGTGGCAGCATTTAGTATCTTAGTTCCAATCCCTAAAAGATCATGTACAATCCATCAGTCATGTAGCTGGATTGTATAATGCTGAGAAGATCCAAGATGCAGATGAGATATGTTCAAAGTAGGGTAATTGGGAGAGGCACAGTCGTAGAGACGAAGCACCTACTTTGCTGAAAGCCCTAATCATCCTGATTTTGACTGCCAATAGTTGTTGTATCCAGACTACTTTTACATGAACATGAGAGTCTTTTGCCTGGTCTGCCCTTTGGTGTCACATGTAGTGACCTTCATTGGAACCTGGTGGAATCCTCCTTTGAACCCAGTGCTTGGCCACTTGGGACTCATTTGAGTGCCATGTGTTCACCTTAGTAACTCTATATCCCTTTTAGGCTTCTCCTATGCACTCCATACTATTGCCTAGTCCTAGGAGTTGCCCATAGACCCCAGCCATTTTAATACAATGATGTTGTACCATGTAATGGTCAAGTCTATTAATGTCCCATTCAGCAAACACTATAAGCCCTCTTGGCTTCCCGACCTTACGATGGACATAACATTCCCTTCCCCTGAGGGCATATTTATGTTCCCAAAAACAAAATTGGGAAACCTCTTGTGGAGATCGCTTAGCCTTTCCCATGTTGAACTCTCTTTTGATCCATCTTTCCACTAGAGCAGACATTCGTTTGTAAGTAAGTTCTCCAATTCTAGAAATGGCATATCGAAGATGCTTCTCTATTGATTGACCAAAGCATGTGAATAATCTTTGTATAAAAAAATTTCTTCCTATGTAGTGTTACAATTAGTTCGAATATGCAAAATCCTGTTCCTAGTGTTTCAACTTATAACTAGTAGGAGTCATGTAATTTAACGCTTGATGTATGCTTGTGTGCCCTGTTTTTTTTTTTTTTTTTGGGGGGGGGGGTAGAGTGGTTAGATTGTAACGGGCCAAGGTGTGGTGTAAATAGGAAAGATAAATGTCTAGTTGATAAGGGCGATGAAGAATTATGGAGCTGGTCACACGGCGAGTCGAGGAAATGATATAAGGCACGAGGCTGATTGGTGCGATGAGAGGTGTCACTTAACAACGACACTTCCTAGACTATAAACACCATCATATCCGTTCACAAGGTAGGGGATGCCATGGATGCAAGAAACTATCAGGCTATCAGGGTGGGTTAGCTGATGGCCAAGGTTTATGGGTCCGCTCTTGAGATACACATCAATGAGCATGCCGAGAGTGTAGGCATACGAGTGGATGGCTGATAGGTCTCATGAGCTGAGAGATACAATGTCACATGCACCCATGCACTTGGGTGCAAAGTGACACACTGGCTACATCGACAAGTGCGTAATAGTTCCCTAATAGGATATTTTGTCGTATGTTGTGACCCCTTTGTGAGCCCTTGTCCAGGGACAATCAGGCACAAGCTACGTAAGTCAGTCTCTCAGCCTTAAGGTCAAGTCGGAAGATCAGTCCTTGTTCACTAGTATCCACTAGTACCCACTGGAGAACTGTAGGGTAGTGTTTCCATCTTAGGTTTAGGTCCAACCTAGGATAGGAGCCCTCAGGGCTGGAACAAGAGAAGAGAATGGCAGGGGAAGGGCTGCCTTTATAGGCTACCCGGCACCCCTCCCTAGGGCTTCCTTTATGGGGCCTAGTGCTACCTTTATGGGGCCAAAGGCTGCCATTTATGGGGCCTAGGGCTGCCTTTATGGGGCCAGCCAACCAGCCCCAAAAGCCCTATAAATAGGGGGCCTCCAGGCCCTCTTTCCTCATTCAGTTCTCCCATCACTTCAGCCTCCTACAGCTCCTCCTCAGTCCCCTTTGAGCAGCCTGACACTCACCCCTAGTGGCCCTCTGACCAGCCTCAGCCTTTGGCATCAGTTCAGCCCCCCTCTGGAAAGGTGTTCACGCAGCGCATCAGACGGGGAGTCGGGACAGCGAACGGAGTAAGGTTTGGGGTCTGTTTCAGCAGCTCTTTTCAGTTATCTCTTACAGTTTTACACAGCTCATTCTCAGCTCTTTATTTAGGTCATCTCTCAACTCTCTTATAGGATTTATCACTCCTAGCTTTCACTCTCTCACTCACGCAGTAATCTTGCATTCTGGTGGACAGCACAACCCTCTCCCTTGCCTTGCAGAAGCGTGTAAGATCCCGTAGGATAGAATAGATGCATCTTGCAAGAGGTGTGAGAGCACAATGAAATCTCTATTTTATTGAGAGAGAAAAGACTCTCTTTTATAGAAAGGGGGAGAAGGTAATACCTTCCCTACATAGTGGCTGTCAGTCCCTACATCAGTGGGAATCAATCCTTACATCAGTGGGATTCTCTTTGTCTTACATCATCACTTAGGTCACACACTAGACACATCATAGCACTTGATGTGCCTTTACAACACACACAAACACACATGTGACTCCCCTAGATGCACACATGCACCATAGAGCAAGCCCTTGATCATACTTACCCCAACAAACCCCCCTCAAGGGATTGCCTCTTGCAGTGTCAAGGATTCATCTGTTGGGGTAAAGGCACATTGCCACCCCTTTTATTAAAGTTATGACACCTATGACTGTCTTAAGACAGTCATAGGGGGAAAAACCTAATCCTAATAAAACTTAAGAGTTTGTGGTGTGGCTCATCACTTCACACCCGCACATTTTGGAGTCTTCTCTCTCTCACTCTCTCCCTCTTGTACTTCTCCCACTCACCTTCCCCTCTCAACTGGTATCAGAGCCAGCCTCACTCCCTTCCTACCCCTGCCTACCCCTCCCTCTCCACTCCGTCTACCCACTTCCCCTACCTCTTTGCCCTAGTGGCCAGCAGGGCTGTAGCGAGGCAGCGCAGGGCAGCGTTGCAGGCAGCGCGGGACAGCGGGGCAGCAGCCAGCGTGCATCGCGGGCCAACGGGACAGTAGGGCGGCAGCGCAGCGCGGGCGCCATTTCGCGCGCCGTACAACAGTACGGACGTACGTCGTTCGTACATCCGTACGAACAAACGTCGGCCGTACGGACAGCCGTCTACCGTACAGTACGGATCGCCGTACGGACTGTGACAGGGAGTTGCTTTCGGATTTTTTTTTCCGACAGGGAGGTGCATTTTTTGGTTTGGATCTGCGTCAGAGGAGTACATTTCGAACTCTCTCCTTGGATCTGTACCCTGCTCAGGTACAGCGAGGAGATTTGGGTTTTACCCGAGGTGCATTGCATTGCATGAAGTACAGCAAGTACTTTCTCAGTTATTTTCTTTCTGCGTGGAGGACTTGTGCACAGATATCGGGATTTATGCATCTGACAGAGGATATATGCTTTTACTGGGTTTGAATCTCAGTTTACGGGTGAGCAGATCATAGGGCTTTTGCCCAGCAGTTGATGCTTTGTATGCCTTGAGGTAGTGTGGTGTCAGAGTGCACACATTTGTCTCGATTTCCGCAGTGTGGAGGTGACATTTTCTTGCAGGTCACATTTCTTGTGCAACACTCAGAGAACCTCAGTTGAGCCACGCTTGGCCAGGGCGCATCGAGTTTACTCGGTCCCTAACTGTCCATCGTTGACAGTGCTCAAAAGGTTCCTCATTGAGTGTTTGTACGTTGGGATCTGTGTATGTCATTTCTACACAGGGCAGTATTTGCATTACACTGTTAGTTGATTTTGTCAGAGAGATTTGCACATTGTATGCCTTATCCCTCATTGTTGAGGTTGTTTTCACTTGGTACAAGTGTCAGATCAAGGGGCTTTTGCCCAGATTTTGCTTGAGAGCACTTGGGTTACTGTCAAAGATCTTCAGATGCATTTTATTCCCTTGGCAGAAGGATAATTGCTTGGGATTTATCCCATTTTCTGTTGCAGGTTTTGTGAGAGGCTGAAGTGTCTGGAGCCTTTTTTTTCAGTGAACAAAACAGTTTATGCCAAGTGGTTTATGCATATTAAATCAGTGCAATACCTCGTCTGAGGTGGGAGAAGTGATCAGGACAGCAATGCAGCAGTGTTTTGTGCCTTGTCAGCTGATGATGCACTGTTAAAGCACTTGCGGAGCAGCTGCAGCATTCTGCAATTACTGTTTTTATGCAGCATTTTGAAATTACTGTTTTTATGCCTATTTGAGCACGGTACAGTGTGTCAGAAGGTACAGTAATTGGAGAGAAATTTTCTGTTTTGCTGCAGATTTTCTGACAGTAAAAACAGCACTATTGTGAGTGCTCCTGGCTCTTGATAGAGCAGGTTTTTTCTGAGAAATCAGAATTTTATTCAGTCTTTTTTTGACTTACAGGAAGTCAGGTACTTTCCTTATCTGATATGGCATCAAGGGGAAGTGAATCATCAATTCTGAACATAAAGAAGTTGGAAGGGGCACACAATTATGCATTATGGGCAGAACAATGTTTGAATGTACTTCTGTTAAAGAAGATTTCTAAGCCCATAAGGGTGAAGGGTGTCAAGCCATCTGACATGACAAATGATGACTGGGAAGAGCTTGATTTGTCCGCAAGGGCAGCTATCATGCTTACTATTTCTGATACTCTTGTGTTCAATGTTCAGGCTGAAAAGACCTCTTATGGCCTATGGCAGAGGCTAGCAGAGTTATATGCCCAAAAGAGTTCAGCCAGTAAGGTTTATTGGTTGAAGAAGCTGGTTGATCTTCGCATGAAGGAAGGTACAGCTATGACCTCACACTTGAGTGAGTTCAATGCCATCTTTACACAGCTTATTGCACAGGGATTGAACCTTGATGAGGAGTTCAAGGCTACTTTCTTGTTGTGTACCCTCCCTGAGAGTTGGGACACTTTCAAGACCACCCTGTCAAATTCGAATGTCACTCTTATGTATGCTGATGTAGAGAGCTCTCTCCTTATGGAGGAGATGAGCAGGAAGAATAATGCGAGCAGCAAGTCTTCAAATGCCTTGCAGGTACAGGATAGAGGCAGGACTCAGCAGAAGGGCAGATCTGCTAGTAAGTCCAAATCCCGCAGTCAGTCCCGTGGTAAAAAGGATATTGAATGCTTTTATTGTGGCAAGAAGGGACATGTGAAGTCTAAGTGCTTCAAGTTCATACGGGATCAGAAAGCCAAAAAGGCTGAAACAAAGGATGCAGGCAATGGAAGCAAAGGCAAAGGCAAGGCCAAGGTAGATGACTTGGATGCAGTGAATGTTGCAGCAGAGGACAGTGACAGTGACAGACATGAGGTATTATGTTCTTCTGCTGTAATTGCACATACCTTGGTTATTGATGGCCATGACATGCACACCTAGCTCTTGGATTCAGGTGCTTCTTTTCATGTTACTCCTCATAGGGAGTGGTTTACTTCCTACACAGGTACTCATGGAGTTGTTCACCTTGGGAACAACTATGCATGTCAGATTGCAGGGATTGGCAGTATACAGATAGTGTTCCCTGATGGACGCACATTTATGCTTGATGGTGTTCGCCATGTGCCGCAAATCAAGAAAAATCTGATTAGCACTGGCTTATTGGATGACAGTGGTTACCACACCACATTTGGGGATTCCAAATGGGTGATTACTGATGGCCAGGTTGTAGTGGCTGAGGGTTTTAAGAGTGATACCTTGTACCCTCTTTATGTTTCCAGTGTGGGTAATCATGTTGTTGCCATAACCGAGATGCCAAAGGTTTCATTGTGGCATAGCCGGTTGGGACACATGTCTGTTAAAGGAATGCAAGAACTGTCACGTTTGGGTTATCTGCCGTCTCTTTCTTTTTCAGATTTGCCTACTTGTGATCATTGCATATTTGGCAAGCATTCTGTGACTCCTCATAAGAGGAGAACTCCCCAGAATAGAGCACCGCTTGATCTAGTGCACACTGATTTGTGTGAGATGCCACAGTTATCACTAGGGGGTGCAAAGTATTTCATTACTTTTATTGATGATGCCACACGCAAAGTGTGGGTCTATTTCTTGAAGCATAAAAGCGATGCCTTAGATGCTTTCAAGAAGTTTGTCGCTCAGGTTGAGAATCGGACAGGTCGTAGGCTGAAATGCCTCAGATCCGATAATGGGGGTGAGTATGTGTCACATGCTTTTGTACAGTTCTGTGAAGCTAAGGGCATTAAACAGGAACTCTCAGCCCCTCATAATGCATCTTACAATGGTGTAAGTGAGCGGATGAATCGAACTATTCAGGAGAAGGTTCGATGTATGTTGTCTTATGCTGCATTACCCCATGGCTTTTGGGCAGAAGCCGTGCAAACAGCAGTTCACATTATTAACAGGTCGCCAAACAAGGCTTTGGAGTTGAAAGTGCCAGAGGAGGTGTGGTCTGGCAAGCCACCTTCATACAAGCACTTACGTGTGTTTGGCTGCGAGTGCTTTGCTCATGTACGCAAAGAACTGCGCACCAAACTGGAGCCAAAGTCTCTCAGATGCATCTTTATGGGTTATGGTGACGAAGGTGAAATGGGGTACAGGTTATGGGATCCCGTTAAACGGAAGATTATACGCAGCAATGACGTCATCTTTAAAGAGGATAGTGTACACAAGGAACCCGTGCAACCTGTGGAATACAGGAGGGTTATTTATGATGATGTTGGACAGCAAAGAATGCCCTTTTATATGCAGCAGCAGGCTGCTGCAGATAACCCTGTTCAAGAGGGTATACAGGCTGGAAATCAGCCAGATAAGTTTGCCAATGATGCACCACTGGATATGCCAGCAGATGGGGCTGTAGAACAGCCAGATATGGTGGTACAGCCACCTATGCATGACGAACAGGCTGGACAGCAGCCTAATCCGGAACGTTTTGTTAGGAGGAGCACCCGTGTACAAGGGCCTCCTGCCAGGTTTGTTCCAGGAGCCAATAATGTGGCTGATTTTATCATGCTGACAGATTGTGGTGAGCCTTCCAGCTTCAAGGAAGCTATGGGAAGAACAGAGAAAAGGAAATGGGAGAAAGCCATGCAGTCAGAAATGGACTCTCTACTTCAGAATGATACATGGGACTTGGTGCAGCTACCTGCAGGCAGAAAGGTTTTGCCATGCAAGTGGGTTTACAAAGTCAAAGTGGATTCAAATGCTTTACCGAGGTATAAGGCCAGATTGGTTGCCAAGGGATTTAAGCAGGAGAAGGGCATTGACTTTGATGAGATCTTTTCCCCTGTAGTCAAGATGACTACTTTGAGAGCAGTGTTAGCTCTTGTTGCTCATGAGGACATGGATTTATGTCAGATGGATGTGAAGACTGCTTTTCTTCACGGAGATCTACATGATGAGATCTATATGAGTCAGCCAGAGGGATATGCTGTTAAAGGGAAAGAGCAGCTTGTGTGTAAGCTCAAGAGGAGCTTGTATGGACTCAAGCAGGCACCAAGAGAATGGTACAAGAAGTTTGATGCTTTTATGCAGTCCCAAGGGTATCATAGGTGTGAGACCGATCATTGCTTGTACACTCAACGGGCAAAGGATGGCAGTTTGATGCTACTCATTCTATATGTGGATGACATGCTGATTGCCAGTAAATCTCAGCATGAGATTAGTGCTTTGAAGAAACAACTGCATAAGTCTTTTGACATGAAAGACTTGGGTGATGCAAACCATATTCTTGGCATGCGGATTACTCGTGATAGGTCCAAGGGACTTTTGTTTCTGTCACAGAAGGAGTACATTGACAAAGTACTGCAAAGGTTTAAAATGGAGGGGGGGAAGTCTATTAGTACCCCGTTGCCTCCACATTTAAAACTCAGCAGTAAGGACAGCCCCAGATCAGATGATGATAAGGCTGAGATGGCCAAGGTTCCATATGCATCTACAGTTGGTTCTTTGATGTATGCCATGGTTGCCACTCGTCCGGATATTGCTTTTGCGGTGGGAGTCATCAGCAGGTATATGGCAAATCCAGGCAAGTGGCACTGGGAAGCAGTGAAAGGTGTCTTGAGGTATCTCAAGGGTACCAAAGACTTGTGCATATGCTATGGTAGGCAGGATGCATTGGTGCATGGTTTTACAGATTCAGACTATGCAGGGAATGCAGATAACCGGAAGTCTACTACCGGTTATATTTTCACAGTTGCAGGAGGTGCTATATCATGGGTATCTCGGTTGCAGAAATGCGTTGCACTGTCAACCACTGAAGCTGAATATGTTGCAGCCACTGAGGCTTGCAAGGAAGCAATATGGCTTACTCGGCTGGTGGGAGACTTGGGCATTACAGGAGATATGCCAGTTTTTTGTGATAGTCAGAGTGCTATCATGTTGGCAAAGAATCCGGTCTTTCATCAGAAGACCAAGCACATAGATGTGAAATATCATTTCATCAGGGAGGTACTGGAAGACAAGCGACTTGAGCTTGTGAAGGTGCATACTGATGATAATCCTGCAGATTTACTCACTAAGAGCTTGCCTACAGAGCGGTTTGCACATTGCCGCCACATCATGGGATTAGGATGAGACCACTCTTATTTTATGGTCTTGTATACAGTAACTGTATATTGCTGTAATTTTTATTCTTTTCTCCCCTTTAGGCATATTGGCCTTTAGGTGGGAGGTTGTTGGGGTAAAGGCACATTGCCATCCCTTTTATTAAAGTTATGACACCTATGACTGTCTTAACCAACAACCTCCCACCTAAAGGCCAATATGCCTAAAGGGGAGAAAAGAATAAAAATTACACAGTCATAGGGGGAAAAACCTAATCCTAATAAAACTTAAGAGTTTGTGGTGTGGCTCATCACTTCACACCCGCACATTTTGGAGTCTTCTCTCTCTCACTCTCTCCCTCTTGTACTTCTCCCACTCACCTTCCCCTCTCAACACTTCACACCCGCACATTTTGGAGTCTTCTCTCTCTCACTCTCTCCCTCTTGTACTTCTCCCACTCACCTTCCCCTCTCATCATCTAGTCTCATAGTTTCTCATGCCATCTCATGGTGGTCAAGGATTAATCTATGGCTAGGATCTCATGCTAGCAAGGGTTCCCAAGGGTGTGAGTTTCACAGAAATGGGATAGTCAAACCACATATCACATGGCCTACATCATATGGTGACCAGAGGTGATTTACATAACATATTCTTTTTGGAGTACTACTCCAGGCAGAGAACCTCAAAATTTTGACCAAGTGATGATAAACAAAAAAGACGAAGTGCCTAAAAAGCATAGTCTTCATTTTCTTCATTTGCTGATGGAGTTCTTCCTTCAGGCATAATTGCTTTGTTGTTGAAGTAGTCCTTCTTGTCTTTAGCTTTTTCTTTTGTAGACTTCTTTCCATTCACAACATTCCATATCTTCTTTTTCATAAGCATAAGCTTGGCTTTTGTTTGCCAAGTATGGAAACTAGTTCCAACCAACTTCTCAAAAAAGGTCTTAGCTTCCATGGCAAGGTCTTACCCGAGGGCGGTGTCTAGTGCCTTACAAGTGAAAATATGAGCAAAAATAATCCTTCAAAGTATTTAGAGTAGCAAAGACTTGTAGCCAAATTCCATACTACAAATCATAATGAAAATGATGCTTTCACTTGTATGCTTCATAGAGGTGGCTAAATGAAAGCATTCCCAGCAAATCCAGGTGTAACAACTTAAAGCAAAGCTGTAGCCATAGTTGTACTGAAGCTATTCAACACTTTAAAACATCAGAAATGCTAAAGTAGCATCTAATGTAGCATCAAACTCACAACATTGTCAAAACTGTCCAAAACAGAGACCTGAACTTGGAGGGTGCAATTCTCACAGCTCATAGCTCTATTCAGGGGGATTTTTATGCAGGAAGAAGGGCCTTATACCAGAGAAGGGCTACCAGCAAGGAGAGGCCTAATGTTGCGTCAGGTCGCCATAGCCAGTAGCTTGAAAGTCGACTGGTTTTTCGTCATTTTCTCCTCCATCTGTTGTCCAAATGAGCTCAGATTTCAGCAGCAGCTTGCCCTCAGTGTTGTCCAGCACGGGCTCAGAGGAATTTGCAGATAGGTAGGTACAGAGGCAGAATTGCGCGAATGTTCGTCGAGGAGTGTGAGTGTTGGCATTTCACTTACAGTCGAAATTTCAGCAAATGCTTGCAGCTGGAAGTTCGCCCATACAAGAGGAGTTTGCAGCTCAGAGGGTTTGGGCAATGGTCGTTTGTAGGCAGAGAACAGAGCTCTCAAAGATTTTGGGAAGAAGGAGGAAAATGGAGAAGATGAAGAAACTTGTAGTTTATGCTAGAGATAGCATCTAATGCTAGGCTAGGCTAGATCTAGAACCTGGCTCTGATACCAATTGTAAGATACCGTAGGATAGAATAGATGCATCTTGCAAGAGGTCTGAGAGCACAATGAAATCTCTATTTTATTGAGAGAGAAAAGACTCTCTTTTATAGAAAGGGGGAGAAGGTAATACCTTCCCTACATAGTGGCTATCAGTCCCTACATCAGTGGGAATCAATCCCTACGTTAGTGGGATTCTCTTTGTCTTACATCATCACTTAGGTCACACACTAGACACATCATGGCACTTGATGTGCCTTTACAACACACACAAACACACATGTGACTCCCCTAGATGCACACATGCACCATAGAGCAAGCCCTTGATCATACTTACCCCAACAAAGCGTCCTACATCGTCAGTGTGGACAGTATCAAGGTCTGAGTATCGGTCGGTGTTGCCTCTCAGGTCTTTGGGTCTGCTCTACATGTACACAGTGAGCTTCTCAGAAGCGCGTTTCGTGCACTTTCGAAGAGTGTTCTTTGTATTTCTCAGTTCTCCAAGTATACAGCAAATTCTCCCCTGATTGGGGTTAGTGGGTACCGGGACCCAATTCATTGTCGACTCTACTCTCTCTCTACCCTCATCTTCTTTCTCTCTCTATGGTGTACAACGTTAATTCCTTGCTAAAGGTTTAAAGGTCTTGCTGTGAATTACACGATCGGATTACCGTTGCATGTTACATTGGTATCAGAGCTTTGGTCGGGTTAGGAAAAGGACTCAACCTTGAAGACTTTGAAGAGGAGAAAGACTACCAACAAGATACGCTTCTGCCAAGTGCTCAAGAAATGATGGTAAACCTTCTAGAGCAGAATCGGGTCCTCCTACTACAACTCGAAGAACATTCATCCCAGCTAGAAGAGAGCAGAAGATTGCTAGACCAGACAAAACAACGTCTGGAGGAAAGAGAAGCTAAAAAGCCGCTAGAAGGAACCACAGATTTTGAAAAATTGCTCTTGTTGATGTGTGAGGAACGCAAAAATGAGGAGGCACTGCAATGCGCAAAGCTCGCCCAAGTAGAGAGGCAAGAAAAGCTAGACCTAGAGGCGATGTTTCTCCAACACAAATAAATGTTAGCCACTATGCAGGCAAGTTTGAGCACGACAGCCGTCATCGCCACAGCGTCGTCATCGACAAAGGTAACACCACTTACTGAGTCCACTCCAAATTTGTTAAGTATGATGGTAAGTGTGACCATTCAAAAATTTTGCAATTTATCTATCAGTTTGTAGCTCATTTTCCGTTAGCGTGGATTCTAGATGAGCAAGAGAAAGTCTACCTCGTAGTCCCTCATCTTATGGGTGAGGCGGTAACCTGGTGGCAACATTGGGCAAGTAAGCATATTGACCCAACAATGTTTAAGACGAATTTCGTTTGGGTAACATTTGTGGCCGACCGTTTTCTCCCACCCCAATATATGCTTAACTTGGAGGATGAATTTTCTAGTCTCTCCCAGAATGGCTTTCCTGTGTTGACATACAGTAACAAGGTCATCACGTTGGCATAGCAGTTGGGCATGACGGAGCGCGCCAAGATGAAGCAATTCATTCGAGGATTGGACACCAACATCTGTTATACCATTTGGAACTTCGACCCGCCGGATTACGAGGGGGTGCTAACTCTCGCACAGAATCAGGAGATGATGCTGAACAAGGAAAAGCCCAAACAGGTCCAGAAAGATTCCAAAGCCCCACAGGAGTCAAACAGCACAGCGGGTAAGGATCAGAACAAGGACAACCAATTCCAAAAGAAAGACAACCAGGCTTCCGGTCAAAAGACGGATGAGAAGGCTAAAGCGGGCATTAAGGGAGGCTATCTACAGCCCGACGAGCAGAAGCCTTGAACGCAAAGAAAAGTGAATTCGGGTTGCTGGAAATTGAGTATTTAGGCTACATCATTAGTGCTCAAGGGATTTGATTGGACCTAGAGAAGATTCTGTAGCTCGTTTGTTTATCAAGTGTTGGTATCCCATTGGAGGGTTGCCAAAGACCATCACATTCGACTGAGACTCCAAGTTTACGTCTAACTTTTGGCGAGCCTTGTTTGATAATTTTGGTACTAAGCTGCAGATGTCCAACGCTTTCCATCTGCAATCAAACAGCGAGACGGAAAAGTATAATGGTATGGCGTTTGATATTTTGAAAGCTTATTGTCATGATGCTCAGGGAAAGTGGGAGTAGTTATTTCACTTGTGCAGGCCATTTCGAACGATACCTATTCTTCGAGTATTGGTCGCACATCTTATGAAGCGGCGTTTGGACGGTGGTTTACATCGTCCTCACATGGATGGTGTCTCCATCTCTTGAAGCTAACAAAACCACCAAATCAATGGCAGAGATTATGGAGTCTGTGAAAGCTGCATCGCCAAAGATCAAGCATTGTATACACGCCATGCTAACAAATCCAGACGAGATTTTCAGTATAAAGAAGGGCAATGGGTGCATTTACACATTATCAAGCAAAGATTGAAGCAGGTGGGCAAGAGATGCAAGATCCGGGAGTTTTACACCAAGTTCCGTGATCGAGGTACCCATGAAGCAATGTGGTTGGACAAAGATGTTTTCTAGGAGTTTTCCCAGATATTAGCGGACTACTTGGAAGCAATGAACCTACCGCCAAGTTAAGGAGGGAATGTCACATGCACCCCTGCACTTGGGTGCAAAGTGACACACTGGCCACATTGACAAGTGCGTAATAGTTCCCTAATAGGAGATTTTGTCATATGCTGTGACCCCTTTTTGAGCCCTTGTCCAATGACAGTCAGGCACAAGCTATGTAAATCAGTCTCTCAGCCTTAGGTCAAGTCGGAAGATCAGTCCTTGTTCTCTGGAGAGCCGTAGGGTAGTGTTTTCGTCTTAGGTTTAAGGATACGTTTAGGTCCAACCTAGGATAGGAGCCCTTCTGGGCCCCCTCAGGGCTGGAACAAGTGAAGAGAATGGCAGGAGAAGGGCTGCCTTTATAGGCTACCCTGCACCCCTCCCTAGGGCTGCCATGTATGTGGCCTAGGGCTGCCTTTATGGGACCAGCCAATCAGCCCTATAAATATGGGGCCTCCAAGCCCTCTTTCCTCATTCAGTTCTTGCAGCACTTCTGCCTCCTACAGCTCCTCCTTAGCCCTTTCTGAACAGTCTGACACTCACCCCCAGTGGTCCTCTGACCAGCCTCGATTTTTTCTAGAGAGTATTTTGGCTATCCTCATCCTTTAAGATTCATCATACCATCTTTTAGTAGAGTGATTGGTCTCCACTGAGGCACTAAATTTCTGCAACCCCTTTTTGGGAAAAGATGAATGAGGCCCTCTGCAAGTGAGTCTGGCAGCTCTCACGAGTCCCAAACGCCCTGCAGGGCTGAGGTAATGTGATCCCCAATCTGATCCCAAAATGAAATAAAGAAAGAGGGGGTAAGCCCATCTGAACCAGGGCACTTGCCCATGTGAGGGGTAGAGAGACAGCTGCATCTTCCACTACAGGTACTTTGCCTCCTACTCAAGAGCAGATTCAATGGGATGGACGTGATGCCAAAGCACATGCCTTGATTGCTCTTTCAATGAAAAGGGTCATTATCCCTCATATCTGGTCTTGCAAGACAGCTAAGCAAGCATGGGATCACCTTGCATCCTTATATCAGGTGCGGAATGAGGCGAGGTTTCCTATCTGTGCAAGCAGTTGAAGGACTTGAAACTTGAAGAGGGTGGTAATATGAATGCCTATCTTACCAGTGTGAAGGATTTGAAAGAGCAATTGATGAGGTGGTTCCTGATTCTCAACTTGTTTCTAATATCTTTGATGGGTTGCCTAACTTCTACTAGGGCTTTGCTACTACTTTGATGTTGGTTTGCAGGTGGCAATGCCAATCATTATTCCGTTGACCAGCTGTTGCCCTCTTACTATAGGAGGAACAAAGCCATGTAAACCGAAACGCTTCTATGGCTAGTGATCAAGCCTTTGTTGCATAGCATAAAAACAAGGGCAAGGGCAAGGTTTCAGATGGTAAGCTCCCTCATACACATGCTGATCACTCCCATGATGCCTCTTCTTCTGGGGAGAAGAAGAAAAAAGAGATGCAACTATTGCAGGAAACCTGGGCATATAATCTCTGAATTGAGGAAGAGAATTGCATTTGAAAAGAAGAAGAAAGAGTCTGTTCTTGTAGTATGTGGTTCTTCTAGTCCAGACGATCGACATGAGTCAGCCAGCATTGGGTATTTCTTGTCACATGTTAGTAAAATCCTGATGTTCATGATGCCTGCATGACAGTTTTTGATGTTTTTGATGCCCTGTTCTTTGATAGTGGTGCTAGCAAGCACATCACTTCCTGCCGGAAGTTATTCAGCTCACTTGAGCGTGCATCTAAGGAGGGGATAGTTACATGTGCCAATAATGCATCATATGTAGTGAATAGGCAATGGGCAAGTGGCCATTACTTCTGTTTCTGGTGGTGTAGTGACTCTAGACAATGTGCTTTAAGTTCGAGGCATCTCCAGAATCTCATCTCTATTTCAGCTATAGTTACTTGTGGGTGGTGTTGACCGGCACATTGACTAGAGGGCTCTACAGGCTTGATGCCTATGACAAATGCTTGGATGTTGTTGGACTTGCAAATGCAAATGCGTATGCTCTTGATATTTCTACTATGATAGATACTCATTTGTGGCGTGCGGTTTGGACACCTCAACTTTGGAGCTCTTGTGAAAATACATAACGATGTTATGGTTGTTGATCTTCCTAAAATGCATATGCCTTCAAAACATGTCTGTGAAGCTTACTTGCTTGGTAAAATGCCCCGTTCTGCATTTCATAAGGACGGGAAAGTTGGTGCATCTCGCAAGCTCTATTTGATTCATAGTGATGTTTGTGGACCCATGCGGGTTGCAGCTGTTGGGGGATTTTATTATTTTGTCACACTTATTGATGACTTCACCAGATATACTTGGATTTTTGCCTTGAAATCCAAATTTGAAGTTTTTGCATGCTTCGCACATTTTATTGCCGTGGTAGAGAATGAAAGCGGTCTGAAAATTGCCCACATTAATACCGACATGGGGGGTGAATATATGTCCAAGGAATTTGCTGATTTTTTGGCCTCACGTGGCATACATCATCAATGCACTGTGCCTTACAGTCCTCAGCAGAATCCCGTGGCTGAGAAAAAGAATAGATCAGTCATGGAGATGGCCAGGTGCCTAACAAGTTGTGGTTGGATACCGTTATGTTTGCAAATTACATTTTGAAAAGATGTCCCACAAAGGCATTGAAGACCCTCACACCTTATGAGGCTTGGACAGGTCATAAGCCGAGGATTTCTCACGTGAGGACTTTTGGATGCTTGGCATATGTGCATGCACCTTCTCAGACATGCACCAAGTTGGATGATAAAGCTGTCAAATGCATTTTTATTGGTTATAGCTCAAAGAGCAAGGGCTACAAGCTCTACCAGCCCTGCGTGGGCAAGGTTTTTGGCAGTAGGAATGTTGTGTTTGATGAATCTTCCTCTATGCCTTTGCTGGACTGTGAAAAAACAGCCCATTTTTTATGCCCCAGATCTCTTTGACAGCTTGATGCCTTTGTTTTTGTCAGACTCTCATAATGATGTCACATCTGAGGTTGCTCCTCCTTCATCTATTGGTCATTCATAGCCACCTGTACATTCTGAAATTCAGCACGGTTTACCGCTTGCTATGCCTTAGCTTGATCAGGATATTGTGCATAGGGCTCTTGACCAGGAGAGAGCTGAAATACAGGATCCCAAAAAGGTCCCCCGTTGGCTCCTTGATACTCTAAAAGACAGCAAAAAAGATACTCCTCTACCAGCCCGTACTAGAGCAGCTGTCTTGAAAGAGCATGCTAATTTGGTTGCTTGTGCATTGGTTGCTGCAGCATGCAATGAAGAGCCATTATGCCATAAAGATGCCTTTCAGATTGAATGTTGGTCGAAGGCTGTGCAAGCTGAATTGGATTCTATCTATAAGAATAACACTTGGGAGTTATGTGACTTGCCTCTTCACAAGAATGCCATTGGAACTAACTGGGTTTATACAATCCAAGTATATTGGATAGCTTTTGTAGCGTTTTCAGTTTGAGGATTGCAAGCCAGTATCCACACCATTAAAGCTTGGTTTTTACTTCTCATCTGAGGATGGAAGTGGTGCATGTGATGTCACCCTCTATCAATAGATAGTTGGTTGTTTGATTTATTTATGTCATACAAGACCCGATGTTCAATATGCTGTCTCACAGTTGAGCAGATATATGCACATCCCCTCTACGCAGCATTGGTAGGCTGTGAAGCATGTCTTTAGGTACCTCAAAGGCACTCAACATTTGGGCCTCCTTTATGAGGTTGATTCTTCACTTGTTATGTATGGATTCACTGATAGTGATTGGGCTGGCTGTTCGGACACACGTGTGTCATATAGTGGCAATTGTTTCATGCTTGGTACTTCATGCATCTCTTGGTTCAACAAGAAGCAGACTATAATTGCTACTTCTAGTTGTGAGGCTGAGTACATAACAGCTTTTATAGCTACAACGAGACTCGAGAGTGTGTTTGGGTCCGGAAGTTACTTGTAGATCTCCATGCATGTCAGACTACTACTACCGTCATCTTCACTGAAAGTTAGAGTGCTTTGGCTGTTGCACAGAATCCAGTTTTCCATGTCCGCACAAAGCATATTGAGGCTCACTATCTCTATGTCAGAGAGAGATTATCAGCAGGTGATATTCAGTTGTCTTATGTTCCCACTGACGACAACTTGGTAGATCTTTTTAGAAAGGTTGAAGCTTTCTGGCAAGCTTTAAACTTAGTACCTTTGTGACTTGATTTGTTATGCTCTGTACGGTCATAGGTTGCTATATCCCTATAGGATGAACATGTGCAACGATGACATTAGATATTTAGGTATTTTAGACGTGTCTAGGATACTTCAGCCCATACTATGAAGGGGGGTTTGTAGGCCATTCTATGGGCTATCCATAGGTGTCACTCATTCCTTGGTATGTGCCTTGTAGGCCTAGTTATAGGCAGTTAGGTTAGTCGGTACAGTTAGGACATGTACTAGTTAAGACACTTAGGCACCCTACCCTAGGGTTTTGTTGTATTGGGTCTCTCTTGTACTTTTACTCAGTTTTGCAGCAATTCATCACAACAGCTTGTTTTTGTCTCCTTTCATTGCATTCTTGGGCTTTCTTTGCTTGACCTACCCTACATCACTCTCAAACCCTCAAACCCTCTTAGAGGAGGCTAGGTTGTTTTGTGGACTTGCGGAAGGCCTTTGACTTAGTACCATGAGCTCGCCTCGTCACACGACTCTGAGCCTTGGGCATTGCACACGATGTTATATGGAGAGTCATGACTTTGTATGAGAGAGTTACGGGTATAGTGTGCACCCTTTGTCGGAGGAAATGAGCAATACCATTGGGTGAAGTAGGGGTGCCCCCTCTCTCCCACTCTTTTTGGCCTTTACATCGGTGAACTGGTCTATTTTGTGGACATACTCAAAGAGCGGTGATCTATTCTAGCACAGTCTTTCATACCTATCCTATTATATGCTGCTGGTCTCTAACACGGTTGCGGGACTATAGATGCACTTGACAACTTTGCATGCTTTTTGTTAAACCCACAACATGAAGTTCAAGCTTGGTAAAACCAAGGGAATGATCTTCCATACTGACGAGGCTCAACTCTAGTGGGAGGCCTTCATGCTTACCAGGGAGCCAGTGGAGGTAGTCAGATCCTACGTATACTTGGAATGCTTTTGCACAGGTCCCAAGTTATGTAACATGTGTTCATACTTGTATCTGATGTGTTTATGTGCAAAATAAAAGAGAAGCATGTGCTCCCCCAAGTTATGCAACATGTGTTCATACTTGTATTTGATGTGTTTATGAGCAAAATAAAAGAGAAGCGTGTGCTCCTCTGTCTCTATCTCATTATGATCACAAAGGGTGCAAAGGTGGGCATCGGGTGGACCCCAGGGTTCAACCTCCACTCCAGCACGACAGGACCTAGCATGGATCAAGGTTGTGGCGTGCCGAGCGTGAGGTGAGATTGGTGTTACTGTGGCTGTGCTTGCTTCTCTATGTAAGTCTCCGAGAATCTAGGGTTGATATGTGCATAATAGTACTCAAATTGGGACCATTTGGGGGCCTCTTTCCATTGTCCATGTAAAGTATCCTGTACATGGTGACCAAAAGTTTTGAGCTTCAATTCTTCAGGAGGTAAGTTCAACATCCACTCAACCTCCCATCTTCGGAACCATGTTCATATGTCAAGGACCCATGCCATGATCTTGCTTAATGACGGAGTTGGTCTTCAACATATGAGCATGGTTCATACATGAGGTCACTTGACTCAAATCTAGAATCATGAAATCCATCACGGGACACGGCTATAGACAATAAGAGATTGATTTGAATGAACCTCTAATTTACCACATGATCAACTATATTTTGACATGTTTACAACACTATTAGAAATATTTGGATTTGCACATTAACACGATTTGATTGTTTCAAGTTTTAAAATGTACCTCTAATTTACCACATGATCATGTATATTTTGACATGATTACAACAATTCTAGAAATTTGGATTTGCACATTAACACGATTTGATTGTTTCAAGTTTTAAATATTTGGAGCGAGTTATTGCATTGTCGGTGTCCTTCCTTAATTCTTTGCTTCTTTTGGAGTGCTGTTGTCAATTAAGCATGCAATGGTTAACAGTGCAAATGTTGTCATTTCATCTAGCCTTCACAATAATGTCACTTTATTTCAATTTGGTTTTTGTGCATTTAAGACATTCATTTTTGCATTTATGATTGCAAGTCCATACTCATTTTGTATAGATGTTACTTTACATGCAGGTCTACAATTTAGATGGTCATAAATTTATAAGAAAGCTACTTGGTTTCAATAAGCCTGTGTTTATGACACAAGTTGTAATGAACTTTCCGACAAACGCAGAGATGTTTCTAGGTATCCTTCCTGTCATCTTTGCCATTTTGCTTTGAGATTGTAGCGTGGTTGCTTGCAAACATAAAGCTCTCATTAAAGTGGTCACTGGTTTTACATTTTATGTGCTTGTGATTCTCAGATATGTTCTAGGACTTAATGCGAGCTATCATCAGCTCCATGTATGGGGTGATTGATGTGATTAAGATTGTAAGGCATAATGATCATATATTTTCAGATCATCAGTAGATGTGGCATTTATTGTTGGAATAGTAGAGGTGACCTCCTCATCTGTGAGCCCTCAAATGAGGAGTGCATCGGGGGGGTGGACCATAGGACAAAAGAGAGAGATTTGGGGCTGCCACATCGTCAGCAAACAGGCTGCCATGCAGGCAGCAGAAGAGAGAGTACCTCGCAATAGAGAGCCTCCATGGAGGGCAGATCTGGCAGAAAGAAAGAAAGAAAGAAAGAAAGAAAGTTTATTAAAGTCTTCGGAAGACCGATGGGTCTATGAGACTGTGAAAAACCTGATACAATGAGCCGTGGTAGTGGAGCTACTAAACGAGCATCCACACCAATGCAGAATGCAAAAAAATGCAAAATGGCAGTACTAAGTCCTAAGTACAACATAGTCATGTCAATAGTCGACTATGTGTATCAATCTCAGCATCAGCATCGACATCATCATAATCATCATCAGCAGTAGGACATTAGGATGGATGAGGTAGTGGAGGCATGAGGTCAGCAATGGATTGCCGTCGACCCCTTAAGGTTGCAGTCTTGGTATGTCTCCTAGTCGTAGCTCTGTGTCTAACCAGGGCCACTGTGACCCCCGTCGGTCGGGCACTGACAAGGAGGGTATGTCCCCAAGTATGATCTGTGTGTCAACCCTCTGTCTGAGCTGTCGGGTCACAGGCTTCGGGTCACGGTCATGCCGAGGTCTTGTCTCGTGGGGGTCTATGTGATCTGGCTGAAAGAACTCCGTGATAGAGCTTTGAGAGGTATCAGTCGAGGAAGAAGTTTGCTCCTGTTTCCGTGCTCGGAGTATCCTCTCGCGGTGTCTAAGCATCTCATGAATGAAACCAGCCAGAGGAAATGGGCCAAAACCCCATCACTATCTCTGAAGAGGCAGTAGAAAAGCCTTGGATCTCATAGTAAACGGGACACCTGAAGATGAAATGCTCCTCTGTCTCAACCTCCTGCATGCCACACAGTGTGCATATGCTGAGCAATGTCCAAAGGCTGTCCATGGGTGGAGAGGACCTGATTGTGCAAGGTTTGGAGATTGCAACAGAGGCGGAGCAGATCCGGAAGTTGGAAGGGGCCTGGCAGGAGGCGGAACTACAACAGCATGGAGGCGTGCTGTTCACAGCAAATCTAGGGGCCAGGAGACCGTGAGATAGGCTGGGTTAGGGATGGACATGCCTGGGCTAGTTGCAGCCTACCACAGGGCCAGGCTGGGCCAGCCATCCCTCAAGAGTTTTATGGAAAGCAACAAAGTTGAGTGGGGGGGTTGATTGGGTTAGGTCAATTCCCCCTACATAGTCGGCTATTGAAGGGGAGCATCCAGCCCTATATAAAGAGGCCAAAGGCCCCCCACTTGGCATCATCTAGAGTAGCACTTCAGGGAGCAAGAAGGAGCAGCAGAGCAGCTTCGATTTGAGCCTATCAGTCTTCCGCCCTGCAGGATACCCTTTGTAGGGATTCATTTCTAACATGCTATCAGAGCCTTGATGGAAGTTCACGAGAAGTGAAGCTTGAAGGCAGAGACCTTGCTCAAGAATTAACTTTGACGTTGGAAGGGTTGTTCCTAGGCGGGACGCTCAGGTTCTGGCAGGTGTCTAAAGGATTATATCCAGACGGGAGGCTCTGGTTCAGGCAAGTGTACGAACTCTAATTTTATCCTTCTCACTTCATTGTCATGGCCAACAGATTTCAGATCCCTAACTTTGGAGACACGAGCAAGCTTGATGGGACCGATTACCCATTGTGGAAGATGAAGGTTTGGAGCCATTTAGAGTTGAGGGCAGGTGGCGCAACCATGGAAGGGAGCAACAGCCCCTGGGTCGGCCATTGGCTGACGCTGGTGGGTCTGGTTGGAGCCAGCAAATCAGGCCTGGAGATGGGCTGGCCAGGGGGGCTGATTCCCTGGAACAAAGGCTGCAAAAGGCCTAGAGAAGACCCTTATATAGGGCCCTGGTTGGGCAGGTAGGGGCAGCCAACCAGGTCGGTTTTAGGAAAGACAGAAAGTTGGCCATTCAGGGGTCTGCCAGTCGGTTTCTGCAGCAGGCCTTGGGGCCTATAAAAGGGGAGGCCCTAGGCCTCACAAATCATTCAACAGCTCAGCCATCAGAGGAGCAGCAGGAGCAGCTACACTCACACCCTCAGGCCTACATCCAGGAGGCAGAGGAGACTAGGAGTTGCTGCAGACAGAGTTCATCTAGGGCTGGACCTTGGCTGTCTTCTAGGGCAGCAAGGTGTTTGGATCTTTGGACAGAAAGCCTACTTATGCTCGAGGTGGAGCATGCGGGCTCGAGTCTAGAGATAGCAAGCAGATAGGAGGAGTACCTTGTGGTAAGATCAGAGGACCACACCATTGGTGGGACTCTGTATCTCTCTCTTTTGTATTGTGTCCATAGTTTTGGACGGAAATACATTATTTTGGTGGTTTCTCTATCTGGCTGGTTCATTGTCTATTGATGAGTATGCACGTCTATTCTATGCACATTAAGTTAAGAAGTTTGTGATTCCACACCTCACACGCACATTGTGTGAGCTTCTGGGCATTACTATCAGTGTTTTGCTGTGTGTACCCTCTGTTGGGTCATTTCTAACAATTATGAGGTATTTCGGAATGGGGTTTCTTTCTTTCTTGTCGTTCTTGTCAAAATGGCTTGAGTCTTTTGCATCACAAGCTTGTTGATGGGTACAAGGTCTTTTTGCAAAAATATCTAAGGAATCCATTCATGCAATCAGCTCCTACTTTGTACCATTGGTTGCTTTATTCAGAAAGAAATAAATTTTTATTAGAGTCTTCGGAAGACCGATGGGTCTATGAGACTGAAAGAAAACTTGATACAAATCACAGTAAGGGTGGAGCTACTGAAACGAGCATCATCACCCGTGCTGAATCCTAAGTCTGATCATACATAATCAAATACATCTGGATGTAACAATGAAAAGAAAAGGATTGGAGCGGAGCGGAATCCTCCGTATGTCATGTCGCCCTGGCTGGTGCATAGCCGGTGATGGGACGTTGGCACCCGTCAAGGGGTGCCGTGCGTCTCGGTCTCTTGGACGAGGTCCGATGCAAGACCAGAGCCACCGTGACTCCCGTGGGACGTATCCCGGGTCTAAACAATGATGGGAGGTCCCCCAGAGTGATATGTGTGTCCCCTCGATGTCTCGTGTGTCGTGTTGCGGTCGTCGGGTCGGGGTCTTTGTCACGTCTGCGGTTAGAGACTGGACGATCAATGTCACTCGATGGGAAGAACTCTGTGATCCTGCTCTGAGAGGTGTTTGATGATGTGGCCAAGCCTCTTCACCTGAGTAGGTGCTCTCTGTGTCGGATCCCCTCGTGAATGAAGGCCGCGAGGCATCTTTGATCTGGGTAGGCGAGGAATCTGGAAAGGAGCCCGGAGCCGTCTCTGAAGACACAATGGTAGCGACCTCGGATCTCGTAGTACATTGGGCGCCTGAAAATAAAATACTCCTCCAACTCAACCTCCTGACAATCGCACAATATGCATAAGCGATGCTCCCTAGGAATCCCCTCTACTCTGCCGCTCTTTATGCAGAGGCGGTGTGACGATACCCGAAACTGCCCGATGGAGATCTGTAGTGAGTGAGGCATATGAAGTTCAATGTACCCCGATGGTGTGATGAATCCCTCCTCCGAAATACGAAGAAAGTAATCTCTGTAGAAACTCAGATTCACTGGAAGCTCCCTCGGCTCCAACTAGGTCCTAAAGGTGTGTAGCTGCAGGAGATCCTCTTGAATGACCTGGTTGGTGTGTGGCCCGATCGAGTTGGTGGGTGGGAGTACCAGAGGGGCATCTAAATTGTACTGAAAAGGAGGTATCCTATCGATGTGGAACCCTAGTCTCACAAACCATCTGTGAGTCCGTGCATACCAGCATAGCTCGTCTCCCTCTGCTGCCATCCTCATGGAGGAATCGAGAGCCAACCATGGCAACCCCTGTCTCCCTGATGTGCAGTCCCCATATGATCTAACCCGATGTAGATATGTGATGGTCTGAAAGGCTACATCTAGCTGGAGTGGAGAAGCACCAAACTCGGCCTGAATGATGTGATGTGGTACAGACGGTTTCCCCCGGATCATCCGTGAGAGCATGAGGATTTGTAGGCGCTCCACCCGTGTCCACTCTATCTCTGACATGTCAGGCCCCCAACAAGGGCTGCCATACATATCGGCTGGTCGGACTAAGGAGTCGAAGAGAAGAGCCTTGGTCCGATTGTCCTGGAAGTGGAGTGGAAGCATTGTTTCTCTAGCCGAGCCAGTGAGGCATATCCCCTGCTGAGTCTGGCCTGCATCGCTGATCTCATCATGAAGATCGGGCCGGAGAAGATGACCCTAAAGTAAATGTATGAGGATACGATCTCAACTGGTGACCCACCGAAAGTAAAAGTAAGCTGCTTCCGTTGAATGTTTGCTCGAGAGGTGTTAAAGATCATGACCTTGGTCTTGCCAAGGTTGAACTCCAAATCATGGGATAAACAAAAAGCCTGCAGTGCATCCAGGTGTCGCTGGAGTCCCTCGGGTGTGGACGACAAGAGTGCGACGTTATATGCATAAAGAAGAATCCTGACAATGATCCCAGCAAGTGAGCAACCGGTCCCTCCGAACGCGCCCATGAAATTCTCAAGCTCATTGATGTAGAGGCCAAATAGGGTCGGTGATAAGGTACAACCTTGTTTGACCCCTATGATACTCAAGATCTCATCTGTCCAACCTGCGCCTGTCCAACGAACTCGGCCTGAGACACTCTCATACAGTGCCATGACTGCCCAGCCGATCTCCTGATCAAATCCCAGTGTTTGTAGGATGTGATGAGACGAGCTCGAGGTACTGTGTCAAAGGCTTTGCTGAAATTCACAAAGCAGCAATAAACCCTCTCCTTCCGTGATCTGGCCTCCTCAATGACACTCCTGAGTGTGAGTATGTGATCCATAGTCCCATGGTCTCGCTTGAAACCGGCCTGACCCTCTGCTTTATTAGTGTGTGCAAAAAGGGCAAAAAGACCTATAAGACCAATATTGACATACATTATGTTCATACCCCCCATGTAGCGGAACTCGAGTTGTCTATTACACCTCGATGATATGTACTAGGAAAAGAATTTTCAAGTAGTGGAAGCAAGATACAGCTCAAGGATAAGGGGCTGAGCCACTCTTGACTTGATGAAACATGTCTAAGTTTTGGACCTGTTGTCCACTATTGCTGATCTGCTGAAGCCTCATCCATGAGTCAATGCGTTGGCGATTCTGTAGTGTCTCTGCTCCTGCCTGCTCGCTGCCCGGCTGCAGCTCTGCCCCTTCCTCTCCTCTCCTGCTTGCTGCCCCCGCTGCAGCTCCGCCCCCTCCTCTTTGCTCGTGCTTGCTCCCTCCTCTCCACTCCTGCTCGCTGCTGCCCCCTCCTCTCCTCTCCTGCTCACTGCCCCTGCCGCAGCTCCGCTCCTGCCTGCTTGCTGCCCGCCTGCAGCTTGGCCCCCTCCTCTCCTTTCCTGCTCACCACCCCCGCTGCAGCGCCGCCCCCTCCTCTTGCCTGGTGCTGCTCTTGCTCCGCCTGGCGCTGCTTCGCCAGCCCCTCCCGCTCCTGCATCGCCCCCTCCTCTCCGCTACTCGCTCTGCCCTTGCCCCGCCCTTGCTCTGCTCCTGCTCGCGCCGCCCCGCCCCTGTTGGCTCTGCATCTGCTCGCTGCTGCTCGCCCCGCCTGCTGCTGCTGCTCTCCTGCAGCTCCCTGCTCGGCTGTCCCACATCCCCTCCCGCTTTGCTGCCCCTGCTGGCTCTCCTATCCCCGTAGGCGCTGCCCCCGTTTCTCCCCATTGTCTGCCCTCCTCATTAGCTGAACACCCCCCCCCCCACCCCCCTTCCCTCCTCTCGCCTCCTAGCCTCGCCCCCAGCCTCTTACCGCGACCTTCCCCTCCCCTCCAAGCCTCTCTCCTAGCCTCTTACCTCCTCATTGTCTTTAGCCCCTGGGATTGGGTGTACCTTGCGCCGGGGGGGGGGGGGGGGGGGGGGCTCTCATGCTCCTGCTTCTGCACTAAGACCTACACCAAGGACACACGATCAGTTAAAAGAAATGGGGAAAGGTGGCAAAGATACGGATAAAGCCGCCAAGAAAGACGACAAAAAATAAAAGAAACAAACACAACTGAAACTCGAGGATGTGAATACACGCTACAACCGAAGTGGACTCGGAGTTGACAGCAAAGCAAAGGCGAGGCCCACATCAGCCTCAGCTTCGGCTTCAGGCTCATCCCCTGCTACATCCTCATCTTCAGACTCAGCGCGAGCTTCAATTTCAGCTTCAGTGTCAGCCTTAGTTTCAGCTCCAGTTCCGGGGCCACAGCCTCTACATCCTCAACTACAGCTACTGGCAGTGACATACTCATACCCATGACATCGATTGCTTCACCCTCCCCTGGGATAGAGGGGTTATCACTGACATCATCTCTCCCATCTCTCCCCTCTTCTCCCGCTACAGTTTTCTCACCGATTATGACACCTACTTTGGAGGGGTCATACACCGTTCCGCACTACGTCTCGACCTTTCTCTCTCCTCTGACTCTCAGTCAGCCCACGTTTCCACACCCTGCTGGGATCGCATTATCCAGGCCACTATCATCTCCATATTGCACCCATCTCACCCAGCCATAGTCTTTTTAGTTTCCGCTAGGGCATGGACGAGCTGACCCATTAGAGGATTGGGAGAACTTGCTGATGGAGGTACAAAGTATCCGAGAGCGCGAGATGGAGCTGTCACGCTTCACACGGGAGCAGACACACTTCACCCAGGAGCAGGCACGTCTCATATAGGAGCAGGCTCAAGCTATCCGAGACCAGGCTGATCTTATTCAGGGACTCAGACAGGAGATCTCACAGCTCCGACAGGAGTTCATTGCTATACGCACAGTCTGAGGGAGCACCCTAGTTGTGGAGGCACAGATTGCGAGCGTGCAATCTGCCATCGAGGAGACGTCCAGATGGGTCAACGCAGCCAAACGGGAACCTGCAAGGGTAACCGTTTCAGCTACCCTCCTAGAGCATCAACAGAGAGCCAATAAAGTTCTCAACATCAAAGTACGTGGGATTCCACGCATTGAGGCTACACCGATGGCAGGTGCGACGGTCTTCGTGGCGATTGAGCACAGGATTGAGAGAGCATGGCGAATGGGAAGGGACCCCAATCAAGAGCAGCCCCTGATCATACGGTTCCATGACGCTCGGCACAACTTTCGGTTTTACGTCGTAGGTCAGCCTTACGAGACCAACCAACGATCTCCATGGATGAGGACCTCACCCCACTACAGGTTGAGGAGAGGTGCCTCTTGTTGCAGCAGTGAGATTGGGCCCGCAAGGAGGGGAAGTGGGCAGTAGTACGAGATGGACGACTCCTTACAGGCCCCCGTCGGACACCCACCTCCCTCCCACATAGGGGGGCGGGGTCTATGAGACGCAGACATCCGAGACCCTATTCTGCACCATCTTGAATTGTAATGGTACCTTATGGTAAGATCCAGGAAACTTCTCGGAGTCCTATACAGGTCACGACATAGTCTTTTATACAGAGACACATCAGAGTCCAAAGAGTCCTACTACCAGTAGTGAGCGGGTATACATGGGTGTCTGCCTACAAAGATGAGACGAGGGATACAGGAGGAGTCCGAGGGTCAGGAGGAGTCACAGTCCTTTATTGATCCACACTTTTGGGGGCCATCTCAGTAGAGCATAGAGATGCACATTCCAGGTTTCTTTGGAACCAGATTCGGTACAATGGACAACCGGGATCTGTTTATTGTAGTTTGCTACTTCCCTCTTGAGACCTCCCACTTTGCCAAAGATATTTGAGGTGAGGATGAGACATCTCCATTTGCCGCTCTTTATGAGTCCATTGTTGACTTCTCTAGCTGCGGAGAAGTCCTCCTAGTTGGGGACTTCAACGCGAGGACAGGCGCTCATCAGGCACTACTCCTCGACTTCAGGGATGATTCCACTCTACTGCGAGACATTGACCTTGAGGAGGCATGTGGTTTCGGTTGATAGACAAGGACCGTTCACATCTTATGGGCAGGCCCTATTAGACCTCGGTAGGATGCATGATCTCATTATTTATAATGGTCTTGACAGATGGCCCGCCTCAAGTTTTTTCATGTGCTTTCCACATGGGGGAGGCTCTAGTGTTGTTGACTACATCATGGGATCCCTTGCCTTCACATCTCGCATCACTGACTTTCTCGTAGCACCTCTCCCTCCAGGGGCTGATCATACATATCTTTTCTTTAGCATTTCCACTCCCCGTCGCATAGCACTCTGCACCCCGCTGAGTTCTTACTCCACCTACCATGATATATGCTTTGATTGCGATCACTACATTGACTTCATACCCCTATTAGAGGATCGTGTTGCCCTAGTCACCTGCTCACTACATGAGGCTTCTCTTCACGCTTTCCCTCACACCACCCCCTCCACCCGCCCACCACCCCCTGGGACCGTACCTTGTAATAGTTGGTACGATGATGAGTGTAAGGCTTTATGCCGTCAGCTTAGATTCAAAACCAAAAACAGTCTTCCAAGCAAACCAGAGACGCTACGCGAGTATCGTCGACTGGTACGTAGAAAGAAACTAGACTTTGTTCGCCAGAATGAGGAGGAGCTACTGAACATTTTGTTCAATAACAACTCTGAGGACTTTTGGCGGAGATTTCTAGAGGGACGGTCCCCCTCACCACTCACTGACACTGAGGTGTGGTTTGATTATGCACACATAATGTATGATATCCCAAATCAGCCAGTCCTTAACCTCACATATGCCACGCCCCACATCCTGCACCCTCTTCACTAGGGGGGGGTAAAAGGATGCCATAATGAAACTTCATAATGGCTGAGCGAAGGATTATGAGGGACTATGCATTTAGTTCATTGCATATGGGATTAATCTCCTAGCCCCGATCTTAGCAAAGCTATTTAATGAAGTTGTTTGTTTGGGGTTTCCACACACCTGGACCATTAACACTATCTCACCCATTCATAAGGCAGGGGATCCCATGAGCCCAGAGAACTACAGGACCATTATGATTGGCTATGTCATGTCCAATATTCATGCATCAGTACTTGATTCAGAGGTTAGCAGATTTGTGGAGTGGGGAGGACTTAGAGTAGTAGGACAGGCTAGATTTTGGCGTGATAATGGGACCATGGACCACATTCTCACGCTCAGATGTATCATCGAGGAGGCGAGGGCACGGAAGCAGAGGGTTTACTGTTGCTTTGTGGATTTCTGCAAGGCATTTGACATGGTCTCGAGAGCCCGCCTCATACGGCGCCTACATGATATGGGTTACGACTAGGAGATCGTTTGGGCTGTCATGGCACTTTTTACGAGAGAGTTTCAGGCAGAGTCCGGGTAGGATCTGGGTGGACAGACGAGATCATGAGCACTATCGGGATCAAACAAGGGTGTCCGTTATCACCTACCTTGTTTGGCCTCTACATCGACAAGCTTGAGACGGTGATGCAGACACGGGAAGGGTAGGTTGCTCTCTTGTGGACACACTGATCCGGATATTGCTTCACGCAAATGATGTAGCTCTCTTGTCTTCCTCAGTAGAGGGGCTCCAGAGACACCTTGACGCACTACAGTCCTTTTGTGAGTCTCATGATTTGAGGGTCAACCTGGGTAAAACCAAGGTTATGATCTTCAATACATCTTGAGCTATCATGCGCCAGGAGTAGTTCGGATTTGATGGGTCACCTGTTGAGGTAGTTTCATCATACACTTATCTTGGGGTTGTCTTTTCTGGACCCATCTTCACTATGAGACCCGCGATGTAGACACGCCTGAGTGGAGGATATGCTTCATTGGCCAGACTAGAGAGGCAGTGCTTTTGCTCGCACTTTCAGGATCCACGAACGAAAGGGTTGCTTTTTGACTCCTTGGTCCGTCCAGCGGGAATGTATGGCAGTCCATGCTGGGGGCCAGACTTGTCGGAATCGGCTCAATTGATGATGAAGAAAAGCTCAACACTTTCTAAGGTCCTTAAAAGGCAAGACAGTTATGTATTGGGTGTTAGGACTCGTTCCTATTGGAGCCTATTTTTCAAGTGTTAATGGCCTTTGTTGTCATTGGATCCATCTACTCCCACATAAGCATGTCAACAATTATCTCAAATATTGGGGATTCGCCCTTGTAATCATAGTTACAAATTGTTGATATTCGCTGCCCGATACATTTAAGGCAATCTAACATTCACAAGTAATCCATATTTTACAGAAACATATCAAGATATTTGTGACAATTGACAATCTTATGCCGCATCATGCGAATACTTTGTGCATGGAGCCACCTATTGAGTGGGGCCCTGGTGGAGTGGTCC
This sequence comes from Dipteris shenzhenensis, assembly GCF_047967505.1. NCBI lineage: Eukaryota > Viridiplantae > Streptophyta > Polypodiopsida > Gleicheniales > Dipteridaceae > Dipteris > Dipteris shenzhenensis. The sequence continues at coordinate 6,313,640 of NC_141624.1, read as the reverse complement.
TATGCTATGTGCATAATTGGATTATCTAGGGCCTAACCGAGAATGGATTTTCTATGTATTTTAGTATTGATTTACAACAACATATGTCTTATGCCAAACAAAAACCATACAGTCCGATTTAAGTTTAAACCTCGGCATAGATCCTGGAAAGGGTGACCTCCGTCTCTTGAGATATAAATGTATATGAATACATCTTATTATATTGATCTACACCACTTTTGGAACAAGTTTACATTGCCATATGCTCCTTTGACAAAAAGAAACACAATCATTTAGATAAGAATGAATGATGTCATAATACATAATATCAGTTTTTGTGCACCCAACCTTGAGTTTGAAAGTATATGTGGGATTGGTAAAAAATCCTATCATGAAGCAACCTCTTTGCAGTAAGAACTGAGAAAGTAAAGAAAAATAAAACCGGAAATACCAAAGGGCAAGAGACCTACAACTAAGTTCATGGCAAAGAGGACTCACTTCTATAGATGCTTGAAAAAATATTAAATTATATACAACCAACTGCCGAGGATATAAACATTGTCATTGCAAGATATAGGGATTTTACTTGCATCAAGTGTTTTGAGAGGAGTCAGTGTTTCTGTGCATCATGGATTTTGCCAAACATATGAAACTTTAAGGAAGATATCCTATGAGGCAGCAGAGCATACCGTAATAAGAAGAAAACCATCACAAAACCGATCTCTATCGTTTGATGGAGACCATTAAGGTTTGTTCTCGATGCACTAATACAATACATGTGCAAGCAGATGCTTACTGGTGATTGTTTAGAGAAAGCATAGCCACTTGAATGAAGTGGTCACCCAAATGGTTCAAAGTGGAAGTTGCTCTCTCAACATTGCTGTTTTTACTGAGTTTAGATGAGGAGTTAGCCGGTAAAGGAATTAATAATACAGAGTGGGCCAGGGTGGACCGGCTACAGGTTCTCTTGTTATCACGGATGATCCGTGGTAAGGCCTCCGTTCCTCACGAGATCATACGGGCAGAGTTTGGGTCACCCCCATTACAGCTAGATGCTGCATTTGAGGTCATCACGTATCTGTATCGAGCTAGGGAGTATGGGGATTACACCTGGGCGTAGCAGGCTACCATGGCTAGCACTGTCCTCTTCTATGGCACTTGCAGCAGGAAGGGACCAAAGGTGCTGGTATGCATATACAGAGAGATGGTTTGAGGGACTAGGGCTCCACATGGACAAACTACCTCCATTCCAGTACAACATGGATGCTCGGTTTTCTCCCCTCCTATCACACGAGATCGATGAGGTTATTCGTGAGGATCTATTACAGCTACACACATTCCGGGCTTGGTTGGGGCCAAGTGATCTTCCAGTGAAACTGGGCTTCTACAGAGATCACTTCTTACATATCACAGCGGAGGGTTTCATTGACCCACCAGGGTACATGCAGATTTACTTTCCCTACTCACTGAGGATCTCTCTTGGGCAGTTTCGAGTCTCTTCACATAGACTTCGTATCGAGAGCGGCAGAGTAGAGCGACTACCCAGGGGGAGGCGCATATGCAATTTGTGTGACATGTAGGAGGTTGAGACAGAGGAGCACTTCATCTTCAGGGGCATCTACTTTCTGCCTTATCTCTATCCTCATACTATTTTGATGCATGTGGATGTCGACGAGCTTAGGGCCACGTGATTGGTGGTGCCCACTAAGTAGCTCTTCTCTTGTGTAGCAATGTGTGATCCACTATTGTCTGTGCTCCTATTCAGGTGCTGGTGTTATGAGCTTGTTAAGGATGTAACCTTTGAGACAAAGAGAACAACACATCACTGGTCTAGGTAGTCAATGACATTGCATATATTTTGAAAACCCTACTCAAAGAGGCAGTGGTACCTCCCACAAATCTCATCATATTGGGGGCATCTCATAATCTACGTCTCGAGCTCTTCTAGATCACAATGGATGCAAAATCTCAACTCATGGTGGTGGTGTGTGGCTTGACCTCTTGTCTACTCTCACTATGAAACCAGTAGGATGAGGTTCAGAGTTTGGGGCCCATGGCTATCCATATTTCATGTGAGAGATAAATTTGTAAATAACTTGGTGGTTTGATCAATCCCTCCTCGATTCTCCTTACAGAATAATTATCGTCTTAGACATCAGCCTTGCATGTGGATGCTTGCTTTAGTGCCCCCCTTCCTTAGCTTTTATTGTATCTGCTTTTTGTTCAAGCTCATAGACCCTTTGGTCTTTTGAAGACATTAGTAAACTTTCTTTTGTTTCAGTAAAATGGGGTTATGGTGGCATGTGATCGGGGTGGGAAACCCATTTTCATTGAGGTATAGTCTCTCTTGGAATTCAAGTTATATCCATGACGAGTGAAACGATCAAGTAGCTTGTGCATACTGAGCATCCTCGTCTCCCTCTGCACGTTGCTAGTGAAGGTAGCCACCTTTCTCTCATCATAGTGTTCAGATTGGTCAAGGTAGGTGATGCATGTTTGGGTCTCATTACAATCCCTGAGTATGACATTATGTGGAGCGCATGGCTTACATCAAGTGAGGCAAGAGAGCATCATGCCTTGTGACCTCTCAAAGCCAAGCCACTCATCCTCTCATTCAGTGCCCAGAAAGTGCCTACATACAATGTTGTTGGTCGAATTAGTGAGTCAAATAGATATGGATTTTGTATGAGATGAGCCTTGAAGTGCCATCTTTCCAATCTTGCCAAGAAGGCATGCTCTCAAATAGTTGTATGATTTTTAAGATTCATGCCCGAAACTTCTCTTGTGTATCATGTGCAAAGGCTTTTCGATTTCCGCAAAGGGAAAACAGATTATATAGTTCTTACCCTTGCCTCTTATTGTTATCTTTTAGAACGTGCAGTAAGATTTCTTTGCAAACAGAGACTTGTTTCAGCACATGAAATATAGAAGTATCTCGCTTAAAATGTCACTAACAGTTGAAAACCCGAAAGATGGCCACTATAAATATTCCAAACACTATGACTAAAGATCGACTGACTTGCTCCTCAGCCTCACTGGCTGCAGCTTACAAGGACACCTTATCACAGTAAAACTTAGCCGCAAAGGCTTGCCTACAGATAGCTACACACACTATCGACTCTCTGGCGATGTCACACAGGCCAAAGATTGCAAAGGTCACCACCAAAGCAAAGACAAAGATGCTGCGACACACGCAGCTCAGACAAGATGCAATCTGCTCCAGATGAAGACTCCACTCCCTTGTACCACCAAGTACGAGGGCGACAGATGCCACACTGGAATAGAACAGGTTGCAACACCTTTATAGAGAGCCTCGTAGAGTCGACTACTGAGCTGCTGCCAGCTTCGCCACTAATCACCGAGATACTCAGCATCATGGACAAGTCTAGAGGCTCACTGTCAACTCCACAATCCATGGAAAGACCAAAAAACTGCCCCGACTCTCATGGAGAGCCACACTGACCTGAAAGGCAACCCTTCATGAACGTCACAGGACTCAAGTCCATGTAACTTTCATGCATGATCACACGCCGATTGCCACTAAACATGCTAACAAAACCCCCATAAGTTGAGTAGGGAGGAAGGTACTATCAAGCCAAAACTGTCACCATCTGCAAACCAAAATTTGTTGCACCAAGCAATCTTTAGAAAGCATATTCCGACCATGATGGGTGGTGGTCCATCATGAAAAAGTCCTGCAAACTGACCATCACATTCCGCTTCAATCAGATGGGCTCTAAAGCTGCTGGCAGCATCCTTTTCTCCTTTGGTCTTGTTGTCGAAAGCTTTCTTGAAACAACTCTTTTCATCATGTCCTTCATGTCCACAATAATCACAAACTGTCATGACCTTCTTCCCATTATCATTACTTTTTCGTTTGCCTTTGACTGCATATGCCTGTAGCATTTAACCCAACCCTTCCCTCTTTACTTAAAAGCATAGCAACAACATCCTGGAAGCTCTGTGCCTCAGTATTCAACCATAAAATGGTAACTAATTCATTATACCTTGGTGGAAGGCTAGTGAGGAGTATTGCCTTTGCATTATCATCTTCCACTTAGTGCTTGCAATTGCTTCACAATGGATTGCATTCTGTTGAGATTCGTGCCCAAAGATTCTCTTTCACCCATTTGAAGAGCAAATACTGCTTGCTTCAGCATAATCTTCGAGTTTTTGATTCTGGAACCAAACAAAGTTTCTAAGAAAAGCCAATTTTGAGCTGCAGTCTTGGTAATGCCAATTTGCCAAGAGCCCTACCCAAGGGACCTAAAGCTTTCTCCTTTTTCAAATCCCATTCTCTAAACCTTGGTTATTGGCTGGCCTCTTTTCTGACCCTGACACAACCCCCTACAGCCCTTTCTGAATGAAAAGTAGACGAACAAACAACTGCCATGAGAAAGAAAGAAAGAAAGAAAGTTTATTAAAGTCTTCGGAAGACCGATGGGTCTATGAGACTGTGAAAAACCTGATACAATGAGCCGTGGTAGTGGAGCTACTAAACGAGCATCCACACCAATGCAGAATGCAAAAAAATGCAAAATGGCAGTACTAATTCCTAAGTACAAAATAGTCATATCTCGACTATATATATCAATCTCAGCATCATCGTCAACATCATCATAACCATCATCATCATCGTCAGCAGCAGCAGGACATTAGGATGGATGAGGCTGTGGAAGTGGATGCATGAGGTCAGCAATAGAGCGTTGTCGCCCCCCCAAGGGTGCAGTCCCGGTACGTCTCCTGGTCGTAGCTCTGCGTCTAAGTAGGGCCACTATGACCCCCGTCGGTTGGGCTCCGATCCTAAATAGGAGGGGATGTCCCCAAGTATGATCTGTGTGTCAACCCTCTATCTGAGCTGTCGGGTCACAGGCTCCGGGTCACGGTCATGTCGAGGTCTCACTTCGTGGGGGTCTATGTGATCTGGCTGAAAGAACTCCGTGATAGAGCTCTGAGAGGTATCATCGAGGAAGAAGTATTCTCTTGTCTCCGTGCTCGGAGTATCCAATCGGGGTGTCTAAGCACCTCATGAATGAAACTAGCGAAACATCGCTGGTCTGGGTAGGAGAGGAAACAGGCCAAAAACCCATAACTATCTTTGAAGAGGCAGTAGAAACGCCCTCGAATCTCATAGTAAACATGACACCTGAAGATGAAATGCTCCTTTGTCTCAACCTCCTGCATCTCACACAATGTGCATATGCGCCTCTCCCTGGGTAACCGCTTTGCTCTGATGCTCTCGATATGAAGTCTGTGTGAAGAGACCCGGAACTGCCCAAGAGAGAACCTCAGCGAGGGGTAGGTGAATCTCCATGTATCCTGGTGGATCAATGAAACCCTCCGCTGTGATATGTAAGAAGTGATCTCTGTAGAAGCCCAGCTTCACTGAAAGACCACTCGGGCCCAACCAAGTCCGGAATGTGTGTAGCTGTAGTAGATCCTCACGGATAACCTGGTTGACCTTGTGTGATAGGAGGGGAGAGAAAGGAGCATCCATGCTGTACTGGAAAGGAGGTAGTCTGTCCATGTGGAGCCCTAGTCCTGCAAACCATCTCTCTGTGCTTGCATACCAGGACCTCTGGTCTCCCCTTGCTGCAAGTGCCATAGAAGAGGACAGTGCTAGCCATGGTATCTTGCTACGCTCGGATGTGTAATCCCCATACTCCCTGACACGTAATGACCTGAAATGTAGCATCTAGGTGTAATGGGGGTGACCCAAACTCCGCCCGAATGATCTGGTGAGGGATGGATGGCTTACCACGGATCATCCGTGATAACATGAGAACCTGTAGCCACTCCACCTTGGCTCACTCTGTATCCGACAAGTCTGGCCCCCAGCATGGACTACCATACATCCCTGCTCGGCGGACCAAGGAGTCAAAAAGCAATCCTTTGGTCCGTGGATCGTGAAAGTGAGAGCGGAAGCATTGTCTCTCTAGTCTAGCCAATGAAGCATATCCTCTGCTCAGGCGTGCATGCATCGCGGGTCTCATGGTGAAGATGCGTCCGGAAAAGACGATCCCAAAATAAGTATATGATGAAACTACCTCAATAGGGGACCCATCAAATGCGAAATGCTCATTGCGCATGACAGCTCGAGCTGTATTGAAGATCATAACCTTGGTTTTACCCAAGTGGACCTTCAAATCATGAGACTCACAAAAGGACTGTAGTGCATCAAGGTGTCTCTGGAGCCCCTCTGCTGAGGAAGACAAGAGAGCCACGTCATCCGGATCAGCATGCCCGCGAGAGAGCAACCTATTCCACCCTGTGCCTGCATCATTGTCAGCTCGTTGATATAGAGGCCAAACAAGGTAGGTGATAATGGGCACCCTTGTTTGACCCTGATAGTGCTCATGATCTCGTCTGTCCATCCAGATCCTGTCCAGACTCTGCCTGAAACTCGCTCATGAAGTGCCATGACAGCCCAAATGATCTCCTAGTCGTAACCCAAATCATGTAGGTGTCGTATGAGGCGGGCTCTCGGAATGTGTCAAATGCCTTGCGGAAATCCACAAAGCAACAGTAAACCCTTTGCTTCCGTGCCCTCGCCTCCTCGATGATACATCTGAGCGCGAGAATACGGTCCATGGTCCCGTGATCCCGCCTGAAACCGGCTGTCCCACTGCTCTGAGTCCTCGAAACTCCGTAGATCTGTGACCTCAAGATGAAGTACTGATGCATAAATCTTGGACATGACATGTCCAATCATAATGGTCCTGTAGTTCTCCAGGTTCATGGGATCCCCTGCCTTGTGGATGGGTGAGATAGTGTTGATGGTCCAGGTGCGTGGGAACCCCAAGCAAACAGCTTCATTAAATAGCTTGGCTAAGATTTGGACTAGGAGGTTAATCCCATATGCAATGAACTCATTGCATAGTCCCTCATGATCCTCCCATGAAAGCTCACTATAGGTGTTCCCGGGAGATCAGACTTGGATGACGATCTGACCAACTATCCATGATAATCTTCTGATCACAGGCTCGAGGAAGGGTGGCTCTGACACCAATTGTTGGCTTTTAGAACATGCAATAAAGATTTCGTTACAAACAGAGATTGTTTCAGCCCCTGAAATGTAAAAGTATCTCGCATAAAGTGTCACTAACAGTAGAAAACCCGAAAGATGGCCACTAAAAATATTCCAAACACTGACAAAAGGTCGACTGAGTTGCTGCTCAGCCTCATTGGCTTGTTGCAGCTTACAAGGACACCTTATCACAATAGATCTTAGCCACAAAGGATTGCCTGCAGATAGCTACACACTATCGACTCTCTGGCGATGTCACACAGGCCAAAGATTGCAAAGGTCACTACCAAAGAAAAGACAGAGATGCTACGACACACACAGCCCGACCAAGATGTAATCTGCTCCAGGTGAAGACTCCACATGCTTGTACCACCAAGCAGGTTGCAACACCTTTAAAGAGAACATCATAAGAAGAGACTGCCTTGTAGAGTCCTGCTGCCAGCTTCGCCACCCGATCGCCGAGATACTCCAGCATCATGGACGAGTCTAGAGGCTTGCTGTCAGCCCCCCAGTCCATGGAAAGACCAAAAACTGTTCCGACTCTCATGGAGAACCACACACCGACCTGGAAGAGAAAGGTGACCCTTCATGAAGGTCACAGGACTCAAGTCCACGTAACCTTCATGCATGATCACACGCCATGTGGCAGATCACTGCTGCCCTGCAAGGATTACCTCTAAACATGCTAATTATGCTACTAATTTATTGTGATCAATTAAACTATAAAATGCTTTGGTCTAAAACTTCTGTATGATGGTGATTTGGTGCCCTTAGCTTTTGCCCAGTTGCTTATTTTCTGCTTTAGAATAGTGCCGTATAGCTGGGCTGTCGGTTGGTTCAACATGATTGTTATATAGTTCTTTCCTGTTAATTCGGGCACTGTTTTGATAGTTTGGGACTTATTCTATTGAATTGCTTGTTACTACTGTGAGAGTTTCTTTTGATTTATATCCTCACCATTTCTGCCTGCCCCTGTCATCACTCCATGGGATGTGATGTTGAAGAGAGGCATCCCTCATGGAGCCCAAATAATGTTGTCTATGTTGGAAACATCAATACAATCAAAACTGCCAACTCAGGTGATGAATGAAATATGCTAAGGAGTTACGAGAAACTAAAAGAGAGCACTGCCCTTTGATCATGTAGGAGGTTGAAAATCTGATGTAACCTGTGATTCTGTCTCAACCTTCTGGGTGACAAAGATTACAGATTTGCAGATATATCATTGAACAACTCATTCAGAGACCATTGGATTTGTTCAAGTGCCGCATAAGATGTATGATAGATGGATGCACAAATAATGCAGGTACTCGATAACTCCTCAGTGTGTGCAATAGAGTCAGTGCTTCCCATAGACAATGGAATGCTCACGTAGTGCAGGAGAAACCAACTCTTTTGTACTTGCCAATCGAAGAAGATTTTGCTTGATTGAATGGTTGACATGGAAAGTGGGGACGTTCTATCGTCTGCAAGTCCCCAATTGAGTAATCTCTTGCGTGTACTACCATGGACCTAGAGTCATTAGCTCCAAAATGCTACAAGCCATGGGAGATGAGATGAGCTTGCTTCTGCATTTGATTATCAAGCTCCTTTGTAGGAAAAGCACCATGTGAAGTGCAGACTCCAGTTGGAAGTGGGTAGCTACTGTAAACTCCACAATATTAATGTGGTGTTGAATTGAATGTTTTCCTCTTATTATTGTAGAACACTAGTATTTGATTCTCGCGAATTGCGACATAAGCAATACTGTTTGGGTGTGAGGGGCAAGACTGGAGAACACCAGTATTTGATTTCTCTTAAATTGTAACATAAGCAGTACTATTTGGGTGTGAGGGGCCCCTTGACTCGTATCAGAGGGGATGGATTTTGTTTCCACATGTTGAAAGTAAAAAAAAAACTGGACTCTAGAATGGATAGAACTACATATTAGCCCTTACTAACCTAGACTGTTTTTTAATTTACAAAAATACATCACAAAATTAGAACCAAGCCTATCACAAAATTAGAATGTTTTTATTTACTAACCTAGAATGGATAGAAATACATATTAGCCCTTACTACACTAGGGTGTTTTTAGTTATGAAGGATACATCACAAAATTAGAACCAAGCCTATCACATATGCTCAATAAGCTATTTAGGAAATAATAAGATTCCGGTTAGGATAAGATAGGAATGGTTTTTCTCAATATCAATCAAAAACTATTTTAAAAATATTTTGAAGATGTTCAAGATGCTGATTGTTTTTAGATGCTCTCCATCATAAACACGCTAAAAAATATTTGAAGAGTTTTGCCAACATACTCATTAGGCTATATAGCTACTGATGCTCTTTTGTTGTGTGGATATATGGAAGGGAATCTAATTAGTAAAAAAAAGAATAACAAGGAGAGAAGGTTTGATATGATTCCAATGCATTGAATATGTAGAGCTAATATTGCACGAAATATGTAGAGAAAGCTTCTATTACTTAGACATTTGGTACTTTTTACTCGAGCAGATGCCTTCAAAGGTGCATTCAATAGAAGCACATGGAGTGGAAGACGACCAATGCCAACCATTCATGTTTATGGATTCTCAAATTCGTTGGATCCTGAGTCCGACTTTTTGGAGGTATGGAACATGAAACTTATGGCTTTAGTATAAGAATTCATTTGGTCATCTTGGGATTTTTCAAGTTTGTTCTCTTTGACATCCTTGATTCTTTTTTTATACGGAAGGGTATTGAAAGATGACCTGATTTCTGTGAAACCATCAAAACCAGATCTCATTTTGATTATGTGTAGGAAAGGAGCTCCTTTTACTTGTTGGTTCTTGGTTGGTAGTCAACCCCTCCCCCTTTGATTCCCAAGTAATTCTTGGGATACATATGGGAGAGGCGTTTTCTCTTTCTCACTTCGTTTGCCAGGATTGCCCCCTCGCAGCTCCCTCCCTACCCACCTAGCCTCGCCGCCTGCAGCTCCCTCCCTAGCCGCCTCACCACCTGCAGCTCCCTACCTCGCCTAGCCTCACCACCTCGCCGCCTGTAGCCTAGCCGCCTGCAGCTCCCTCCCTACCTGCCTAGCCTTGCCGCCTGCAGGTCTCTACCCGCCTAGCCTCACCGCCTGCAGCTCCCTCCCTACCCGCCTAGCCTCGCCGCCTGCAGCTCCCTCCCCGCCTAGCCTCGCCTGCAGCTCCCTCCCCGCCTAGCTTCCCTCCCCGTCTAGCCTCGCCGCCTGCAGCTCCCTCCCGCACCCGCCTGCAGCTCCCTCCCGCGCCCGCTGCCTCCTCTGTCCGCTGCCTCTTTCGACCCTCCTCTCCTGCTGCTCCCCCCCCCGGCCTGCAGCTCCACCCTCCTGCAACCCCTCCCCCGCCTGCAGCTCCTTCGCCCGCTGCCTCCCCGCTTGCAGCCCCTCCGCCCACTGCCTTCTCTCCCCCGCTTCTACTCCACCCTCCCTCTCTACTCACGCTGCCTTGCCATCGTGCCTGCTCACGCTGCCTTGCCATCGCACCAGCACACTGCTCCATTGCGTCAGCCCTGCTCTATTGCACAGCCCTGCTCGATTGCGTCAGCCCTGCTCCAAGCTCCCTGCTCCATCTCTGCTCGAATCACTGCTGGGCTGCTGCACATTAGCCCGCCATCTCCCTCCCCCCTTGGCTTTCTGCAGGTCACGGTGGCCCCAAACACCCACAGGACAGACCTCCTCTCAATTCGACTACTACCGCCCCCCCCCCCCCCCCCCCCCCGGCTCACAGTCCGGTTGATGACCAGACCCTTCGAGGTGTGATTGAGCTTGAGCTTGGCTTGGCTTCCTTCTTCTTGGAGGACCTTTCAACCTTTGACCCCAGCCCTCTACCATAATGAAGGACAAAGGGGGATGAGGACAGGGACTCACTTAGGCGGGAGACCCTTCAGTCCAAATATACATACACGAGGAGATGGGGAAGGGGAACGGTGACAAGGGAAAAACACAAAAGCAACTCAACTTGGAGGACTTCAACAAACGCAGCAACCAGAGCGGTTTGACATATCTTTGATAGTGTGCAAATATTCCCTTGCATGTTGATTAATCCGTTCGGCACTTCCTTTTTCATGGCTTCCTTTTCATTGGAGGATTACTTGATATCACACTTTTGATTGTATGACTTTTACCTGAGGAGGGAGAGGCCTTTGCAAAGCCCTATATCTCCCTTTTATTTTATTTTTCAATGTTATGTTCAGGATTTCTCCTTAGTGTCCACGTGTTCCTTTGTGCTTGGCTGCTGTCCACGTGTTCTGGTTGTCAACTGCAGTTGCAGTTCCTTGTCTGACTAACAGCCACCTTATCAGTCTAGTTCCTACACAACCCGCCATTCAAGCTATAGTCTGACAGTTCTTTGGACCGCGCTGTGCTCTACGCTACATGGCTGTTCTACGCTTTTGGCTGTCCCAGCTTCCACACCGTATCCAGCTGCCTGTTTTGCAGGCTTTGCTAATAGTGCACCATGTCAACTCCAACGCTGAGTTCCACCACTGCATCATCCGTGCTACTCTTTGCCCATCCTTTTGCTGGCATTTTCCTGCACGCAAAGGCAGATTGACTAGTCTCTATCAGCATCTAGTGTCTTGGCTTGTGCATTGTGGATTCCGCACTTGCAGTCTGCCAATTCTCCTTTTTCCTTAACGCCAGTTCAGCCGCCATCCTTCTGCCAGTGGCTGCAATTCTCTGTTAGGCTCCTCGGCTTTTGTGCCTTGTAGCGTTTTTTGTAGTTGCGCGCGTTGCCACGTGTGTGTTACGTCTTCCTGAATGGGCACCTTCACTGATAACAAAGGCCTGTAGACTCTTTGCAACCAAAATATTATTTACCATAAAGCCCCAGAAGGAATAATCAATACCATCGAATTTATCGTCTTGGACCAAGACTCCAAACAAATCTTCCGGATTTTGATTCTAGTTGTGAAACATCTTCAAAGTTGAATGCACAAACAGTCCCAAAAATTCACATGCTGTGAATTATACTGCAGCTCAACAAAAGAACACTGTTCCACAAGCCAATACTTGGCTAGGCAAATGCAGCCTGAATATATCAGTTTTAAACTTAAAAAGTGGACTGTTTGAGCGTCACCAATGCAAAATCAGATCTTCCCCAAAAATGCATTGTTTGCAGAATGTTCCTTGAACAATAACAGCTCTTAAGGCATCCAAAAGTCTGCAGCAGGATGTAGCATCTGTTCCATAGCTAGAAGGGCCTTAACAAGAGTGGTACCTGCTCCAAAATGAGCCTACAATAAGTCACAGCTGACTTGTACAGCTCTGAAATGCAGAATAGCTCTGAAAAATAGCAGAACGTAGCTGATGTAACTCACTGACACTTTTCTCCACTACATTTATGGATATTATTGGATATCCTATGTTTATTGACCACACATGTGAGGTTTCTTTGTGTGAGTTCTTGTGACAGGACTTCATACTGTAGGTGTTTATCTTCTATAAATCTTGTGCACATGGTCAACTATAGTTCGGAGCATGCTCGTATTGTGGCTGATCACCGTTTTTGCTATCTTAAGTATAGCTTGTCACCTTCTGCGTGACCACATTATTTATATTACTAGCATATGACACCTTCGGTGTCTCCACGCCATCTTCAGTGTGTCCATGACACCTTCAGTGTGTCCTTCATCTTCAGTGTGACCATGTCACCTTTAGTGTGATTCTATCAACTTCAAAGTGATAAGTCACCTTCAATGTGATCTGTCATCTTCGGTATGACTTCACTATCTTCAATATGTTAATTTTTTCCGTCTTCAATATGGTCTTGTTAACACCATCTTCAACATGTGATGCTCTCCAGTGTCAATGATAGTCACATCCAGTCACTGGATGCTGGAAAGCGAGTATATGAGGTGGACTTCACACCAGTGATGTTAAGAGTCATTTGACTATTTCCTACCAAATCAACCTCCACCTGATATGAAATCATCAGCATGCCGTATGAGACTTTTAATGCTTCACTCATCCACAAGGTTTACTAACACCCGATGGGTCTTCAGTTCCTATGGTTTATTATTGACATCTTCAATCTGGATTTGGGGTTGAGCCTTGGTGTGTTGGGCAATGATGCTTGGATTAATGAGGGCAGATCAAGATCACGTAGTGTTTAACCATGAGGCGGACTTCAGAACCCATAATCTTTGAGCATTAGGATTAGCCAGCTAAAATGCCCCACCAAAGTCATGATCCCTTAAAAGAAGATCATAGCAAACTTTGCATTGATCCACCAGTTAACTGTTACGGCCTGATCTAGTGAGGAAGGGATAGGGATTCCCAAATGCATTTCTTGCACACTATCTAGTTGGCACATGAGAGTTTCACAATTCCCTACAAGTACTTGGTAAGATTACCCTGATGAACTAGTGAGGAAGGGTTCCCGGATGCATTTCTTGCTGAATATCTAGTTGGCACACGAGTTTCACAATGCATGCCATGGGAGTACTAGGGTAAGATTACCCTGTGTCTGGAAATCTGGGAGTACTTTTAGAAATGCTTGTAAGAACTCTGTAAATTCAATATTGAATTACTCACCACAGCACATATTAGGGAGACATACCCCCGTTTGTCCAGAGAATGTGGCTTTATGAAAAAGAGCAGTATGAGTTTGAGTGTATGTTGTATTGGATTTAGGAATTGAGGTAGTGTTTTCTTTATGATACTTTATTAGGCTTTTTAATGCACACAGTATGAACTACATTCACCTGATTTCCCTAATTTTTATGTGAAACCATGTCGAAATTTGATCTCATTTCTTCTTTCGTGCAGCGCATTATTTGCAGGCTAGGACATGCCCCAGAAAATGTTGAAATGCATCGTGTGTATCTAGAGTCACCTGGAAAGTGGATGCTGTGTGCAACTTTTCAACTCCCGCAAATTGTGGCTTTCAATGACTAAAAACCATGTATGAATCCTCACAGTTCTGAACTTCTCATTTTGCATGGCTATGTGGCCTTATGTTGGCGCTACACATTTCGATTCCTTTTACAGAAGACATTTGTCAGTATCTACCTTGATCAGCTCTTTTTGAAAGAACTACTGGCTGCTTTCTTCATGGTTTCTGTTTGGCATGCTGACTTCAAAGGTTTGGTGTGCAGGTTAATGTTTCTGAATATGGCTGTCTGAAGTCCCATGGGCATTATTGTCTTCAGGTAACTATTTTTCTAGGTTGTGAAATCTGTAAGCATGCTACAAAGCTATCATGTACTGACTCTATTTTAGTGCAATGGACGATTTTTTAAGAGGATGGAATGCACTCAGGTTCTCAAAACAGCTAGCTTTGACCAGTGGGCCCGATGTAAGCAACCATCAGAATTCAAAGTCACGTATCTGAGAGAATAATGTAATGGGTTATGTGGTTTGGAATGATTTACAAAACCTGGTATTCCTGCAACATTAAGGGCTCACACCAATTTTGTCTTAAGTAAATTTCATGTAGATTTCAAGAATGGGGCTGTATGACATGGTTGAAGCAGCAGTTGGTTTACATTTATGAAGGTAAGATATTGAGTCAAGGCCGGAGTACAAGAAGCTTGATTGTGTTAAGGACTTGATATTAGCATTTGTTATGCTCTAGCCGAGATAGCATGACCTCGGATAGATCGGTGGGCATTTTCTCTTAGATGACCAACTTTTGTAATAATTAATGTGCGTAATTAAATGGTCAAGAGAAGTAACTGCCAAGGTCCTAGGTGAGGGCGTAATGGCATTGACTAGATAATTCTAATAGGGCTAGGGCCTAGGTGCATCTAATGTGTAAATTACCAAGGGGCAATTGTTTTAAAAGGGAACTCCAAGATAGGGGTGAAAAAGGATGCATCTAAGTAAGGGCCTAAAATGTGACATGTGGCCAAGAACTATCTAGGGAGATTGGGGTCTCAAGGATAAGGATGAGAAAAGAATAACGAAAAAAATATATACGTAATAAGACGAATCCTATCCTGTGAGTTCGGCTGGGTGGATAATCAAATTGCCATCGCCCGTGAACGTGATGATTTAGAGTGCACAGCTTTAGTGGCAGCAAGGAGCCGCAGAGCGGGAAAGAGAGTAGATGTTTAACATTTGGTATCAGAGCTCAGGAAGGGGGAGTCGACGCGCAGCACGATAGAGGTCGACGAGTAGGAGATGCAGCCGAGTGGTAGGACTGGCTATTTGGCAGTACGTGCGTTAAAAAAATGGCGACGTGACTGCACATGAACGGAGGAATTAACCAAGAAAGGGGTTTAACATTTGGTATCGTATGGTGGCTGTACCTAGAGGATCGCCGTGACGACGGAGAGTAGTAGATTGAGTGGCGCCTTATCGCACGGCTGCTGACCAGGATTCGTATACGCACCAGCCACTATTCGTCGTCACTCAACCAGTCACCAAGCTTTGTCTGCGTATCGTCATCTCCACGCAAGTGACGAAGACATGGAATAATCGGTAGCAGGACCTACTGTAATTCGGAGATATCTGATAAAATCGGAACTGACGAAAAGCCCAGGGAGCATCTTTTCCGTTCGTTTGAGTTTATCATTTACGCAGAGTGGAAATCGAAAAAAAAAACTGTATATATATTTTACTTTGGAGATTGGCGTGTAGAGTTTTTTTTGAAAAAAAAAATAAATAAATAAAAATCCCTTTCAACAAAATGGAAGCAGAAGGGCAGAGTTCAAGGGTGAATCCTAGTGAGTCTAGAGCTCAATCAACACAACCAATGTCACATCAAGCAGCACCTACGTTGGCTGGTAGGATTTCAATATTAGAGGATGCTTTACAGCAGATTATGAACCAGCAACTTCAGGCGAATGCTGGTCAAAATGAGATTAGGGAGATGGTGCAAGCCTTGTCGGCTAGACCGTTTAGGATTGATAAGGGCAAAGCTCTAGCAGAGCCAGAGCCCAGTGTACATTCCTTAGAGCGCGCAAGGGTCAAAGTACCTAATATCGCTAATTATAGACCGGAGAAGTACGTTGGTCGGATGACCGAGCGCAGCTCTGATGTGATCGAGGTTTGGTTGCACAAGTGGGAAGAAGCCTTCGCCATTTGTGAGATTAAATCCGATCTAAAGAAAATCCGCGAGGCCACACACCTGTTTATTGAGGCAGCGGACAGATGGTGGATAAAGCAACAGAAGGATCAAGTTGCTCCAACCACCTGGGAAGGGTTTAAAGTTGAATTCAAGAAACACTTTCTCCCACCTGATGAGGAATCCCGAGCTTGGGATGCTTATAGAAATCTTCGTCAGAGGAGTCTGTCAGTGGCAGAGTACACTGACAAATTCAGGGAATGTGTGATGAAAATAACAGACCCTCTCCCTATGTTGGTTCAGTTAAAAGACTATATCTATGGACTGAACGACAAGATCAAGATGGAAGTTCGGGCTAAATATGTGACTACACTAGATGAATCTATTGCAGTAGCCCTGAACTATGAGGATGCCAGAGGCAGATCTGGTGGATTTGTGCAGGCAGGGACTCAGTATGAGCACCCGAGGAAAGGGGGATTTCAGAGGAAATGGGTTTCAAAGACAAGTGTCTCCCAATCAGGTGGCCAAACCAAGCAGGTGAAGCCGGTTGAGGGACCAGTAAAGACAAGTACCACCGTTGGGGTGAAAAGGAAAATAACTCCAATGGCAGCCTGGGCTTGGTCAAAGTCCTCGTTGACCCCTGAACAAAAAGAGAAAGCTAGAAAAGAAGGATTGTGCTTCGGCTGCCTTCAGCGACATCAGTGAAAGGATTGTCCACTGAATAAAGATCGTCGCACGGCTAGTATGATAATATCTGAATGCGACGTGGAAATGCAGGAGAGTCCCAGTGCGGAGCATATGCAGATGCAACTGGCGGGACCTTCTCAGAGGTTAGTACCTTGTTTGTTATGTGTATCTGTTGCTAAGCTAGTGACGAGTGCACCTGATAACATCCTATCTAAGCCCGCAGCAACGGGGTATACAACCTTCAATGATACGGAGTTAATCAAAATGAAAGGGCAAGTAGCCAGTCATGATGTCATTGTGTTGTTTGACTCAGCGTCAACTCACAATGTGATTAACTCCAAGCTCGTGAAGAGGCTGAAATTAAAGACAAGTCCATCTGACTATGCGTATACAGTCAGAATGGCAGATGGAAGTTCAACTGAAGTATGGGACCAGAGGGTTACCCAGTTGGAGCTTCGGATTCAGGACTATGCTGAGAAGCTTGATTTTGAAATGACCAAGCTTGCTCATGCAGATATAGCCCTGGGAATGGCGTGGCATTCTAGGAAGAATCCAGCCATTCATTGGAAAAAGCACGTATATCAATTCAAGATGAATGATGTGCTTTATGTCTTGCGAGGTGAAAAAGATATACCTCAGGGACCGTTGGTTTCCGTGATGGAAATCAGAAAGGCTCAAGTAGAGTTTTTATACCTTTGCACAGCATCGGTAGAGTCAGTGGATGAGTCTTCGGCTAGCATTGATGTTGCGCAAAGTGATGAGATGGCCAAGCTGGCTAATCTTATAACAGAGGAGTTCTCTGAGTGTTTTAGGGATGAACTACCTTATGGGTTACCTCCAGAGCGGAAAGTTCAGCATAAGATTGAACTGATCCCGGGAGCAGAACCTGCAAAAAAAACCTCCCTATAGAATGAGTTTTACGGAAGAAGCGGAGGTGCATAGACAACTGGAAGAATACCTCAAGTTGGGGCAGATTCAACCAAGTTTCTCACCCTTTGCTTCACCAGTGATATTAAAGAGGAAAAAGGATGATACGTTTCGCCTCTGTATAGATTACAGAGCATTAAATAATATCACTGTTAAGCACAGGTATCCGATGGCTCGGATTGATGATTTGCTAGATGCATTACATGGAGCCGTGATTTTCAGCAAGATAGATCTTAAGTGCGGCTATCATTAGATCCGGATTAGAGCCGAGGATGTGCATAAAACCGCTTTCAGAAGCAGGTTTGGTCATTATGAGTTTTTGGTAATGCCCTTCGGACTTACCAATGCTCCAGCGACCTTCGTCATGCTTATGAACGATTTACTACGTCCGTATATCGGAAAGTTCGTAGTACATTTTATTGACGATATCTTGATATTCAGTAAAAGTGTTACTGAGCATCATGAACACTTAAGAGTAGTGTTCAGTACTTTGAGGAAAGCCAGTCTTTATGTGAATAAAAAGAAAACTATACTGTGTATGGTTAGGCTTGAGTACTTAGGGTTCATAATTACTCCACAGGGGGTAGAAATGGATCCGAAGAAAGTGGCTGCGATACTAACTTGGCCGATCCCTCAGAGTCTGACCGCGTTGCGATCATTCTTGGGATTTGTCCAGTTTTATAGAAGGCATATCAAAGGATATTCCGGAATAGTATCGCCATTGACTGATCTGACCTCAGATAAAGTACCTTTTGTTTGGGGACAGAATCAACAGGAAAGTTTTAACACCATAAAACAAGCTGTGGTCACGGGACCGGTGTTAAAAATAGTTGATCCCCAGAAACCGTTGTTCCTAGAAACCGATGCAAGTGGCATTGCGGTAGGAGCAGTTCTCCTTCAAGAGGGAAGGCCAGTAGCCTTTGAAAGCAAGAAGCTTTCTCCCTCTCAAAGGAATTGGCCAACTCATGAATTGGAGTTGTATGCTGTTATCCATGCTTTGAAAACATGGAGGCATTATCTGTATGGTTCAGAGTTTTATGTGGATGTGGATCATGATACTCTGAAACATTTTTGTAAACAGCCTGACTTGAGGGGCCGCCAAGCTAGGTGGGCAGAGCTCATGCAGGAGTTTAATCTAACGATTCGGTACCGAAGAGGAAAAGACAATAAGGTAGCTGATGCGTTGTCTCGCATTATGCACAACCTGAGTTTCACGGTATTAGAGAGTGCTCTAATGACCGAGATAAGAGAAACTCAAAAAGTGGACGAGTTTGTCCAGAGCTTGTGGCCTAAGGCTCATGTGTTAAAACCCGGGGAAAGTGAAAAGGATGACCTGGCATCCAGAAAAGGCCAAACTTATGCAAGATATACCATAAGGGATGGTATGCTAGTTAGAAATGGCAAGGTTGTAGTACCTGGTCAGAATGATCTCAGGCAGAGAGTCATTCGACAATGCCATGATAGCCCGTGTGCGGGACATCCAGGAGTCGAGAAGACATATGATCTCGTGAAGCGAGATTTCTTTTGGCCAAAGATGAAAAAACATATTCATGAATATGTGACACGGTGTTTCTCGTGTCAGGTAAGTAAGGCCGAGCGGGTGAAGCCACCCGGACTTTTACAGCCCTTGGAAATACCACTAAGTAAGTGGGAGAGCATTTCCATGGATTTTATTGTAGGACTACCTGCAACACAAGGAGGGTATAATTCTATCCTTGTGGTGGTTGATCGTCTAACCAAGATGGCTCACTTCATTCCGACTAGAGAGTCTATTAGTGCCCCGCAAGTAGCGGAGTTGTTTATTAGACATATATTCCGTCTGCATGGATTGCCTAGATCCATAGTGTCAGACAGAGATGTCAGGTTTACCGGTCACTTTTGGACAGCGGTATTTGAGACACTAAGGACTGAGTTGGGAATGAGTGTAGTGGGGATCATCCTGAGACGGATGGTCAGACGGAGAGAGTCAACCAGACTTTAGAAGATATGCTGAGGGCATATGTGTCATTGAGGCAGCATACATGGGACAAGTGGTTGCCATTGTTGGAGTTTGCCTACAATGATAGGAAACATTCATCTACTGGGTTCAGTCCGTTTGAGCTGAACTATGGTTATAGACCAGCCAATCCGACTATAGTTGGAGTACCTCAGAAAGTGCCTAGTGCCGCGAACTTTGTAGTTCAGATGCGGGAGATGCTAGCACTTGCGAGAGCTAATATCCGTCAGGCTATGGATAGAGCCAAGGTGTATGCGGATGAAAATCGGTCTATAAGAGTATTTGAAGAAGGAGAAAAAGTTTTTCTCAGAATTCCTTCGCACTCGAAGTCGTTGACTTCAGGAGAGTGTGCTAAGTTATCACCTCGATACTGTGGGCCGTGGTTAATTCTGAAAAGAATAGGCAGTGTAGCCTATAAATTAGAATTGCCACAGGGGTGTAAGGTGCACCCGGTTTTTCATGTTTCACGTTTAAAGAAATTTTTACATACTGGTGACTCACTAATCGAAGGTGTGGTTTTGTTTCAGGAGATAGAGGATATTGCAAAGCGCAAACCAACAAGAATCCTGGACCGAGGAACAATGCAAATACGAAATCGGAAGATACCCACGGTGTTGGTTGCATGGCATGGTCAGCCTCTATCGGAAGCTACCTGGGAATCCGTGTACCAGTTGCGGAGAGCATTCCCAGATTTCATCATCGAGGACGCTGATGCTTGAAGAGGGAAGGAATGTTATGCTCTAGCCGAGATAGCATGACCTCGGATAGATCGGTGGGCATTTTCTCTTAGATGACCAACTTTTGTAATAATTAATGTGCGTAATTAAATGGTCAAGAGAAGTAACTGCCAAGGTCCTAGGTGAGGGCGTAATGGCATTGACTAGATAATTCTAATAGGGCTAGGGCCTAGGTGCATCTAATGTGTAAATTGCCAAGGGGCAATTGTTTTAAAAGGGAACTCCAAGATAGGGGTGAAAAAGGATGCATCTAAGTAAGGGCCTAAAATGTGACATGTGGCCAAGAACTATCTAGGGAGATTGGGGTCTCAAGGATAAGGATGAGAAAAGAATAACGAAAAAAATATATACGTAATAAGACGAATCCTATCCTGTGAGTTCGGCTGGGTGGATAATCAAATTGCCATCGCCCGTGAACGTGATGATTTAGAGTGCACAGCTTTAGTGGCAGCAAGGAGCCGCAGAGCGGGAAAGAGAGTAGATGTCTAACAGCATTCCTTTAAAAAATCATATTAGCATTCCTTGAAAGAAATATAAAGAAAACTTGATAGCTTCCAACAAATATTTTTACGTTCTAAGCTGTGCTAAAAGTAGACCCTAACACTGCGTAGCTTATATGTAGCGTGCCCTATTTTTATTTAAAAAAACAATATCCTTATCTCCAACTTTGGTTGCAACAAAACCTTATATTCTTTGTGTCTAAGACTCTTACTACAAATTGCAAATGGGACCTGATCTAAATTAACACTTTATGTGGCCTTGCCACAAGCTCACCCATCAAAATCAAAAGGCAAGTGGAATCCAATGCTTATGTGGCCTTGCCACAATCTTAATCCCATCAAGTATGTGGACATTGAATACTCCTTTCTTAACTCAAGGACCTTACTTTGTGCGTCCAAATTAGTAGGAAAGGATTCCCTTGGTATGTCCCTAGAGATTAAAGAAAGGAAAGCTTAAAATTCACATTGTTGTTACACAAAGAGATCAGTAACATCCCGGCGGCTAGTGCTCAAGAGGCAGAAGGCGTCGAGTCTCGACCCACTGTCAATCGTGAATTCAAGGAGTATTTTGCATCTCTAGGTCTGATACAGGAAGGCAATGTGCATACCATGAAGGTCCGGCCTCGACTAGCTCGTTTTTGGGACTAGCGTGCAGACCATCGCTCGACCAATCTTCAATTGAAAATAGACTTAAATTTACAGCTCTCTTTGAGCTTCGAACAATAGTTTCACAGCGTCGCTTGACTCTCCTTCCAATGGGTGATTTGATTTTAGACCCACCTCCACACCTCTCAGCACAGGGCTCATGAGTGTCCTGCATCCTCACAACCTTGTGAGAGAGGTCACCAAAATTTAGGGGAGTCCGGACCTTCCCTAGAGAGCAAATTCAGTTTAATTACGTGCAAGGATTCCCTTTTGGGAGCTTTGTGTGTTGCTTGAGACCATGGTTGACACGTACGATCACGTTCGATGCGTAGCGTTCAATGTTGGTGCGGTACTAAACGAACTTAAAAATCTTAGGCGTACGTCTGATGGTACGTTCAATACCCAAAAAAAAAGACAGATTTTAGAGTTTTGGAGTAGGTACTTGTACAAGCTTTAAAACTTGTACAAACATGTAATATAGGTGCTTGATGGAGATAAACCTTCAAGCATTACTTGATTCGGATTGCCAAATTCCAACTGCAGCAAGCATTACGAATTTTCAGAGGAAAATATTGAAAGGGTTTAGAATTGCAGATTTGATTTCGGGATCCCTGTGATACTTGTTAGTGGTGCTCTGTGCATTGGGCTTTGTGCCATTCTTCCATTGCTTCCCTTTGCTAGTCTGCTTGTAAGCAGTAAATGTGTAGCCTTGAAGAGCGTAGGTTGGTAGCATCAATATTGCCCCGCCCTAGTCATCCTTTGCCCAGAGAGTTTTGGAGGCTAGGACCGTGGAACTACTTAGAGATTCTGGATGGGTACCTGCTTGCTTTGGAGGTGTAAGTCCTGATTTTACAGCCTCGAAAAGGGGGGTCCATAGGAGTGTATGGCTCTCGCACTCGTCCCTTCTGGGGATTTCACTTCTCAGCTAGTGGGGAGGAGCAGTGGACCCCCACAGTGTTTGATCTAATGATGGGGCACTAGATGTTCAGCATGATGGAGTGGCTAGGTCCGTATGGGAGGGAACTGTGGGTCTCTCATGGGAAGACCACGTTTCAGTTGGGTTTTTTTGCAGATAGACGGGACTTGGGAGTAGCTATTTGTGTGCTTCGCCTAGGTCCTGAGGTTCAGCTTAAGCATGCATCATACGGGATGCTACAGCAGTGCATAGATGGGCTTGGAGTCAAGGCCTCCTTCTTGATGCAGTGGGCCATCAAGGTAGGCATCGAGCCAGTTACGCCACTAGTTCGGCGCCAGTGGATTTGGACTACTTCCCCCCAAAACCATCGACGAAGTCACAAAAGTCAGAGGTTGTAGTGCAAGCTCCTTCGCTCAAGAGAGCGTTGTTTTCCACCACCCCTGCCTCCCCATGAGTTGGACCATGGTGAGTTGGAACGTGCACGGTCTCCAGGATCGGGCACGTCAGCAACCCCATCACTTGTTACTTTACCAAGAGTTATAGAGAGTAGTGGTTGGCAGGGCAGTGGATTTTCTTTTGGTACAGGAGCATATGTTTGCCTCCTCGGACATTAGACGTAGACGCCACCTCCTTGGGAGAGGCCCGGAGATCTGGTCTCCCGTCGTGGGAAGGAGTCGAGGGGTTTGCATTTCAATCTCGTAGGCGGTTGCATCAGAGGTGTATGACTAAGGGGAGCTCATTACAGGTAGAGCAGTTTGGATGGGATTACAGATGCGAGATTCCAGGATTACGGATGGGAGATTCCAGGATTACGGATGGGAGATTCCAGGATTAGGATCTTGAACGTGGTAGACAACAGCGTCCGACCTTCCGGAGGTGCTTGACCGATTGTCTCCCGGATGTAGACTCATGGATTGTTGGAGGGGATTTCAACAATCTTGAGTTTGGAGAACACAAACAAGGGAGTGCTTTCTCCGAGATGCCCACGGCAGAGGAGAGTACTTGGGAGTAGTTTATCTTTTCGGTCTGCGGCAGGGACCCTTGGAGGGAGGCTGAGTTCTCTAGAACCCCTAACAGTCTTAGTTTCTCCTTTGGCCAGTGCCGGCATGATGTATTGCTTGACCGTCTGGATAGGTTCTACGTTGGAGGTTCCATGGGCATTCTTGCAGGGACTACCCTGTCAGACCACTCGTTGATTGTGTTTCATTTAGAGCAACCTTGTCGAGGGCTCCCACAGAGGGGGGTTCGCATCCTAGATGCGTTGATGCAGGAGGTGCAATAGATCATATCGGAGATTTGGCAGCAGCCGTAGGACACTTCGGAGGGTGGCTGGGCATCTTGGACAACCGAGGCGATTCGGAGGAGCAATGAGGAGCATCGCACCCAGGCTCTTCGTCGTCATTTTTGCCTTTAGGAGAGAGATTTGAGGTGTGACTTAGCCTCCATCGAGCGTCTCAGGGAGCAGGACACGGAGTCCCAATGGCTTGCTGCTGACAAATTTGAGTGTGCACGTCTAGAGCTTCAGGACATGGAGTTGAGGAGGGCTAAGTATTCTTACTATTCCGCTCGTGTTGGTTGGGTACAGTAGGGGGATAGGATGAGCCGCGAGTTGTTTCAGGCCACGGGGCCTAGGTCGGCAGGTGCCCAGTTGCAGAGATTGAGAGATGCTAGCAGCAGGGTGGTTTCGGACCCCCATGAGATTATGGAGTTGGCTTCAGATTTCTATAGATACCTTTTTCAGGCTGAGTCGTTGTCCCCCAAGTGCGGGAGGCCTGCGAGGCAGTATGGGAGCATGTCCCAGCTCTGGTCTCTTAGGGCGTGAGCAGCCAGTTCGATTCTCCCTTCACAGATGACCAACTTCGGGAAGCTCTCAGGGCACTTCCGACTCAGAAGTGCCCAGGGGAGGATGGGCTGTCCCCGATCTTCTTCATGAGCTTTTGGCCCTTTTTGCACCCCCCTCTTCGGCTGGCCTTTTAGGAGATCTTTGACTCAGGAGCACTCCCACCGTCTCTGAGGAGAGGTTGGATTTGTTTGATCCCGAAGGGAGGGGACCGCTCGAAGATTCGACAGTGGAGACCGATCACTCTGCTAGACACTGCATACAAGATCTTAGCCAAGGTCTTGAGTTTGCGGCTATGACCCCATCTAGTTGACATTATCCACGACACGTAGATAGGTTTTGTAAAGAGCGTAGCATCCTCGACAACATCTTCACTTTTTGGGAGGTGCTATTGGGCCAGGGAGGAGGCACAGCCCCTTGCAATCATGCTGCTGGATTTTGAGAAGGCCTACAATCGAGTAGAGTGGTCCTTCTTGGAGGGCACGATGCATAGATTAGGCTTCTCAGACTGGTGGATCAGAGGGGTCTTCGCCTTGTATGCAGGGAGCTCCATCAGATGTTGATTGGTGGGTTCACTGGGCTGCCCACTGGCTCCCTTCCTCTTTCTCTTTGTCGCGGAGGCATTGGGCTATTTCTTGAGGTCACAAACGGTTGGCCTCAGAGGGATGAGGCTACCGATCAGACAGGATGAGGATCTTCTGGACTAGGAGTTCGCAGATGATATGGCCTTGTATGTGAAGGGTTCAGAGGAGAGCCTGGATGCGGTCAGGGGGGCTCTTGAGGTTTATTGCACCGCATTAGGGGTAAGGATCAACTGCGGCAAATCAGTCGTTTTTCTTTCAGTGACTGAGGAGACCCAAGAGATTCTTCGGTGGGGCGCATTGGCAGGCTTCAGGTGGATCTCGAGTGGCCAGTCGGTGAGGTAGTTGGGATGCTGTGTGGGCATTGACAGCTCTGCAAAGCAGCAGATAGTCTTGGTCCTTGAGAGCGTGAGGCGCAAGCTTCTTTACTAGAGCTCAGCCAAACTCTCTCTGGCAAGCAGGGCCTTGGTGGGCTAACCAGGTCCTGTTGGCCACAGCCTCGTATATAGCCTCTTGTTGGTGTTTTCACAGGGGTTGCATGGGACAGTTGAGACGTTTGGTGGGTAACTTCCTTTGGGCAGGATCAGATGGCACTCGCAACACCAGAGCTAGAGATGCGTGGCAGACAGTGATACTACAACAGGCACAAGGAGGCCTGGGTATTATAGATCCAGAGATACATAGCATAGCCTTGTTGGGCAAGTTGATAGTCAAGGCTCTCACTCCAAGCATGGAGCCCTAGAAACTTCTCGTGCAGCATGGTCTCTTGAGGAACACCCCTTGCATAGGTGGTCAGTGTGGCAGTCGTCCCACAGGTGGATCGTTTCGGAGGCCCCTCTCACAGGGAAGGGCTCACCCCTGATGAGAAGTCTCTTGAGGGTTTGGCAGTGGATCTCAGGTCTCATCCGAGTCAGCCTTCGGTACACGGAGGAGTTTGCACGCCAGCCGCTTATCTAGCACCCGAAGGTGAGAGACGAGGATGGTTTGATGCTAGGGCAATGGCTACACATTGGCTGGGCACAGTGGGACAGTCGCTCCCAACAGTGGTCTAGACTCCCAACAGAGGCAGAGGCATGATTGGAGGCCCTTTCTCATCTGAGAGGGGCCGGCCAGAGCATGGTGGAGATAGAGGTAGCTATTTTGGACTCTTGGAGGGAGGGACTGCAAGTTTTCGCTCCGAGACACTGGCTAGGACAGTTCTCTAGGATGGGTGTACCTCATAGGATACAACTGTTCTTGCAGTCGCCAATCCCCACGAGCGTGCGGTTCTATGATGTGGGACCGGGCGGACTACTGTAGCCTTAGATCACAGGGGATTGGGAGATGGACGGGGGTGTTAGGCCAGGTGGGTTGGAAGAGGGTCAGAGTAGTGGGACGTTTGGGCAAGGAGTGGTCGATCGACCCTTCCTGCATCACAGACCTAGATGCCCCCTGCTGGAGACTATTGTTATGGGAGGGACGCCCTCTCAACGATATACAGTGGGACCCTGGAGAGTGGTTATGGCTAGTCGGAGCAGGTCTCTCAGAAAGAATGGAGGAGGTGTCTTCTTGTACACCACGTGGATAGGATGTCGCATCCAGATGGATGCAATGGCTTGGACCCCTTCATGGGAGAGACACTGCAGTGTGTAGCAAGTGCCCGAGGAGGTTAGATCCAGATTTTGGGCCCGCCCGTGGTCTAGCCTGCGTCCACGAAAGATATCCTATTTCTTTTGGATGGTCGCACATGGTGGTCTCCTAGTGGGCCCGTGTCTTGAGCAAATGCGGTTGGATGGAAGCTGCCATAGATGTACAGTTGGAGCTATGGAGACTATTCCTCACTGCTTATGGAGTTGCCCAGTAGCTCAGAGGATCTGGCTCGGAGCGCTTCGGATTGTGGCACAGCCTCAGAGCACGTAGAGACATTTCACGTGGGGTATGGTAGCTTGGCTTACAAAGGACAGGCCACGCCTTCTCCATAGACATGGTCTCGCCAGCTTATCGAATACACGGTCGGAGCATTCACATCATTGAGCTTCACTTGGCTACTCCCCCCCTTCTCACCACCCCCCTCAGTTGAGAGAGGATAGTTTCTGGGAGACGGAGGCCAGCATCACGGTCTGGAACATCTGGGTGGCCCGTTGCAGTTGGGTCATGGGCCAGCACCATGTTCCTTCGATGGCTAACACTGGTTGCCATTTGACAGGATATCATTTATACGTTGCGATCCATTTGGAAGTGCGACGTTCCAAGTTCTCGAGCTACCGACGATAGGCGGGCACATTTCTGCAAGGCTTGGCCTATAGGTGTATTTTATGATCTCACGTCGCGAGGGATTTGCTGGCTGTATAGTCCACCAATGTGGTTGTTAGCCTTCGTTGCAGAGAATCCCTAGGCAGTGAGCTGGGATCTCTAGCAAAGAGAATCAATGGTGAAACACTAGAAAAGCATTCATAGTAGGATTTGCCCCCACGGGTCCTGAATATCAACCAGTTGTATGAGGTTAAGTAGAATAAACACGAGACATTACGGGAATATATTGCAAGGATTAAACACTTGAACTCCCTCTGTGAGCCTCACGAGAGAATGAGCGACGAACAATTATTGCCACACTTCCTCATTGCGTTAAGGGGTGCAAAGCTGCATGATCATTTGTTCACCCTGAATCCCACGTCGTTTGAGTTGTGTAGCAAGACGATTATACTCTTAGATGACAATATGAAGGACAAGGCTCAAACAAAAAAGTTGCAAGTAGCTCCATCTGAGGTGTCTCATGCAGGCAAAACCATTAGTACGGGTGAAGTAGCCAAGAAGGCAACTCCACTTGGCAGGGGAGTGAGCATAGATGAAGTCGCCACCTATCTCTTGAACCAGGTGGCCCAACAATTGAAGGGAGGGTTGACAAGAGAAGGTCCTAGTAATCCTCACTTGTTTTTTAGACAAGATAGGTGTGGACTCTGTACGGGAAAGCACCCAACAAATGAGTGCCCTCACCTTAGAGCTAGGCTGGCACTCTACTATGCCCACTGTGTGAGATGGGGAAATCATGAGACAGCTTAATGTCAATATCCCAAGGCTATTCTCCAGCCAATGTATCAACAGAGGCAACCCTTGACCTTGCCAGCACCACCAACGCAGTATAATCAGGGTCAACTAGCTATACAAGGAGCCCCCTTGGCCAACCACAAGGACCACCTAGGGCTCGAAACCTCCCATTTCCACCACCTGTTTTAGGTCCTCAATGCCTACCACCTGGGATTATGCCTATGAACTAGGTGATCATTGAGGAGCCACTAGTGAATGGGAGGACCCAGACTATGCCATTCTAGCATTTGATTCCTAGCCTTACAAGAGTTTTGTGTACTAGCCCAGCCAGATAAGCGATTCTATCATGCAGGATGATCAATATATTTTGGTGTACCAAATGGCTCCCACCACGCAATGAGCTTGGCATACGAATACCCTGAACCGTAGGCCTGCCATTGAATTCTATACATGTCAAGGCCCACACCGAGCAAGTGAGTCTCCCTACAAGGGGACGGTCGACCAGTCTCAATAGCTTCTTAGAAGTGCGAAGGGCCTCACTTCCTAAAGGATTGTTCCAATAAGGACCAGCCCCTACCCGCCAAACCTCTTCTACTAATGTGAATGCCCCATTATGTTTGGGTTGCGGGCTGGATTGTCTGTACAAGGACTATCCCATGAGAAGGACACCTAGAACGGCCCCGTCCCCTAAGATCATCATTTATTTGTTGAGCATTGAGAGAGGCCAAGTGTCCTTAGTGTTGTTGAATGTGATTACTAGGGCCCAGGCTAGGGCTATGAGTAAGGAACTCCAAAAATCGATTGGGTCCGATAAGAACATTGCCATCGTATCTACTTCCACATTTTCAGGACACACCTAATCGGGTCTAGATCTTAGCAACCCTTAGCCCAAGGAAAAGGGTAATGCAAGAGGGATACAGTCACACAAGTGGAACTCAAGTCTGGTGGGTTATAATGAATATCCCGACCCCACTATCGAAAGGTAGCGCCTCGCGGAAGCACATGGTCCACGATTTCCAAGAGAAATTTGAGCAAAGGCCTAGACCTCTAAGGGCATGGATACCATTCATTCAAACTACTAAGCCCGAAATAGAGCCCCTAAAGCCCCTCCCACCATGGAAAAAGTGGACGAGGAAGGTTTAGGAGGCACATCGATGGGACGATCACTCCTAAGACACAAAATGTTTGAAGAGGATCCCAGTTGGCACCAAGCTGCATAGGACCCTGTGTCCTTTTATGGTTTTGAAAAGCCTCAGTCAGAAGGCCAAGAGCGGATTAGCCAACCTTGAGATATGGCAGAGCTAGCTGCATTCTTGTCCACGGAGGTAAAAACTCCTATAGCAGTCCTATTAAGAGGGAACCCCATCCTTTGGAGAGATCTCTCCAACTAGATGAATGGGCAAATGGTCACTCCTGAGGAAGTGGCCACTGAGGTAGTTGAAGCCCCCGCTGCAAAAGAGCCAAACCTATTAAAGATTTTGGCCAATAAACAACACCAATGTTGTTCGAAAGTGACGACACCAATGTTGTACTTTCGATCACCTACCAAAACAAGAATGATACGGTGATCTTGGATGGAGGAGACGTTGCTAGCATTGTTACCAAACAGTACTAGGACAAGTGGGAAAGGCTTAAAATCGAAAGCACTAATTTAGTTGTTAATCTAGTCGATGGAGTGACAACCCAGCCGCCGGTAGGGATTTTGAGAGATATTAAGATCAAACTTTCGGCCTCACCTATCATGTCTTGTTCATTGTAATGGATTTCCATGGACAGTCGGATGGCTATGATGTCATTCTAGGGAGACCCTTTATGCACGCTGGAGGTCTAGTCCATGATTGGTTCTTGAATCTATTTGCACAAGGATGAACAAATAGTGAGGGGGGTTGACCTTCAAACATGGAAAGCCCACCCGATTATCGGTAATTTATTTGCACCACTGAGTCTAATACCACACAAAGAACTGCTTCAGTAAATGTGTTCCATGCGTGCAATGAGGACATAGGAGAGGACCGAGATGAACACTCGTATGGTCCGTTGCTCGAACCTGCATTCTCACAGAACTCGATGCATGTCCTTGCGACCATAGACGAGAAGACAGGGACATGGATGGCGGCCTATGATTCCAAGGTGCCTGTGGCTATAGTCCCCTTAAACATGATCAATATATTGAGGGCACTAGAGGATGGTGAAGGGGTACAAAAAGTTAAGACGAATCTCCATTGGTTGAGATATATGGATGCCATTATGGCGCATCGTGAGTTCTCTTCTCATTGAAGAGCTAGGTTGGATAGAATCAAACCCCCCCAGGATCCCTTAAGGCAGAGGAAACCCCTCTACCTATGGCTAAGGCCTTTTTGAAAGCTAAATCCCCGCAAAAAGAAAAGGCCTCAAAGGCCAAAAGCACCAAGACTTCTTATAAGGAGAAGCAACCTGCCCCGAAAAACTTGGAGGACAACGAAGAAGAGGAGACTAATTTATGCTAGGTCCTCAAGCACTTTAAAGCTTATACGGTCCAAGATCGCAAAATACTTCTTGAGCAAGCTAAAAGGACAGCAGAGGAAGGGAATCAAGATGGTTACGATGGTAAAGTTAAGAAAGCGGACCTTGCTTCAGAAGGCAAAGACCCTAAATTGATCTACATAGCCGATGACCTCACTACTGAGCAAGAAGAGGCTCTAGTTTCCCTCTTGCATGAATATCAAGATCGCTTTGCTTGAAAGTACACTGATATGAAGGGTGTGCCACCTGGGGTCATATAACACACCATCCCTATGATGGATGATATTACACCCATAAATCCGAAGTATGTGACAATCGTGAGAGAAGAGATACATAAATTAATCGACGCATGATTCATTTATGAGATTGAGCATATGGAGTGGGTGTCCCCAATCGTCATTGTTCTAAACAAGAGTGGTAATGTCCTAGTATGCATAGATCTAAAAAAGATAAATACCGCAACTTGAAAGGACTACTATCCGCTACCCTTTACGCAGAATGTTCTAGAAAGAGTCACTGAAAAGGAGGCTTATAGCTTCCTAGATGGATTCTCTGGATACAATCAAGTATCCATAGCACTAAAGGATCGACACAAAATCGCATTTGCCATGGAATGGGGATTTTACGCTTCCAAGGTGATGCTCTTCGGGCTCACCAATGCTCCAACATTTCAAAGACATTATGATCATAGTTTTTAAGGAATGCCTGAGGGATTTCTTGGAGGTATTCCTTGATGACCTGTGTGTGCATTCCACATGGGATGACCATCTTAAATACCTATGACTTGTTTTCGAAAGGTGTAGCCTCTACAGGATCTCCCTCAACCCTCTGAAATGCCAATTTTGGGTTAAACACGGGGTCATACTAGGATAGATTGTGTCCAAAAATGGAATCTCCATGGACTACAACAAGATCAAGCTCATCCTGGAGCTACTTCCCCCCACTAATGTAAAGGGTGTACATAGATTTACAAGGAACATAGGCTATTATCGTAGTTTTATCTACAACTATGCTAAAATTGCTCGCCCTTTGTGTAAGCTATTGATCATCTTCCACTGGAGAGAGATTTACAAGGCAAACGGGCTATTATCGTAGATTATCTACAACTATGCTAAAATTTCTCACACTTTCTATAAGCTATTGATTATCTTCCACTGGACAGAGGACTACCAAATCCTTTACAAACTCTCAAGCTCATTCTCGCTTCAACCCCAATCTTGTGAGCACCAAACATGGATATGATATTCCATGTTCATATTGATGCCTCTAAGTTCGCAATAGAATGCGTGTTGGCACAACCAAGAAAGTATAATGTGGATTACTCGATATATTTTTCAAGTCGCCAACTTAATGATGTAGAAATGAATTATACAATGATGGAGAGGGAAGGCCTTGCAATGGTTTATGTTGTGAAATATTGTAGGCATTACTTGTTGGAAAACACAGTTGTCTTCTTTTAATAGAACACCAAGCTGTCCTCTATTTGGTTAATAGGTGTCCTATGATACAGAAAATTGGTATTTGTATTAGTACCCGGGGTGGAGTGGTATAAGGGTGGCGAATTTATGTAAGGGAAATTGCAAAATCGAGAAACTTCCACGTGAGAGAATATATGAGGGGGAGAGGGACTTTGTGAGGTAGACTTCTCCTCGCTGCATCCCTTCTCCCTTCGTCTCCCTCTCTCACTCGACCGCCGCCTTCCTCTCTCCTTCATCATCTGGCTACCTCCCTTCGTCTCTCTTCCCCTCCAAGCTCCCTTCATCTCTCATTGGCCTCCTTCAAGCTCCCTTTCGCCCCCCTATCTCTCTCCCTCTCTCTCTGTCCTCTCTCTCCCTCCCTCCCTCTCCTTTAATCAACGCAAAGAATGTATTAATCAACACATCAAGCATGTTAAGAAGAAATTAAATGACTCCACCCAAACCTCTCACACACCTTACCAAAATTTTCTTCACAAAAATAACGATTTGATGTGAGAAATTGCATCGTGAAATTCGTCATAGTGTGAGAGAGATTATTTTTTAAAGTTTGTGAGCATAAAGGGAGAGCAATGTGCTAATCCTTGCATGACTAGATGCATCACGTAGGGGACACTTATTCTTCTAGAGTTTGATTTCACCATAGTTGTAGGAAATGGATGCACCCACTTCATGGCTGACGATATGTCCCAAATTCCAAATGGAGAACCGGCAACAGGAGTGGATGATGATCTTCCAGATACTCGCTATTCCTTGTAGATCTAATCCCAGAATGACCTCAAGAGCTCGGACATTTCTTGGCCAATGGGTTCTCACAAGACAAGGCCCTTAATAAGGATCACCATACCAATTCATAGCTAGCCTGCTCTATCGCATGGGGAATGATGGAATTATGCACCGATGCATCCGTGAAAATGAATTTGCCATTCGGGCATCGCAGGGGGGCATTTTGCACGAGAGCTTATGGCTTGCAAGGTACTACAAGTAGGATTATGATGTCCCACTCTTCTCGTGAATGCTGCTGAGTTTGTTAAAAGTTGTGACCCATGCCAACAATCCTCCATACCCCACAGTTAGGATTATATGCCTCTAATAGGAGACCTTACAGATCAACCATTTGAAAAATAGGGAATCGACTTTGTAGGACCAATGAGTCCAGCAGCTAAAGGGATGGCAGCCTGATACATTCTTGTGACTACAAATATTTTTACAAAGTGGGTAGAGGCTAAGGCCACCAGGAAGGCTAATGCACGAATGACCGCTAAGCTCCTGTATGAGAATGTCATATCATGCTTTGGCCTCCCCCTTGAAATTGTGAGTGATTGCAGGACACACTTTGTAAATGATACAATCCACATTCTGATGAGCGAGTTCCTCATCATCCTTAGGAAATCCACACCTTACTACCCTAAAGCAAATGGTATAATCCAAAAGCTCGAATAAGAGCTTATGATGCACAATGATGTGCACGGTGGAGGCTAGTCATAACAATTGGGAATATAAACTCACAGTGGCACTTTGGGCATATCCAACGGCGTATAAGGTTGCTACCAAATGCATGCCCTTTAGCGTTGTGTTTGGGGTTGAAGAAGTTATGCCTATGGAATTCATAGTCCCAAGCCTCGAGGCTATTCCTGATAGGCTAGTAGAGCTTGAAAAGCTTGATGAGACAAGGCAAAGATCTGCATACAGCATCAAGGTCGAGAAACTCCACCACAAGAAGTGGTTTGACCGCAATATCCACAATAAGGACCTTAAGGAAGATGACCTAGCATTATTATATAGCATAAGGAATACGAAGCAGAAGTTGAAATATCATGGTATGGGTACATACAGAGTTGTGAAAATTACGCCACAAGGGTCATGCCAAATTGTGACTTGTAGGTCCCTAACTTGTGCTACCTCACTTACCTTGTGTGAAGAGCCTTAGGATGGGGTGGAGTATGCGCACGAGCGCACACACACATTTTATTGCTATCCTTTTGCAACACTGCTCCCGCTACAATTTCTAATGCCCATTAAAACTCATTATGGGTACCGATTTACTTGTTGCTAGATATGGGACTTAATTGATGACTTGTACTTTGAAAATACCTGAATTGGCATGAAAGGTTTTATTTAAGGGGTCTTTTGTTGTTTAATGATATCTTAGGATATATTTTGGCTAGTATTAGATGAAATCAGGGTTTTCTAGGTTCACTTGTTCCATGTTCATTTATTTTGAAATCATTTGTTCCAAGTTTACTTATCCCAATGTTCCTTTTGAATCTATTTCCCCTACTAGGTATGTAACTTAATAGATGACTTATACTTTGAAGATACCGAAATGGGTTGTTGAAATTCCTTTACCCAAACACCTGTGCCACAAAGGGGTCTTTTGTTAGTTTAATAATAAACAATGTTACATTTGAAACGAAAATATTAATGGTAATTAAAAGGAGTATTTTGAAAAGATTTATAAGCCATTTATAAAAGGGGTCAATCTATAAATGGCTTGTTTTTAACAATTTATAGATTTACCCCTTTTTATTGCACAACTCAAAAAACAATCCATATATATATTGAACCCCTTTTCTTGCACATCAAGCCTCCAAAAGACTATTGAACTTGAAGATAAGAAAACTTTCTATATACGACAACATAGAAATTGCTTTAAATACAAACACTAAAGTTTGCAAATGGTGCCAAAAGGCAAAAAAGTAATACATCCAATTTCTTCAAAAACCTGAAGTTTTTACAACATCGTTATAAAAGAAATTTCTTTCATAGTTTTTCCTCATTGATGAAGGAGTTAGCACTCTCAAGGTGCTCACTCCTAGTGCTCTCTAGGTAGAAGTTGTTCTTTGGGCAATGATAGTATTAACCTACTACTTACAAACGACTTTCACCTTTCTCTATAGCACATGGATGCAAAAGGTTGTACAATGATGATGCTAATATTTTAGTTTAAAAACTATTTTGAAAGTAAGTGTAGTTTGAAACTACACCATCTTGTTGGAACGTACACTTTGTAGTTGGAAATTACTGGTCATTTAGAACTTCTTGCAACAGTATAAGGTGAGCGTAAGAGGTTGAGTGGCACTAAATTGACTCACTAGCTACTACATACTATGATATAGAAGGCCAAAATGCTAGCATTGCAAGATAAGAGCAGCAACAATTAGAATCAGCCAAAGTAATGTAGAGCACAATTTTCACTAGTTTGTACTCTTTAGTATTGCCCAACAGAGTACAAACCCAAAAAAGAAGAGGAAAAAGCCATGAGTGAAATATAGTTTTTAAGTGCTATTTTTACACTTTGCCAATGCTAGCATCAATTGGTGCATTGATTCAAAAAAAAAGGGCATTGACCCACGTGTCGATGCTAGCAGATCGACGAAGTGCAAAAGTAGCACTTGAAAATTCTTTTCTCTTCTTTCTCTTCACTTGTGGACTTGTTGCTCTCCTTTTTGGGTTTATACTCTCTTGGGTGATGCGAGCTCTACATAGAATTGGCTATTAAAATTG
This sequence comes from Dipteris shenzhenensis, assembly GCF_047967505.1. Taxonomy (NCBI): domain Eukaryota; kingdom Viridiplantae; phylum Streptophyta; class Polypodiopsida; order Gleicheniales; family Dipteridaceae; genus Dipteris; species Dipteris shenzhenensis. The sequence continues at coordinate 6,278,280 of NC_141624.1, read as the reverse complement.
CACTCTATAGAAACCAAATTTTTGGAGGGGAACGAGATAGATGGATACTGGCATAGACCTTGTGATTGCAAAGGTAGGGGATGCTAGCATGACCTAGATGATTTCATGTGCAAGAATTTAGGCGATACTAGCATCACTAGCCAATTGTGGCAAGAATTTATAGTGCCAAAATAGTTTTTTGATATTTTAATTCATCATACAACGCTTTGTGGTTTGGTGTGATGATAACATCACCTAAAACATGACAAGCCATGGTATATACTTGTATACATACAACTAACCTACACTACATACTTATGTTCTATTTTACTTAGCTTAGTACATGGATTGCAATAATCGGTTTTACTTTGCCTCTGTTTTCTTTGCATTAATAAAATACTAAATGGCAATATTTTACAATCTAAAAGCTATGTGAGTTTTGAGATTTGAAAAGTCTTGTAAACATAAAGTTTACCCAAAATATGTACTTTTTAGATGGAAAATAACAAATATTTTTAAAATTGTTTGCTAGATATATTGTAATTTTTTCCTAAATTGGAAATATTATTTTCTATTTTCAAGCATGCAAAAGTTAGAAATTATCTTTTTCTAAGGTTTAAGGCATTAACGCCTTCATTTAGCAAGGGTTGATAGCTTACTATTCTAAAAGAGATAGGATTTAGAAAAATCCTGAAGCCCCCAAGATCTAATGATTCTTAAGTCCTTACCATTATACCATAGATTGAGGACAATCCTCCTTTGGATGTCATTTCTTTTTCAAATGACATGAATCTTGGAAACCTTTATGCACACATGGGCACAGTGCCTTTATGGTTCCTACACTTTTGGTTGTTTCTTCATTGTTTGCACCATCCCACCATTGGATTGGATACAAATAACTTAGGATGATGCCAAAGTATTGGATAATTTAACATTTATTTGATCATTGATTGTAATGAGAAAGAATCACTGGCAAAATTTATTGCTTTAAAATTTAAGAAATGACATAGCTCTTAAGAGCCTAGTAATAGTGGGCATAATACTCATCTTGTTGTTGACACTTTGGTTTGCACACTCCTTGGATGTAACTTATGGGTACTCAGTATATGGTGCTTGTGAATCATGAGGCCCAACCTTGTGTAGTGCTCAGATAAAGATGATCACTCTTGCAAGCCTTAGTGAGCTATGTACGTGCATGCTTGCATGTGAGGAAAGCAGATTCCAATAGAACAACTCAAAGGTCAAGGTTCCTATTGAAGGGGAAACCATATGATGATGGGTGATTGATTTCTTAACAGTTAAACAGACATAACAACAACATATGAACAAGTTGAAGTAAAAGCCACACTTCTATTAAAGAAGTCTATTACAACCAAGCCACCTCATCTTGAATTAAGCACTCAATAGTAGCAAAATCCTAACCTAGCAACCCATGTGAGAGAGAGTGTGTGAACCACACTATCACTCGTCTTTTCTACTCCTTATTACAATGCTTACTGAATTCTATTGTCGGCATGCTCAGCTCGCTAGACCGCTACTCGCCATTGATCTACCACCCTTAGATTCAAGCTACCTTTGCTTTAGACGAGGAGAATCCGGAAGAAGTCAACGAGCACCCCCATGAAGAAAAGGAGCAACCGCAAGAGCTCACACTTGACCACGATACTTAATACGAGGCCATCACATCATTCAAAGTTGTTGATGATGTGGCAGACGTAAATAGGTGGAAGAGAAATCTCTAGATTTTTCAGCTCACTCATAAGGACATAATGGAAGTACATTCCTTGACCGAGCTGATCCAGATAAGTTTTAGCAAAGTGGCGGAGGGAAAATCTTAGAAGAACAAGAGATGGCTACTGGAGGCTAGGTCCTTATCAGGTGCCAACTACAGATGCAACAACACAACTTCAGCCTTAGTGGAGAATTCCATTTTTGAACCACGAGGCTTTTTGGCATACATACTGCTCAGTCGTCAACGTCAATCAACATGTTGATCCTACGCACATGCTGTTGCACCAAAGATGGCCTTGGATAGATTTTGAAAGAATGCGAGCTTTGAATCTGAATATAGCATACAATTTTAATAAGCTTGATTTTTGAGAAGTGGAATCCTCCTATGCATTGGCGGCACAGATGGAGGAATTCAACACAACTTTTGTCTCTGTCCTAGATCTAGTAGTCATCACATTAATGCATTATTGCAGACTACTTATTACTTTATTGAGGGGCATTCCCACTTAAGAGTGTACCTCAGGGGAAAATCTTCAATGGCTACACTCAGAAATAGTCTTTGACCTCAACTATAGGCCCCAACTTTTTCAAGTAATGCGCGTATACCTCCTTGCCTGCAATCTTCATGGTCATCATATCCAAATCTTTGAAGACATGTTCGAGACACACTTTTGGATGCCTTTCCATCCATTTTGCATAATGTTCCACAAATTATTTGATCGGCATCACATCCTGAACAATGCCCTCAAGTTCAACATCATGCACTGGACACAATCCAATGATGGATTGTGAGTAGGAAGGGGTGCATGTTAACTGACACGGTTAAGAGTTCATGCAAGCATCAGAAGTTTGTAAAGATAAAGTGGAGAAGTAGGAGAGTATATGAGATAGGCAATATGATATCCGCCTTGGAGTTGTATGGGCCCAAGTTCTTGTAAAAAGAAAGAGAGAGGTGAAAGAGAGTACAAGGTTAGCCCTCCCTTCAAACGGTCGAATGTATAGATGGCCAAAAGTTTGAATTTGGTCTGAATCATTGTGTACTTGCATCTTTTGTACTACAAGCTCTCTCGGTCTCTCCTTCTTCTTGTTGAGTGAGACTTCTTGCTTTCCAGTGTGTGTTCCCCTCTTCTCTTCCCCTTCCCTTTTCACTCTTGTGGAATCACATTGACACAATCTAGTAGACACTTGCATTACACATGTTAGGCTCGTGCTTGCAAAGTTCTCACAAGGAGTTTCTTGGGAGTGGAGGCCCGTCGACATTCCTTTAAGATCCCTATGACACATGGAATCACCATCGGGCTACACAGACATCCAAGCAGCACGAGTAAAAGACAGCTGACACATCAGTAGAAATCTAAAGTGGCCACCATAGCCTTGGCTAGCTTAGTTGCAATCCTAGTTCCCCCTACAATTCTCAGTTGCCGATTGATCAATGGGGGCATTTAGCACATGATTTGATTTCACATACACATGCCATCATTGTAAAGCCTATTTGGCTATTTCACGGCATTGTACACATCGTTTCAGCCTTGTAAAGCCTCTTGGCTACTCATGGCATCATTTGCCACAAGGCTTGTAATTCAGATCGGATTGAAGATTCGATGATCAATTAGCATTGAGCAAAATGCAAAAAAGAGTACATTCTTATTCTCACATCTGCAATTGTCTACCTGTATTCTCAAATTTGCTAGCAGGTGACCTTTTTTTGCATGTACACTGTGAATTGCCTTCAAAATTGACGTTACAAATTGATTGCTATCATGTAGATGCAAGGAACCAATCCATATGTCTGCAAAAAACTTAAATCAATGTACTAACACTCCACATAGATGTGCCTTCAAAAAGTATTTTCCTTGTAGCTTAGGTGATCCATACCATCTACAATAACGCACACGTAAATCATTTGGATGAGAAATAGCTTGCTCCTTCCAAAATGCATATTTTAGTCTAGAATGACAAACAAGCCCATGATGAAACTCTCTCTTTTTTTTGTATGATTCTCTTTGTTTTGGAGACATTGCACTCTCAATTGCTCACTTTAGATCATCACAATCACTGCACTTTGACATTTTTTGCCTTTTTGGGATTTTAACATGTACAAAACTCTTCTTCCAAAGAGTATACAAATTGTGAAAAGATGTTGGAGCATGCCCTCTTTGCCTCTGTGTTTCTCCAATAGACTTAAACACTTCTTTTTTTGTCACTCAATTGTTTTCATAATAAACATGCTCCTAGGTGTGTTATCTAAACAAGTACTTATCAGATGGGTTCGCCATATTGCATGCAACTCAATACCACCTAGGTTGAGGTTCGTGCAAAGTATTATGCCCATTGGATATTCTTTGTATGGTCGATCAAGAGTTAAACACCATTTTTGCCTTAGTGTCATGCACAACCATAAAAAAGCATAGTCCTGGGTGCGTTATTCAAACAAGTACTTATCAGATGGGGGAGAAACTTTGCAAACAAGTCAATACCACCTAGGTTGAGGCGTGTGAAAAGTATTGTGCCCATCAAATATGATTTGCATGGTTATGCACAACAGTCAAAAAATGCGCTCCCATGTGTGTTATCCAAACAAGTACTTATGGGATGGGCATGCCACTTTGCATGCAAGTAAACACCTAGGTTGAGACATGTGCAAAGTATTGTGTCCATCATATGGCCTTTGCATTGTCGATCAAGCATTAAACACCATTTTTATCTCAGTCAGATGCACATTCGTCCAAAATATGCTCCTAGGTGTGTAATCCGAACAAGTACTTATTGAATGGGCGTGCCACATTGCATGTACATCAATACCACCTAGGTTGAGGTGTGTGCAAAATATTGTGCCCATCGGTTATGGTCAATCAAGAATAAAACACCATTTTTGCCTTAGTGTCATGCACAACCATAAAAAAACATGGTCCTAGGTGAGTTATTCGAACAAGTACTTATTGGATGGGGGCGCTAGTTTGTAAGAAATTCAATAACACCTAGGTTGACGCAGGTGCAAAGTATTGTGTCCATTGAATGTGATTTGCATGGTCGATCACACATTATACACCGTTTTCCCCCTAGTGTTATGCACCACCGTAAAAAAATGCACTCCAAGGTGTGTTATCCAAACAATTACTTATTATGATATGGGCATGCCACTTTGCATGCAGGTAAATACCACTTGTTTTGAGGTTTGTACAAAGTATTGTGCCCATTGAATATGATTTGCATTACCGACCAAGTTTTAAACACCATTTTTGCCTTAGTGTCATGCACAAGCATAAAAAAACACAGTCCTAGGTGTGTTATTCGAACAAGTACTTATCAAATTGGTGCACCACATTGCATGCAACTCAATACCACCTAGTTTGAGGTGCATGAAAAGTATTTTGCCCATCGGATATGCTTTGCATGGTCGATCACACATTATTCACCATTTTCCCCCTAGTGTTATGCAAAACCGTTAAAAAAATGCTCCTAGGTGTTATATCCAAACAAGCTTATGGGATGGGTGCACCACTTTGAATTCAAGTAAAATGGTCGATCAAGAATTAAACACCGTTTTTGCCTTAGTGTCGTGCACAACCATCAAAAAACACGGTCCTAGGTGTGTTATTCAAACAATTACTTATCAGATCGGGGAGCCAATTTTCATGCAATTCAATACCACCTATATTGAGGCACGTGCAAATTATTGTGTCCATTGGATATGATTTGCATGATTGATCATGCATTATACACCATTTTTTTCCTAGTGTTAGGCACAACCATCAAAAAATGCACTCCCAAGTGTGTTATCTAATCAAGTACTTATGGTAGGGGTGTGCCACTTTGCATGTAGGTCAATACCACCTAGGTTGAGGCCCGTGCAAAGTATTATGTCCATTGAATGTGATGCACATTCATTGAAACACACGCTCTTAGGTGTGTTATCCAAACAAGTACTTATCGGATGGGTGCACTACATTGCAATACCACCTAGGTTGAGGTGTATGTAGAGTATTGTGCCCTTCAGATATGCTTTGCATGGTCGATCATGCATTATACACTATTTTCCTCCTAGTGTTATGCACAACCATAAAAAAAACATGCTCCCAGGTGTGTTATCTGAACAAGTAATTATGGGATGGGTGCGCTACTTTTCATGCAACTCAATACCACCTATTTTGAGGTGCGTGCAAAGTATTGTGCCCATTCAATATGCTTTATATGGTCAATCAAGAATTAAACACCGTTTTTGCCTTAGTGTGATTCACATCCGTCAAAAAACAAGCTCCTAGGTGTGTTATCCGAACAAGTACTTATCGGATGGGCGCATTATATTGCATGCAACTCAGTACTAAATTCTTTGTACTATCATTTATAATTCTAAAATGTATAATCACAATTTTAAATTAGAGATTCCATTAGCTAAATGGTAAACATGAATCCATTATTGAAAACCCATATCCTTGTATCACCATCAAAATTAAATAAAATAAAGTAAAAGTAAAATAAAAGAGAGTAATTTAATAAAAAGTTACAACTAATAGGAAAAATATTCAAAAGAGACTAATATTTTTTATAATTGTTCCATAGGAAGATGGCGATAGATTTCATTCCTAGGATGGAGGTGATATTATGTTGCCAAAGAGAAGTAGTTGCATTGGCTAGAATCCATGATAGTGATCCAAATTCTCTTTGTCACTTCAAAGACTTGGCAAAGATAAGGTTGCAGTTATTGTATCAAAGATTCTTAGTGCACATGTTCAGCTAAAGCATAAGTGTGGAGATACGAAAGTACTTGGAGATGTTATGCCTTGTAATGTTTTCAATAAATCATTTATTGCATCAGATAGAGATAAGACTTATCCAACACATATCATCAAGAATACAAAGTGTAATTCTTTGGATTTTAGTGTGGGAGATATTTTGCAAATGATATCATTTGCAAATAAGAACATAGCGGAAGGTCAAGTTTTGGGGTTTGAACACTGGGATCAGTGGTCATTTGCGAAGATGAGGATTGTGAAAGTTACTGATGATGGTATGGATGATAATGCAACATCATTGGATGGTCCCTATTATGAGAAAGAAAAAGATTTGAGATGGAGCATGCAATTTTTAAAGATTAAAAAGGGACATGTGGTTTTCAATGATAAAGATAAGGTATACTACAATTTCAAAGGACTTAAAGAATATGCCAACAATTGTCCCTTCAGACGTGGATGATTTCAATGGACTCAAGTATATAAGTGACATCTTATAAGAAGTGGATGAGTTCATTGATACTGAGAAAGATAAAGAATTCAAAAGCAATGCCTTCTCTGGAGTGGATGAATTCTTGCATATTGAGAAAGGCAAAGACATCAAAAGTGTTGTCTCTTTAGAATTAGATAATTTCAATGCAATCGTCTATAAAAGTGACATCTTATCAAGAGTGGATGAGAGAGGCAAAAGACTTCAAAAGCGATGTCTTATCTGGAGTCAATGAATTCATGCACATCGAGAAAGATAAAGATATCATCGGTGAGTTCAGTGGTACTATGAAGGCAAAAGACTTCAGAAGCGATGTCTTATCTGGAGTTGATGAATTCATGCACATCGAGAAAGATAAAGATATCATCGGTGTTGTCTCCTCAAACTTGGATGATTTCAATGCACTTAACTATAGAAGTGATATCTTGTTGAGAGTGGATGAGTTCATTGGTACCAATAAAGCAAAAGGATTCAAAAGTGATGTCTCATCTGGAGTGGATGAATTCATACACATTGTCAAGGAGCGCAAAGAGTTCAAAAGTGTTGGCTTATCAAACATGGACGACATGGATATTGACTCAAATGGTCCAAATATTCCTTCAAAGACAAAAATGAAATCAACAAAGGACTATTCGGTATTTGACTTTGACAGTGACAAGATCAATGATGCAACATCCCATGAAAACACGGTGACAAATAAATTTGATGGGGAGAAGTATACAACTTCAAAAAAGGATGTACATAAGAAACCAACAAAGGACTATTCGATATTTGCTTTGATTGTAATACAATGAAGGATGCAACATCCCACGAAAATAAAGTGACAAATAAATTTGACAGGGAGAAGTCTACAAATGTACAAAAGAAACGGACATACATATGCATGAAAAGAGAGTCCAAAAAGATGTAGAAAAGCAACCAAAGAGAATAAGAGTAATGAATGAAGATGTTATGCCAAAAGCAATGTGATCTACATGTTGCAAGCGAAGTTGTATGCATTCCATTAACTTACTATCAAGGGATGTAGAGAACAGGTGTGGCAAAGAAGAGGGAGCAAAAGAAATGAATACCTACTCACGAGGCTCTCTTGCTTTCTGGTAAATGACACGAAAAGACAAAATTTCAAACAACAGATAAAGCCTCATATAAATGAAAAAAGTATTTGCAATAATGCATATCGCATTACTACAGGATTCTCACATGGCACATACTAGGATTTGGCTAACAAAGCAAAGTATGGAGTAAAGTTTAACATTCATGGAAACACAGGAAGGCCCAAAACAAGAGCCTCAATGGTCTTGGCAATAGCAATTTTACAAGACTACATTCATGAAAATGCTTTCTATCTGAAATACATCTTCCGATAGGTATAATTATTATGAAAACAATTGAGTATAATTACTATGAAAACAATTATGCTTAGAAGGATATTTATTAAGAAAAAAGAAAGAGAAGGGTGAAAGAAAGGAAAGGGAAAAAGACCAGTGAAAAGAAACAAAAGGAAAAGGAAAAAGAAGGGTACAAAAGAAAAATCTTAATTTGCCCTTAAAAAGTATAAAAAGGTCTTCTTCCCTTCATTCATTGTTATCTCAATCAACTGGAGCAAAAAGCAAGAAGTAGTAAGAGGAAGAATCAAGGAGAGTCTACATCCTATCTATAAAACCTTTGGCCACCTTAGCCAAGTATGAAGAATTTATATTCATGTTTCCTTTCCCTAAATATTTAAGAAAGAGAAATTGAGAGAGGGAAAAAGAAACTTTTTGGGAAGGAGAGGGAGGCCATGGCCAACGAAAGAAGGAGGGATGGGAGGAAAGGAGAATAGAGTTGATGGAAGAGAGGAGGGGAAGGAAGAGAAGATGAAGGGGGAAGGGGAGAGGCGATGAAAGGAGAGATGGCAAACAAAGGGGAAGGGAAGGTAGACGGTAGGGGAAAGGGGATATGGCGATGGAAGGAGAGAGGGCGAGGGAAGGGGGAAGGGACAGACGTATGGGCCGAAGGGGAATCCATGCAGGATGCTGGAAGGGGGGATTACCTCCCTCCCCTTATTCCTTGGCGGGCGCAGCCGCCAGGGAATAAGGGGAGGGGGATTACCCCTTCCCTTAACAGGGTGGGCGGTTGAGCGGAATGCAAGCATGTGGATTGCGAGTGGGCGGTCAGAATGCTCCAACCATCATCTTAGCGACATCTTCGCCTCTCCCAATTCTTTATTCTAAATATTTCATCTCACATTATGAGTCTGTAGTTCTATAAATCCCTCTCTAGTAGTTCGTCTTCTACATCTCACGCCCGCAGCTTTACTCTCAAACACGAACTTCCACTTTGCTCTCATTACCTTCCTTCTCTCCTCAAGTTTACTTCTTCCATCTTGCCCATAGCCTTAGTCTAGAACTTGAGTCTACTCCCATTACCATTCTTGCACTCATCTCACAGCCTTACTCTCAAACTCTTCTTGCATCTTGCCTTCAAGTCTACTCCCATTACCATTCTTGCACTCTTCTTTCATCTCACAACCTTACTCTTGAACTCTTCTTCCATCTCTCCTTACTCCCTCACTTTCTCTTGTTCCTCATTCCATATTCTCGTATACTAAAGCTTTATGGATCTTCGTGAAGTCACATCAATCCCGTGGAGGAAGCCATTAGCACCAACAAAGATTGGATCGCCAAGAATGAGGCGAATAGAGAGCAAAGAAAGAGACAACGAGCTCCATTAACCCATGACGAAAAGGAGGAGTTCTCTCTTCAGAAGCACCTAGAGAAGGAGGAGAGAGAAAAAATAAGTAGGTCTACTAGCGAAATAAATATATTACTTTCATATAGGAGAGAGCTAACACACTTTCTAAGTGAGGTCACTTTGCACAACACCCGTTATGGGAGATTTCCACCCCATGAAGCGCAAGCCATATGGAATCAAGAAAGTGCTATACACGAGAAAATTTATAATTCCTTACTTGTCTTCTGTAGTTTTAACTACATTGATCATGATGAGATGGTCTCAGCAAAGCAATGGGTTGAATCTAGGATAGAAATGACAAATATTTATGCCTTCCAATGAGAGGCTTATTGTAACTTTTGGTGTTTGTTAACACCATTATAAATATTGTGAGAGTTTGCTTAATATTGTGACTTTTGAAGGTGTTTGTTAACACCATTATAAATATTATGACAGTTTGCTTATTGTAACTTTTGAAGGTGTTTGTTAACACCATTATAAATATTACGAGAGTTTACAAGTGTTGAATCTTATCTTTTGGTGTAACTTATCTGTGTCACGTTAAATTTTATAATTTTGATTTCATCTCCTTTAAAAATCTCTTAAAAATTGCTTGTTTTTATGTTTTCATCTATGCTTTGAAGAATGAGTTTTTTCTTAAATTTTATCCAAAAACTAGTCCGAAACAAGTCCAAAAGTATCTGTAAAAATGAATTTGTACATTGACAAGTCCAAAATTAATGAAATAAGTGTTAAGAGCAACAATATAATCGCCCACATTTCAATATATTGCTTGTTATAAGGATGGTTTATAAAACATTGCCTTGGTGATGCATATATCCATTTATATCAATTCTCAATCTTTTACACATAAAAAATATAGATTCTATCAAAACAAACATTGCAAATATACATGCAAATAATGGAAGGAAAGAAATTAATAAATGTATTGACATGTTCTTATTTTGTAAATAATGCTAGTTGCTCACCAAATCTTCAATGGGATCAATGGAGATGAGGGAGGAAAATAGATGGCTATAAGAAAAGTATAGAATTGATCTAAGCTAGAAATAAATTTATGATTAGAAGAGCTTTATTAATTTGACCAATTCCACACAAAGTGTAGATGCTTTGAAAGGTTATTGCTCTCTTTTTTTCTTGAAGGATGTAATCCTAATAACGTAGTGGTAGTACTATTCTTTTGGTACATAATAGAAACCTTAAATTCTTATTGTAATGAATGACAATTCCAAACAACAAAGTGTAATTATACATTATTTACCCTACACAATATGTTTATCGTATATCTTCTTACTATAAGGCTATTATATCTTCTTCTACTTCCTCCTTGTTCAACATCCTTAAAAACTCTTGCATTAAAATAGCTTAATTATGATGTATAATTACAAGGCTATTGCTATTGTTGGAATAAGAAAGAGTTTTCCAAGTTCATTCTCTATCTAAAATTTGTCTTTTGTGATCATTGCTTTTATGTTCTTTAATGCAAATGAGATGATTTAATAATGCTTTTAATTTTTTATGTATAAAAGATTATGTGATTCTTAAAAAGCCATTGCTCCTGAAGCTTTGATATATTACAAGATGTATGGGATTTTTATATGTCAAAATATTAGTAAATTGAAGGCATGATCTTACAGTTAGGTGAAGAGCATGGTGATTCACATGAATGAGGAAATCTTATGTATTATTCCTTGTTTCTTGAAATGTATAAAGAATCGAGGAGATAAGTTAGACCTTTTGTGATCCTAAATAAAGACGTAAACTTTGCACATAGTTGTTCCTTTAATTCTAAAGCCTTCATTAGATATAAACATGTTTTCTTTCATAAGCTTAGTTTTTTCCTTAGTATTGCAAAATTGTAATGTCTTAATTTGTAATTATGAGAAGGAATTTTGGGTTCTATCCTAGTACAAAGAAAAAGTCCTAACATAATAAAATACATGTTGATTGCTTTAAAGGGTTTGCTAAATCTCCCAAATTAGAACCTCAAAGGCAAGCCTTTGCATACTTGCTACAACGAAGATCATGACAAGAAGCCTAATGCCGACAATGGCCCATTTTTCCATGTGAAGGGCCAGAGAGAGCGGTTAGAGAATTAACCAGGGATGAAAATTTTAATTGTGGGCAGTGATTTGGGCCAAGTGTTAGTTAATTTGATTGTGGGCTAGTTAGTTTAGTTACATTTGGTAGAATTTAATAGGTTGAAATGGGGTTAATTCATTTTTGGGTTGTTTTGAATGGGGTTAATTCAATTGTGGGATGGTTTGGATAGGTTGGAATCGAGTATTGTGCTATGAAAGGGTTGAGATTCGATGGAGGAGTTTGACCTTCCAATGACATCAATGATGAGTGCTTGAACACAATGGTTTTTGGAGATTTTAAAATTAAAGGGAATATGAGAATGGAACCGAGATGGAATTATAAAAATCTATAAAAATTATACTACGACGTGGATTTATATAATATTATCCTTTAAAATTAAATAATGTAACCGAGATGGAATTATAAAAATTATACTACTATTGGACTTATATAATATTATACTACTAAGTGAATTTATATAATATTATCCTTTAAAATTAAAGGCCGGTTAAACTAGGAAATTTATAAGTCAGGCCTCTTGATATTTGACATTGTAGCTATTGACCACACACGACGTGATAGTACTGTAACTATTGAGCATGAACATGTCATGTTCCTACTCTGTTCTTTGTGTCGATAGGCCGACCGATCTCTCTATGGCAGAACATATGGCACTTCCATGCTCCCCCAAGGGCAGTGTCTGCATTACGAGAGCCAACGGCTTCTATGGATCTTGGCTGGTTATGTGCTTGCTTGAACGAGGCTACCTTCCAATGACCTCAATGATGAGTGCTCGAACACAATGGTTTTTGGAGCTTTTAAAATTAAAGGGAATATGAGAATGGAACCGAGATGGAATTATAAAAATCTATAAAAATTATACTATGACGTGGATTTATATAATATTATCCTTTAAAATTAAAGAATGTAACCGAGATGGAATTATAAAAATTATACTACTATTGGACTTATATAATATTATACTACTAAGTGAATTTATATAATATTATCCTTTAAAATTAAAGGCCTAGTTTTGCCGGTTAAACTAGGAAATTTATAAGTTAGGCCTCTTGATATTTGACATTGTAGCTATTGACCACACACGACGTGATAGTACTGTAACTATTGAGCACGAGCATGTCATGTTCCTACTCTGTTCTTTGTGTCGATAGGCCGACCGATCTCTCTATGGCAGAAGATATGGCACTTCCATGCTCCCCCAAGGGCAGTGTCTGCATTACGAGAGCCAACGGCTTCTATGGATCTTGGCTGGTTATGCGCTTGCTTGAATGAGGCTACCGTGTGAGAGGCACCGTGCTCTCGCAAGGTCTCTTGTAATGCAAACATCATTACATCCGAACCCATAATTGTTCCGTACTTGTTTTTTCTTGATTGCTTCGATCATTACATCCGAACCCATAATTGTTCCGTACTTTTGAAATGCAAACATCCGAAACCAAAAGCATGCACATCTTGAATTGCAGTTCCAATGCCATGCGGATGCTGAAATAAAAGTATCACACTTGAGGAGCCTTTTGGGTGCGAGTGAACGACTGGACATAATTGAAGTAGACCTATTTGTTGAGGGGAGCTATGACACCGCCATCTATGGCTACAATGGGGTCTTCCATGCTGCATCTGCGTCCCTACAGGAAAAAAATGAGAATCCCTAGGTGATCGTAGGCATTGTGTTATAGGCTACCAGCTGGACTTTCGTTCAAATTTCGCTAAAGTAACAAAAGCAATGTGTAGATGGTGATTGATGCAGGAATCCGCAGAACGCTAAACATTCTTGGAGCTGTTGTTGTGAAGTTGCTGTCTATGAAATGAGTCGTCTTCTCAACCACTGTAGGTGCATTGATATTCCCTAGATTTTCTGTGGAAGGGCAAATGCTAGACAAGTCAAGCTGGACGTCTGTAGAGTCTTGCATCAAAAACAAAATAAGTAACTGGGTAATGCTCGCTTTGTGTATATCCAACTTGGAGCCTTTCTATGGCGTTTGTTTTAGCCCTCACCAGCCTTGTTTCTTCCTTCTTTGAATTCTTCATCGGCAGCCTTATTTTGCTTCCAAGACTTCAGCAAAAAAAATAGCTTGGGAGTTCATTGAGAAAAACAAGATCCATCTTATAAGTGTGAATGCTGCGGTTACCGTGGGACCTTTTCTTACACCAAGACTACCAGCGAGTGTCCATCTTCCAATATCAGTCTTAATAGGTCAGATGCGACTTGTTTGTAAAGCATTTTTAATACCAATTTTTTTGGATACACAATGATCCATGATTTGTCACAAATTGCAGGCGAAACTCATTTGTTCAACTTCATAAGCTCCCGATGAGCTTACATCCATATCGAGGATGCTATAAGGGCTCATATATTTTTGTATGAAGAACCAGCTGTAGAAGGCCGCTACATCTGTGTTGAGGCATGGATCCATGAGGTTGCGGAGCACCTATCGAACCTGTATCCTCATGTTAAGTTGCCAACTCACATGTAAGCTTCTGCAAACAGCAGCTTTCCATGACCAAGAATTTAACATTGCGTGCATGTTTTGTAAATCTCTCTCCAAGGCTACTAATGATTAAAAGCTTAGCAGTTGGATCTAGTTAATAAGAAACTAGTGGGTTAGGATTTGACAACTTTTGGTTAGAATTTCAAATTGGTTGCCATTCAACTTGAAGCCAATCGGCTCAGCACTTTTTTCCCCAGAAGATTGACTCTTTAACTCGAAACCAATTGGCTGAGCTGCTTTTCTTTTCCCAATCTCCCTAGTCTATATTGGCATATTGTTGGCTACGATCCATGACGAGATTGGTAGATGTTGATGCCATTGGTGAAGTTGTCACATTTAGTGCTTATTCTTTGGGAGGAAACCAGTAGCAATGGTTCGTTCCTGATATTGTTGATTGGTCTTTGATGTTGGTCAGAATGTGAACAAGGTTGACTGGTAAACTATGGTTGGTTGGTTATTTATTTGGGTGCATGATGCTTGTCCAAGGGCATTGATGAGGATGTTCGATGTGTTTGCTACTTTTAGCCAATTGATGTTGATGTCTCCAAAAATGAATACCCTTCTATCCTATTGATCCGTTTATACATCACATGCTTGTTGAAAATTTTGCCTTTAATTTTAAAATGCACCATGCAAATAGTGATGTCAATTATCAAGGATTATAAGGCAACAATTTTGCACCATCAATGCAACAAATACTGTTATTTGTGACACAACATCCTAGCATATATATTTGCCCATGTACATTATTTCTATAACAAAAATTGATCTACATATTAAAGGTATTCTTGAAACAAACAAAAAGATGGATTTGAAAAATATTGTTACACAAAATGAAAGATTAATAATTGTTAACATATATCCCAACAAAAAACTACAATATATTCATTGCATTTCTTCAAAATGATGTCACAAAATAACAACAATAACAAACTATATTAATATGTAACTCTAGCATTAGCATGTCAAAAAAAAACACCACAATCATCAATCTCACAACAAGTAATGGAATTGTTCAATTGCGAATTGCAATTCAAAGAAACAATGAAAATTTACAAGACAGACACAATTGGACCACATTTGGACTAACTTACCAATAGAAGAAACAACATCAATAAATTCATAGGCATATTGGATACTCAATAACATACATATATAATCTTTTTTGTAGAGTTTTAGCAAAAGGACAGTGCAATGCAACTAGCTACTACGAAGAGCATAAAACTAGAGAAGAGCATGGAGACTAGGAGCTACTACAAGAAAAAAGCAAGTCACATGGCAAACTATGGAGAAGAATAAGAGACTTATACAAAGATCCAATAATTTACTTCAGCTTGTTGAATAGAGTCTCTTGGGCTCCTTTAAATAGAAACAAGTGTTTCACCTAGTTGAGGTTTAGACCTCCCACTTGGTTGTAGAACATCCACCCACTTCTTTTCATAGAGTCTATAGCGACAAGTACGTTGGACATGTTCCATATGAACCTTGCATGAGACTCATGGGCCCATTTGTCCCATAATGTGAGAGCCATGTGACTGCCACTCACCACTTTAGAGCTCTAGTGAATGCTCTAAAGCATGATTCCTAACACCCTCCCTCAATGTAGCAGTTTGAGGGAGTTACATTAGATACATAGCAACATGCTTCCTAGATTATAAGGTTGAATGCCTTTGTATCTTAGCCATGTATAAGATGGGATTTTTATAAGCGTGGTTTGAAAATTGTATTATAAAAGATCCTCATTGGATGGTAATTATAATACCATACCTCAGAAGACAACAATGGGAAACTTGAAAGGACCGCAAGAACAAGCACCCGAAGAAGGGAACCTCCAAGCAGGTGTCGTCCACATTGGGTTGGATTAGTGGGATGTAAGAGTGAATCACGGCCTGCTGTTCTTGGCTTGGTCGTTGCATAGGCTATTCTTTGCTTGGTTATGGAGCACTTGGTGAAACTTGTAAAATCTCTTTGAAGATTGAATTTTAAAAGTGTTAACTATTTTGGCACATTCATTTATAAAAGGAAAGGACTTATGGTACAACTCATTAATCAATGCAAAAATTGATGAAGTGGATTCCACTACCGTGTTGCTTAAGGCTATTTCAAAAGTTTACCCAACCTTGGTAACGACACTCAAGAGTGTTCCTAATCTATCATTTGAGAATCTCTTCAATATTTGATGAAGAAAAGAGGGTCAAAGGAGTTGGGGGGAGCATCTACTTCAACTACAAATAAAGCCTTAATCATCATAAAGACTTTGAAGTGCTGTTTTTGAAACAAAAAAAGGACACACCAAGTCAAGATGTTACATCAAAGAAGAAGTGGTGCAGAAAATGTGGGGATCTTGGCCATCTATCTCGTGAGTGCAAAGGTAAAAATGAAGAGAGTGCAACGGCTAGAGTAGCCAAGCAATAGAAGCAACCATAGCAACTACAACTAAGGGCAACAATAGCGAATCAATGCTGTAAAGCTTCGTCAGATGCCAACAATATGGAGAACTGAGAAATCAAGCAAAGCTTTGTTGGTGTCCATTTTCTTTTTATGTGACTATGCGCCTCAATTCGTTCCTGCCATCACTTAGAAGCTACATCGACTTTTTCAACCACGACGCCCATGATCTCTGCTCTTTTCCAAAGCTTTGTGTTTACACGACTCAAGCTATGCAATTTTGAGAGGAGAATTAGCCATGTGTCATCCTTTTAGTGGGTGAAAACAAGATTGCCTAGAGCAAGTTTTGCAATTTTGAGAGGAGAGTTTGCCACGTATCATCATTTTAGCTCGAAGGTATAGTGCTAAGTAAAGCAAAGAGCTGAAGAATGAATGTTGCATTATCTGCCAATTCAGCAACTTTGGTACTTGCAGATGGAAAATTTTCTCTACTGTCGCTTTCTTTTCAACATTATGCGCATCGACATCCGTTTCATCCCGACCTCTTTCTACTGTCTCCAAGATTGCATCCACTCGAGAAAGAATGATCGTCATGATATTCGTCTTGGCTGGGCTCCATGGGCTCCCTCTTCTTCGGCCACAGCTCCAATTAGTTCACCAACGGCTTCTTGCTTTGCCACCCTAACTCTTTCGTCCAACGTTTGATGCAGTACGCTAGTTTTATGCACCTTTGAACATCGCAGCCTTGCTCCAACTTTTTGATCCATAGAACAGACTATCGCAATTATGCCAAAATCAAGTGTGCCTCTTATGTATTTCAGCACCTACATCCCTGCCCTCTAATGGTTCTCCCAGGGCTTATTGGAAAACCTGCTTAGTACACTAGTTGCAAAACTGATGTCCGGTCGCGTGTTGCACAAGTAAATTAAACTACCCACAAGCCTTTTGTACTTCACTTCATCGTCCACTAGTGGTGATGAATCCTCATTTGAGAGCTTCACGTCAACCTCCATAGGGGTGCCAACTGTCTTGCACTCACAGCCAAGCCAAATGTCTTCAGTATCTCTCCAGCAACGTCAGTTGTGAGATGAAGATCTGTTTTGGCGCTTGCCAAACTTCAATTCCGAAATAGAAATGCATCAGTCCGAGGTTTGTCATTTCAAACTCTCTTCCTAGCAACTACTTTGACTATGAGATCTTTTCTTCATGGTTCCCTGTTATGACAAGGTTGTCCACATAAAGGACCACAATCATACACCTGCCTCCTTCTCTATAGATATACTGATACCAACTGTCAAACTATCTGTCTCCTATCTCTGCTCTCACTGCAGATATCACTCTGGTCTAGCGTGTTAGCGTACTTAGCCCGAACTTCCATTTTTATTCGATCATTCAATCCAAATATGAAATCTTTCACTTGGATTGATTGAGGCAGGGGCTCGTCAACCTTCATTACACTCTCTCGAAACTTATCAGTGTATTCTGCCACTGATAAATTTCTCTGACGCAGGTTCGCCAATTCGTAGGCCCCCACGTTCCTGCGCTCCGTCGTTCGTCGATCAGCCAGCCCGTCGACTTGCGCTGCCCACAGGTTTTACGCTCCACGCCTTTCCCCGCTGCTGAATCTGCATCTCCTTCTGCTCTGGGACTTCCCTGCATCAAACTGACTTGAGCACACAGGCTCAATCTGAAAGACAGTCCATGAAAATTTTACAAAACCCGAGAGTTTTGTATGCACCTCATATGTTGATATGTCATCCGTGTTTCTAATTATGGAATTGGTATGAACGTATCCAATCTAGGAACCAATCTGTATCTAAGCAAGGAGAAAGAGTCGCGGGAGGAAGATGACGATGTACAAATTACTGGCTGCACTCCACGAAAATGACCGACTCGGACACGGGAGAAGAAAACCGAGATAGGAAGCAGTAAAGATTAGGGGCGAGATCCTCAAGAAACTAAGGAAACTGAGGAAGCAACCCCCAACCACCAGGCTGGCGACCATGTGAAAAGTTAATGTGTCCTTCGAAGTATCTTATTGCTCTCTATAACCTTGGCAGATAGACACACATGTAGAAGCTTGGATATACGGTGCATAGAGATGTTGCACAATCAGGTGGAAATTGAAAGCACAAAGTATATTCTAGCTAGTCAATCGAAATCTCAGCAAATTCTGAGATACGTAATGTTTTGGGCCCAACCATGGAAAAAAATAGAATTGAATTGCAATTCCAAGATGTCATAGTGAACACAGAACCTCACCTTGATTCCAACATGCCTCCCTTTCAATTACTCATCTTTATTTTCGAACACATTAGGCTTCACAAGAAGCCTTGGGGTCTTAACTTGTAGCTTGACTTTCTTGGCTAGCTCACTGATGGATGTATCCCCAGTGGGGTGCTGATTAGTGGACTGATTGACTAGTTCAAATCCTAGCAACAGCGTATAATCAAACCCTGTGCTAGCATTTGTAATGCTCTTGAGAGCTCTGTCACTAGATACCACTAAAACTTGCACTGCTTCCGTGATGTAACAGAGGGTTACTTTTTACTTAGGCTAAACTTAGGCTAAAAGTTAGTAGAAAGGCCTTTATTGGCTTGTAAGTGTTTTTTCTTTGTTTTAGGGGATACCATAAGTTGCCGCGTGGCATCCTAGGAGGTAATCCCATAAGCAATACTGCTTTGTACTACCGTGGGCCATACCTATATAAGGGCTTTAGTTGTACTTGGCAATTCATTCATGACTTGTACTTCATTACTGAAATAGAATATATAGCAAGAGTTCAATACTCAACTGAATTCTAAAAAGGATTGACTTCCTCCTGTCCTTGTGCAGCCCCCTCATAAGTCCCTGTTGAAGATCCATCCCATGATCTTCCTCCTCGACCCTTTTCCTAAACATAAGGTACTACACTACTTTAACTTTCCTACAAATTCTACTAAACTTAATCGTGTTTACTGTTAGTTAGGAGCAGTCCTTTTTGCATTGGTATCAAAGCACTTTTTGTGGGAATTTGTGGGAAATTCTTTCTCCAATCACTTTGAAATTTGGACCATCTATTCTTGAGCCTAGGGCCTACCTCTATGCAAAAATTCAGCGCCAGAAGTGCTCTCTATTGTGAGTTGCCACATGGCAAGCTCTGAGAAACCCTGATTTTTAAAGTGCTCAGAATTTGGGGCTTCTTACATCAGTGGAAAGCCCTTGCTTCCCTGATCATTTCCATCTATGAGAATCCTAAAATGGTGGAGTATTTTGTCACAACATTGGAGTGATCTTCTCTCTGGCGCAAGAAACTGATGTAAGTGACGATCTGCTGTTTGCCTACACCAAACTGAGTCATTCTTGGCTTAATCTATTCGCACTAGTCACATAAGGCTGCTCCCTAAGTCTGGGGGTGATCCGAAACTATTTGGAGAAGTTATGAGCAAATTCGACTAGCTGGCTTGGAAGAACTACTACAGATTTTAGAGGTACAATTCCATTTCAAGTCAGCTTTGGTGCATATGGTCACCTAGCTCCATGAATGCAACTGATAAAGTGTGATAGTGATCTGGTTTTTTGTTACTAAGAATTTCGAAATTCAGTAGAATAGCTAGCGCACAGAATTGTTATTTGCCAAAGGTTCTAGCAATTTCTAGCCATCCAGGTGTAATGTTATGAAATTCTACTCTTGATTGGCCCTTTGGTTCAGTCTTAGCATAAGGATCGCCTAAACAAATGGGAAATTTTAAGTTTTCTCTCAAAAATTTGACCTACAAAATTAGGGCAAAACTAGCATTTGGGGCTTTTGATACTGGTTCTTGATTAGGGCTTAAGACAGTGCATTTACTCTAGATTTAAGTCATTAAAGATGCCTGTAAAGAGGTCTACTAGTCAAGCTAGTAAGCAGCCAATGGGTATCTTTGATTCCATCCCAGAAAAGGAACGAATTGATGATCGAGCTATAGTTTCCAAGCCCAATGATCCTCATGTTGGCAATGTTCAAGGGGATTTAGCAGCAACTCCTCAAGTACAAGCATCCCTTAACCAAGAGCATATCATAAAGAGTTGTATGGACCCAATGCTACAGATATTCAAGGAGTTAACTAATGAGATTAAGACCAATAATTAGAGGATTGACCAAAGGATGCAGAACATGTCTGCCACTTTTAATAAAAGGTTTGACTAGTTCAAGAGAAGCCAAATTTATGATGGGAAGAGACATGTGGATCCCCAAATTGATGGAGACTCAAGTTCAGATGATGATGATGATGATGATTCTATACATGTAACTGAACCAGTTGGTTTTATGGCTTCTGCCCGAAGGACCTATCACTCTAGTGGAGTTACAGCTCATATGGATAAGGATTCAGCACATGGTAAGACTCCTTATAATAACAGTTCAGCACAGCTGAAGAGTTGTGTCAAAAATTCCATAAATATAAGTTCCTACCAGTAGACCTTAGGGTAGCAATGACATTCCAGCAATATATACAAACAGTTAAATCTATTGAACCAAAAGGACATGTTCATCAAGACAAAGATATGAAAGACAAGATTATACTTCCTAAGTTCAAAGGTGATTCTAGCTCTCCTGAGGAATTGGAGGAATGGCTCAACAAGATGGATGACTACTTCCTTCTATATCCAAAGGGTGATCAAGGTAAAATCAGATTTGTTGTTCTTCATTTGGAAGATTATGCCCACTCTCAGTGGAGGCATCTACAACAAGAAGGGTTAACTTTTAATGCTTGGGATGAATTCAAGGCTGAAATGCTTAAAACTTTTATATCTCCTTTCACTAGAGATCAATATATTTGTAAGTGGTATGATCTTACTCCGCAAGGATCAGTGAAAAATTATATCAAACAGTTTTGGAAATTGGCTCTGTTTGTTCATGGTATTGATGAAAGAATTAGAATGCTCAAGTTCATCCATGGTCTGCACCCTAGTATTGCTTTAGATGTTGTAGCTCAAAAGCCCAATTCTCTTAAAGAGGCCATGCAGTTGGCAGAGCTTTATGAACCCAAATACAATTGGAAGGAGAAGACTTTGGGTATTGGTCACTTTGGAACTAAGCCTATGGTCAAAGGGGTTTCCAATGATGAAAACAAACTTCCTGCACCTGCTACAACTCCTTCTATTTCTAGGTTCCCCACAGTGTATGGCAGTGGCATGGGACAACCTAAGGCTTACAAGGCTACAGATGTAAAGTCATCCTTTAAACCCACTCCAAAGGATGATCTGGGTGATAAAAGAAACAAGTTGGTTAAGCAGTTATCTCAAGCAATTATTGATGACAGGAAGAAGAAGAATTTGTGCTACCTTTGTGGTGAGAAGTGGACCCCTGAACATAGGAATGTGTGCAAAGCAAAAACAGGAGCAAAGTCGAGCTTGATTCTAGAGATTGATGAGGACTTATCTCCTAATACTTCTGCAACAGAATCTGAATATCAAGACTGTGTGAATGAAGGCCTTGATGATGATGAGGATCATAGTTCCAAAAAGAGGACCACCTTTCCCTTTGATCCAGGTGGGTTATCCATGTTTAACACCATGCTTATGGATGATAGTTTGCCAAGGTGCTCAAATAGATCTAAACAATGGAACATTGAAGTTGTTGAAGGTTATGAGGATGAGATCAGAAATTCTAGTGGAAATGATGCTGTTGATGATGATGAAGTGTACTGGGATACACAATCAGTTGTGTATAGCATATCTCCTGATGTTTTTATGGGCTGCAAGGGCTCTCAAACCCTTAAGTTAAAAGGAACAATCATTAATAGACCAGTCTAGATTTTGGTTGATAGTGGGAGCACTCATAACTTCATTAATGCAAAGACACTTCAAACAGTGAGGTTATGCCCATCCACTTTGGATCATGGGATCAAAGTTGAGGTGGCTAATGTTCAACATTCCCACAATAAGCAATATTGTCAGGCTGCTCAAGTGCAACTTTTTCACGACTATACTTTTCATGGAGATCTATTTGTCTTGGAAATGGGACCTATTGACATTGTCCTTGGTTGTGAATGGTTGAGAACCTTGGGAGAATTCTCCATGGACCTTAGCAGGCTGTATATGAAGTTTATCCATGAAGGTAAGAACATCACTTTGATGGGTCACCGATCTCCTAAATTGTCCTTATTTTTTGCAAGAAGAATGGCCAGAGACCTATGGCCAGAGACCTCAAAAGTGTTTGTGGAGTCTATGCTATTTAGTTGACCAAGTCTCAAGAGGGTAATGGGTTGTTGGTGGAGGATAAAGACATGCAGTCCCTATTACATCAATACTCTGATGTATTTGCTGATCTTCCCAACCATCTCCCTCTCATGAAAGATGTGGATCATGTAATTGTGTTGGAGCTAGGATCTAAGCCAATCAACAAAGCTCCATACAAACTTTCTAGAGCTGAAAGGGAAGAGGTGGCAAGGCAAATAAAGGAACTCCTTGACAAGGAATTTATTACACACAGTTAGTCACCCTTTGCCTTTCCTGTGTTATTGGTTAAGAAGAAGGATGGCTCATTTAGAATGTGTATTGATTTCAGGGATTTGAACAAAATGACAGTTAAGAATAGGTTTCCTATACCTAGAATTGATGATCTAGTGGATGAGCTTAGAGGGGCAAACTACTTCACAAAGATTGACTTAAGGTCAGGCTATCATCAAATAAGGATGAAGGAGGGAGATAAACATAAAACTACCTTCAGGATAGAACGTGGGCTTTATCAATTCAAAGTGATGGCATTTGGTCTAACCAATGTACCTGCAACTTTCTAGGCCCAATGAACAAGGTATTGCAGCCTTTCCTCTATAAATTTGTGTTGGTATTCTTTGATGATATATTGATCTACAAAAAAACGAAAGAAGAGCATTTATTGCATGTCCAGCAAGTATTGGAAGTATTGAGGACACGTTTGTATGCCAAATCAAGTAAATGCACTTTCATGGTGGTTGAAGAAGTGGAATATTTGGGCCATATTGTCAGTAGTAGTGGCATTAAGGTGGATCCCAGCGAGGTAAAGTGTGAAAAGGATTGGCCTATACCTTAGAAGATCACCCAGTTGAGAGGGTTTCTTGGTCTAGCATCATTTTATAGAAGGTTTATAAGGCATTTTGCCAAATTGGCAACTCCTCTCACTGATCTTCTAAAAAAGAATGCTTTCCAATGGTTTGACAATGCCAATAAGAGCTTTGAAGCATTAAAGGAGGCATTAACTTCAGCACCTATCTTGGTATGTCCTTATTTCTCTCAACCTTTTATAATTGAGGCTGATCCTAGTGGAAGGGGCATTGGAGCTGTCCTAAAGCAGAGTCATGGAGTTATTGCCTTTGAAATTCAGACATTGGATGACAAGGAGTAAAGTTTCCACATTTATGACCAAGAGATGTTGGCAATACTTCATGCAACCAAAAAGTGGCACCACTACATCTATGGTAGACATTTCAAGGTCAAGAGTGATCATAAGACTCTCATATATTTTCTATCTCAGTCTTCTCTATCACCCAAGCAAAGGATGTGGCTATCCATTGTGCAAAACTATGACTTTGACATAGATTATAAGATGGCAAAGAAAATATTGTGGCAGATTCTCTTTCCAAGATACCTCAAGCAGCTGTGTGTATGTTCCAAGACTTTCAAGATCCTGATTGTCAGCAATATCCCAATTTCAAGTTGCACAATGGGCTCTTGAGGTATAATGATAGAATATTCCTTACTGAAAATTCCTCCTATAAGCTGCTAATCTTGTAGAAATTTCACTCATCTCCTATGGCTGGGTATATAGGCCTCAACAAGACGTATGATAAGGTAAAACATAGTTTTTACTGGAAGGGGCTTTGGAAGGATGTTCTTGCTTATGTACAAAGCTGTAAGCCCTGTCAACAAAACAAAGAATTGACAGCTGGTCTACTACAACCTCTGCCTATACCTCAAGGTAAATGGACACATATCAACATGGACTTTATTATAGGTCTACCAGTGACGTCTAAGGGTTGGAATAGCATCTTTGTGGTTGTTGATAGACTTACTAAAGCTACCCACTTCATTCCTACTAAGACACAATTTACAGCATCTAAGGTGGCTAAGCAATTCATGGAGAATGTGTTTAAATAGGAAATTGTGAGTGATCGTGATGCTAAGTTCATGGGGTATTTTTGGAAAGAGCTTTTCAGTTCTATGGGAATACTTCTTACCCCAAGTACAGCAGATCACCCTCAAACTGATGGACAAAAAGAGAGGGTTAACCGCTGGCTAGAAGAGTATCTAAGGCATTTTTGCTTTGAGACTCAAGCATCGTGGGACCAATGGTTGCATCTAGCTGAATTTTGTTATAATACCACCAAGCACACTTCAATTGCTATGAGCCCTTTTGAAGCCATCTTCCATCAACCATTATTGATCAAGCATTGACCAGCCAGCAAGCCAAGGATGATTTGGCTCACATGACTACTCTATTACAGCAACTATTACAGCAATGTAAAGATAATATGGTAAGGGCCCAAGCAAGGATGAAGGATTATGCTGATAAGCATAGGAGTGATCTTCATTTGGAAGAAGGGGATTATGTATTTCTCAGATTACATAAGTCTAGGCATGCTTCTTTGAAAGGTAATACCAATGTTAAACTTGCTCATAGGTATTATGGACCTCACAAGGTTTTGAGGAAAGTGGGGGAAGTGGCTTATGAGTTGGAACTTCCACCATCCTCTAGAATGCACAAAGTATTCCATGTATCACTGTTCAAGAAGTATTTGTGGCCTAGGGAGCAAGTTATGGAAGAGCTACCTCCTATGGATGAAGAGGGCCAAATTGAGTATATACCTGAGAAGACCCTTGGATTTAGAGATCATGTGTTGAGGAACAAGTCCTACACGGAATATCTTATCAAATGGAGAGGTCTACCTGATGAGGAGTCTTCTTGGTAGCCATCTACAATTGTGGAGCAGTACCCTCAATTGCTTAGCTAAATTCTATGGCCAAAATTGTGTCTTTATGAGTAGATTTGATTCTCTTGTTATATGGCATATATGGACATATTGCAGCCAGCATTCACTATCCTTTCTCAGATCAGCATGTCTCTCACTGGATTATATGATCAGATCCGTTATATTGGACAGCATAGCTCTTCCACCCGATTGCTTGATTTCTTGGGAGTATTATATGATCCATTTACAGATCAGCATGCCTACAGGGAGGTATTGGACTGAGAAACTTCATTGTTCAGCTGATATGACCAGAATTGAGCTGTTCAGGTTTACAAGGTGCATTGTATGTCCAGGTTATAGCCTTTTCAAATTTGAGGACAAATTTCTATTTGAGGAGGGAGGATTCTAACAGAGGGTTACTTTTTACTTAGGCTAAAAGTTAGTAGAAAGGTCTTTATTGGCTTGTAAGTGTTTTTTCTTTTTTTAAGGGGATACCATAAGCTCCCACGTGGCATCCTAGGAGGTAATCCCATAAGCAATATTGCTTTGTACTACCATGGGCCATACCTATATAAGGGCTCTAGTTGTACTTGGCAATTCATTCATGACTTGTACTTCATTACTGAAATAGAATATACAACAAGAGTTCAATACTCAGCTGAATTCTAAAAAGGATTGACTTCCTCCTATCCTTGTGTAGCGCCTCACAAGTCCCTATTGAAGATCCAGCCCATGATCTTCCTCCTCTACCCTTTTCCTAAACATAAGGTACTACACCACTTTAACTTTCCTGCAAATTCTACTAAACTTAGTAGTGTTTACTGTTAGTTAGGAGCAGACCTGTTGCATGTGACTTTTCTCTTGAAAGCACAAGTTCCTTCTAATTCTTGCTGAAGCATACTATTTTGAATATGCCGTTTAATCAAGCATGATTTCATGGGTTTGCCTTCACAACGTTGAGCTTGCATTTTGAGTGAAATTTGCAAGTTTCATCAATTGGTAGGTTGTGTGAAAAATGTTGGCATCAACACACTTCCAAGGAAATTTTTGTGATTGATGGAAGCATTGGCAAGCACATTGGAGAATCTAGTGTTCAGACTAAAGAAGCTTATGTTTTGGTTCGATTTTGAATTGAATAAACTAATGGATCCCACAAGAGGCAAGACAGATTTGTAGATAGTCGTGTTACTTATGCCTTGTGTAGGAACCTTAATCTTGAATCCTTGAAATATAGTGGAGCTTCCCCATGAACCTCCCGGCACCATGTCCGGCACCATGTCGGAGGGATGCAAGCCCGAGCATATTTACAGAGCAAGATGCTAGAGTTAAAAATTCACTCTATAATTTTTTTGAGGTTGGCTTCACTATGTCACAAAGAATAAGCAGCAGTAAGTGGGGAGTGTTGCAAGTGAAGCCAGTCAAATATAAGAAAATGTTCTACCATTGGAAACGAGGTGTTTGCTCCCTGCGAGCCTTCCGTCTTTGAGATTGTATATCTTCAATTTGAAAGATTGGGTTCAGTTTCTCAAGCTTTAGCATCTTCAACAATGATGCAAGACCATGGAACTAGGCAAGCTGTGGCTATACGTAGCAATCATATTGCTATTGGTTTATCAAAAGGCAATGTCCTCCTTGCACCCATGAAGAACAATGCAGCAAAATAAAGAGATTCCATTGACACCAACGTCATGCTTTTGAAAAACATTAATTAAGGATTTTGATTAATGACTGTTATATCAGCTTATTTAAATAAAATTGGCATGCTCTCCTTGCCATGCAAGTGTCTAGTCAAATAGCAAGATTAGTTGCTGCAAAAGGACCAAATGAGTAACTCATCAAAGGTAAACGTTTTATATCTCAATTATAGAAAGCAAAATAGAGAACTGAGTTGAAAGAAGAATAGAGAACCAGAATTGAAAACAAAAGCTAATGAGAGAGGGGCACACTCTCTTAATTCATAAATAACAGGAGAGGAAGTGTGCCACCTCTCCCCATACATCGCCTATACATTTTATAAAAAAAAAATCTTAATTTGTGCATATCATCTTTGCCCAAGTGCCATGATAATCTTTTCTATATTGTTCCAATTTTACCAGATGTGTCTGAAGAGAATTTGAAAACTTTCTCATTTCACATTTCCTATAAATTTATAATTTTAACTAACCAATTCTTTATTTCTTTATGCATGTTCTTAATGGCGGTGAGTGAGCACTACAGAGTCAAAAGAAATGATCATGGTGGATGCAAATTAATGAAGAATAATACCAACATTCATGCCATTGTAGTCCATCTCATTATATCTTAAAGGTCACAATGATGATTACTTACATGCTATTGAAAAGAGAAGTCAAAGGCTCATGCAACCAATCGTTTACTCATGTAATTGTTCAAATTCAAATTTTAAAACATGCTAATCTTTGTCCATGAATAATAAAGGTACTATCCTCGATATTTACATGGAGGATCAGGTCCAATGGACTCGATGTTGTGTCTTATCTCAAAAATTTTTTGACTTCTTTTTCTACCTCCTTTAACAAAAAGCTAAAGTTTAATTATTGTTCCAAATTAGCAATTAGATATAAAAGATTGTGTTTAGGGCAACTTTATTTGGTACCATTGATTGATTGCTTAGGCATTTAAAACGAAATCTCGTCAAGGATGATAACTTGGTCATATTACCCATATGCATTAGTATATCAACTATAATGCACTTGAGCCAAAATTTCAACATAGCATGGGGTCATGCATTGCTAGTTTTATGGCTAAGGCATCTCAGACCTCCTCTTTGGTCGACACATGGCAAATTTGTTTGGTTCCTTTTAAACCCTCTTATCCTTTGTCTCCATTTGACACATCAATGCTTGCATTGATTGAGCTCCAAAGAGTTCTATCAATCACTCCAAAGAAGGTTCTAATCGAGTTTGCCTTGAGTTCTTTCACTAATTAACTTCTGCAAGCTCTCCCATGGAAAAAGTCTACACTGACATTGGGAAATTATCTGGCAAAGGCTTTCACACGTGGCGACTGGAAGTAAAATCTTGCCAAATGGGAAAAGGTATTTGGCCATATGTTATGGGCACAAAGATGATCAACTGTTTGCAACCAATGAGGTGGAAGATGATGAACGATTGCAATCGATCATCATGCAGTATCTCCACAAAAGTCTCATTCATCATATCGATGAGCTTAAAATTGCGAAGGAAAAATGAGAGGAATTAGAAACATTAAATGGAGCACTTAATGAAAGTTTTAAAATTTCTTTGAAGATTGAATTCTTTGAATTGTACTTTAAAAGTGTTGACTACCCAGCCTTTGTAACGACACTCAAGAATGTTCCCAATCTATCATTTGAGAATGTAATCTCCACTATTTGATGAAGAAAAGAGGGTCAAAGGAGTTGGGGGGAGCATCTACTTCAACTACAAATATATCCTTGATCACCCCATAAAGACTTTGAAGTGCTCTTTCTGCAAAAAGAAAGGACACACCAAGTCGAGATGTTACATCAAATAAGAAGCGGTGCTGAAAATATGGGGATCTTGTGCAAAGGTAAAAAGGAAGAGAGATACATGGTATTATAATTACCATCCAATGAGGATCTCCTATAATAAAAATTTCAAACCACTCTTATAAAAATCCCATGTTGCACATGGCTAAGATACAAAGGCATTCAACCTTATAATCTAGGAAGCATGTTATTATGTAGCCAATGTACTCCCTAGAATTGCTACAATGAGGGAGGGTGTTAGGAATCATGCTTTAGAACATTCACTAGAGCTCTAAAATGGTGAGTGGAAGTCACATGGCTCTCACATTATGGGACAAATGGGCACATGAGTCTCATGCAAGGTTCATATGGAACATGTCCAATGTACTTATGTCTATAGACTCTATGAAAAAAAGTGTGTGGATGTTCTACAACCAAGTGGGAGGTCTAAACCTCAACTAGGTGAAACACTTGTCTCTATTCAAAGGAGCCCAAGAGACTCTATTCAGTAGGATGAGTAAAGTTCTTGGATCTTTGTATAAGTCTCTTATTCTTCTCCATAGTTTGCCATGTGAAGCCTTTTTCTTATAGTAGCTCCTAGTCTCCATGCTCTTCTCTAGTTTTATGCTCTTTATAACTAGTTGCATTGCACTCTCCGTTTGCTAAAACTCTACAAAAAAGCCCATATATGTATGTTATTGAATATTCAATAAGCCTATGAGTTTATTGATGTTGTTTCTTCTATAAGTAAGTTAGTCCAAATGTGGTCCAATTGTGTCTTGTAAATTTTCATTATTTCTTTGAATTGCAATTCACAGTTGAACAATTCCATTACTTGTGGGGTTGATAAGTGTGGTGTTTTTTTTAATATGTTAATGCTAGAGTCACACATTAATATAGTTTGTTATTTTGGTTATTTTGAAGAAATGCAGTGAATATATTGTTGTTTTTGTTGGGATATATCTACTCTATTCTTTAAGGAGAAGTTTCAACGTGGAGCAATTTTAGAGGTTCAGAAGGAGCAAGACGATGCCACTGGGAGGTTCGGGCTCCAATGGAGGCTTGTGCTTTGGTCGAGGTTCAGAGGAGAGCCACGCATTGCATAGAAGGGGGCTTCGTGCCATCGTGCCATGTGTAGCTCGTAAAATTTTGAGATAGCAAACTTGCACGAGTGGAGCTGCACAAAGATAGAGATTTAGCCACATGGGGCACGACACATGGCAAGCAAAAATATAGTCTAGAACAAACAGAGCTGGTGTACATGCATGCTAACATGGTGCGAGCAGTTGAGTAGTAAATGCGAGGGGGGATTCTAACATAGCTGCTCGACACATGTTGCCTTCTCCACAGTGCCATGTAGCTCCACAGGTGGTCATTTTGCATGGTCTGGCCATGTGTCATCGGGACACAATTGCACACCAGACTATTAGTGTGAGATGCCATATTGCAAGATAGGAAGACAGAGAGTAAATGCGATTTGTGTGGAGAGAGAGAGAGAGAGAGAGAGAGAGAGAGAGAGAGAGAGAGAGAGAGAGAGAGATAGGGATAGGGATAGGGATAGCGATAGGGATAGGGATAGGGATAGGGATAGGGATAGGGATAGGGATAGGGATAGGGATAGGGATAGGACAGGGATAGGGATAGGGATAGGGATAGAGTGAGAGAGAGAGAGAGAGAGAGAGAGAGAGAGAGAGAGAGAGAGAGAGTTTATTAAAGTTTTGGCAATTGACATTGGCCCCTCTTCAATATCTACACTAATTGTCAAATTTCAAAAGGAGGGGGTCAATAATATCAAGACAACCAGAAGAATCTCACATCAAGATATGCTCCACAATAAAGATGAAAGACGATTCCAGATAAATTACACAATCAAATTGCAAAACAAGAAAATGTCAACATGGACCCATCAATGGCCTATAGCTGATCTAGGAGACTAGATCAAAGCTCTGATACCATGATAAAATATGTGTGCCTTAGGATTGATGGAGCACTCTAAGGTGGATGGAACCTATGTGTAAACATGATGAAGAGAGTGCTCATGACATGTACCTCAAGTCAATTAGGTTCCAAGATAGATTAGCTTGGACTCATAAATAGAATCTTGAGTGTATGTGTTTTTCTCTATCCAAAAATACAAGATAAGCTTCTTATATAGAGAGAGCC
Organism: Dipteris shenzhenensis; assembly: GCF_047967505.1. Classification (NCBI taxonomy): domain Eukaryota; kingdom Viridiplantae; phylum Streptophyta; class Polypodiopsida; order Gleicheniales; family Dipteridaceae; genus Dipteris; species Dipteris shenzhenensis. The sequence continues at coordinate 6,247,078 of NC_141624.1, read as the reverse complement.
TTTAGAATAGTCAACACTTGTGGGATCCTCTGATCCACATCTCTCCTTGTGGATGTCCTCGATCCACATCCTCACGTGGAAGTCGACGAGGTGGTGGTGGCAGTGGAGGTGGAGGTGGAGTCCCTAGACAAAGCGCCACAGAAATCCTAGAATGAAGGTGCTTTTGGAGATCGAGCCTCTAATCAAGAGAGCTCTGTCACTCAATTGGTCAAAGAGATTTTGCAATCCTGTAGGGGCGATTATCGTATTCAATCAATCAGATTGGCCACCTAACATGCGGTAGCAGAAATGGCTTTGGTATCCCTTCTTGAGGATAGAACTTGTGTGCAATAGATGCCAAGAGGGTTACAATCATAACAAAAGACATGCAGCTGGCAAGACGGATCAGAGGCAACCCACTACCTAGACCATAGATGGTTTGGTGCATCATTTAGTGATTTTTTGTTATTGTATTGACCATGGACACCAATTTTGGTTGTTGTCAAAAGCAATTTTGTGTGAAGATGGTTGTAAATATTTTCTAGTAATACAATATCTTAATTCTTTTTAAAAAATTGGAACTACGCAAAGTGTTCGTGTAATGATATAAATAATCTTCTCTCTGAAATTTTGTAATATGTTAATAATATTTTTGGGCAAATTAGTATGCTCTTACTGAAATTGAGACTTGCACATCAAAGAAGTTTTTAAAAAAAGGCCCAATCAATGGCATGAAAATTTGCATCAAAATATCCATACTTTCAATTATTTAGGGCTTATAAACCATGAGGGATGTTGCCCACAAAACATTTTCAAAAAATTCTCCCGAAGGGGATATGTGTGTGTAGGCACAAAGTTTTGGCCAGATGAGGACCCTCATCCAGCCAAATTTCATGCCTACATGCACATACCTTGGGGCATTTTTTGGAAAACAAAATTGGGGAAAGAATCCCCCATGGTGTAATACACCATGGGGGAATTCTTCCTCCAAAAAAAATTTAAAAAAATGCCCCAAAAGGGGGCATGTGCACACAGGCATGAATTTGAGCCAGATAGGGGGCCCCCGTCTAGCCCAAATTCACACATGCGTGCACATACCCCCTCCGGGGGAATTTTTTGAAAATTGTTTTTGGGGGAAGCATCCCCCATGGTGTATTACTACCTAATACACCATGGGGGATGCTTCCCCAAAATAAATTTAAAAGAAATGCCCTAGAAGTGGGCATGTACACGCAGGCACAAGATTGGGCCAGACGAGGGCCCTTGTCTGGCCCAAATTCATGCTTGCGCACACATGGCCACTTCTGGGGCATTTTTTGAAAAAAAAAATCCGAAACAATTTGCCGAATGCTCCATAATCCCTAGTGGAGATGATTCATGATTTTTGTGCCTAACTTGGTGAACAAATAAATTGGTGGTGTTTCAAAACAATAATTTTCTTTGCCGATCTTTGTCACTTTCACCTTTCCATTATTTTGTAATCTGTAAGGTATGACACCTTATAGCTTTACAGTAGCAAGTCATTTTATGTTTACTTGGGTCCTCCATTCTGCCTTTTTCCTGGAATGACTATAGTGGAGTTTTAAACACATGGGCTTCATTTCTTAACTTTCTCATTACTGCCAAGGGTACCTTTGCCGTTAGCAACTTTCCCAATACTTCCAAAGTTAATATGGTGTATTACTACCTAGTATGCCATGGGGGATGCTTCCCCCAAAAAGAAAATTTAAAAAAGGCCCCAAAAGAGGGCATATGTAGAATTTTTGGGCTAGACAGGGGAAGCACAAAATTTGATTAAAATGAGGGACACAAATTTGACATAGTCACATTCAATGATATTGCAATAATATACCCAACATCTAGGAAAAAAGAAAAGTATATATAAAATTACAATATTTCTTGCATATTCCAACTGATGCACTTTTCACAATAGATTTTCCTACTTTGCTTGAGCTAATATTGCTAGTCTTCTCTGAGATGCTAAGACAATGAGTTCTATGAATGTTTCTACAAGCTTCGTGGCATCATAAACACTTGTCAAAACACCCAAAGCAATGGCCACAATAAGTCTTCCTTCTAGTCTCTCTCAAAAAGTGGAAAGTGCCAAATCTCGCTTCACCAAAATACACTTTTTTGCAGATGGGGTTAAAGGCACAACGTAGACTAGCTTTGAAAGTGCCTTGCACTTTATCATCTCATCCTTCCCATAAGGAGATAATGAAGGATGGAAGCACACTGGGCTATGGAGATGGAACATTCCCATGTAGTGTCCTAGTGCTAAATGCACACCGATGATGTCACCACGACCCCCACGTCGTGTCACAAAAGTATCAACTTCAATGAGATCCTAAAAGTTGTGATAACATCAAAAATCTTTTTTAATCTCAAAGTAAGAACATAAAATCATCAATATTGACAAAACATCATGAACTTACAATGTGGACAACATCTTTTTCATCATATCCTAGTTGAGAAATATTGATGGAGTTTTTTATCTCATCAATTATTGGAGGTGGTGCCGATGATGAGGCCACTGTAGGGGTCTCAACTCTCTGGTATTTCTACTCCCTCTTTGCCTCCAATATTTCTTGGACCTCATGAAACTCCATCTCTGTAACTGTTCATTACTGGAGTCATGAATTTCCTCCCACATAGTCATGCTCAAAGGAAGTGTTTGTAGGTGCCAAATTTGTGCACCTATCCAACCCATCTTCTAGGTAGCCTAAGTTAATACTACTCTCCCAAGCAGAGAGTACCCCTAGTACTTCATCTTCTCTCAACTTTTTTATGTATTGGATGTCAATCAAAAACAAATATTCTCTATTTTCAATCAAAACATAAAGAAGGGTTTGCATCAAAACCTCATTTGCCATACCTTTCTCCTCTTCTTCATCTTCTGGCTATCCCATGGATGATGTTCTACCTGCTTCTTCGAGTGCACCATAGCCAACTCTGCCATGTGCTCTACTTCTGCTGTGTGCTTTCCCTTGTCCAATGATGCACTGGACCACTCTAGAGCAAGGGCGGCCTCTGCAACAACATTGAGATTCTCTTCAACTTCAACATCTTGCTCTACTACTAAAAGAAGAGGTGGTTGTACCTTCGTGAATGGAGGTGTATCTGCATCCTCCATTTCTAGAAGAATTACACAATAGGCTATTTCCAAGGATACAAAACGGGTTCCTACAGGTTTCATTTGTGGATCTAACTCTTCATCCTTTGAAATTCTTCTAAAATTTTTTGGACTAAGGGATTTACAAATTCTCTGCAACCTATTCCTAAAAACACTATCAACTGTAAGGCTTAATTTTCTCTATGATGTAATCTACCACATCTTTGAAAAGATCTAGGTGCTTGTGGACTGTGCCAATGACATCTCTCTTACAATCAAAAATCTCATACAAATCTCCTCTCTACTCAAATAATGAGTAGAAGCGATGAAGTCATGGTATGCCTTGCAGGGTGTGGCCATTGGAGGTTTGTAGAAGATGACAAGAGCAGGGAGAGGTTGTGTCTAGGAAGTGAGAACAATAAAGGCTATGTTCATACCTATGGCCTTTTATATAGCTGACTTCAAACTCTTTAAAGACCCTTAAAAGTCTACTACAATTTAGGCAATAAAATATTAGACAATGTAATATATTGGCTATTTTTTAATAGATCTAATCAGCACAATTAGATACTATACATCATGAGGATAATTTAGCACAACACTATTGCCAAAAGCAATCAACATTTTAAAAGATGCATATAGATAATGTGGCCTCATTGCATAGAATCCATAAATTGTGAACTATAAAACTAATAATTTTATTGTGTTAGTACAAATGACATCACACTTAATGAGAACTATATTATTCAAAAAATATTACAACACACTTCCAAAACCATATCATATTTTCAAAACTATTACAACACACTTAAAAAACTACTAATTTTAATAAGTATAGGCTCATTGCTAGTACAAATGACATCAAAGTTCAAAAACTATTACATTTATTCAATACCAGTATGATGGCCAAGTTACAAGGAGGCCTCCATTTGTTGAGCATTGATGTTCCTTCGAGTCGCCTTCTCACTATCTTCCCATTTGGTGTAAAGAAAAAATCACTATCATCAAAGGTGACAACAATGTATTCATGAATGTGCTTCAAAAGCTCCAACTATCTGTGACCTCAAGATATTAGATTTCCCTATTGGAAATATGTCTCTTTTGGCCAGCCGAACATGTGACTTGCTCACAAAGCTTCTAAGATAGACCTCATCCTCTCCCTCTCTACCATAATTAAAAAAGAGTGTATTATGTTTCCTATCCTAATACACTCGTGGGTGTGTCTAGGGGGAGTTTGAAGGGGGGAGATGAGCATGGGGGGTGGAGAGGAAAGGCTTTGAATAAGTCTCTTCAATGGATTGTCTTTGTGATTCGACTACTTATTAGTACCTTGCAGGTTAAATTTTTACTTAAATGCATTTGAATCTTTCTTTTTCTATTTGTTCACGAGAATTCATCAATAGTGAAATTTGTACTAGTTTGGCTCTTCTGGGAAACATGATATTAAATATCACCCAATTTGAGTCTCTGAAAAAAGGAACATCATAAGTCTATACACAAAGTGGGGGGACCTTTTGAGTCCCTCCACAAAGTGGGGGGACCTCAAAAAATGTAGGCTTTTAGTATTTCTCTCCATATTTAGTATTTCTCTCTCTAGTTCCCGTTCTTGCAAGTATGATTGGATCTTTCCCAGAGAGGATTTTGGCTATCATCATCCTTTAAGATTCATCATACCAGCTTTTAGGCTCAAGATATTACAAGTGGAGCTTTATCGCTACTCCACACAATGATCTCATCATTATTGTTGTAGACTGAACTTCTGGCCCTTGTTGCCATAGAGTGGACAACATATTTGAAGCTCTTCTGGTGTAGAACAAAATCATGCTAATTTGACTAGCTTTTAGTCATGGCATATTGTTAAATTCATCTCATACCCAAAATTTTCATAGGTATTCTTACTAAAGTGAGTTGGGCCCCCAAGGTTAATAATCCCCCCTCCCCAACATGTTGTGCACATAGCATGCTGGGGAGGGAGGAGGGAAAAGCGAGGGGATAACACTCCCCCCTCCCAAACATGTTCCGCACGTAACATGGGGGAGGGAGGAGGACGAAAGGGGGGATATATATAGGAGGTGTGGCAAGAAGAGGGGGATTGATATATATAAGAGGTAGGGGATAAAGCCCACTACATCCCCAAAAATGTTGCACATGAAACATGTTGGGGAGGGAGGAGGGGGGGTTTACACAAGGTTGGAGGGCACTTCGAAACATCTTCTCATAAGTTTAACTACAAAAGCCAGAACATTTTTTTTCTACAGCCAAAATGATTAGGAAAGGCTCAACAAATCTATTTAAGATGTTAAAATTACAAAAACCTATACTATTTTTTTTCATGTACAAGTATTATTTATAAATATTATAAATAAAAAATCTTAACAAAAACAACTTTCTCTAGAAAAGCTAGAATAAATTCATGTTTAGAGTTAAAATGATCAGGGATTTCCCAATAAATCCATTTAAAATGTTCAAAATTTGAGAAAGTCATACAGAAATAAATTTCATGTACAAGTATTGTTTATAATAAATATCATAGATTCAAAAAAAAAGAAATTTAACATAACTAATTTTGTTTATATAGATTTAAATGGTGTTGTTTAACACATCCAAATGGTGTGTGTGTGTGTGTGTGTTGTCTTTGTTATGGTTTACTTATATGGTGTATTTTAACCCAAAATGGTGTATATATACACCACCTTTTTTAGAGAATGTGAATATGCTTTACTTAAATGGTGTATTTCAACACCAAAAAGGTTTATATATGCACCATCTAGAAAATATCCATCTTGTACTATAACTCAAAGTTATAATCATCCAAAATGAGTGTTTAAAGTAAATGTTTTTTTAAAGTTTCATATTTAACCTTTTGGAGAGTTTAGAAAAGACCTTACTATAGTCAAGAGCTTTGACCTTTAATGTAAAATAAATATTGAAATAAGTCAATCTACCTTTGGATCTCACTAATGTGTATGACCAAGTACATTGTTTTCAATTTCGTTTTTTCACTAAGTTTTGGTTTAAAATTTAGATTTCAAAACATATTATCAGGTATTCATCAATTTTCAACTTGTCTTTAGTCCAATTTTAAAATTGTACTTTACATCATTTTTCAACTTGTCTTTAGTCTAGCTCTAAAATTGGACTTTACACAAGTTAAAATTTTTTGAATAGTGTGTTTAATACTACCTACCATTCCTTGAAAATTTGGATTTTAGAGTGTTGATCCTCCTTCTAATACTACTAGACTCCTTCTAAGCAATCACCGATGATGAATCACGTGTTGTGGGGATTTTAAGGGAATGCCGATGAAGTCCTCTACTCCAAGCTACTCCTTGTGAGATCAATGCAAGCACAAGCCATCCACTTATGTCACTAAAATGGCTCCTAGAATTGTAACACTCATGCATCCACGAGAGAAGAAGGGGGAGGGGGTGAGGGAGGTGAGAAGGGAAGAGCAGGAAGGGATGGAAGCACATGAAGGGAAGGAGGTTATGTGGCATTCACATGAGGCAAGAGCATGAAGGAAACAAGACACAACTCATGAAGGTAGAGAGAGCTTGTATTCCATGACTTTCATACAACAACTTAAAACCAAAGTCAAACCTTTGGCCTTTTATAAAATCCACCTTTCAAAGGGAGGGCCAACCCTATACTCTCTTTTGACATTGCAAATATATTCCTTCAAGTTTAAAATCTTCCTAGGCCTATCTAGATCCAAGGAAAAATCCTAGTTCTTAACAATATATAGTGTCTGAGGTGGTGTGCTAAGGGTGGATGTACTGGAGGAGAAGATCAAGATAGGTTTTGAGTGGAGAAGTTGTAGGGCAAGAGGAGGAAGGGTAGGAGGTGGAGGGGGATTGTAGGGAGAGGATGTTGGGTTGATTGAAAAATAGTTAGTGATGTGTCTGAGCCCACCATGCTTAAGTTACTGGGGTAGGCCACTTGCTTGGTTTTGAATTGGCTTGAGACTTTCGAGCAGGTTGCACATGGCCTCCAAAACTCTTTTTTAGAGGGGTGGTACTAAGTCACATTGTTATGAAGGAGGTAATTCCTTCTCTACTCATGTTCCTGCAAACTCCCAAAGCCTTTAGCCAAGGAATGTTTCCTACAAGAGACCATGTTCTTGCAAACTCCAAAGGCCTCTAGCCAAGGAATGTCTACTACAAGCCCACGACACCAAGTTAGTTGGTTTTTAAAGCTCTAAGATACCTTCTTCTAGTAGGGAAGACTAAAGAATTTTGGATAGACTGGCACCATGGAAAAAATTAAGGAGGATTGGGTGGAGTGGGAGCAATTGAATGTTGGAGTCTTTTTAAAAAAGGGTGCCCTTGTTGAAGAATACCATGGCTAGAATGGGGTGGGAGTATTGCGAGTGGCAACGAAGTATTTCGAGAATATAACTAGGCAGAAGGGTGTGAGTGAGATCAACGTGGTATTGTATAGAGTATATTTTAAGAATGCTTGCATGGAAATGTAGTGTGTCTTCTATGGTGTGTGGTTCTAGTGCATGTGTGGCTAAACCTAATGATGCTTCCAAGACCCTTTTGTATTCTTCTTCCCGATGGTTGACCATTTTCAGCTCTTCTTGAGGCATGTACAGAGCATCTTGGAATTGGTTAGAGGGCATGCTAGTGTTGGGCTAGCATTTGAGAATGCATGGTTTCTAGCTGCTTAATCTGGTTGAATTGCACCTGCCAATGTTGTGGTACGCTTTGAACCACTATTCAATGTCTATATAGGCCTGTTACATCATGTCTGCAAGCTTTCTTAGAGGCTAGATCTACATATGGAGTCATTTGAGCCTATCTTTTAGAGCCCCCACAATGCACCACATACTTAAGTGATAGCTCACATTTGAAAAAAATAAATAAATAATAAATAAACATGTCATATTGGCTTGTTGCTCTCTCTCTCTCTCTCTCTCTCTCTCTCTCTCTCTCTCTTTGCACTCCTAGAAAGTTGCCCTTCACAAATATGGGCACTTTTTTTAATTTTCCCCTCTTGAGGTGGTGGTATCCAAAAGTTTCCCTTCTAAGTTGAACATTATCTAAACGTGTAGACTCCATAAACCAATGCTTTGTATGTATGTAGATTACTCACCCATTGGTCCAATATCATAAAGACAATAACAAACTCCTCATAACCATTTTATATGTAGGATTCAATGCTTGATTGAATTCACCAACTCATCACATTTTCACATATAGAAGTAAAATCTTGAGTAAGATTCCTTATCCACACACATGATTAATTTTATTATAATTTCTTGATTTTCCACCATAATTCCTACATGCAAGGTACAAGTGATAAGCTTTCTATGAAGACGTCTGCAAAATTAGTTATACTCAAAGAAGGTAATATTTATATTATTTTAATAAGTCAATTATTTTATAAATGTGATATCTCACCTCCTGTTATTAAATTTAAAAAACATTAAGACAAAAAATCCAATTAATCCATGAATCTCCAAATCCTGATGAGAGTATCTTGAAGTTTGAATAATTAAAAAAACCACAAATGTTTCAATGTTGTGGACATCATCCATTGACTGTTTGCATGCCTTGTTGTGTGCCATATGAGTGTGTGTAAAGAGCAATGGACAAAAGTGATGGCTATCTCTAAACAATGGTTTTGCTTTTGCCAGTTCTCTATTGAGTAGATGCTACTTTGTCTCCATGATGAGCATGTTTGTTGATTTCATAGGCACTAGAACAATGACTTCTTCACAATAGTTCTAGGTCAAACCTCGAGAGTTTGCCTTGTCAAGATTTATATAAGTCCCATTGATTCTTTCAATGAAACATAGAACACATATGTAGACCACAACTAAGAAGCTTGATTTTTCCTTAATGTGCATATAATTATTGCTCACCAATACATCTCTTATGATTGATTTTGCAAGCTTTTTCCATGACATGACTAAAGTGGAGCAAGTCATGCCAGCAAAACCTTGACCTTTCTTATGTCCACAATTGTGATGATGAAAGGCCTATTTGATTTCATAGAGAAAATCCATTGTCTCTATCCAAAGCATACCTAATCACAATATATTGACAGTGAAACTACATGCAATGTTTGAGGCCCAAATGCTGATGTTTATTCATGTGTGTACTCTATAACTTGTTGTTTTGTTGATATTGTGATGTGTAACCTAGCCACAAATTTTCCCACACCGGTTCTTACATTCCTCCCTTAACCATTAGTTTTCCCCACATCAGTGGCCTTTAAATCTCCCTTAGAATAATGTCTCTTACTTCTTCCAAGGTAGGAGGGTGAATATTGGAACCTCTCTCTCTCTCTCTCTCTCTCTCTCTCTCACACACACACACACACACACACACACACACACACACATGCGCGCGCGCGCGCGCACACACACACACACACAGCTTCCTTAAAAAAAAGTTAGTTACTAATGTTACATTTACACCACTATGTCACATGCAGACTGACACATAATACATCTTGTGCTTACTTACTACTACTATGAAAAAGAAGAGATGACAACTGTTAGAGTTTGTCTTGGGTGGGATTGTGTTGTTTTGTGTTGGGTGGACACATTTGACAATCTTATTATTGTCCTTTTGCCTCATGATGAGATAAAAAATCACTAACACAAGGGATTAAATTGCACGTGATGAGTGGACAAAATCAAGATAATCATGGAATTGCCACCCTTACAAAATTATAAGGGTTAATAAGTTAGAGGACCCTAGAGGGTAGAATCAATACTATGGGTTGGAGTTCTACGTCAAGGATGGAAGGGACTCAGCAACCCAATCCTCCACACTGACATATCATAGACAAAGATGAGAAAGTGATATGGACTAACTCCAAGAAGCTACAGAGTAAGTCACAATTGGGCTTTAACGATGCAAACTTGTGTCGATGTCAAAATTGTCAAGTACTTTTCTCTTTCCAAAACATGGATTGAGGTGATTTGGCTCTTGGAATGAGTTGACATGCAATTTGATACCTCATGTTAGTGACTAATCTCATCATGAAGAAAAATGACAATAATAAGATTGCCAAATGTGTCCACTCAACCCAAAACAACGCAATCCCACCCTAGATGAACTCTAACGGTTGTCAACTCTTATTTTTTATAGAAGTAGTAAGTAAGCTTCCTCCATTTCTATTGTTAGCCTTAAACATGAAAATCCTACCTCAATGATATTGCAACTCCTAATCAACAAACCTTTTAGGTTCATAACTTCAAGGATTGACTACTCCAATGACAATGCCAGCATGAATCCACTCGTAGACTAGGTTACCACTTGCCCTAATGGACAATAGGCCAACATAGTTGGGAGGTGGACTTTGAATACGATGGTTTAGGGTAGTCATAGCAATATTGTGGTGGACTCTTGTAGGCACCTGGGATATATTGGAAGTTTATGTACTTTTGTAGGGATATATTGGTAACTAGTTCGAGGTGACAAACAAATAAATGTATTTTTTTTGGGAACCCTGGTCAATCCCAATAATGTACTTCTGAGTGAAGGTATTAAAGACAGCTAAGTATTTTTGTAAAGCTTTCTCTAGCCTACACAAAACTGTAAGGCTTTCTCTCTCTTTCTCTCTCTCTTTCTATCTATCTATCTATATATATATAATGATTTTGCAAGTATGATCAAATATTTTGTAGAGAGAATTTTGGCTACCAACATTGTTTCTTAATAGACAACCAAACGACATATATATAGACAATTTCAACCCAACCTTGTCTACCCTATGGGAAGCAAATACTGACGTCCAATTTATCTTGAATTGCATGGTGCTACATCACATTACACTTCATACATGACAAATATGGATAAGAAAACTACTAAGGCTGGTGAAAACTACATTCACACAATGCATGCAAACAAATGCCCCTACGAATGAGTGCACTCACAAAATTGGAAATGAAATCTTAAACACATAGCACAAGATCACAACAACAAGCTACGTACTTATGTTTCTCACAAGTAGCTCTAGGAACATTTGCTATATTAACACAAGCTCACATGATCAACGGCCATATCTCCCAAAGCGACAAGCACCATTAGAGAGGCTGGACCCACAAAGTGATGATCATAACAAAATACAAGCTACGAGGAAATGACCTCTATGACATATGTCTAGCAACATATTGCAATGACTACACAAAAGAAAAAACCAAGAATAATAAGATTTAATAACTACAACAACACTAAAGACCCTGAAAACCATTATAGAGACTTATGCTTGCTATATTTACCACCATTGATTCAAGAAGAACATAGAGTTATGCTTGCTATATTTTTCATTCATTCAAGAAGAGCACACATTGAGTGATGAGTTTCACACATGGCATGACATGTACAATGAAAATAAATATAAAATTGCTCTAAAATTAAAACAAATACACGAGTTTTCAATAAAATATTGTCATTACCAAATAAAATGTACATCCCTTAGTACATAGACATCCTCCTCAACATCAAACACAAAGTCTAATGACTCACATGACAGATTTGATCTACAAACAAGGTCAATGCAAGAAAACCTGAAAAACATATAAATAATTCATGTACACTCTCCAACCGAACAACAAATACTTTTTCTTGCTTAGGAAATTGAACTCGGAGCAACACATAATAACGAAGGATGTGTGAGACACTCTCACAACTTTCTACTAGGCAACACTAGGAAGCAGAGCTGTTATTAACATATAATCACCAAAGAAAGGTATACATGCCTTTCTTCATTCAATTGACCAACAGCTCTGCCAAACACTACAACACACAAAAACTTATAATATTGACTGCAACAACGAAAGTATTGCAACATCAAAACCCAAGCAATTTATGATGGACCAAAATATGTGAAACTCAAGGTACAAACTAGGTTTACTGGCTAGACCACTCCCTTATCGACACTACAATTCCACAAATCAATATAACAAAAACCATGGGCAAGCCCATTTACTCAAATTCATCTTGTTCTTCGACGTGCATGTGCACATGGACACTGCCTCCTAGTATACATGGACACTGCCTCCTAGTATAGTGGTGATGCAAGCCCTTTTGGATGCAAAAGAGAGAGCAAATAATCTTTAAAAAGGGGTTGGGCTACTAAAAGGCAAACCTTGTAGGGTGATTGAAAATTTGAAACATGCAACTTTTTTTTGTTGGGCATTGTACTGACATTAAGTGCTAATGATGACCCATGTGGAGTGATCAAGATAGAATCATGAGCTGTACCGGGGGCTTGAATTGCACATACACACCCACATGTTTTAGCCGTTCAAAAATGGGACTTGAATTGCACATGCTCACCCATGCATTTTAGCCGTGTGAAAATTCTCCACTATTGAAGGAGGCAGTGTTAATACCTCTAAGGAGGCTTAGTGGTTTGAGCATTGGGTTGCCAATCCTCAAGTCACGAGTTCATATCTTGGAGGTCGGACTTGGTGTCCTAGCTTGTGGACAGGTGCTTGTGTGTAGTGTGTGTGAGTTGACACGACTGTGGATGTTGTGCCCACCGGTCTAGGGCAGATACCCCTTGATAGGACCACAGGTGGGTGAGTGAAACAAACAAGGTAAATGATAATAAATCATTCATAAGGCTTGCTCGAGATTCAAAATAGCAAAAAAAAAGACAAATTTGATGTGCAACGCGGAAAAGAGAACGGAGACCATGGGAGATGATGAATTGAAAGCTTTGTGTGCGTGAGAGAGAGAGAGAGAGAGAGAGAGAGAGAGAGAGAGAGAGAGAGAGAGAGAGATGTTCTTTTGATATCATCGCATGTCCTCTCATGCTCCTTTTGATACCTACGCATTCTTTAGGCATTTGTTGCATATGTCCCTATATGATGCTTATCATATAGGTGACATTTCCTTACACCTTTTAAAAGTGTCTTCCCACTGCTTTTATCCACCACACTTGGTGGAGGAGGCTGTAAATTGCATTGACTAATTTGATTAAGTGGTTCCAGTTGAATTTGGCCTGCCTGGGAAGAAGAAGTCTTAGAAGACATGGTAGGATGTAGCGAGGCAAAAATTCATGTTTTGGCATGTGAAAAACACGCACATCTAAACCAATATCAAAAGAAATGAACGCATAACATGCGCCTCAAAAAAGGAATACTCCGAATTTCTTGGTTTTGAAATTTCGAGATGAAACCTTTATTATATAGCCTGCCCCGCATAGGTCAGGCCAAAAAAAAAAAGTGTGTACATGAGAGAGAGAGAGAGAGAGGAAGAAAAATGGCAACTGAAATTTGAACCAACCGTGATCTTCAAAACTTCAATAAGGGTGTTTAAACACGTGCATGCCAGTGGGCACGCCGGAGGCTCATGGGAGTGCAAGGTTGCCAACAGGCCACCCAGGGTCGAAAGCATTTAGTGCAGTCCATAGAGTGTATAAACACCCTAATGAGACTTACACACTAATGAGGGGAGAGTAGCATGCTAATAACTCTAATAAGGAGGCAGTACTAATAAAGCTACTTTGTTGAAAAAGCGAATTAAATTCCAATCGAAGAGTTATCGTGTTACACGTCACAGTCGCACTGCTCACAGTCTCGGAATCCCTCATTGTGGGTGATACGGCATCAAACAGAAAGTTTCGGCCGCATCAAGTTTAGCCTCCTCACTGCTCATTCGAAAGACCGGAAGAAATTGGAAGTGGGAGAGATTATGGCTAGCTTCCGAGAGTTTCGAGGTAACGAAACTTTGGGACCCGACGCTTGGAATTGCCTTTGCAAAGTAAGAGAACGAGCTCCACTCATTCAGTGCATCACCAATTTCGTTTCCATGGATATCATGGCAAACACTCTTCTCGCAGCTGGAGTTTCCCCTGCCATGGTGCACGCAGTAGAGGAGATATCCGAGTTTACAGCACACGCCGATGCGCTGTGCATCAACATTGGAACTCTCTCTCCTGAATGGATCTTTTCAATGAAAGCAGCCGCTGTTAGGGCCAAAGAGCTGGGAAAACCGTGGGTTTTAGATCCAGTTGGCGTCGGGGCATCAAGATTCAGGACCGAAAGATGCCTTGAGCTTATTCATTTAAGGCCAGCTGTTATTCGTGGTAATGCATCGGAAATCATGGCCGTCGTTGGCGTCACTGGTGCACCCACGAAAGTAAGTGTTTAATCAAAATTCTTCATTGCTATGTAGAGGAGGAGAGAGAAGGTGTGTGTGTGTGTGTGTGTGTATGTCTGAGAGAGAGAGAGAGAGAGAGAGAGAGAGAGACTCTTAAAGGGAGAAAAGTCCCGAAGGGAGAGCTTAGAACAAATTCAAGAAAAGGAACTCGAAGAAATTTGACAAAATCATATTATAATGTGAAATTTTAAGAATGAAGTATAAGTAAGATCGAGTCTCACCATTTTAGTGGTAATGACACTCAGCGTTGGCCCAATGTGTGTCTGTGGGGGGTGGAGGTTGGATCCTTGAACGATCTCAAATCTCCCGTCCCTCTTTAAGAGAAGGCGTATTCTGAAGAACGTAGAAACCTCTACCTATTTAATCCTGAAGAAGTCCATATTGTAATACTTTATGAGATCTTTGAATTTATGGGACACCATGTGGTTGGGATGTAAGCTGGACTCTTGATCCTTTTATCGTCTAACCATTGTGTGAAATCTATACGCATTCTACCTATTTGTGGTCTCTCACACTCTCAGTCAATATGTCTCTCTTGGACAATAAACACCATCATACTCATTCACAAAGTTGGGGATCTCATGGTGCAGGGAAGTACAAAACCATTATGGTCGGCTGTTTGATCACCAAGGTATATGGATCTGCCCTTGAGATACATATCAGCCAGCACGATAAGAGAGCAGGCAGTGACAAGGCAGGTAGGGTTCAGACGGAATCACTCCACACTAGACCACATCTTTACCTTACAAGCCGAGGTGTGCTTCCAAAAACAGAGGGTATATTGTTGCTTTGTGGATTTCCGGAAGGCTTTTGATTCGGTTGCTTTATATGAGAGGGTTACTGGTAGTGTGCGCACCACAGGGAGAGTATCCACGAAGGTGATCTGCATAATCGGGCTGAAGCATGGATGCCACCTCCCCCCCCCCCTCTTTAGTCTATACAAAGATGACCTAGCCTCTTTTGTAGACACATTGGGAGGTTAGGGGGTTGAGTCTGGCACATCGCATCATACCCATCTTGCTTTATGCAGATGTGTAGTGCTGATATCAGACGCAGCGGGAGGGACTGCAGATGGACGTGACAACCTTGTTTGCGAGAGCTGAGATACGAAGGTCAATTTGGGTAAAACAAAGGTCAACACTAATGAGGCTCAGCTTCAATGAGAGGCCGTGGGAGACTGTTGAGAGGATTAGATCATATGTATACTTAGGGTGCACATTCACAGACCCTATGTTTATCATGGAAACAGCAGCATAGGCACGCTTGACCAGAGGGCTTACTTCCTTGTCAAGACTAGAGAGACAATGCCTCCAGGCACATTTCAGCTGGGAACACAAAACTCCTTCTTTGACTCTCAAGTTGGACCAGCTGCCTTGTATGCAGGGGCTTTTGGGGCCATAGACCTTAGGAAGGATGAGTGGACGGGATTTGAGAGACTACACGTTATGATGTTATCTCGCATGATCCGGGGGAAGAGGTTCACACCACATGATATTATTCTAAGACGGTTGAGTGGCGTAAGTCAGAAACATCTAGGGCGACTGAGAATCCACCGGCTCTGGGGCCCCAGAGAGAACTGCAGCCTCTCCTATGATACAAGTGACCGCCGTGCTCTCTGTAGATACCGTCTGCAACAACGGCATCGACGAAGTCGCAGGTGATGAAACGTTTTTGTCCCTCCATCGCCGCAAAGAGCTGCCGAACTGTATCCCCCCTGCCAAAACCTTAGACCCCTACACACAGATACATCATTCCAGATTAGACAGAGTCAGACAGTTGGGTTAGATAGATGCAGGTTAGCAGAGATTGCCATGGGAACTGCCCTGTTGTGCTTGCAGCCAAGGGAGATGAGAGGTGATGGTATGCATAAATATTCAGGTGGTTCTGATTACAAGGCATGTCTCTTGAACACATACCACTATACCAGTACTCACTAGGGGCCCCCCTTCTTGTGTCTGATAGAGCAGGAGATCCATCAGATCGTTCACGACGACATATGGCAGGTTTAAATCCATAGGACATGGACATCCCCCCAGCACCCAGGATTTGCTTCTAAAGAGAGCATTTCCTTCATCTGATGATTCCTTCTGAAGAGAGCATTTCTGCCATGCAGTCATGACCACCATGGGCCAACGTAGGACATCCTCTCACAAACTCTAGATTGAGGTAGGGTGTGGGATTTTAGCCACATGACATCATAGAGATCTGAGGATATGCACAGTGCACACTATATGACACATAGGAGGTGGAGACTGAGGAGCATTCCTTAGTTGGAGGGATTTTGTTTAATGTGTGACCATTGGACAAAAGGGGAATAACAAATATTATAGATAATTGATATATGAGGCAGGTGTGGTGCGCTGTAGAGGCAAATTTCAGAATCTAGACATGAAACTTGCATACTTTGCCAACTTTGATTGTTCAGTCCAATCAAGTGTAGTGAGACGTTGAATTCTCTCTTTTGGGCTTATAGTCTAGTTTTGTCTCTTCACTATTGCTTACAGGTTTTAAGCATTTTTCTGTCTTATGATATCGTGTAAACTGTAGTTCAAGTTGTTAAAGGTTCGAGGGAAGATTGCTTAGAATGAACTTATATGGCAGGGTGTAGATAGCTCGCACAATTCAACAGATGCCCTCGAGGCAGCAAAGGAGCTAGCACGGAAGGCACAATGTATTGTTGCTGTATCAGGGGCTGTTGATCTGGTCACTGATGGGAAACGTGTACTGGGGGTGAGCAATGGAGTGCCTTTGATGCAGCGCATAACTGCAACTGGGTGTGCTGTAACAGCACTCATTGCTGCTTTTGTTTCTGTCAATCCGGCACGGCCATTGGAATCTGCAGCTTTTGCTCTGGCTTTGTTTGGATTATCAGGGGAAATAGGACTTGAGAGAGCAAATGGGCCAGCTTCTCTCCGTATGCATATGCTAGACGCGCTCCATGGTCTAGATGAAGGGGCTGTTCTGTCTCGAATTCGCATCGCTCAACTTTGAACTTGTTGAAATTTTCCTTCATAAGAAGTTTTACAGGTTATATGCAGTTTCACTCGTTTCTACAAGAAAACACTTTTTTGATAATTATGGTTTGGATTGATGATAATATATGGTCATATGACTATTTGACAAGCTGAAAGTATCTCTGCTATTTTGTAATAGTCATGAATAGGATGTTGATGGCTTGATGTGGCATATTATTTTGCATTTCATCGAATAGTGTCCGTCTGTTTGGGAGACGAGCTTAATCTTTAGCACAGACGTTACCTCTTACAAAAGGACCTTAAAGCTCAACGGATACAGACATAGCGTTAGTGTTGAGGAGGGTGTGGGATAGGCTGTCAATTTGCAACCTGAGTCTTTATCTTTGTGCAACTTTGGAAAGTTTCATAAAGATCCCAGGAAACCTAGATGCATTGCAGTGGCTTGTAAGACTTCTGTACCTGGTGTCTCAAATTGCTTGAGTTATTGCTTCAAGGCCATATTACCTACTATCCATGAACTCTGGAGAAAACCTATTGAGAGTGGCTGATGTTCTAGTTGATTTAAGATGGATTTTGCATAATTTGGTGGGAGTTATACCAGTCATAATTTTTTAAAACTCCTCTCAGACTGTAGAAGAGAAGTGTACTCCAATCTTGCTTGAAACATTTGATTTTACTACTATACACTAAGATATATTTGGAAGATTTGAAGTCACAAATAGGGTGTTTCACAAGTTTCCAATTACAATATGAAAAAGATAGATGCAAAGTTCTAAAGAGTTGAAAAACCGAGCCTTGCATTTCAATTTTTGTTTGATGAAATATACAATGCAAGACATTGATTTGGACGAGAAAAGGTGCACAAAGTTGTTCATGCCGAAGCTGTCCTCTGTTCATAAAAAATCCTAGATAATTTGTCCATAATTCGATGGCAGTCTTTATTCCAACAAAGCATTGGTATTCTGATTGGCACTAAGTGTGCAGTTTTCTTAGCAAACATCTAACTTTTTACTTGCGAATTTGAGTTCATGCTACGATTGATCTCTTATGAGACTCGGCCAATCATTCTTCATAAACGTCAAGTTAGGAGATTCATAGATGATTTATTTGTCCAACAAAGATCTGAATTCTTTTGGTGGAGGAATCTATCCTTGAGAATTTGTGAACTTAATTGTACAGCGAGTGGAAGCTATTGTAGTTTCTTGGATCTTAATCCTCTTTAGCTTTACAAGTTGCAACCACCTCAGTATATTGTGTTGAATATCATAGGAATGCCCATATTGACTCACACGCTTCTGATATGGCTAAATATGGAGTGATTACTTCCCAATTCTGTAGGTCTCGAGTGCATCTCTCTCTCTCTCTCTCTCTCTCTCTCTCTCTCTCTCTCTCTCATTTTTTGGGTAATTTTTTGCTTTCTTTCTTCCTTTTTGCTATCGAGGTTTTTGTTCTTTGGGATGGGATTTCAAAGGTTAGTAAGCATTGGATTTACCCAAGAGATCTGAAAGCCAAATGGTCTCTCGTCTTTGCACATGTAAGAGTGCATCTCTCTCTCTCTCTCTCTCTCATTTTTTGGGTAATTTTTTGCTTTCTTTCTTCCTTTTTGCTATCAAGGTTTTTGTTCTTTGGGATGGGATTTTAAAGGTTAGTAAGCATCGGATGTACCCAAGAGATCCGAAAGCCAAATGGCACCTTATGCTTGCATGAACATAAGGCTAGCTTTGCTTACTAATTTTTTTTAAATTTTCTAATTTGCTCATAATTTTGTTTAAAGTCTCTTGCAAACTCCCTTTGTTCCTTTGCTGCTTGTTTGATAAAAATATTATATTCATACAAAGGTATACGTATATATATATATATATATATATATATATATATATATATAAGCTATTAATTGTGATAGGGATGCATTACTTGCATCATCTTAGGAAACTTGGGTCTATCGGCTTGTATTGTTGCAAGATGTAGGATCTCTCATTGGAATTATTGTGTGGTAGCGAAATTTATATTTTCTGGCTTGTATTGGTATGATATACTTTGTTTTATTTTGGCCTCATGCTTTCCTTTTTTGGAAGGCACACCATAAACTCTTCATATTGAATTAAGGCCTTTAGGCGACAAGTACAAAGGCAAAACTTTCTCACAAAATTTAGTATATTAAACTCTAGCCTCCCCCCAAATGAATCTTTTCTCCCTCATCCTCTATTTTAGTTGCTTTGAGGGAAGATTTTTCCTTCTCTACATGGATCATCATCATGCTAAGCTATTTCTCCTTCTTGGAAGCTCAATGGAAATCATATATCTCTTTGTATAAGGCTCAAACACAATGCCTTTCTTGGGGTCATTTGCATTTGATATGTAGTAAAATGTATACCTAGTGTCCTTGTGGAGTTTCTTGGTCAATTTTCAATTTTATGGGATCTTGAATCCTCGTGTATGCCTTTTTAAGTTCAGCATGTTGCTGTCCTCTAATCACAATCGAGGTATTAGACACTTGTATGGGCAAGGCAAAAAGGAAATTTATGTGTTGGCTCCACAAAGGGATATGTATTTTGTCGCAGAGCAATGGAGACTCCTAAGATCCAATGATAGGAGGTTGTGCAATCCTTATATGTTAGGGTCTATCTACAAAAGATCCAATTGAAATTCTCCACATTGCACATCCAACATTCTTTGAGAAGCAATCATAGATGCCTTCTTTCTTTTTGTTGGGTCGTTCAAAGTCGTATTTTTCTTGAGCTAGTTTCGTGGAGTTGCTTATACATCACAATTGGCAATGTTCTTCGTGAACCACATAGTTACAGTCTTGGAAAAGGAAAAGATTTGTTAAGTAAATTCACCTAAGTGAGGAAAGACTTAGAGAGGATGCCTTTTAAGGGAGTCCAACGAAGGAGACACATTGAAAATAGGAAGGGTTTGTGAAGAGTGGGAGGTAGTGGAACAAGAGCTTTCTTTTGTTTTGGCAAAAATAAAAATTTGTAATGAAGCTTGAAAAGAAATACAACTTAGTTGAACTTAGTTGTGTGCTAGGGTGTTGTGTTGACCAGCTTTGGATGTGTGTTTAACCCTTGAGATGTGTAGTGTGCTAGCCTTAAGTGAAGTGAGTAGTGTGTGCATATACTTCGGCCCTAATAATGTATTGAGCATATTTTGCCAATGTGGTTCTACCCTAACTTGTCAACTGGACATGTGGGCGTAGTGAGATGGTGTGGCCCATGATGGCACTAGGATGGTGTCTACAAAACCCTTAACAAACACATCTCAAGGGAATGAGAGGCTCTCCAATAGGCTGTGTTGGTGGTCAAAGTCAGGCTTTGGTGGAAGCATGTTTCTAGAGATTTACCTAATTAACACAAAAAAATTGGAGACTCATAGATTCATAATTAATGGAGACAATAACTTTCATCATCGACATAGGTTTAAAACATAAAATAAAGAAATATTTAAATCGCAAAAAAGGTGAGGTTGGGTGGAATGTGAACAAGAATCACCCATTACTAGGGTTAACTGCTTGGCATAATTTTTAATTCAAATAATGTAAAATTTTGAATACAAAAGTGCCCAAACTGATATAAGATCCGAGGGGAATGAACTGATATAAAGTCCTAGGAGAATCTAAAAGTGTAGAACCCAAGATTTCTTCTGTCAATCTTGTATAGTGGCATTGCCAAAGTTACTATCCATGCCAATGTCATTAGCATCTGAACATAGAGAAAAAAAGAAGTAAAGAGTTGTAGATACATCCATCTTCTAATAGGATCTCCAACTTATGTCCAAATAGTTCCAACAGAGTCAAAATCTACCTTCTCGCTAACTCCCAAATAAAAGCTCGTCTTTCTCATGAATCATGCAATATGAGGCTTTACATGCAAAGTCATAGGTAGGCTTTGATAAAAGGAACATAGCCTAGAAAAGACATAACCTCATGCACATGCTTGAGATTTGGCTACGCAAGGATTACTTTCAATTTATCTAGATGGCCAGATTCGAGACTATAGAAGTTCTACAAAGACTTAAACCTACGTCTATTCTTTTTGGACTAGATTTCTATAGACCTAGAGCCTATCCAAAGGGGCAATGAAGGAAACAGAACCAAGAATCTTGAAAACTTCAAATTCGTAGATGTACTTGGAGTGAGTCTAACCCTAAAAAAAGAGCAAACTCTTGCCTATGATAAAAAAGAGAAATCTTTTGCCCATAACTATTCAAAATTCATTACTTGGTTACCACTATCATGTCGGGGGAGTATAGGTTAAAAACATGGAACAACAACAAAGCGTTAATATTTATTTAGATTGGAATTCTAACTTGGAGAAAAGATCCCAACCAAACTCTAATGTTGGAATGGTGTCCCACATGGGATCACCTCTTTAAGTGACCTTTGCCTAAAAACATTGGTATAAATGCATTTGGATCTTCATAACATTAGGGGGGATTTGGAATTACAAAGGGACTCTTGTATTAGGAATGTAAGCAAAAACTTCAAGTCTAGCAAGCTATTGTGCTCCCTTTGAAGTCATCTATACATGGGATTGGAAGCCTATTCCTCACCATCATGTTGTTCAAGGCTCTATAACCATCCTTTCCAAAGAGAGCAATGCTATTGAGCAAAATGGAGAACTTTTATATATATCAAACCATTCTCCAACAATTCATGAACTTGCTTCTAAATCTCGTGCTTTGCTCACTCTATAACATGATCTCTTAGGCGGTGTACATTCTAGAATTAAGCCTATGCTCAAGTCCTTGGGTATTTTAGTTGGTAAGTTATTCAGACAAATCTTTTAGGAAACCATCTCAAAGCACATCCAAAAATTGTCTGCTCTCCAAGTCAAACTCTCCTCATTGGTTACCTTAAGAGACTCTTGAACATAGATAAGATACATACCCTTGAAAGTCTTCAAAACTTGAACATGACTAGTTGACATCATCTTTTGATGTCCACAAAGTCAAAGTGAAACAAAGGCTTCTCATGATAATCATATAATACCAACAAAGCATGGTGCCGTCTACCTTGACATATGGAAGGAAGTTAGCAAAAGGGATCATATGGGTGAAGCACCTTTCGTTGGTGTGGGATCCACATTTGAAACAATACATATAAATGTTTAGTGGTATAGCTCTACATGTGGTGGCAAACGAAAAAAGTATACCATCAAAGATTGCTAATCAATCTATACAAATAGAGTATGCAATTCTTCTTGCTAGGGATGAGTAAGAACATGCAATTATGTAATAAATTGCCATATGTTGTAAAGTAAATGAAGTAGAAAACATGGCCCACCCAAACTCAATACGTTCATGGTATAATTATAAGAGACCTTTGTAAGTGGACTCTCATCTTGTTGCCAATCAAAACAAGTGAAGAACTCAACATGTCAGAGAAAGGCTACAATAACGCTCCTTGCCAGATCTGCATCTGGGACATTACTAAGAGATAGGATCTATGGAGAAATCATATTATGTGTCAAACCTACATAAACAAGAAAGTGTGTTGGTTTATCACCAAGCTTTCTCCTAGCCTTCAACAGTGTAGTACATGCTAGATCGCTTTCTTTCTCTCCCCTTGCTACCTTTTTAATTTGTACATTTCCTTTTTTAGCCTCCTACCCTGCGAGCCTTTTTTTGCTAAACTTTTGAAAAGGATGGTCTAGGAACTTGTGTGCACTATTTCACTCAACACAC
Source organism: Dipteris shenzhenensis (assembly GCF_047967505.1). Taxonomy (NCBI): domain Eukaryota; kingdom Viridiplantae; phylum Streptophyta; class Polypodiopsida; order Gleicheniales; family Dipteridaceae; genus Dipteris; species Dipteris shenzhenensis. The sequence continues at coordinate 6,224,198 of NC_141624.1, read as the reverse complement.
ATATCCTCCTTCCTATACTTTTTACAAAGTCTCTTGTTCTACAAAATTTTGGGCAAGAGTCGAACTATTTTTCTATCTGGAGTTCTTACCTCCTCCTTTACTAAGATTTGGTTTTCCACCCTAAAAGAATCTTAGACTATTTGTTGAGACTTATCTCTCTTCCTTCTAAACTCAATCTTATCTTAGCTTGTGCCAAATCTCTCACCATTTCTTTTCTCCTCAACTCTATTTTTGAAAGCAATAACCTTCCTAGGATCTTCCACATCAGAGCATGTCACCTCTCTTTAGATGCTCTTGCAAAAACCTCTCAAACTTGTAGGATTATTACCCTGAGTGATGGGATCAAAGTTTGTACCCTCAATAAGATAGACCAAAGCCTATATGTGTACTCTCTCACTGAAATACCCATCCTTTTCTCAAAGCTATCCCACATCCTTCTGATAGACACTAAGGTTGAGTGCCCTCCAACAATCAATGATTGTATCCCAAGGGAGGCGGTACACAAAAAACAAGTACATCATCTTGTAATACCATAATTGAATAGCAGTAGTGCAATAATGGTCAATTCCTTTCTCTTGGGTGATTTGAATAGCTCATGCGATAGTGGTGAGTGCCTTCACTTTGAGATTTAGCAAGAAATCAATTGGGTAGGTCAAATCAAAGAGTTGTCATGTGATGGGTCATATTGACATCAAATTCCTCGGAGCATATCTTGCACAGATTGATGTGCAAATTCTTCTTCCTTCTACATAACTTATAAAACATATAGCTACAAGTTGGTGGTGGGGTCTTCTATCTTATAAAAATGTAAACTTACTTAACTCCCCAGTTTACTTTTGCTTGTTGCCGTACCAAATCAGACAATGAAATATAGAGGAAAATACTTTGGGAATGCTAAAGATATAATGAATGGCATCACAGATGATGATTCTAACAAGCGGATGTATTGGAGTAATGAGTTGCAATTAGGATGTTGCACCCAATAGAGATCAAATCGATTAAAAATGGGATCCAATATTAAACATTCCATTACAAAGAGTGCATTTTTGTGTGTTGCATGCGGAGATACGGCTCATTGATAAATTGCTTTACTTGCACATTGTATATGTATGGAACATGAAACTGGAGGAGAGAGCGGCATCATGTATAGCAAGGGTCGAAGCTTTACTCTCGAGCATGGGTCTACATGGAGGGAATGTAAATCTAATCAAAGACACACAATTGTTAGGAAAATAAGGAAATCTTCCAAATAAAGTATTACACCACTAATTTGGAAGCTGATTAGAACCTTGAGAATACATGTCTGGAAAGCATTAGACAATATGGTAAAGATCTTGAGGAAGCCTTCCATAGACGATGATGATGTGCAACTATATAAAGTCATCATGAAAGACTTCATTGAAGTCATGGTAGATGGATGGGGTGAATCCCACATTACTCACTACATGGTGTGTTTGGTCCTTTTCTTTTTTTAAAATTTTAATTACAATGATATTTTTCTTGTTTACCTCATGTATTTTCCTATTTATGCAGCACATTCTTTATGCTCTTGGTCCATGGTTTCTTCACCAATATGGATCGTTAAATGTTTGGAGTGACCAAGGGATGGAAAAGTCTCATGATAGAGCTTGAGGTGCTTATTTCAAGAGTAGTCAACATGAGGTGGGATTAACAAAAGTAATTCTCTTCAAGAGATGTTTGAGTGGTTCTAGGAATAAAGCTTTGCAAATGGAGTGAGCCTAAGCAGTTTGTCAAACTCAAATGAGTAAAAGAAAGCATTCATGGATATCTTCGCAAGCTTCCCAAAAACATAGTTGGATATCTTTGCAAGCTTCCCAAAAACATAGAAGTTGGATAGCAACCAAAAGTCTTGTTGGAAAGTGTTGGATCACTAAACCAAATGTACATTGATGTTAATCAAAATACCACTTCAATATTTCTTGTGGAAATTTGATTAATTGGCTCATTTTTCTTTTTAAAGAAGCGTTAATTTTTGTACTTGTGGACCTAGCACTTAATTTTTGCATTCCAACACATTAAAGCAATAATTGTTTCAAGCACAAGGGAGCTTAAGTTTGAGATTTGAGAGGGTGACCAACGAGAAAGAGGCGAAGGAGTTGGGGTAATGAGAAGGCGGGCAGGGGGGGAAATGAGGAGGGGGGGGGTATATAATAATGACATGCAAAATAAATGTACCTCTATATAAATGCAAATACCTTCATTATCTCAGTACTCTCTCGTACCCTTACATTACTTCCTATCTTCACATCTACCATAGCTCCACCATCACCAATACGGCAATAACAAAGTAGACTACAAGGCCGGTTAATACAAGAACAAGACTCCCGATCCCAATTCATGTATATACAATGCAATGATCGAAATAGACGAAAGAGGAGATAAGAGCAAGAGGAGAGGTTAGAAAGTGTTGAACACACAGATGATGAAGAAGGAGATGATTCAAAACAATCAAACCCTCAAAGATAGCCAAAGATGGAGTAGCAAGAGGTGAACCAACCCAAGGCACCTCAACAGCTACAATGCAGTCCAGAAGGACAAGCGCGCAAAAGACGCAAATTGGAAGAATGGGCCAAAGCGCAAGATGATGCAAGGTGTATAAGGATTCAATTGGCTCAACAAGAAAGGTAACAAATGGAGAACTAGGAACAACCAGCATGGCATGTTGAGATATGGTGCCATGAGCACATAGATTAAAGGGCTAAGGTATGGTATAGGAAAGAATTAAAGTAGCCACCCTAGGATGTGGACTACAAGATGTGGAGATGTGTGGATTGAGGATATCCACAAGGAGAGATGTGGATGAGAAGATCCCACATGGTTTGACTATTCTAAAGGCTCTCTCTATATAAGAAGCCTATCATGTATTGTTGATCATATAGATTGCTATAGATTGAGTGTTTGCTACCCTATGTCTCTTTCATGGTGCTTTGATCCTCCTTGATCCTTCACTTGCACATAGTATCAGAGCATGGTTGTACCTTTAGTTAAGGCGCCATCCTTCTCAAGAAAGATCGAGAGTGTGAGAGATTGAGAGTTTATTCTTGAGTGATCTTCACTTCCTTCGACGAATTCCCATTCATTTTAGTTCATCTCTTTTGAGTGTTTGGGAGAGCTCTTTGTGTGTGTGAGAGAGAGAGAAATCCATCCTATTCTCCTTCCTGTTTTCGAGAGATGTAGAGAGGTTTTCTATTCTAAGAGAGAAAGGTTTTCTATTCTATACGACTCCTCTACCATGCAACTAGCCTCTATGCGCACGACTAGCCTAGCCTATCTACAATGCAAGCATCACCTACAGCGACTCTATCTACAAGCAGCTGCAGTAGCCCTGAGTGCAACTCAATAGCTTAGCTAGCTGACCTTGCAACCTACTGCCAGCGCACACAGCAAGCAAAAGCGAGACCTTGCAGCCGCCTAGAAGACATCTACAACAGCCATCTCCGGAAAGAGGAACCTTGGCTTGATCGGAAGGGAGAAGGGGGAACACCATCGTATAGGAAGACCAAAGCCAGAGAGTCTCTGTGCTAGGATTGGAGTCTACTTTCTCCTTTGAGGAAAGAAGAAATGTTGCGCTGCTCTTCTGATCTATGATGCTCGAGTGAAGGAGAAAGAGAGAGAGGCTTGAAGTACTTGCATTATGGCAATATCTTGCATTGAGATTTGAAGCGTAGCTCCAACGCCGCTACCATCCATGGCTCCTCTACAGCCTCGGATTTCCAGTGACCTCCAGCTCCAAAGCTCTACCTGCGCCTCCAACGAGATCCTGAAGACAGAGCTAGTGATGAGAACGCTCCTCTACCGCGTCTCCGCAACCGACTGCTCCACCGCTTCTACTATCAGCAATCGATGAGTCTTGCCTTGAATGAGTTGCTCCACGGACAGAGATAAGCCGACCACGCGCCATCATTCTCCTTCATCGTCGTCGTCGCCACGCCATTCTGTCGACCTCTCGCCGTCGTCGCTTCTCTGCATGGAAGCTTCAGCTTAAGGTTTCAGACCTTAGGCCACCTGGCTGATTGCCACATGGCAGATAAGGTGGTAACCTTGAACTGTGGTTAAGTTAACTATTTGGGTCAGTCTAACCTTGGTACAGTTTGAGTAACTATGGGTTAACTAAACTATGGTTAGTTAAAAGTGCCACATCACCAAGTGCCACCTAAGCACAGAGCCCCCTACTAAGCACAGTATGGAATTCAGCATGTGAATCCCTATGCCACATCCTTAAGGCCCCCCCCCTCTTCTTCACAGAATCTTTGACAAGCCATAACTTCCAATCCAAGAAGAATTTGCACACGCTCCAAAAAGGAAAAATAACCAGTTTTTCGAGCTCTACACGCCTGTCAACTCAAATTTTCTGTATGCAATTAGACACTGCCAGATTTGAAAGTATCATCAACTGGTAAGACCTTTGCAATGGCAATCCGCACCCCAACTGTTGAGAAGTTCACCGGGGAAGGATTTCACACATGGTCTACACAAATGAGATATCTCCTGATGCACCAAAAGCTTTGGAAGACTGTAAAAGAAGACATACCCACTGCACAAAATGATGCTTGGAAGGAAAAAGATGAAGCAGCACTATCACTCATTGGATTGCACTTGGGTCCAAACATAATTCATCATATAGACTCTAAGGATCATGCCAAGGATGCATGGGATGAGTTGAACACAGTGTTTGGTGCAAAAGCCAAAAACCAAGAAATCCATCTTAAGATTGAATTCTATGGTATGCACATGGGCTTCAATGAATCCATGGCACAATTTGTCAACAAAATCAAAAGCATTATGACTCAACTAGAGGGCATAAATGCAAAAGTAGGAGAGAAAGATGCACTTGCAATTCTCCTTAAAAGCATGCCTGCAGAGTATAGTGCATTGACAACCACCACTTTGAAGAATTTGCCAGATCCAAAGTTTGAAGAATGTGTATCCTCTCTTCTCGAAAAAGAAAGAGAGTTGAAGGCATTGACATCGACATCGACATCTACACACAACAGCTATAACGAAGAACAAGCACTATTTAGTAAAACATCAACGAAGTGCTACCATTGCGGAAGGATGGGTCACTATCAAAGTGACTGCAGATTGAAGAACAAACCAAAGTGTCACCATTGCAAGAAGCTGGGATACAAGGAAGAAGATTGCAGATTGAAGAACCAACAAGTCAACTACGTGGAGTCGTCATCAAGCCATGAGCCAAAAGGTGACATCAATGGAATGTATTGAGAAACAAAAACCGTGCCAACCTTGCCTATTATGTTTTGTAATCAAACCTGACCACCTGAGAGTAGCTATGAAAGCACCCAGGGGAGGTATTGACATGTAAAAGCCACACTTGACCACCTTAAGTAGCAATGCAAGCACTAAGGGGAGGTGATGGAATGTAACTCACATTTGACCACCTTGTAGTAGCCAAAAGATCATGGCACCAAGGGGAGGTGTTGAGATATGGTGCCATGAGCACATAGATTAAAGGGCTAAGGTATGGTATAGGAAAGAATTCAAGTAGCCACCCTAGGATGTGGACTACAAGATGTGGAGATGTGTGGATTGAGGATATCCACAAGGAGAGATGTGGATGAGAAGATCCCACATGGTTTGACTATTCTAAAGGCTCTCTCTATATAAGAAGCCTATCATGTATTGTTGATCATATAGATTGCTATAGATTGAGTGTTTGCTACCCTATGTCTCTTTCATGGTGCTTTGATCCTCCTTGATCCTTCACTTGCACATGGCACAATGCCACTCAGAACTTTCCACGATCTAAACAGGGGGAAAAAACTTTGCCATAATTGAAGAGAATAAGAATAGGAAAAGGCAAACGCAAAGGATGGAACACAATCTATCCATCCATCATAAAAAATGAAGTGGTTTCACTTTTGCAAGATGCATATCCACATATGAACTAAAGTGTCAACTCTCTCTACTAGTGCAGCTCACCAACATGCCTATCGACTCAAGTACAAGACTAGAAAAGCTTCAATAAAATTCCTAGGACAGCAAGAAGTTTGTCTATGAAACATTGGTGATCTTGATCCTTTAAAATAAAAAAAAAAGATAAAAATAAATAAAGAAGAGGCATGCGATAAACTCCATTTGGGGACCAAACCACAAATAACAACATGGTTACACAACTGTGTTCCCTAGTAACAAAAATTACAAAGAAGATTCCCTGGAATCTTGCAACTCTCTAAGTTTCAATGCATAGGAACATAGGCTATGTACACAAACACATACACAAGCTTTTTCACTTTAGACAAGGTAGAAGCACAAATAAAACCCATTGAATAGGAAGGGCACCAAAATGTCAAGCACTTCATCTCAAAAATCAAGACAGAATCCTCAGGAGTCCTTAGGTGACTAAGTGTTCATTTTGAATATCTACTTTAGGTAGCACAAGACACCAAATAAGATCCAAGCATGCACTTTAATAGTCCTTAGGTGACAATAGAAAATTGATATGAGCACAACATATGATATTTATGCAAAGCAATACAAAAACAAGTACACTCAACTCAAAGTTATTGACGTTGTCAATACCAAAATATTTAACCCATGGGCTCCAAAGCCATACATGCAGGTCCTAAACCTTATCATTGAACACCTCATCCTTTTCTCTCTTAAAAGAATTCCTCTTGAAAAACAATGAATCATATTCCAAGATCCAAGGAGACATACATTCTATACAAAAAGATGTATAAAGTAAAAGAGTATGTTTTGTGAGCCAAATTTGATGCCAGCCAAGGTAAGGCCTCTCAACATGTGCATCTACATACCATGATCAAGAAAAAGATGAGAAATTACAAGCATTATAAAAGGGAAAATTAGGTACACCTGCAATCTACAATAGAAGAGAAACTTTTCACACACTCAACAACAAGGCAAGGACTACTTCAATGACAAAATCACATCAAAAGAAGGTATAGCAAACCAACCCCGACAACCAAAAAACTCCATGGAAGGAAAAACGTTAAAAATATTCCCACTCAAAGCATCGGATACTCGAGGATGCATAATCAAATCGGTTTGGGGGAATGTTCACTATGTGGCAACAAGGGCCAGAAGTGCAGCCTAGAGCAATAACGATGAGATCATTGTGTGTGCAGAGTAGTAGTGGCAAAGCTCCGCTTGTAATATCTTGATCCTAAAATATGGTATGATGAATCTTAAAGGATGAGGATAGTCAAAATCCTCTCTAGAAAGATCCAATCATACTTGCAAAAAGCAAGATATAGGGAGAGAAAGGCTAAAACTAGATAGAGAAAAACTAAAAGCCTACACTTTTGCGGTCCTCCCACTTTGTGTAGGGACTCAAAAGGTCCCCTCACTTTGGGTAGGGACTGATGAGGTTCCCCCACTTTTTGTAGAGACTCAAAAGGTCCCCCCACTTTGTGTAGAGACTCAAAAGATCCCCCCAATTTTTGTAGAGACCTAAGAGGTCCCCCCTCCTCTTCTTCAAAAGGTCCCCTACAAAAGAGGTCCCACCCTGGAGGTACCTATGGATTGTGTAGACACCAAGTTGACCTTAGTACCAAGGGTGTTGAAGGATAGTGGGTGTAAGGATATTTGAGGAGTTCCCTTCAAGATGTTAGGCATACAAATGAGATTTCACTGTTCAATTGAGGACACATGGGAGTGGATTTATACATAAGATTAAAAAGAAGATTCAGACATGGCAAGGACTAGATTTATAAGGGTTAAGGTTAATGTCATCATTAAACTGTTAACATATTACTTGAGACCTATTATAGCAAGTTGAATCCCTATGATCTCCTTTTTCTTTGTTTTATCCTAAATGAGCCAACCTAGTGCTTCAGCTGTGCTGCAATAGCAAAGAGGAGAGGAGATAGAGGGTCCCCCTTGTCTAATAGGCTTTTTTAGTTAGAAGGATTGAGAGTTCATTCCATTACCCCTTAGGTCTCACATATTATGAAATATATGTACAAATCTTAAAGTCTTTCATATTTTTTAAAGTATAACCCTTATGCTTTGTGGTATGGAGGACTGGAGATTGTCAAATTTTTCCCTTTCATATTTAAAGCTTTTGTAGGAAATCCATGCATATTATATATGGACCTTGTCCTCCCATACCCTAGATTTTGGACGAGGGTAGTAACATAATACATATTGATTTGGCACCCCGATTATCACCCCCCCACAAACCCTTGTGCGAGCAGGGGGGAGGGGAGGGGGTGGTGTGCAAGGGCGTGCCTCCCAGCGGTGGTGCACATGCAACATATTGCCCCCCCACCCCTTGTGCACAACATGTTTGGGGTTGGGCAGTTCTTTATTCCCCACCTCCTATATATATTTCCCCCCTCCTCTCGCCCCACCTCCTATACATACCCCCCATTTTGCCCACCTCCCTCCTCAACATGTTACGTGTGCAACATGTTGGGGAGGGGAAATTATTTAACACCCCCCACTCCCCTCCTTTCGCCCCACCTCCTATATATATCCCCCCTCCCCCACTGCACTCCTCCCTCCCCCACATGTTACGTGCACAACATGTTGGGGAGTGGGACTATTAAACCCCTTTCCCCCTCCCCCCCAACATGCCCACCATCGACACCCCCCCTCCCCCCCAACAACCAAAATGTTGTGTAATATGTTTGGGGGGCGAGGGGGTGTCCCTCCCAGGCCCTACTCTCCCCCTTCCCCAACTAGAGAGAGAGAGAGAGAGAGAGAGAGAGAGAGAGAGAGAGAGAGAGAGAGAGAGAGGCTAACACAAAAGCTTGACAACGAGATACAAGGGTGGGGAAGTGACAAGATACTACCATGAAATGACACATGCTGCCTTTATGAATTGATCCCACAACTTGTCACCTTCAAGCCTCTAGAACCTTATCTTCTATGCATGTGCACGCGAGCACGTGTGCATAACCTTATCCCCTATGCATGTGCATGCGAGCGTGCATGTGCACGCACGCACGCGCACACACACACACACACACACACACACACACACTTGTAACAAGAGAAGCTAAGACATAAGCTTGTCAACCATGTTTGTGTGCATGGGCATAAGATACAAGGGGTGGGCAAGTGGTGAGGTACTACCATGAAATGACACATGCAGCAGCCTTTTTGGATCCCACAACGTGCCTCTAGAGCCTTTTTCCACACACACACACACACACACACACACACACACACACACACCCCCCCACCACACACACTTTTCCCATGTCTTATACATGCACACTCATGAAGCCCACAAATTTTGCCGCCTCCTGAACTCCCACTCTCTCTCTCTCTCTCTCTCACACACACACACACATACACACACATCCAATTTATAAGAGTCTTACAACCCCTAACCCCCCTTCTTCTTTTCTCATATTTCTTTACCTACCAACCCCTTTGTTCTTGCATAAGTGTTACCCTAAACCCCCTAGTCCCCATGTATAAAGTTATACATACATACATACACACACACACACACACACACATATATATATATATGTCAGGTACGTTCCTTTGTGAACTTGGCAAGATATTACCAGCGCTTCATTGATCAGTATGCTACTTTGACTAGACCCATGATTATGTTGTTAAAAGATGGTGTTAAATTTTCATGGAGTGAAGAATGTGACCAAAGGTTTGTGCAAATCAAGGAGGCTCTTGCATCTGATCCTATTCTCTCTGCAACCCTGATTGGTCCAAGATCTTTTATATCAACCCAAGGTTTGGAGAGCACATTTTAACAGGGATTCTTCTCCAGCAAGGGGAAGATCAATTCATGTATCCCATTTGGTTCGCTTCACGGCAAATGCCTGAAACAAAGAAGCACTATTTTGATGCCGACAAGCATGCTCTATCCTTGGTGTTTTACATTGAAAAGTTTAAGCATTATGTGGCTTATAGAGCTTTTGTCATTATTGCAAGCAATAGTCTTGCAAAGCAGGTTTTACAGTCACCTAATCCCCTTGGCCGATTGGCTAAGTAGTTAGCAATCCATCAAGAGTATGATTTTACCTTCAAAATTGTAAAAGGGGATTGTTATAATTTGAAGAACGCCTTAATTGACTTGGAAGAAAGTCATGAAGTGAACCTTGTAGCAGCCATGTAAGCAGATGATCCATGGTATGGAGGCATCTACAAGTTTCTGGCTACCTTTTCTTTTCCGCCTGATTGCACCAGTTATGAGCAAAAGAAGATCCATAGAAATAGTAGGCGCTATACACTCTTTGATGGGGTGTTGTATTGACAAGGGATGGATCCCTAGGGTTCTAAGAGAAGTAAGAATATGCAAAATCTGCTCCACAGGGGAGGTGGAGAATGAGCAGCATGTACTCCTAAGATGTTAGGCCTATGCACACATCAGAGAAAGATATGATGACAATAGAGACAACCTGAAACATCTATTAGAGAAGTCAGCTTAAAAAAGCCAGGAAGTTATTAAAAAGAATCTTTGAAACACTGCAACAAGGTACTTGGATTAGCACACAAGCTAGGTCATCAAGTATTGGCTACACACAGCAAGTCTATAGTATTTTTTTCACTAGGATGTGGTGGGTGGAGAGAGCTTAAGAATTGCATCAACCTTGTTTGGATCAGGCGTAATGCCATCTGCTAAGACTATGTGCCCAAGCAATCTTCCTTGAGTGGTCCCAATATTGCATTTCTCAGGGTTGAGGCTGTGATTTGCTTCATTAATCTTTTGGAAAGCCATGCAAACCTTAATGATGTGCTCACCGTGTAAAGATGATGTCATCTGCTTCACAATACTATGATCAACTTTACATTGACTTATTGGAATATTTTTTTTTTTCCAGTACCCAAAGTGTTGCAGCAATACCATGATGGTTTTTGTGGTGGACACTATGCAACAAATTACACCACCAAGAAGATTCTACATGCAGGGTATTACTGGCCAACTATGTTCAAAGATGTAGCTATGTATTGCAAGACTTGCGAGCCCTACCAATTCTTTGGTAAGAAGGATTTACGGCGTGGGCAACATCATCCTGTGATGTCCATTCATCCATTTCAGAAATGGCGTATTGATTTTGTGGGCCCTCTACCAATGACAACCCGCAAGAAAAAGTACCTTTTGGTTGCTACACAATATGTCACCAAGTGGGCCAAAGCTGTAGTTCTCTCAGTAACAAATGGTAAGGTCATCTCAGATTTCATCTTTGAATGCATATGTACGCGTTTTGTGACACATATGGAGATTGATTCTCATCATGGGAGTCCGTTCTTAAATGAAGCCATGAAGTTGCTCACGGAACGTATGGGTATTGATCATCACACTTCCAACATTTATTATCCACAATCCATGGGTCAAGTGGAGTGTGTCAATGGCCTCTTGTGCACATCCATAGGAAATGGGGAACAAACATCGGGGCCAGTGGGATTAGAAAGTTGCTGAGGTGGTTTGGGCATACAATATTACTCACAAGACATCCACTAGACACACCCCATTTGAATTATTATATGGTACCGAAGCAGTTCTTCCACTGGAGATAGAAGTACCTACGCTGAGGTCGGCAAGGAACAAAGGATGTCAGAAGATGAAGAAGTTGAAGCCAGTTTGGTTCAACTTGAAAAATTGGATGAGACCCGGCGGCATGCTTTGCATCATGCAGAGATCCAGAAGAGTCAACAAAAAGGTCATTGGGATGCCAAGATCCGCAAGGGGTGGGAGCGTCATTTTGCAGAAGGAGACATGGTGTTGTGCTTTGATAGTAGATTGGACCACCAAATGGACAAAAAGTTTCTTCTAAAGTGGTATGGACCATAACAGGTCATCAAGGAATGAAACAATGAATTAGTGTAGGTTCATGAATTGTAGGAGCCGCACAGGAGGAAAGTGTTCAACAAAAGGCACCTCAAGCCTTTCTTTTTTCGACTATGAACTAGACATGGGCATGCTACGTATTCCATGCCTAGGTGGGGGGGATCTGTTACCACCAATATGGAGTAGAAAGAGCCCAAGGTTGAGGTGGTAGGGCATGTCCATGTGCCACCCTTCCAAGTAAGAGGACCCATAGGTGTGTTGTACATAGTCCATGGAACAAATAATACGGCCAAGGCCAAGGGGACATATTGTATTTAATTGATAGAGGTGGCAGGGCATCTTAGACTTTGTCATCCATGTGGGCTAGTCCCATGTGGGGTGGTGATGCATAGTCCAAGAAATAATATTTCTATAAGGAAAAGTTGGATGAGGTGGCAAAGCATCCACGGGCCAACCCTCCACTTGTCCTCCTAGGCAATATTGAAATGGAGCCATGAGGCCTCTTAGACTAAGGACGTGCACTGCCAAGCCCCCATGGGAGAAGGTCTCCACCCACACCATACATGTGGGAGGATGCATTTATGGGGAGAGCCCCCTCCTCTTGGTTATAAAAAGAGGGGGCGATTGCTTGATGCGACACACTCATTCTTATATAGCCACCATGCTCTAGCCTCTAGTATATATCTCCATATTTTCCATGACTCTCTCCCTTTGTTTTCTATACCATCATGCCTCCTCCTCCTCCTTTTTTCTCCACCCTCACCTCCTATTAATGTTCATACCCTTCCCTTTCTCCCTCCTCCTTCCCCTTCCTATTTTCCCTCTACTCATGTTGTCACTCCCACATCCTCTTCTCCTCTTTCCATTTTAGTCCTCCCATGTCACCGCTTCATTCCTCTTCTTCTCTCCCTGTCCCAATTGTGGTTGTTGAAGGCCTTTGACGAGTGTTGATTGAAGGAGCTCAAAATCCCACAATAGCGCCCAAGCCTTCCCCGGATCCTCACTATTGGATGGTTAGTTCTCTTGGATGGGGGTGCCTCTCATGGTCTAGTATTTTAGAGAGCATCTAGGATCCATCCAAGGTAGATTTTACAAGGTGGGACCAAGAGGCATTTTACAGATAGAGTCAAAGAGGGAGTCACAAGAGCTAGCAGCCTTGGAGGATCTAGAGTGGCAGAGGGTTAGGATTGTTGGCAGAGTTTGGCATATCAACTCGACCATGGTATTAGTAGGTCAAAAGGGAGAGGTTTGGCATCTCTAGCTGTGGGTGGGCAGGCCTCTTAGGGACATTCAGTGGGACCCAAGAGAGTCATTCCAGCTAGTTTGGTTGGGACACTCAGACAGGAGACTGGAGGTGCCCTTAGTTTCTTATACAATCCACATCAGTAGATGCATTAAGTTGGAGTCAGCAGCCTGGAACCCCTCGAGGGAGTGATACTAGCTAGAGCAGCAAGTTCCTAGGGAGGTGGTTAGCCACTTCTAGCCACGGCTCTGGTCCAGCCTCAAACCACGGAAGATCTCTTACTTCTTCTGGATGGTGGCTCATGGGGGCCTACCCATACGTCCCTAGCTAAAACAGATGCGAGTGGATGGCAAACTTGTGTTCGTTGCACAAAGGGCATGCTAGAGATGATCCCACATTGCTTATGGAGTTGTCCTATGACAAAAATCATTTAGACAACAACTCTTCAGATTGTGGCCAGGACGTGGCCAGGACATAGAGGATGTGAAGAGATTTAACATGGCGGATGGTGGCATGGCTCATAGAGGGATGCCATGCTTTTTCCATTGATCTTGTCTCATCAACTTACAGGATCCATGGTGAGCGAGTCTTCTCGATTGAGCTTCTCAATGCCATACCACCATCCTGCACTCAACTTTTGCTTTTTTTAGTATTTGGGAGACAGTCTCTAACATTATTGGTTGGAAAATCTAGGTCACTCATTGTAGTCAAGTGATGTTAGAACATTATCTTCACACTACGCACTAGTTGGGAGCATGGTGATCTAGGCTCACGAGGGACCGTCAAGCGGGCAGAATGTTTCTTTAAGGCTTGTCCTGCAGACATTTTCTACACATTTTCCGTGGGAGATATCAACAAGATGTATAGGCCACAATCCTGGTTGTTAGCACCTCTTCTAAATAGTCCCTAGGTAGTGAGCTAGGATTTTTGGCAGCTTGGATTTGGACAGCCAAGTATTCTCTTTGTATTTACCATCATCAGCCCTAGTTTGGTAGCACAGCTTATTTATATGGGGCTCTTCCAAGAATTAATAGAAAGTTCTTCTCTTTGTAAAAAATGAAAAAAGGTGCACCTGGAGGAATATGAGGTTCTTACTGCTGCTCTACTATTGCACATTCTCATTTTCTACAACCTTCTAATTTCAGCAAGAGTTGTGTATTTTGCGTTTATATTTTCTTTGTTCCTTTTCTATGAGTGATCTTTATACATAAAATTCATTGAATACAACATATCTGCTCCTAATAATTTTGTTACTTTCATATTCCCATAGATGATAACCAAACTCACTACCTCCATATGCAATAAAGATGCACTTCTTGGATTTTGCCTCAATCTTTGTTCTCAACTCCTTATCAACATGGAAACCAAAAACCTTCAGAAAAGAATAGTTAACCTTTTTACCTGCCCATGCCTCTTTTGTAATGCGACCATCCATGAAACTTAAAGGTGGTCTATTTATCAAGTAAATAGTTGTATTCACTGCTTTAGCCCAAAGCGATAAGGGCAACCTTGCATGTAGTCTCATGCTCCTTGCATGCTTGATGACTGTTCTACTCATCCTCTTTGACACAAGATTTTCATGTGGTGTTCTTGGAGTTGTTTTCTCTCTATGAATTCCATTTTATGAGTAGTAACTATATCGAATTCTTTACTGCAGTATTCACCTCCATTATCTAATCCGAGACCCTTCAACCATAACAGCTAGAGCTTTCCATGTCTTAAAAGTTTCAAAGACACCAGATTTTGTTTGAATGCAATAAACCCAAGTTTTTCTAGTTTCATCATCAATAAAAGTAACATAATAGTGTGAATCACCAAGAGATGATACATTAGCAGGACCCCATACATCTATATGCACAAGCTCTATCTTTTCTCTCTTCTTTTCCTTCCCAATGCTGAGAAATTTGACTCTCTTTTGTTTCCCATAAACACAATTCTCACAAAAGTACAAATCAACCTGCTTCATACCTGGCAACAACTTTCTCATGTGTCCAAGCCTTTGATGCCACAAAGCTGTATCTGCTCCTGTAGAAGCTAAAGAACTAGAGGACTAAGCATTACTGGTACATAAAAACAATGTACCTACCTTGGCTCCTTTTGTTGTTACCATTTATCCTTTAGTGACCTTCCACAAATTTCCTTCAAATGTGGTTGTACAACCTTCATCAACCAACTGTCTTGTTGAAATTAAGTTTCTTCTTAAATCAAGAACATGCCTTACCTCCTTCAGCAACCATTGGTTTCCATTCAACAGTTTTAATCAGCACCTTTCCCTTTCCAACAACCTACATGATTCATCACCACCTAAACAAAATCTCAAAAATCAGCTTAAACATAGTCTTGAAAATATTTCCTATGAGGTGTAGCATGAAGTGAAGCCACTAGTCTACTATCCACACATCAATAATATTATCCAATGAAATAATTAAGGAATCTTGCAACACAGTACTTGTTACATTTGCTTCCTGCGTACATTCAAGTGGAAGAATACCAACTATGCATCTCCGTAGAAATTTCAGTTCTATCTTCACCGACAATTTAGATTTGGATGTACATGGCCAATCTTCTACATGACAGTCCATGGTCCCATTCTACCCTTGATGTGGAGTTGTAAATTAGATAGTAAGTTTGGGGTAAGGGTAAGTTTGCCCATGAGAGGGGTAGAGAAGAGGCATTCTTTTCCTTAATTAATGAGGGCGGGGAATCTAGCTATAAATATTCAATTTTTATAAAGTATGTCAACCTACTCAATAAAAAATGCAATTCATTTGCATTAGTTTAGCTAAGAGGCAATGATTGCTATTATAAGAGACAATGAAATTACAAATGAGGTGTGCTAAACATTAGGTGATGAGTATGACACAAAGAACATAGAATTTGAGGGTGCTCCAAAAAGGAAAGTTGCTCATTTTTTTGTGCTCTACATGCTCGTCACATCACATGCACATTTTGGTGCAAGTTACACTCACATTTGAGCCTCGCCGACAAAACCACATTTGCCTCTACATCGACGCATCTGACCTAGCACTTACAAAGAACAAAATAAAAGGAATTATTTGTTGTTCTTTCATCGTTCGATGGTTGGTATAGATCTAGATCAGAGTAGACTAGATCGCCATAGACGGGATACTTTGAATTTTCCCAAATTGCCAATCTAAGCCATGCCTGAAATTCCCGACTTGTACCTACTTGGAGTCAGTCCATACGCTCACATACTGTTTCACATCATTACATTACCTGAAACCTTATGTTCATCAGTTCAGTGAGCAGACTTTAGAGAGTATAGAGGCATTGCAGATTGTTTCAATGGGCAGATAGCATTTGATTTCACACACACATGCCACTATTGTAAAGCCTATTTGGCTATCTCACGGCATTGTGCACATCATTTCAGCCTTGTAAAGCCTCTTGGCTATTCTCGACATCATTGCCATAAGCCTTGTAATATAGATCAGATTTTATATATTGCAGTTCTATCTTCACGGACGATTCAGAGATTTCACTTAGCATAGTCAGTGTATTTGTAGTTGATTCATATAGAGTTTTTCATGACACTTTTGAGTAGATTTTATATATTTGCAACCTCAATCTAGAGGCATCTGATAAGTTAGACAACTTCAATTACGGTACATGGAAATACCAAATGGAGACCATTCTTGTACTTCAAGACAAATGGGAGTATGTCGATGGGTCTACACCTAGACCATTAGATGATCCAGCCACCAGTATATCTACTCCACCTGTCGTCACAGCACCAGCAATGGGATCTATAACTACACAAATAGTTTTCGCACTAGTAGCAAATCCTGCCATTGCTTGAGCTCAGGCAGGATGGGATAAGAAAGACAAGTATGCCTATCATCTCATCAAATAGAATGTGCAAGATGTCATGCTAGGATAGCTCAACACAGTCAAGACATTGACAAAAGCATGGCACATGCATACCACGGAATGGATGTACTCTTCAAACGATTCTCTGTACCGGTCGTAAAGCTGCTGTGAATAGTCTTGAGGGGGTTTTTGGGTGCACATGTTGTAAATCGTTCTGAGGACCACGAGTCAAGAGAGCCGCAAGCAAATAGTATAATAATTCTAAGCCTCGGAATTCTAAACACCGTGATCTATTCATGCTAACGAGCCACGGGCGTTGCATATTTCCCAAGACGCGGAGGACACAAAATGCGACAGGCGACAAAATATTGAAGCACAACTGAGGCAGGATACGTATAGAGCATCATATACTCCTCGGGGTTGAATTGCTGCTCGGGAAGGCCCTCGAGGAGGTTCTTGAGCTTGGTGATGCCTTTCTTCATGAAATCCCATCCTTGTTCGAGCTCGATGACCTTACGTTCGGGCATGAGAGACAAGCCCGTAGTTTTGACATCCCAGCACCCTCGTACAACTGTGTTGATTGCAACTCTCGCATATTGGCCTCAGACTCGGACATCATGTGTACATGTGATGTAGTGCCCCTAAAATAAGAATCCATCATGTCTACCATACCCTCGTCATTATCTAGCACATTTGAGAGACTATCGACCTCCCTTAGAATTCCCGTGTTCTCTGTTTTGTTGAGACGAAGCGCTTGTCTCTGATAGGAAACACTTTATTGCATTCGCTTCCTTCAAACCATCTGTCAGGTGATTCGTGTCAAGGTGCAAGGTGAATCTCGGAAAGGACATTAACTGACCAAGAATATCTTGCTCATCATCAGCTAAGGTCATATTAGTGTTGTTTTCATTTAGTGCAATGGGAGTCGCTTGCATGATTGGTCCTATGTATCTAATGTTTAGATTCGTTTGTATGGGAAGATCCGCAGTCTTGTCACAATTCTTGGTGGCGATAGGACTAGCAGAGATGTTAGCAATGGTGATGGTGGTGGTGATGGCGGCAACCCTATCTTTGCCATTGCTAGTAGAGGCCATCCCTCTCAAACCCAATTCTCTTTCTTTTTTATTGATCTCTTTTTCTTTTTTAAATGATCTCATAAGGAAGGATACCCCTCTCTTTGTGTTATAATTTTGGATGTCATTAAGATCGAAGTGTTTCCTATACTTTCATTGTTTGATAAGTTTTTTAACAATGTTTTTTCTTGACCTTTTATCTTTTTTTGAAAGAAAAAGGCCTTTTTTGGTCTGCTTAAAAAAAATTTGAAGCCATTGAAAAACCTTTACAAATGTGGTTTCAATGCTATTTTCAAAAATCCATTACACTAATTTACACAAGAGTTCTTATACATTATAGTTCATGTTACATTGGTAGATATTGTTAGAAGACCACACAAAGCAAACTACAACATTGTGTGCAAATAGAGTTCACATGGTTTATTCATGCACGATATTTGCATCCATCAACCCTAAAAAATACCACCATATATAGCATATGTGGTAGACCCCTTGAAAAATGCCATGTCCTACAACATATAGAAGCAATTTCATCCCTCTTCTCAATGTTTATTATGGCATAGGAACAAGCTTTATAGTGTGCACCTAGAGTGCTAAATGTACATTTGCATAGTATACCACATCAGAAGAATACATGCTAACACACAAAGGAGCACATCCCCTTCCCTACATTTATGATTTCCCCAAGTCCACTCCATGACACATATTGAGTATTTTAAGTGCTTACATTTATGTTTAAAAAGTGTAAATGATGACAAAACACCATTATCGAAAGGAAATCCCATCAATTCCCATCTATCATCACCCCCACTCCCTAGGCACACTTGACAATCACGTCTCTGGATTCCAAGCATGCAATAACCCCAATTTCATCAATGTGGATGTTAAAGAATCTACAAAGCTTATGGAGGTGAGATGAAACATGTCATATTCAAAGATGGTAGAAAGTCAATGACCACTGCTCTTTTTCCAATGATGTGAGGAAAGGCAAGATGATGGGGAGGGTTTCACATCTTGCACCCTCCAAAATATCACATTTATCTTAAAAAACATGTGATAGCTCAAAATTGTGTTACTTTATACCCACAACTCAATTTGGTGGAGAGAGTATGCAAAGATCAAAATTCAACACAATTAAATACACTTAAACATTGTTGATAAAATTCTCACTACGCATATTTATGATATTACTGTTTGATGGAGAGTTTTTGAACAATCGATCAAATCTAAAATGTGCTCTTTGCATTCATCTAAATCGTTGGTACTTAAGCACAAAACTTTAAAGGACATGCTTTTCACATGTGATGTTTAGATAAAATTAGATCATTTGGTATAACTAGGGTGGTGGTGTTGTGATGTGTTGAAAATTTCACATATGCCATCTACAAAAATGCAATAGTCTTTAAGAAAGATACAAAACCAACTTAGTGAATGAAGTAATGGTGAGGTCCACTTTTCTAGAATATGAGGGGTTCATAAGTCACACTACAATGCTTGCCACTCCTCATAAAAAAGATGATGACCAAGGCACTTAAACAGCCATTGAGATGTTCAAGGCCATATTTGGGTCCCAAATGCCAAGCCCTCCTTCCATCAAAGATTTCTTGGTAGCCATGTATAGTAACTCAAACCAAAAGAAGATTTGCACAAATCACAATCATCATGCTATGAAAAGCATTAGTGTTAATCAAAGAAAGCTTTGACAGATTACCATTCTTATTCTATGAATAGTGCCTAGATCGCTTTTCATTGTTTAGACAATCTATTGATCCAAAATGTTAGAACTTAGAGCTACCTCTCGAAAATGGCTACTCACAATGCACCAAAATGTTCTCTCTTCTCTAATAACATAACTTTGGTAATGAACACAAATTGGGAGGCTCCATTTGTTTAACAAGCTTTGAGACACTTTAATGAGGCTCCATTTGTTTAGCAAGCTTTGAGACACTTTAATTAATGAATCTCCTTAGTGAACGAGAGGAACAATCTTAAGGGGCATCTTGAGTTATAGATTCCAATAAGCATAAAGAAATAATAGTGTTATCTCAAGAAATTGAATGTGAGAAAAAATCAAAACTGCTGCATATTTTTCAATGGAAACCAGCCTTTTCTATTGCATATGATGGCATCTCCTAACTACGCATTAACAATTAATCGCCTTCAAATGGTCTTTTTTTAATGAGAGTCTTAAGGTAATGGCGGTGACATCTTGTAAGAATGCTTTGGCAAGTAAAACCCTCAAAACACAACCTTCTCAATACATTCTCAAAAAACGAGTTCTTTGACCTCGGTCTACAATATGTGGATTCCAATTTACGCCTCAATGCATGTTAGTCTGCTTCCTTCCTTCAATCACTATTTAGTATCCCGTTGTAAGCAAAGAGAGAGAGACAGAGATAGGAGGTGTATACTCATCACTTTGTCCACTTGAGCCTACAAAGCCTTCTTGGGTAGTAAAATTAGATACAGTTCAAGAGAGTACCAGAACAACCACCAATAATTCTTGAAATGTGCCCTCAAATTAAGTACGTACTATTGTCCCTTCCACGCAGGGCAATATCTTTGGAATTTCTGCATCTATCAATCCCAGATACAGCAGAAAGTGAAGCCTCTAGTATCTGTCAGCCAGAGGCTTCCCTTATCTGACCTGTATTACAATTAAAAGTATAGGCAACTTTATTCATGCCAATGGTGCATTAGACCAATCTTATATGGATGTTGCTTAACCCTGACTTTGAAAAATAGGTTGGCCACAATCTAAGCCTTCTGGTAGGAGTTCATAACCTCAAGAAAAATTAGGAGCAAGGTACATTAATCCATCTGCCCTCAAACCATGACGTTGGAAAGATAATCCTTCCTCCACTGGCTTGCTTGAATACAAACCCTTTATACTACCTTAATGTTGTGAAAGGAGCTGCCAATAAGAGAGTGCGGATTTTGTGAACAGGTTCTACTCTGAGTGACTTGGGTTTGCAGTAGCAGGAGACGTATTCTGCATACTTAAGTCCAGAGTTTGGTGCACATAAGTGGGTAACAACTTAGGCTCATCACTTTGAACTGGTGCTTCACGTCTCTTCATGTTGCGTTTGATACTTGGATCCAGATCCATACCTTCTGAGAATCCCCCTATTTTCCGAAACTTTGCTACACGCTGTGCCAACAGGGGCTCAGGCTGCAGCTTAAGAAGCTCCTGCAGCGTTAATTCAATTCTGTAAGACTTGTTAAAAAGGGCTTGGGCTTAAGAAGCTCCTGCAGTGTTAATCTGTAATACTTGTTTGAAAAGACAAAAATTACAACAGGAGAAAGCTTACTCATATGATAAGTGATTCCTACAAATGGAGTTACCAGGAAAATGTTTATGAACCTGTAGATGGAGGGCATTAGAGATGGGAACTACTCACATCCATTTGCCTCACTATGGCTGCTTTAATATTATTTGATGTGGCAGTTGGGTCAGAGTGTGCACCACCAGGGGGCTCCTGCAAGCATCAATAACAAGAGATTCAAAGATTGTCAGAGCCCTGCCATGCCCCTCTCCATGTCTATCAAAGAATAGAGTGCTTGAGAAGTTTTTACATCGCCTCAGTTTTTCTTAATTCACATGCTCCCTCAAATACCATTATGCCTGGATATCAAACGTGCAAATTTGTCAGCTACAAACAATTATTCCAAAAAGTTAGAACGTCAACCTCCGCTTTATGCAATTATTTTCTTTATTTCACACCCACACCATGCACATCACACTCACACCCACACCATGCACATTCATGGAATCGTATCTGTAGATTCTTCTTAAGAAGAGTCCTCGCAAACTCAACGGCTTCATTGGCTTCATTTTGACCGTAATCCTTTGTATTCAAGAGTCTTTGGTGGCTATTTTGATGCTAATAGGCTTGATAAGGTCTGGAACTCAATGAGGCAAAAGTGAAATGGAAAGTCTTCACCTAGTTGCATATAAGTGACTTTCCTCCAACATCTAGGCATCATTTTAATAAGTAGCTTCCAAAACTCAAATCAAATCAAGTCATGATTCCGAGTTTGATTGATATCACTGAGCAGGTCAGAATGCTTACTGGAATGACTTCATCAACCACATTTAGCTTGAAAAGCTCATGAGCTGTGATCCGTAATGCTTCTGTTGCCTAGATACATCAAATGTGTTAACAGGAAAAAAGTCAGCATAAAGATAATGAAATAAGTGGTCAACCTCCCAGGAAAAGCAATGTGTACAGACAGGAGAGTGAGGGCACGAACGACCATGTAGTCTACTGATTACCCTACCTGGGGGGCAGCAGCAGCAGTTTTCCAAAGAATAGCTGCACAAGCTTCTGGACTGCGTATGATTCAAGTCAAAATTGAGACGTTACATACATGTAGATGCATAATAAGGCCTTTTATTGTAGTATGCATGTGTTCCCTATTTGTGCACAAAAAGGGTAACTACTGAATCATTCTCGTCAGGAGATACTTCCTCTAGTATGATCCACAATAGGTAGAAATCCAGCTAGTAGTATTCAAGAAATGCAAAGACTCTGAATAAAGGAAAAATTATGCTCCCAGCATTTTCAGATTTCCAACTGAGTCCTTCTTGGAACCAAAGGATGATTTTTTTTTAAAGAGGAAGAAAACTATGAGAACGTACCTGGCCACATAATAGACAGCATTCTCTAGCATGAGCATCTTGTCACAGCAGCCTATAGCAAGTGCTCCACCAGATCCCCCCTCCCCAATAACCGTTGTAATGATAGGGACTTTCAGCCCGAACATCTCTCTGAGATTCTTAGCTATAGCCTCCCCCTGCAAAAACGAAAGTTGCCCATTGTTGAGTTCGACAAGACACGTGGCGTTAGGAAATAAGCTGCGATCGTCTAGTTATTGCCATAACAACAGTCTCGTATCCTGAATCTAGTGGATCATACTTGTCCAAGCTCTTCAGCTTGAATTCCAGCGTAAGCCCCAGGAGTGTCAATAAAAGTGAGGATTGGCAGGCCATGATGCTCTGCGTGCCGCATCATTCTCAAAGCCTTCCGGTACCTGAAAAAGTGTCCTCGGTAAGTAGCTCTTTTTCCTAAAAGACTTGTGACTAGGACAAGCACTCGAAAGTTTTGAGATACCCGTTGGGGGTTGGCATGGCAAAGTTTCTGTAGATGTTTTCTTTGGTATTCCGCCCCTTTTGATGCCCAACAAACATGAAGCCCATGCCATCAATTTGACCAATGCCCGTAATAAGAGCGGGATCGTCATATCCCGCTCGATCTCCATGAAGTTCCAGCCACTGCACGCTCGAAAGCATGGGAGCAAGTTTCGGATTAGCAGGTTCGTTTATGGACTGTGAGAGACTCATAAAATCTCGAGCAGTTTTGGGCGCCAAACCTTGTCTGCAATGTTGAGAACATGATCAAGGCAAGTTGGTCTATTTGGATGTCTTGCCACGCTCAATCTCTGGACCGGGGTGAGTTGCGAGTACAAGTCCTTGCGTACCTGAATTCAAATTTTGTGTTATCGTAGAGCAAGTATGAAGCATGGATGTCAGCAAAATTCTCAGTAAGCGGTTTTCATTGCCTCGTACCTGATTATACTTCTCTTTGAGATCGGCAATTTGCTCCGAAAAGTCCATGCCAGTGTTTCTCGCTAGCTCACTAACCTGCAGGGCCAAGTCCTCGTAATCAGCGATTCACGTCGGAAATTTATGATCGATCTGGTTATTTTTGACATCAGAGACAATTGGGTTCCTTACTACGATCCACGTTATGCATTCACAAGCTCGATCGAGCAAAGGAAAAAATACGAATGCAACAAGCTGCGCGGAACGACGTCGTAGCACGCGTTGATTTGTACCTCTTTAATTTTCTTTTCCAAATCAACTAAAGGCAGCTCGAAGGGGAGTGTAACTAATTTCGGCTTGCTTGTCAGAGGCTTGAAACGGGAGAGAAATTTCAATCGGGATCCACCGAATTCATCCTGCGTGATCTTCTGGGGCCATGGATACTCAGTATCGGGAGTCTTCCCTTTGCGCATCTTGGCCTGAAAGGTGGGGGGACGAGACTTTGTGGGGCAGTGCCATGGCGGCGGGGATGAATTTGGAAAGGAATTAGGATGGGGAGGTTGGAAAATGCCGTTGTGCGAGCTACGCAAAGGGGGGGAAGGCTGCAAGGGATCGGATGCAAGAGGCAAGGTGGAGAAGGAAGGTTGGGTGGCGGAATTGAGAGGAACCATGGCGATGAGAAGAAGGGCAACAAGGCAGAATGCAAGCTCACAAGACCAAGAAGAAGAAGAAGAAAAAGAAGAGAGGTGGTGAAATGAGCATTGGGGAAGCCGTCCTCAGATGCAGGCCATGCAACTTAATGCTTGTTTGCTAGTGGTCTCCCTTTGCTGCATGCAACTTTCATGAAAAGAGAGAGAGAGAGAGACATCCATAGAAAGAGAGAGAGACTCACATAGAGGCATAAAGTTTGTATCATGAATTTTTGTCTCGATACCGTGTCTGCGCGCTCAAGAGAGAGACCGATAGAGATAGGTTGCGCACCTTTTCCCTTCCGTTTTAGAGAGTTGCCTCCCCCAGAAGGAATCCCAATCAAGGGCACATGCCTGCCTGAAGTAGTCTGTTGGACTCTGCCGAATTTATGGGCACATGCTCCATGAGAGCAAGAAGGGATAGAGGGGCAGCTTTTCATTGGTTGCCAGATCCTTGTCTGCCCTTTCTTGCCTGTGCTGCTCGATTGCAAGGGTTAGGCAAGGTTGGGCCTTCTGTTTGCCACATCAGCCTCATGTTGCCTCCTGAAGGGATTGAAAAAGGTCTCATGACAAGAATGGAAGACTGTAAGATCTTTGAGAGCAAAGTAATCGGATATGTGGAGTAGCAGCGGTGGCAGCTCAGTAGCTTGGCTTTTGCCCACCTTATCTATGGCTTCTCATGTTCGATTCCCTTGGTGGATGTGCCCCTCATAAATGCACTTGCATTGTCAAGGAGAGGAGGATCTGCCTTAACGCTTGTCAAGGAGATGAGGGAAGCACTCCATTGATGCAGGCCATGAAACAAAAGGAGGAGTATCAGCCTCAATGGTTGTTTGCTAGTGGTCTTTGCTACATGCAACTTTCATGGAGAGAGAGAGAGAGAGAGAGAGAGAGTTGGAGAGATAATGCGCGTGTGCACTCCAGAGGGAGAGCGAGAGAAGAACAACATACCAAAGGTCTCTCAGACTGAAAAAACTAGATACATGGAGCAATGACAACTCAGGCAGTTGGGCATTCATCACCCGAAGCTGGCTACCTACATTCGATTCCCTCAGGCAGAGAGAGAGAGAGAGAGAGAGAGACTTTTTACATAATAGCAAACTATAAATTGTTCATACGTAGCATACACACAAAGGAGGACACTTTTAACGTCATATCGAACTACATATATCACTAGGGTGGGTAGGTAGCCCATGGTGTTAAGTCATTCATCTTGTTGTTGACTAAATAGTAGAAAGTGGTTGGTTGACATGTTCCCCTTTAGCAAAGTACATATATGACTAGGGTGGCCTATAGTGTTACATCATTCCTCTAAGTCATCCACAATGGTTGGTCATGTTCCCCTTTGCCGTCTTGCAAATTGCTTGTGGTTCCTTATTATTTTTGGGTTTAACATCTATGAGTGTGGCCCTCTTTGATGTACTTTGTGTGAATTTACGTATCTCAATCACTTTGCATTGCATTGCTTCACGGATTTGCATTCATTTATTATTCGAACTCGATATTTTTTGTCCCTTTTTGTCATGAAGCACCTAACCACTAACTCGAAAGATAGTACGGTTTAATAATTTTGTTTTACATGAGACACAATGCAAGGTCCTTCAGAAGCCAAGCCTCCCTGCAAATGTCAGGGGTAGTACTTTTATTACTGGGTTAGTTTTTGTTTTGTTTTGAGAGCTGGTTTTTCTGAGTGGTTAACACCCACCATACTTCTCATGCCGATGTCTTCCCCCCCACCTTATGTATTTGATGCCACCTCAAGTGTGGACCCCCCATTCTAGTAAAACAATTTGCACGTGCATGTGCATACACATGATGGCTCTACTTTAAAATGTGTGTGTGCACACATGCATGCACGTGTGCATTTTGCTTACGCTATGGGATTTGGGGGGTGGACAAATTCTAATCAGTTAAACTAATAATTTGACCGTGTTTTGAGATTCTAACCATCCCTTCTTTTGATGCATGTTCTTAATGATTGAGGTTGCGCTAATGACCATGGTGGATGTAGGATTGAAGAATAACAATACTTATGTTCATGTCATCATAGTCTTATAGGTTTTACTAATCGCAAATCATGAAGCTTCTCCTCAACCCAAGGACACACCTAAATGAGAAAATTAGGCATGGATTAACGGGCCTCCAATGTTGTGCTAAAGTGATACATACCCATTAGAGGGCACACTCCATAACTTTTTTTTGATTTGTTGAAAACCAAAACGAATTGAAAATTTGGAATCCAAACTAGTGGGACTACTGTATGGTGGTCTTAAAACATTGATTGTTGTTGGTATCGAATTCACCCTAAAATGGAAGAAGTTGAAAAAGTACAATTTGTGCATGTGCAAAGATCTTTTAGTAAATCCAACACTATTACAATTTTGAATTGTTTCTTTTTCCATGCACTTGCTTACTATATGGCTCATAAGCATGCCAAAGGTCATTGCATTTCATAATACATAGCATCAAACCCGATAGCGTGCCCTTTGGCATGTTTGTGTTTTGAAGCATTTTAGGCCACATTGCACTTGTTTGGGATATCCATTTCTGTTGACGTGTATCACCGGAGGGGGGAAAATCAATGGCAGCTGAAAATTTTGCTACTCCGCGAATTTTGAATTTGGAAGGGAGGTCGAGGCAACTCCTTTACCTTTGTAACCTCGCCACACATTATTGATGTATGTGACCCTGGCATCTACAGTAGGACCATCCCAATTCTGGTCACAGGAGTTTATGTCTCAATCTATTTGACTGAGACAGCGTCAACCCTCCATCGCTAAGTGGTGCAAATACTGGTCTATAGACTCTACTGTGAAAACATCTAGAAATCGGTCACGCAAGGTCCTCCCTCCACGCTCTACCATTGTCCTCACCAAATTCTATACACCGCTTTCACCATTTTGGAAAGCTGTCTCAATGATGTCGTGATCGACATTCATTAAGAAGTGTGTACATTCTCGTTTTTCAGCACCTTCCTTTGTATCTTAGTGAGATCAGGTTGCTGACACGTCCTCTTCTCACCTGCATGAGCCATCTCATATGCAGTAAGCTGCAACACAGAATTCAATAAAGAATTCAGTGCTCGGTACAACAAGAAACTCATTAAGCCATAACAATTAACAATGCAAGCAGTCTAAGAAATTACCTAGATATAACCTCTCAACTCAAGCTCACATCATGTAACAGACTGTAGAAAATCAAAAGCATGTAGCCTGCACCAAAAATGACCTAGGTATAACCTAATCGTGGACTTCACCATCTAACACTAGGCTTCAATTGCAACACACAACTATCAAGGGACAGTTGAGTGCTAGACTAAGTGTCTAAGAGCACATCGCATGATATCTAACTTGGACTGCAACACACAACTATCAAGGGACAATTGAGTGCCAGACTAAGTGTCTAAGAGCACATCGCATGATATCTAACCCAGACTATAACACACAACTATCAAGGGACAGTTGAGTGCCAAATTAAGTGTCTAAGAGCACGTTGCATGATATCCAACTTAGACTACAACACACAACTATCAAGGGACAGTTGAGTGCTAGACTAAGTTCTTGAAAACATCTCTAAACTTAGACTATAATACATAACTCTCAAGGGAGAGATAAGTGCCAGAATAAGCATCTATGAAAACATCACTAAGCTTGGACTGCAACACACAACTCTCTTAAGAGACATGAGTGCCAGCCCAAGAGTTCCTACAAACAAACATTTTTATACAAACTAAGATTGCAACACACAACTCTCTTAAAAGAGATGAGTGTCAGCCTCAGGTAAAAAACAATTATGTATATTATAATTGAAATTGCAACACATGACAAAAACAGACTGCAACACACAACTCTCGAAAGAGAGATGAGTGCCAACCTGTCTACACACTTAAATACAATACAAAATAAATATTAAACAAATTAAAAAGATTGGCACAACTCTCCTAAGAGAGATGAGTGCCAGTCCTAAACAAAAAAAACAAAAGAAACATTAATTACTAACGAAAGAATGCAACACAAGCAAGGGTGCAGTAAGGTATCTATGAACAGAGCTGGTAGATATGAAAGCAAGCGGGAGGTAGCATGTAGGCAAGCAGGAGGTGGTAGGGTTGGCAAGCAAGTGGCTGAGGTGGCAAGTAAGACAGGTGGATGTATTCGTACGAATACCAAAAATGGCAATGGCTGCAAGTTTATACTATGTTTATTCGTACGAATAGCTGTTTATTTGTACGAATAACCTATTCATATGAATAAAATAGCAAAAAACATTTGAAACGTTTTAAATCGCAAAAAAACCGTATTTGGGTATTTTTTTCGAATTAAAAAAAAAATGCCCGAATTAATGCAACTTAGGACAACTAAGAGCCCATTATGAAATCTAGCCCCAAAACTTTGTATACCGATCCACCTACTGTGAATCTATGGCATACCCAAAAGACTTTGGAATGCTTTTTTTCTATCTGAGAATGATGGTGAATGACCGCCTCATAGAAACAGACCTGAGGAAGAAGGAGAAAAATAGCTAGAAGGAGGACATGCTTCGGTGGTGGGTGTATTACTTGGAGTTGGCAAAGACGGTGAATATTAATGTCCTTGGTTTCAAGCAAGAAGTTGGCGATTCGAGTGTGTGAAGAGGTCTGCTATAGTTCATCAGACTGGCCTAAACAGCTGGGAGATGCTTGCTATGGAGAGGTTGATAAGATAGTTGGGAGTCTAAAATTCCCTTGAGCCACAAAATGTCCTCGTATTTTTGAAAAAGTAAAAATCTTGCAGGCATTTCTTGGGCTTGTGGACTCTCAGCCTACCATCATCCATGATCTATTGTGCTGGTAATATATGATTTCGTGTCGACCAGCTTCCGTGTTAGTACTTCAATGTTTTAAGTAGCCCGATTATTGAAATCTGACAGTTAAGCTGTTTAAGTATAACACTCTGCAACAAATTTTAGGATAGCATGGTGGTAGTGCATGATAAGTGGTCACCAGCACGATGGTTGGTTGCACACTAGGATATTATAATAGCCACCAACATGGTGGTTTGCTTCTATTATTACAAGATGAATGGATTTGTATATGTGTGGATTCGTTATGGAATTTAATAAAACCAGCATGGTTGTTGTTTGAGATATACTAAAAACAAGCATGAGATTTATCATTGATTTACAAAAATAATTTAATAATACTAGCGCAATGGTTGTTTGGAATATACTAAAAACAAGTAACTATGGGATTTAATAAAACTAGCGCGGTGGTTGTTTGGGATATATTTAAAAAAAGCATGGGATTTATCGTTTGGGATTTACAAAAACAATTTAATAAAACCAACATAGTGGTTGGTTGTTTGGGATATACTAAAAACAAGCATGGGATTTATCATTTGGGATTTACAAAAACAAGTGCAGTGGTTAGTTTGGGATTTATTAAGAGAAGCATAGTCTTAGTCTCCCAAATACATTTTCCATTTTCTAGGATAAGTGGAATATTATTTCCTTGCAATGAGACTACATTTTCTTAGTACTATCTCAATCATCCTCATCCACCACTCCAAGACACCCTAAGATGTGCTCATGCGTGTCTAAATCCAATTTGAAGAAACTCTTGTCCTTTCGTTGTGGCATAGGTTGCATCTGGAACTTAATAGCTCTTACTAGATGAGAGTACACAAATGTTTGTGGACTCTTATGTAGCAGTTTGTAATTGCGGCCTCTCTTGGATGTTTTTTGTACCAAAAAGCTCCCACTTCTCATAAGTTGTTCCCTAATTATCCTTAAATGCTTCCTCAACCTTGTGCTTGGTTTTGTGCATTGCAACAAAAAGTATGGGTAATCTTCCTCGTTCTCCCTAGAGACAACTACAAAGTGAGGCCATCAAAAACTCTCCCCAAACTGTGGTGAGTCGTTGTTTGTCTCTCCATTGTTTGTCACTCCATCTAAATGTACAGGGAAAACCCATGTCTTCACAGTTGCAATGTTCTCACAATCATCATGATCCCCTATGATGCACCCACTGCAGAAACAAGAAAGTTTTCTTGTTTTAATCAGTTGGTTTTTTGGGCCCCATATGCTGTGCAGACCACAAACTCCTTTAATTTTCTCACAATCATGCCGGATTCCCCTTTGCACTTTATGCACTTTCACTTCATGGAACACTCTACGTACTACACTATTCTTAAGGCTTTGTTTAATGTATGTTGAATGCGTGCCTGTGGAGAGGTTGGTTGTGAGACATGTTACATCATCATGGGCATCATTGAGTTTTTCTTGAGGGCATGTTAACTGGTGTTTAAATAGAGCTTGCTTTTAATAACAGCACCACATCCATCATGTTCACCCTTGCCATGGCTAGACCCAAAGCAATTCCACATCATGTCTAGACCGGTCAGGAATTTGAACCTTGAGACAAAGTAGAATCCATGGCGTGATTTCAATTGAGAGGCAGCACCATCTGACCACACCCAATGTTGTTTTATATTTTCTCCATGGAGCTTTTACTTTTCAGTCATTCCCAATGCAGTAGAAAAGCATGCTGCACAAATAAGGTGCCATGTTCCCTATCATCTGAAATGTAGAAATGGTATGTGCGTTGCACTAACCTGAACTCCTGTGAGTCAGCAAAGCAGATTGGCATCTCAGGTGTAGAAGAATGAAGCAAATGACTATATGTGGTATGTGTTAGATATCAATGCTCCACTCTCTTGTAACTACGCAGGAATCAACTAACTCTACTTGTAAGCCTCCCATATGAGGAGAAGGCATTTGAGTAGCTCGGTTATCCAGTAGGTTTGGTTTGGACACCAGATGGGGGCCATGTGTGGCCTAATGTGGCTGGATGGCTTCGGATAGAGTTGGCACACTACCGACTAGGCTACATGCAAGTGTGGGAAGGCATCCCTTGACTGACCGCATCTTCCCGTATAGCATTTCACAATACACCAGTTACACCCTACCCTGCCTATGTGTGCTTTGTGGATGTATCTTCACTTGATTTTCAGTTCAAGCTACCTCTTCCATTGTTTGCCAATAGATAAGTCTCATTTCACCTCTCTCTTTTTCATTTTTCAAGCATGGCCGACATTCTCGTGTTCTATGGTCGAGTTGAAGAAAATCCAAATGAGTATCTTGTGGCCTTCAAGCGCCATTGTGTTTCTCTCAACTTTCTTACTGAAGTTAGATGGTTGTTGAGGTGTTGGTAGGGTTGTTACTCTACAAACTTTAGGATGCAAGCTAAAGCTTGTGAAGACTCGAGACTGGTAATCACCTGAATGGCTTGATGTTGTTTCCTTGAATGCTCCCACCAATCGTGACACCACAGCTCGGGTTCTTCGCTGATCTGATGGCAATGATCGAATGCATGCATCTACAATCGCGTCCTCCTTTGCAAGGAGTCTTCTTTCTTCTCATTTTTTCTCCCTTCGCCGATGTTGCAAAAGTGTCTTTCGTGCCGTTTCGATACGTGCTAGCCCTTTCCTCAACCTGCAATCTTGTGCCTTGACCTAGCTTTTTAGCTTTCTTGTCTCGTAGCCTCAGTTTGCTTCTCTTATAAACCCTGGCGAGCTGCATGTTGCCATTGATGCCATGGCCAGGATCAGTCTAGAATAGACCCAAAGAAGCTAGCTGGTGAGGCAAGCAAAGAATATAAGACAACTTACCCAAAAGAAGACAATGGTAAACCAAAGTCTGTGCAAGATCACGTCGAGGTGCATGCGGGTTGTAGGGCATTTGCAAGGTGGAGGCAGGTTGCACGTACTTAATCTTCCAAGATTTGATGGGCGGGAGATGTGGTGTTGAGGGTTTCTGTGCCAACTGATGCATTGAAGGCCAGAGCATTGGAAGAAGCCACATGCTTGGGCGATGTCATACATCAAGACATCATCTGAGCAATAGAGTCCATGACAATAGTGGCATCTAAGATTCCTAGCCACGTTTGTGGTGGCAACTAAGATTCCATTGAGCTGGCAGTTAATTACCAGGCATCGTAGTGGCCCGCAATTACTCACCTTCCAATTACCACCACCGGGCTTGCATGCATGATTACTACGAGTGTAGTAAATTACCAGTCGCTAGGCTTGCATGCTCAGGAGAGTACTAGAGTGCATGGTAATGAATGATTAGAAGTGATTTGGCTACATGATTTACTTTCGTGGTAATTACTGCCCGATTATGGTGGCTCTCATCAATCACGCTTGTGGCCATCACGGGCTGGTAGTTAATTACTAGCCACCGCAATGGCCCGCAGTTACTCACCTACCAGTTACCACCATTGGGCTTGCATGCATGATCACCACGAGTGCACTAAATTATCAGTCACCGGGCTTGCATGCTTAGTAGAGTACTACAGTGCATGGTAATGAGTGATTAGAGGTGATTATAATTCATGATTTACTTTTGTGGTAATTACTGCCCGGTGGTGGTGGGTCTCATCAACCACGTCTATCATGGCTAAGATTTCACCGGCCATCGCAGTGGCCCACAGTTACTCACCTGCCAGTTACCACCACTGGGCTTAAGCATGCATGATCACTATGAGTGTAGGGGGAAGGGCAAGAAGCGAGTTTTTTGAACGAGTTTAGGAGCGAGTTTTTTTTTTGCTCTCTCTTTGTAGCATCTGTCTCTCTCTCTCTCTCTCTCTCTCTCTCTCTTTCTCTCTCTCTCTCTCTCTCATATTGATCCTCATCAAGTCTACATGGTGTGTAGTTTGTAAACACAGAAGGCCTTCATTTCATTTTTACATCTTCTCAATTACATCTCTCTCTCTCTCTCTCTCTCTCTCTCTCTCTCAGCAAGCTTGTATGGTACATAGTCTGTAAACTTAAAAGCCCTGTATTTTATTTTTAGAGCTTCTCAATTTCATCCACTTGAAGACTCTCTCTCTCTCTCTCTCTCTCTCTCTCTCTCTCTCTCTCTCTCTCTCTCTCTCTCATTTCTATCTTCATTCTATGTGTAGACCCTCTATCTTTGTCTATGTCTTTTGTCCCACCAAATTGGGCAAAATTTTTTAGCCCAAAAGGGCTTCTCGAGGAAAGTTTCCATGCAAAGAATCACCCTAGAGATGAACTTTCATGAAACTAATAAGAGAAATGAGCTCATTTGACATATTCCGATCGTTTTGATACCAAACATGACCATATTTGGATATTTCTAGCAAAAGTTATGAATTTTTTAAAGCCAAAATTGGCATCCAGAGGATGGCATCCAAAGCTAGATTCCAATTTGGGCTTAAAATTTTTACTTTAAATCTCTCTCTCTCTCTCTCTGTCTCTCTCTGTCTCTCTCCTAGTTTGGGCTAACAAAAGTTTCATAACTTTTGCTAAGAATGTTCAAACTTAGTCATGTTTGGTATCAAAACAATTAGAACACATTGAATGAGCTCATTTCTCTTATTAGTTTCATGAAATTCCATCTCTTCTGTAGAAGCCCTGTAAGGCTAAGATCCCAAAATGGTGGAAAAAAAAGATAAAGTATCTCTAGAAGCCCAAAGTATCTTAGCCCAATAGGGCTTCTAGAGAAGAGATGGAATTTCATGAAACTAACAAGAGAAATGAGCTCATTCAATGTGTTCAAATCGTTTTAATACCAAACATGACTAAGTTTGAACATTCCTAACAAAAGTTGTGAAACTTTTGTTAGCCCAAACTGGCAGAGAGAGAGAGAGAGAGAGAGAGAGAGAGAGAGAGAGAGAGAGAGAGTAAAGAAAGAAATCAAAGAAATTTTTCAAAGCCCAAATTGGCATCTAGAGGAGGGCGCTGAGGCATCCAGAGGAGGGCGCCGGTGCCCTCCTCTGGATGCCAATTTGGGCTTTAAAAGAATTTCACAACTTTTGCTAAAAATGTCTAAATATAGTCATGTTTGATATCAAAATGATCGGAATACATCAAGTGAGCTCATTTTTATTTTTATTTTCATGAAAATCCATCTCTAGTGTAATTCTGTGCACGCTAGCTCTCCTTTGGAAGCCTTTTTTAGCTAAAGAATTTGCCCAAATTGGTGGGAAAAAAAAAAAATTATCACGACAAAAAAGGATAGAGAGAGAGAGAGAGAGAGAGAGAGAGAGAGAGAGAGATGTTATAAGTGGAATAGGTGGAACAAAACACATTGATTACGAAAAAAAACTCACTCCTTGCACACACTCCGAGTGCAATAAATTACCAGTCACTGGGCTTGTGTGCTCAATAGAGTACTAGAGTGCATGGTAATGAGTGATTAGAGGTGATTAGGCTTCATGATTGTTGTGGGAATTACTGCCCGGTGGTGGTGGCTCTCATCAGCCACGTTTGTCGTGGCTAAGATTCCACTGGGATGGCATTTAATTACTAGCAACCAGAGTGGCCTGCTCACCCATCGCTGGACTTAAGCATGTATGATCACTATGAGTGCAATAAAAATTACCAATCATCGAGCTTGCATGCTCAATAGAGTACGAGAGTGCCTAGTAGTGAGTGATTAGAGGTGATTAGGCTTCTTGATTTACTTTTATGAGAATTACTGGTGGTGGCTCTCATCAGCCTCATCTATCATGGCTAAGATTCCACCAAGCTGGCACCGCAGTGGCCTACTCACCCAACATCGAGCATCCATGATAACCAGCCCATCTGGGGTGGTGCCTAAGATTCCACCACGGTGGCCTACAATTAATATGGATGGAACCCCGGGCTCGAGCCACCACGGTGGCTCAAAATTTTTATAGAGTGCATGGTAATGAGTGATTATAGGTGATTAGGCTTCATGATTTACTTTTGTGGTAATTACTGCTCGATGGTGGTGGCTCTCATCAGCCACATCTATCATGGTTAAGATTCCACTAGGTTGGAAATTAATTATTAGCCACCGTAGTGGCTTGCTCACCCACCACTGAGCGTCTGCTTCATGATTACTAGCCCCCGTCTAGGGTGGCACTTAAGATTCATAGCGGTGGCCTACAATTAATATGGATGGAACCCCAGGCTCTAGCCACCATGGT
The DNA here is from genome assembly GCF_047967505.1 of Dipteris shenzhenensis. Lineage (NCBI taxonomy): Eukaryota > Viridiplantae > Streptophyta > Polypodiopsida > Gleicheniales > Dipteridaceae > Dipteris > Dipteris shenzhenensis. Next base: position 6,189,099 of record NC_141624.1, on the reverse strand, counting down.
GGCTCGAACTTTATAATATATAAGATCCATGGCATTTGGCATTTTACTATATTGCTCTGCTCTGCTACTCTGCTCCACACACTCTGCTACTTTGCTCCACACCCCTCCTCCAAATCTTTTCCACCCCTACTCTACTTTTCTCCATGCTTCCTCCTCCAACTCTCATCACTCATCTGCTCCCCTACTCATCTACACCATGCCTACTACCACCCCCCTCGATGCACTGTGATCTTCTCATATAAGGTGATTGTGTTGCACTCATCTAGAGTAGAAATGCTGGCACTAGTGGAGACCCTTCGTTCCCACAGTCAATGCCCCCCATTGTTTTAAAATTGTAATTTCTTTTTCATTTGCACCATCAATATTTCATATCTTGGTATGTTAGTTTAAATCTCCTTAATAATGGGAAATTGTTCTTTTGAAGGATGAATGTGCAACCTCTTTCCCACAAGCGATAAATAATGTGACAAAGGAAAATCAAGGGTTAAGTGATTCTTCTGAGAAGAGATACGTGCCAAGATCAAGTGCAAGATTTGACAAGAACATATCTACCATCTCCACAACAACTCTAAAATAAGAGAAGTGGACCTTGATGTTAAGTGCTAAGAAATACTCACAAGAGTCCCTAAGATATAGCCGATGCCAAGGCAATGACTTGTTTCAAGGAACAATAAAGAGATCAAGAAAATATGCAGCACATAGGGAAAGATATAAACTAGGAGGCCCAGATATTCAAAGTCACAACCACAATAGCAAGGGAATTGAAGGGCAAAGCCTCTACATTCCCAATTCCAAGAAAACAATGTCAAACACTTATCAAAATCCGATTGAGACCCTGAAAAGCAACAAGCAACAAGCACATCACCAAGTTCTACATACCAGTTAGAGCTAAGACAACACAAAGAACCAAGCAAATAAACAATGCAACCATGGGAAACATTTAGAGACTTGAAATTCAACATAACAATGGAGCAACTATTTCACCTAGCCCCATACTGTTGTGATGTTTTTGTAGGCAGTTAACCTCAAGATGTGATCAAGACACACCAATGATTTTGCCACCAGCCTAATGCTTGACACTATTGATAAATGAGACATTGCCATCATTACCATCCAAATAAAGAAGAAAAATAGACAAGGTGTAATAATTGATGGGCGTCAAGAGTCAACATTAACTCTAAAAGCTTGGTTAAAAAGATGAAGATGTAAATCCTAAAGCCAACTCCATTCTAGGTAAGCATGGAATATCAAAAGCAAATGGATCCTTGAGGAATGCTCTCAAATGTTGTGATTACAATAGGTGGAGTCTAGTACACATTGAGCGCGATTTTTATTGCCTCAGAAGAAAATGCCTATTTATTGTTCTTGGGTAGACAGTGCCAAAATATTCCATGATTGGGGCTCAAAAAACATACTTTCTATAAAGGTCCATATCATTTACCAACATAATACACCAATTTCAATACCAAAGACAAAGAAATAAACACGTACTGGTTCAATCTATTTAAAGCCCCTATCAAGGGAAAGTCATCTATACTAGCTATAGCAACGAAAGTTGCCTTTAAGTGGTCCCCAAAGAAGAGCAACAAGACACTGCTATGTAGTGGAAATCGAGTTTTCCGTTTTTCTGTTACTGATGGTTCAGCTGAGAAGTCTCTATTTTGAAGTCTTGGGGACTTTTTGGAATTTGTATATATTGAATCTTTTATATCAATACAAACCCGCATTTCCTTTTTTTTAAAAACATGTTTAAACATCAAATCTAAAAGAATCATTTATTTCTTTTGTCCATGCCTGCGTTCGGTGATTCCCAGATTCCCAATGTAGAAATTGTTTTCCTTGGAGGGCTTTCCAATTCTCATCATGCTGAAGATCTATTTGAAAAACCAAAATCCAAAATGAAAAATGCTTTAAACCTTGCTACATCATTGCAATAAAATCCACAATTAGATCATATAGAAGGACCACTTGAGACAAACTTTCTTATCCTCTTTAAAGTGATTATTTATGTCCTTCCATATAGGATCCCATGTCTATTTAAATTCAACTGAAACAGGTATGGGAGCTCCTTTTGAACCAACACGAAAACGAATAAGGAGCCTTTCTCGTCTAAGTACCCCTCATCTCAAAATGACATCTTCAATCTACTTCGTTGCATGCCAACTTGTCAGATAGTTTGGTGAAGGTGTATTCTACATAATGCAAAATCAACTTGAAAATTATGTGCAATTTGGAACTCTTCATCCTCTACCTTGTATGTATTGTTATTTCTTTCATTTGTTATCTCGTCTACATCCAAGTTCCCCCGAATACTGTCATCATGGGAAACTTCTTTTTGTTCTTCATCTTCCTCCTTTTCAGAATGTTCATAATCTTCCATATCATCATCCTCCTATCAATATATTTCTATATTAGGCTCCTTTCAATAAAAAGATGAAACAAACAATCTACAAAGCCAATCTCAACTAGTTACCTCATCTATAGGTGGATAAATTGTGTCTATCTCTTCCTTCAATTGTTCATGTCCATCCAAGCCAAAGGCCTCACTACCCATTGAAGATCACTTTGCTGAGTCAAACTTGATTCTCCTATGAGTACTCAATACCAATAGGTTCTCAAATTTTGACCTTGTCATCACCGTTCTCTATCATAATAGTTAGTCATCATAATCCTTTATCTTGTAGATAACATAATCTAGAATCATATCTTCTAACCCTTCCACAATCTTAACTGAAAATAAAAACTTAAAAAAATCATTATAACTTGACCAATCTACAATACATGAAAATAAAATTTTTAATCTTCAAATTCCTTAAATGCTTTTAAGAACATGTACTTAGAATATTGAAAGAATGAACAAACAAAGCAAGTTTGATGGCATGTCAGCATGCTATCAAACTAGCTTTATTTGTTCCTATTGCTTCTATTTGTGTCCCTTAGGCAGTACTAATTTGGCCACCTAAAACATCAAGACAATCATTTCCCTTTCATGCTGGGTCTTAATACGAAAATGCATTCTCCATAATTTTGTATACTTGGTGGTCATGCGTATAAGTAGAAAACCATTGCAAACCTCTAAATAGCCATCTTTCTTGCATAGTATTCAGCTAAGATAAAAAAATATGTGTTCTATAATTTGCTGTATAGTTCAACAACTCTCTTGGAATTTCCAAAATCCAAATTTTGAAATCAAAGCTTTGAATTAACTTGCTCTTATGGAGACACATAAACATTTTAAAAATTAAGAAACACACACAAGTACGATACACACAACAAACAAAACGCTACCTTGTTTAGCTTCCACCACCAATAGCTTAAAAGAAGGAGAAAATAATGCAAGCTTGATGCCATGTTGGTATACTATCAATCGAGGTATTTTTCCCTTATTGTCCAATTAGAATTAAATTGAGAATTGCATAAACTACTATGTAGAGGCACTAAAGGAAGGAAAGCATGGGAAATGAGAGAAGATGGAGATGGGGGATGATGAAATCTCTTTTTCTTTTGTCCCAAAAAGCTAAAATATTATTGAATTTGTACTAAACTGAGAATATTACTAGGATGTCATACTTGGACATAAGGTTACCCAAAGGAGTACAGATCCTCGATGGGCAAACTAAGGAGAAGATTCAATGAGAGGAACTATGAGGACAATAGGTATGAACAAGAGGAAAAAATAAACCAAGTCTGGTGTGCTATCAAACTTGTTGTTTTTGTTCAAACCTCTTGTTCAAGTGTTGATGTACAAAAGATAAGAACTGAGCTGCATGACATGAAGGGAATGTTGGCCAGCATCTCCAATTGAAGATATCGCTCTGGCAACAAGACCCGTTCATTCACAAAACTTCTGAGTAAGAAAATAAGAGAAGGAAAAAGTGATTACAGCTTAAATCCATAGCTGAACTATCTTTATAGTGGCAAAGAAGAGGCAAAGCCTTTAAAGAAAAGAGTCAATAGTTTCAATCGTATGCAATAGGTATGAAGAAGAGGAAGAAATAAACCAAGTCTGATCAATTGACTATCAAACTTGGAGTTTTTGTTCCTCTTGTTCAGGCATTGATGTGGCTTCTCACTTATAGAACCACTTGCAAATACATTGCTAATTTGAACTAAACTAAGTGGGAGGAAGGAGTGTTAAAGAGACTAGAGGCAAGAAGGAGCACAATGGTTGCCTTGGCTTCAAGCGATGCCCATTTCTGTCTTTATCTTCTACCTTGCTTTAAGTCCCACCCACCTGACAAATAACTCATAGGAATGGACGTGCAAAGATGGAGGGAGCCAAGAGGGGGATGAGGGCAAAGCTTTCAAAGATGAGAGGGCAATAGGGATGGGGGACCTTGCAGAGACGAGAGGGAAGGGGAGAGAGGCAAGGAGAGGGAGCTTGAAGAGATGAGAGGGAGCAAAAGGAGGGAGCGAAAGTGAGAGCATTAGGAAATGAGGGAGCATTAGGAAAGGAGGGAAAAATAGTGGGATTTAAATCACCTAAGAACAACTCAGCTCATTTTGGTGTGCTTAAATTCTCATCTCCAATAGTGATAACCTAGTCAAACATGAAGTGTCTTCCATGGATATCTTTTACCGATCCTGTGAGATGTAACGGCTATTTTCTACTTTTGAAATCATCTCCCCAACATGGAAAGTAGAAGATCTTGAGCTTTGATATTATTGTTACTAGTTTTCAAATTAATGATACATGATCATGATGTGCTTATGTGAGTTAAAGAGAACCATGACTTATGATTAGTTCACTAAAATAGATGTCAAAGCTCCTCCACCTTTGAACCCTAAACACTACTCTATCTGCTCCTCTTCTTTTTTCTCCTTTCCCCATCCTCCACCTCCTCTTCTTCTTCCTAGTGTTGTTTTCCATCTCTTGTGCCATCCTTTTACTCCCCATCTCCTTCTTTTGTCACTATATCTTTTCACTTCATTTGCGGACAACTTTTCTCGATCTACTACTGGCTTACCCTAGATGTTGAGGTTCTCTAGCCAACTACTATTTGTACCATTACTTGCTACAAGGGGATTGCTAGAGTTACCACATTGATTCGTGAATTCATGAGTGCTCTAGGCTTGGCATTCTGTGAATAAATTTTTATTCGAGTTTGCGAGTTTTGCGAGTGTTTTTGTATTTGAGGTTTATAGCTAGTGGCTAGCTATAAATCTTGAAGAATGCTTGAGTTAATACAATTGATAAATCACTGAACCATACCTGTAGCATTATTATTAGACATAACTTTTAATTCATATGGTTGTTAGGTCCCTAAATTTTGAAAGTCCACTCATTGAAACAGACATAAACTTACTGCCAAAGATTTGTTAGTTGACTCACAACAAAGTTTTGAAATCGACGAAGGAGCCATTCTTTGGGGAAATGAAAAACCTCCAACAAACTTAAAAGTTCAAAAGAAACAAAGTAAACTCACACTTAGCAATACTACATGGAAATAGTGGACAATGTCGTTGTGGTCCCTAGTGGGTAACTATAAACCTTTCATATAAAAGAGTCAATGCAATCAACAAAACAATGTTCAGCTTAACCTATCATATTATTATAAGATAAATTGTAAGTCATTTGATTATTGAATGCACAATTAAGTAAAACATTGTACAAAACCTCTAGTACTATTAGAAGAAAAAAATGTAGTTCATATGATGATTGCATGCCCTAAATTTGTAAGCCCACTCACACCAAAATTTGAAACCAACAAAGAAGCCATTCTCACACTAAAATGAAAAACCTCCAACAAACTGAATAGTTCAAGAAAAGCAAAGTAAATTCACACTTTAGAAATACTACATGAAAAACAATGGACAATGTCCATGTGCATCCTATGGTTCATCTTCGAAATCATCATCCTCCAATGCAATGTCAATGACAAACACACACCAGCTTCTCTTCTTTCTTTTCATAGGATGGCATCATAGATCTCCTCATGCCTTGCCATGTGGGATGCATGTGGCTTGACATAACATGGCAAATTTTCATACGAAGCGTAGTAAAATCAAAGTTTCAAGTAAGAATGGGTGTGTGCTCTCCTCCACTGTGAAAATGATTACAAAAAGTTGATGAGTTGTATGAACTTCCACCGAGACATTCAAAATCTAATTTATTGTCAGTAACTGTATGAAATGGATAAGATAGCAAAGGCAGAAACGATTTTAAGAAGTTAAAAGCGACTCCAAGACCCATCCGATGGCCCCTGTTAATGTCAGCCTATACTCCACTCTTGGGATTATCATCCATAGAGCTAACAATAGTTGCCTCTTAGAGAAGGCATTGCCAATAAGGGCAAGAACATGGGAATGAAACCTAAATGTGTTATTTTTTGTGTAGCTTTCAGAACCTGTCTTCACTAATGCTTTGTGTACGTCTGCTGCCATCCTTGAAAGGAGTACACGGTGAAGCCTCTTTTCCTGACCTCGAAAGAAACATACCTTGACTTTTTGTTGCTATAGTTTGAGTAAAGTCCTGCAACCCTAGTTGTCATTGTGTGTCATACTGGCATAATTCTTCCAATACGCTTTTCTGCCACGCTGCATGATTATTTGAATGATTGACTCAGCTTTGGAAACAAGACAATGCCATACAAAGTTTCCCAGTGTTCTACAGCCGCAGAGTTCAAGATTCCAGTATTGCCTCCAAGTCTGCATCCATACAACCTACACAATCATTTTGTCCTTGATACCCTTTTCCTGCATTCCCATGCTCGATTCCTGCCTTAGACATGTACTGGTTCAAAACTTCCCCTTGCTTATCTTGCACAAGCTGTATTTGTCAGACTTTCATAGCTGTGACTGATGAGATAGCATCAGGCAGCTTTACTTTCAAAGGACAAGATCCCAAGACAATTTTACACGATGGTATACGGTACCACCAGGGGATGTTTTCCTGCACCTGGGGGCTCGCGGAGCCAAGGATAGGGGGTGAATTAATAAACCACCCATAAGAAGACACATCGTCCTCAAAGCTGTGCCTCGATATAATTTGCTGCCTTTCAAACTCGGAAATAATCTTGATAAAATTATGGCAGTCACTCCCTATTTACCTGGTTGAAAGGGACCCCAATAGAGAATCGAGAGATTCGCTTGGAAAGGGAGGAGGATGAGGGGGGAGAATCCGGGATTATGCGGTTTATGTTGGTCATAGTTATTCTTCTATTCAACTCTTCCAACCATTTTGGGTGCCCATCCATTTTATGACATGATGGGGTCAAGGCGAATTGAACCTACGACCAACTGGTTAACAGCTGCTCTACCGCGAGCTACCAAGTGCAAAGTCGAAGATTCTCTGTGATTCCCATAAGACATTTTCTTTTCCTTCATCTGATGTTGGCTCCAATACCAAGTGTAATTGGGGTACGTAACCTTCCTCCTCTGTTTGTCTTCGTAATTGTTTCATTTCTGCACAGATACTCTCATCATAGTGGTGACTTCTATCCCCCACAGAAAATTCATGCACCACACAGTCAACCTCAATCCAAGATCTCCCAGGCTTCCTCCATGCACCAGCACCTTCTCTGAGCTGTTGTGTTTTATGCAGGTCATCCCATCTGCGAGCATCAGCGTAGATGCTGGTCATAAGGACATACGCAGAGGCAATATTGGGATTGAGGTTAACAACTTGATCAAAGCATTTTCTTCCCAGCTCAACGTTGCCAAACTTTTTACAAGCCATCAGGAGAGACATCCAACCAGTCATATTAGGCAAGTTTGGCATGCTATAGAGCATCTCTTCTGCCTCTTTCAAGAGGCCTGCATGGCCGAGAAGGTCAACCATGCAGTTAAGATTCTCGATACTTGGTGCAATGTTGTGGTCATCAGTCATCGATATAAAGAACTGACGGCCTTCCTCTACTTGACTCAAATGACTGCAGGCTGCAAGAATATAGGTGAAAGTCTCACGAACTGGCTTCAAACCTTCCTGTTGCATCTCATCAAAGCATTGCAATGCACGCAAGTAGAAACCATGCTGAACATACCCTCCAATCATTGCACACCATGACCCTACATCTCGCTTCTGCAATCTGTCAAGCACTAGACGAGCCTCCTCTAGGCTACCACATTTCCCGTACATGTCAACAAGAGTGTTCCCGATGACACGGTAAAGTTCGAGTCCAGTTCTAATAATCTGGTCATGTATCACCCTCCCCTGCTCTAAAGCTCCTATGTTGGAACACGCTTTCAGAACACAGAAGAAAGTGGCTTTGTCAGGCTTTGTTGCTGCCTCAAGCATTCTCTGAAAGAGTTCAAGAGCGAGAAGACCAAGCCCATGCTGTGTATATCCTGAAATCATTGCATTCCACGACTCCACACTTGGCGTTATGCCTTCCCGTTGCATTCCCTCAAAAAGTTGAAGAGCAAGAGCAACATCCCCATGACGGGCATATCCAGCAATCATCGCATTCCATGACACCACATTTCTAGTTGGTAATTCATCAAATACTTCACGTGCTTCCTCCAGGCTCCCACATTTGGCATACATATCAACGAGAGCACTCCCAACAATCAAATTTGATCCAAGTCCACTACCCATGATCTGGTTCTGTATGAGCTTACCCTGCCTCACGTTTCCTATGCTGCCACAGGCTTTCAACACGCAGGAAAGTGTAAAATTGTCTGGCTCTATGCCCTGCTGTTTCATTTTCTCAAAATACCCAAGCGCTCTGAGACCATGTCCATACTGTGCACATCCAGCTATCATTGCAGTCCATGACACCACAGTTCGATCCTGCAATTTCTTAAACACTGCGGCTGCCTCTTCTAGGTTTCCACATTTTGCATAGGTGTCAACAAGGGTATTGCCAATTTTTATGTTTGATTCATCGCCACTTTGGATGATACGGTTATGTATAAGTCTTGCCTTGCCTATGCCTCCTATAGTGCCACATGCTTTCAAAATGCACAAATACATAACCTTGTCTGGCTCAATGTCTTGCTGCAGCATTTTATTATATAACTCGAGAGCTATATCACTTTCTCCGTTCATTGAATGTGCTGAAATGATAGCTTGCCATGTGAAAAGACTTGGCTCTTCCACCTTACAGAAAACGAGGTTGGCTTCCAGTAGCCTCCCACACGACCCAAATAGGCGGATAAGATGGTCCCCTAAAACGGTCACAGAATTGTCGAGCCCAGTGGTGACCATCAGAGAATGCACTCGCCTACCGCCACTCACGTCTCTCTTTTTAGTGCACACCTTGAGCAAGCTATACACATTATTCCTTGATTTGGGCATTTCCATGGCCTGAAGTTCCTCATCAACAGTCGTACTACTCATGATGGCCCCGTATCACCATAAGCCATTCTCAGAGAATGGTTTGACCAGACGAGAGGACGCAAAATTTCACGTTAGGGGTCGAGTGATTTGTAAGGGCCAAAGGCCTTGCGAGGGGCAAATCTTACACCAATGTTGTTTCAACCGCAGCATCACGAGGGTTCCACCTGTAGATACTGACCAGGGACATCATATGTCCATAGAAGATCTTTAGAAAGGAAGCTCTCATCCAGACGACCTTCTTCCTCCCGCTTCTCTAGCTCCTGCCTCATGTACAAGATACCATTTGGATCACCTGGAGGCCACAAAATCTCTTCATCTAGCAGTGTTATAAGATTCAAGATGGACTTCAAAATGTCTGTTGGTGAGTCTATCTTTTCCTGAAAAGGCATTCTTTGTCTTACGCACAAGGCGTTCTACTACAACAATTATTGAAGATGCTAGCTCCTCATAGTCTTTCTTATCATCAGAGGAGCTGCAAAGTTCTGCTCTGCTTGCCAGTTGCATCCAAAATGTGGTATCAAAAGAAAGTATATTTTTGCCACCAGTTCTGGGAGACAATTGCATGGAAAGGATGCACACAGCTTTGTTGATCACTGTTAGGTTGTTGCCACTGTTTACGAGCTCTTGAAGCCTTTGGAGGAGAGGACCACTCATGAGCTCAGCTGATGAAGAAACTGGGAAGCCGCCTGCCTTCACCAATAAATCATGGAACTCGGCCCCTTAGGATCTCCCTGGCTTGCATAGTAACGAACGCCCCAACTCCCAGCATGAACAACCGTCAACCTCCTCACAAAAAACTCCAGCCATCAAAAACTCCCACAAAAGCCACCGTCCACACATCTCTGTGCATTCGCGATCTATCCCCGTCTGCTCCTTGTCACACTCAAGCCCCTCCCACTATCTCGTAGCCCTTCTGCTCTCAGAGGCTTCCACACCCGTCACGTACACTTAGTCTTCATCGTAGCTTTCATTGCTCACAAACCTCTCTTCGTCTCCCACAACGAACCGAGACGCCAGCCCCTCCAGAACCCGTCACCCACCGTCCATCCAAGCTCACGAACCCTGTCTCCTCTCCAAGGTCACCGGTATCCCTTCCTCTATGCTATCTTCGACCTCTAGCCCGAGCCCTCTGGTCTCTCGTCGCCCCTCAAGAGCTCGAATAGTTTGTACCCCAATTTCGAATCGAACTGTTTTGGGAATAGTTACGAGCAAGCTGCAAGCTTGGCAATCCAAGGCTAACAGCGGTTTGTTGCGGTTTAAAAGCATAGCATATGTCTCCATTCATTGTTGATCGGCACAGACCAATTTTCAGTCTCGATCTGGTTCCTTCATGGAGGGGCTTTCATTGATTCCTTGTTTGCTTTGTGTATACGTATGTATATGTATATACATGACATATAAATACTTAAGTATATGAGTATAAGTGAGGACGTATACGTATGTATATCTCTACCCCCCCCCGAGCAAAAATTGAAGTAATTTTACAGCTGAAAATTAACCCCCCTTGCCTGGAACTAGGTTGGGTAGGCCGCCTTTAGACTGCAACAGAAGACTGGCTACCATCAACAACGCACAAATGCGATTGAAAAAATAGACTATTATCACCGCAAAAATAGAGTGTTGCGAGATTGTGGCCCTTTAAATGGCTTTTTGAATATCACAAATGTCTCGAGAGACGATGATAAATCAAATTCGTTTTCTTTATTAATTCCCTTGATTTATTCATTCATTGATTGTTGCCTATATTTCACAGTCCTTTGCATGCTCACTTCTTATACTTCACAGTTTTAAAAGAAAAAGAAGGAATGAGTAAAAATATGGACATGAGACACGACACAGGGTCCGTTACGACCCGATCTTCCCTAGAAATGTCAGGGGTAGTTTTTTATTATTGACTTGGTGAAGTGTAAAAATTTGTACCTTCTGGGGATTGAAGCCCAATAAATACATGAATAACGCTATTCTCGTAAGAGCTCAAGCTCATAATTCATCTTGGTTACAACCTTTGTAATATTGTGACATAACAATCTTGCATCGAACTTGCCTATCTTTGCTACTCATTCTCTATCTTTCCTCGCATCGAAACATGCATCAAAAGAAAGCAATATTGTGAGAATTTAGATTGAAGCAAAGTATATCTAGGGCAAGGAAAGAAATCAAAAATATTTTTATAATAATATATGATATAATTTTCATAAACATGCGTAGTGTGGGCGGGGAGGCAGCGCGTTTCCTTCCCCAAAGAATTATAATGCGAGGGAATGAGCCCTTCGTTTTTCATCGAGATTGAGAACGTTGAGTAGCATAGAGATTAAGTCTGATGAATGGATAAGAGACTGACATATTACCTGAATGTCAATAGCCATATTCATATTGTAATTTGAGAAATCAATATCTTGCATCCACCAGTCGCATACATTTCCTTCGCTTTCTTCAAACATGGAAAAATACATTCAAAATATAGGGCATATTAAAACATATACACTATTCTTGAACAAAGGACTTTCAAAATCTGGCTTTTATCAATACTTCAAGGTGGATCATTGGGATTTAAAGGCAAAACGTTCACATTAAACTTAAAAAGAACCTTGCCAGAAGGAACCCTTTTTAGTCACATATTTAGATGGATTCAATGATATATTCATCCCTAAAAACAAAAACAAAGCTATGGTGGATTACACATGTATCAAGAGGTTGCAATCAATGTTGCTCTTACCATATCACTCAACGGCAGGGAATTTCTAAATGCGGCGGCATTTTCTACATCCCCAAACAATAACCATTACAACCCTTCTGCAAATGCAGTGAAGGTTTGCAAACCATTGTATGTGCTCCTTTGCCACATAGTTGTATTCACAAGGACCACAATATGTTGCTAGGTCGAAACCCCTTTTAATTAATGGCAATGACTATAGTCATATGCCTCCTATGACTATAGATTTTCCATCTCCTGTAGCATGGTTCTTGCAATAATTTGCACCATTGTCATTCTACCCAAGTATGATATGGTCTAGATGCTTGCCACCTTTCAAAAGCACAAAGTCACACATTTGCCAATGGTTCTTCAATCTCGACAGATCTGGCCTAAATGCCTTGGGCTTGTTATAACAAACACATTGAGTCTCTTGGTCATAAAGAAATCAGTGAATTGTCCAAAGCGAGCAATAGGCAAGTACAAGTTTGCTAATGAAAAAGTTTTATGTTTGGTTAAGAGCTTCAAGACCATCGAGAGTTGCAAGCCAATAAAACACAAACGATTGCATTGGTGTCTTTAAAACAATGCGCCCAAGTAGCTGGTCTCAAGGATTTGGAAACCACACTAAAGCCCTATTCAGTACCCACATCTTGAACCTTTTCATTGCCTCTTCCATCTGTGAAAAGACACATCAAGGATTGAAATTGCTATCTTTCCAAGGAATTGCCTATGAAGGCAATACTCTTGCTCCTCATTGTGTCAAAGAGATAGCTGTTCTTTTCCGTTTAGACTTTTGTCATAAGAGCTCACCTTCATAGAAACTTTGATGGATTGTCAACCTAAATGTGGATGCACCATTGGAAGATTGGATGATGGGCTTGCAAGTTGCTTGGGTGACTAGGCAGCTAGTTCTAGATCCATTGGATCCAATTCCAAATGTCAGAAGGATCGAATGAGTGACAGACCATTGTGCCGATGCTACTTCACTCACCATGCTTTTGGGATTTGCGACAAAGGTGATAAGCTTTATGATTTGAATGGTCATGCCTTGAGATTTCAAGGTCTTGATAAGCATTTACACATGGCAAAACTCAAGGTATCGTGTGAGAATTGTGGCTTTTTTTGAAATTGTAGTTCCCTACTGCGTTTGCTGCATTTGGAAGGGAAATATATTATAAGCTACCACAAAGGTGCCTATACCACATACGTAAGTACTCAATCACTTGTTAATTTGGACCTTGGAAATAAATAAGCATCTTTATTGTTGTCTTTGGGCTTATGCTTAAACATGGATGCTGATCACAGTTGTTGCGGCGGCTATCTTACCTTTGAGAAGAGGGCACTCCAAGAGAGAGGGCATATGCAAAGTTGGCAAGGGAGAGGGAGCTCATAATCACAGTTTATAAAAAAGATAGAGGTGTGTGCGGCAGGGGGGGTAGAGGGGAAATGTTTTCAAGTGTATCTTTAAACACTTTACGTAAAATGTAGATTCCATTCTCCACAATTCAGATAAGAGCTGCAACCACCATATTGCATACAATGACCATGGACCTTCAAAGAAGAGACAAGTAATAAACCAACAAAATTTGATTTTTATTTGGATTGTTATTAATGTGTACCTCTCGGTTGTGCATTATAACAAGGCTTGCCCTCCCACGTTGATTCTCTACAAGAGTAAGCGACACGTTGATTCTCTACAAAATTTGAGGCAATGCCCACACAATAATATTTTTTAGCTATTAGGCCAGCAAAAGGAAACAAAAACAACCTACATACATGTATGCAAGCACTCCCCTTGAAGACCACATGGATAGAACAACCAAGCAACAATTGAGTCAAATAGAGAGAGGCAAAAAAGGTAAGTTTCTATCATGAAACATGGGCTTACCGCTTTGCATGAGAAATTTCTGCCATTGCTATACCCCTCATGGTCAGTTCTAACAAAGTACTTTTACTTTTCATGGGGTATTCACTTTGAGCGAATATACACATAACTTGTAAATGACATAATGGCTCAATTTCACTCTAAAATCTATAACTTTTGCCACATAACTCCAATCAAGATGGTGGTAACTGATTATCTACCAAGTTGTTCACTAGCAACTACCATGCTTGTTGAAGCCATCAAAAATACAAAAAAGATACAGAGATAGGTAAAAAGGGGGGCAAAAAATGCAAAAATGAAAAAAATAATATAATATATATATATATATATATATATATATATATATATATATATATGTATATATGTATGTATAAATACAAGAGAGAGGGGTGTTTACCTTATCTATACGAGCTATATGTTGGAGGGGTGATTTTTATGCATTATTTAAGAATTGCTTTAAAGAGTTTACAAAAATAGTTTTAGCATGTTTTGTGATTTGATTGGGTTCGATTCCACTATGAATTTACATGATCAAGAATTATTTTAAGAGATTAACTGGAACATTTTAGGATTAGTGAAAATTATATTAGAGTGGTGATGACTAGGTCATTATATAAGTGAAACTAGAGGAATTTGAACATAAGGAGACCAATGAAGGAGATGAAGATGTTCATAAGAAGAATCTCACAATTGGGGTATGTACTTGCCTTCAATGACTGAATGTATATAGCACTAATATATGGTTATTATAAACTATTGAATATTTTGAAGTTTTCTTAGTAGATGTTGCTTTGACAAAATATAAATTTGCTAGAACCAAATATTCAAAGGCTACATCATTTGGAGGTGATGAATCATGATGACTTTGTTGAGGATGATTTGCATGATAAGTTCAAAATAATAACTCCCAACTAAAGAAGTGGTGAAGGATAAGAAGGAGAAACAAAAAGATAAAGCTGAAGAAGACTCTCTAACTAAGATACCTACCCATTTGCAAGTGCAATTGTTAGCTCAAACTATGGATAGACTTAGGATTGTGAATGGCACTCCAACTCCACTAATATCTTTGTGCCAAATTTACATTAATGATGGTGTGAGGCAAGTAGGCCCATTGAAATCCACACACTTCAAATGGCTATTTGGAGGAGAAAGGGTCATTTATATTGTCCATCAAGGGTCATTCAAGGATTGAAATTCTAGTCATTAATGATATGATTGCCACATTGGATCCTATTTGGTAGGATGTGAATGTATCTTTGTTGGGATGGAAATCATGGGACTCAGGCTTGGATGGATTCAATCAAGGAGAACTTTAAGTTTGATGCATCCAAGCATGTTGCAATAGCAGTGAGGGTGAGCTTTATATCTATTAGTGCTCCAAATGAATTGTCTGTATTGAATATACTAAATAGGCAATGTAGATGGGTTGTTTTCATTATGCATGTTACAGCTAAGCGGTAGTAAATCTTTGATGTTTTTATGTTTGTTTGTAAGAGATTAAAGGAGAAGACATTTGTTAAAATGGATTTGAAGGATGTTTTGTACTCCATTAGGAAACTGTGTGAAGAAAATGACTCTTTTTTTACATCTAAGTTTACTCCAAGTGAGACGGAGAAAGTACAATTGAAGTTCTATACTGTGCTATTTGGAGTAAGTTTAAAGTTATATAGTGTGGTATTAAGTGTAATTATATAATTGATGTTTTTGTTTTCTATAGCATGTTGGTTGCAATAGTCCCTAAGCTTGAATCCCTTTGTTTCATTTCATTGTGTAGGTTAGAATTGCTAGAGATGTAGAGCTAAAAAGGCATGGAGGATTTCCTTGATACCCTCTCATGTGTTACATGTTGGCACTGATTCTTTTCGTAATAGATTCTATTCCACATTCTTTTGGTTTCAAATGCATATACTGGATCTCTAAGATTGTGCCAGTGCTCTTCTCCATAATCCCAACTTCAAATTGGGGATTGGCACTAGTGCAATTCTCCATATTTCTAGCTTCAAATTGGGGTTTAGCACCAGTGCCATTCTCCATAATCCCAGACTCAAATGGAGATTGGCACCAGTGCCATTCTCCACAAATCCAAATGGAGATTGGCACCAGTGCCATTCTCCACAAATCCACATGGAGAGTGACACTGGTGCCAATCTCCATGTGGATTTGTGGAGAATGGCACTGGTGCCGATCTTCAAAATCCATGTGAAAATTGAGTCTATAGCAAAATTTCCAGCATGAACTATTTTCCTAAATTTTTAGTAATTTGTAGTCTCCTCAAGCCTCTTCTATGAGCCTGCTCTCCCTCTTGTAGATATTCTCTTATGTAGACTCTTGAGTCCAGGGAATACTAGAAGTTCTTTTTGAATGCCCTTACCACCAAGAAGGATTCACATCCGCAAATAGCCACTCTACAAGAAAAATTGTGACCAATCTCAATGTGTTGATAAAATTTCTTTGCTAGGGTCAAATTGATGAGATGTATTATGAAAGGTTAAAGATGGAATTGCAAGAGTTTATTTAATTAATAGTGAACTAATGGGGGTCATCACATTTTACACATGATACAGTAATCTTATCACAAGCATAATCTTTAGCAATTCCTCAATAGAATTCCACCACAAGAACATAGCTAATTGCTAGCTATGTTTGACATGCAATCTTGAAACAATCATGTACTTTTGATTAATCATCACACCAAACTTCTAAAAACCATTTCAAGATAACAGCTATGAGTAGAATGTTTCCCTCAAGTAATCCAATCAATGCCATCCACCACAACCATGACATTACAATGTATCCCAAAATATAATGCCATAAGATCACTTGAAATATTGATGCGAGAGAAAACAAAATCCCATAGATAGGCTTTGCAAACCATATATGCAACAACTTGCTATTGTAAACTTGTTTAATTCTTCACATCAGTGAGTGCGATGGACTCCAAAATCTAATTCAAAAAAAAGTTGTCTCTAAAACAAATACATAAAATGAAAGAAAACCAAATCCAAGACACTAAACATTGTTGAGGCATTCATATATGGACATAGATATGGCTACTCCTCTGAAGCAAAATCATCCACATAAATGCAAAATTTTCTCCTCTTCTTCAATTTTGCCTTTTGCATGTATTGTCTGCTATAAGCTCCATGTGCCTAGCCATATTTTTTGCATAATAAGGCAAAACCACTATTGTAATTGTCATTTTGTAGTAGCTCACACATTATTATATGAAAGAATTATCCCAAATAAGAAAAGCTCTATGTGTTACCAAAAGTCAATGTCCTCAATGGGCTCTCCAAAGATGTGGATGTAGAAGTCTCTTCATTCATTTCTTACCACAAGATGACAAAATTGTAAATATGAACATTACATTAGAATGACTCACCTCTATGTGCCAACATACAATTCACAAAATTTGAATTAGAATCCACACACATGATGGGAAACTAGCCTTTGCCATTGCATGATGGTCCCACCTAGCCCAAGAAGAAATTTTAGAACCACTCATCCCTTTTGCAAAATGCGGACAAGTATAATTCACTCTTCTCTATGATTCCCATAAATGGGAGGTTGCCATTACTATCTATGCTCTATTCAAAGTTTGGAAGTAGGTGGGTCCATACATTACTTTTCAAATTGAATAACTTTTCTACATCTTGTCTTACTCTTTCTTCATATAATGTTGGGTCACTCAGCTTGCGACAGAAGATGTATAAAAATAGATCCATCTCCTCAATAAGCATGGCAAAAGCAAAAGTCAGAGATGACAACAAGCAACAAAAACAACAATCCCCGTAAAATTTACAATGTCTAGTAGGTACCTACCATTTGAAAAAATTAACATCCCCACCATATAAACAAACAACACCCCCCACATGAAATCAACCAACTAAAAAATGTAATCCAAAACAAGGAATCTTCACTTGTCTCCCATCAAGTCTCCTTCCAAAAGGATCCACACCCAATAGATGTGTGCAGTCATGAACATGGAAACCATGTTTCCCAACCTTGAACTTCGTCTCCCATCTATGAGTGATAGAAGAATTCAATAGCAACCATCCCAAATCATCCAAGTTGTCCACATTTAGACAAAGCACTACCTCAAGCATGTCAATAGACCACTTAATCCAATCAGGCAAGGTGTCCAAACCATCGACCATCATGTACAAAAGAATTACATCTGAACTATAAGAGGTTTGAATCCCCTTCCTTATTCTTTCATCATGCCCCACATGCAAGACCAAGAAAACTTCAATAGCATCAATCCCAAAGTAAAATCTAACCACCAAGGACAATAATTCTCCTCCCAATTCCAACAACACCCCCCCTCTCATGTTAATATTTGATGTCATCAAATACATGCTCGCTTGTTTAACTATCTTGGTCTGGTTCCATGATATCCACAGCACTCAACATATATTGAATCTTTCCACTTGCACAAAAGATGAAACAAAAACCTGCACCCAGGTAGAACAATCTAACCATAATTCACATAACTAATATATTTTTATCAACTCCCCAACAAAAAAGGGTAAAGAACATTTATCTCCACATGCCTCATTTTCCTTCCAATATAATCTCTTACTACAATTTTGGGGTCAAGGTAGGCTCCATACAAACCAATTTCTCATGAAATAACTAATCCCTATAACACAAAACCAATGTGCCCATGAAATGCAGAACATGACTGTTTTTTCAGCAAAGTAAATCTTGATACAAACAATGAAATTCCAATCACAGTTACGTAACATTCCACAAAATTTTTTCTTGAAAACACCAATATCAAGTGTAGAGATTTCATAAAAGAAGCATTTAGATCACCATTAAGTGAAACAAAACACAACCAAAGAGAAACCTTTATCCTCCAGCTTATAGTATCTTGAGTGTAGAGATTTTGCACCAAATCATGTGCACCCGAATACATGTTCTCATAAAACACTTCCTTCCCCACCTAGATTCTATAATACCTATCACCTAGGGGAATTCTATGATGAGATCTAATTACAACTCCACTATGTGACAATAAAAGCAAGTCACATTTTTCCTCATTTGAAAGCTCATCCCTTTGCAAATGATGCAACTTCTCTAGTGTCATTCTAAAACCTGTGTCTTGAGAAGTGGTTGTTGTCACCAATTGGAACCACTTGTCACCATTCTTTAGTCCTGTACACCCACATTCTTGCTCATATTATTTGGATGGACATTTCTAACTATCATCTCAGTCCTATGATTTGAATTCTCACATGTTCCTCCCTTCCTAATTTCCTCCTCTTTCTCAACGTGGAGATCCTTTACTATCTCTTGCTGCAACAAAAGGCAATGTTGACCTTGTTCTTATGTGGTTTATATCTCAATTTACCATTTGAATCATTTTGATACCCTTAAAACTTCGCCATAAGATCTTCAAATCTAGATGATGTAGTTACAACTTAAACTTAAGATGGCACAAGAGTAGCTAGAGTCATAGGTGCCACATTAGCATAAGGAAATATAGGAGGAGCAAGAGACCTAGCTTCCGTGATGGGTGGGATATCAAATGTTTTAGTACATCATTATAAAGCCCTAGTATCAAAATGAACAACATGTTCAAGATCCTCATGCCACACCTTTATACTTGAATGGCTTGTCATCTGATCATGGTAACCCCTCTAACCATGGTACAATCTCCAATATTGCATGGTGATGATCAAGATGCATGTCCAAATAGTAGAAGCTTCTTGTTCTTTTTGACACATGGTTCAGTCTTAACTTCTACTTCCCTATTAAGATACCTGTCAAATATGTTCATGAATTAAATTCAAAAATTACCAAAATAACCCCTAATAATTGCAATTTAGAAAAAAAAGGAAATCTAGGGAAAACCCAAGATGTCGCATCTCTTGTCAAGATTGTGGTTGGATAAGAATCTCCTTGCCTTTGCTCCACCCATGGACACTTTGGCAAGAAAACTATGTGCTGCTCTAAATATTTTCTTGTCCACCTTAATTATTGTCAATATTTATGACGTGGAAATCTAGTGGAGCCATGTGCTCAGGGTCCCCAACCCTGAGTCACCTAGCCACTCCAAGGGACCTCTCCCCAAAAATGGATCTGGAGTATAAGAGGCCCCTATCACCAGTGGTTTATATGCCTTGGTATTTGGACTACCACTTCGAATATGGGATTAGTCCTTTTCATATCTGCCACTTGTCATTCAATGGTGAGGTTCTATTAGCCCTCTCCTTCTTTTACACACCATGCACTCATGATTGCACACATTCCAACATCCACCATCAATCTTGAGTTGGGTTTAACTACTCTTGACTTCTTCCTCATGTGTTCCCTTTTGCAATCCATGGGTTCAATTTTTCATTTGGCTTTCACACTGTGGCTCTTGCCTACATCTGCTCCATTTTCTAATGCAGGCAGTCTTTGTCCTTTAGCTTTCATTGCGAGAATCTTCTTTTGTTGCATGATTGTATTAATACTTGGCACTTTTATTATTTTTTCCCTTTTTGTCGACATTTTGTGGCTTTCGATTTGGAGGACATTGTGTATCTCTATGTGATTTGTCAACCTCAAGAAGGAGAGCCTTTGGAAGGACTCCCCTTTTTTACTTATATACTCCAATTTTTGTCCACAAATTTTTTGCTTATGTCCACATGTTCTATTCATCTGTGTGTCTCATGATTCTCTTTCGATTTGCTGTTGCTAAAGCTTTTGATCTATTGTTGCTATAGCTTTGCTTGTCTATCAGTTTGCTCCTTTTTAACCATGTGTCACATCATGGCTTCTTTTTGGACAAATTGGCATGCTTTTTGCTATGTTTTCACCCTAGCTCTTATGTAGCTTGCTATTGTAGAAGATCTCTATAGCTCTAGCCATGCTATGAGTACATACACTGCCTTGAAGTCTATGTAGCATTGACTACATCAAGTCTATTGCTAGTTGCCTCTAGTCCATGCCATGTTAGTGTGCTCTACGTTAGTCTAACTATTTTCACAGTCTTTCTAATGTTGCATTGGATATTCAATTTTGCATGTGTATGTGGCCTTCTCATTGGCCCTTCTCTAAGTTGCACGATTTTTTACCATGAGCTCCATTTTCATGGCAAGTTCTCTATCTTGTGACACATAGCATATGCCATGACTTGAAGTGCCATGCCTTTCTTAAAGCCCTCCTCATGAATAGGGATCCTCTCCCTATGGGAGAGGTGCATTTGAGAGGATCCACTTGTAAGAATGTTGCCCCTGACCACTTGTCCGAGAGGTGTTCCTGAGATGTCCTCTTTGGAGGAGGAGCTTCTAGGGCTCTATTCCAGATGTGAGACCTTGAACCACCAACTTGCCCAAGAGGTGTTGAGAATGGTGTAAGTTGCACCATATCTCTAGGGCAGGGTCAAACCCTAACCCTAAGGGGTCACATGTATATCTTCATGTTCATGTTTGATACAACTTAGTGTACAGGTAGCTATATCGTGTGCACTCCTCTCTCTCTCTCTCTCTCTCTCTCTCACTCTCCCACTTTTGCTATCATGGTGTCAAAGCACCAGGTGCTCCCTCTCCCTTCATAAGTGTCAAGCCCTCCTTGTATGAGGCATCCTCCTTCGAGAGAATTTTTTGTCAAAGAGAGTCAAGCCCTTGCAATGTTGAAGAAGAGACAGTGAGTCACAGATCCAACGAAGTGATCCCTAATTCAAGAATGAAGGGTTTACGATTTCTCAAAGTGCAATGAGCACCAAAAGCAGGCAATAGTTGCCTCTGCAAGTCATTCCAAACTCTCAGTCAACATCAAAAGAAACAGGGAATCATCAAAAAACATCTTTTTGCTCCAAAAGCACCTACTATTGCAGGCTTGCAAAAAACCACTCAGAGACTTCCAAAATCAATTATAGGCTTCTACAAGGTTCCAATATCATGTAGGTAGCTCAAACAAGCACCCATAAGCTTGCTTCATCCTCCCATAGAGCTACAGTTGCAGACTCCAGGCTCCAGGCACACACACGGGCTCAACTAGACCACCCATAAGCATCAAATATACCACCCAGGCTTTGATGCCAGTTGAGAGTGCTCTCAATGGAAGAGGAGCAGAAGAGGGTGAGAGAGAGGAAGATCTAGAAGAGAGCCACACAAGTTTTGGTTGGTGCACAACACCCTAATCTTCTATGTCATCCATATATATGTGTGTGTTTGAGTATTGTACATAACCAAGGTTAAGGAACAGTGACCTTTAACCCCCACAAGATAGTGGGTAATGCATTTCGCAATGTGTACTTTGTTGAGATCAGTGCATACTCTAACCTTGCCATTATTTTTTTAGCACTATGAAAATAGGGGACACCCACTCTCTATGCTCAATATCATAAATGAATCCTGCACTGATTTGCTTCTGTATCTCTTCTTGGACAATCATTGCATACTTTGGGTTAATCTGATAGGGTCATTGCCATACGATTCTGATGTCATCCATCATAGGGATGGTATGCTGTACAACTTTGGGTGGTACATCCATCATGTCCGTATATATCCAAGAAAAACAGTATTGAAACTCATGTACCAAAGCAAGCAAGGCTTGTTCTTGCTCAAGGGTCACATCATCGGCTATGTAGACCAGTTTAGGGTCTTCATCTTCCTTAGCAAGGTCCAACTCCTTGACCTTAGCAGGCTTGTCATACCTATATTGGTCTCCTTTCTTGGCTAACCTTTTAGCCTACTCTAGGAGTATCGTGTGGTACTTGTACCATATAAGCCTTGAAATGCTTCAATGCTTGTCGCAAGATAGTTTCTTCCTCCTCCCCCTCTTTTACAGCTTTTGGGGCACGTTTCTTTTCATTGAAGGAAGCCTTATTAGCCTTAGTTCTTGAGGCCTTTTTTTCTCGGGGTGGTTTTTCTCTTTTATAAGAGGAGATTCCTCTGCCTTAAGAGATTCAAGGGGGCCTTAACTCTATCCAACCTAGCTCCCCAATTGGATGAGAACTCATGGTGTGCTTTAATAGCACCCACATACCTCAGTAGTAAAGATCTATCTTCACCTTCCACACTCCTTGATCATCCCCACTAGTGCCCTCAAAACATTCATCATATTTAGGGGAACTACCATACCTAGCACCTGGGAGCACCTTGGGATCATAAGCAGCCATTTTGGTTCGTGTCTTATTGGCCGCATCCATGGTTGCTAGGACATGCATCCAATTCAAAGAGAATTCAGGTTCTAGGAGTAGAGCATACCAGTGCTCGTCTTCGTCCTCTCACATGTCCTTCTCATTACAATCTCGGAACACATTAATGGGTGCAATTCTTTGGGTAGTGTATGACTCAGTTGCAAATAGATTGCCAGTCTCATGGGGTGGGATTTCCAGGTTTGTAGGTCAACCCTAATAATTTGCTCATCCTTGCGCAGATAAATTCTATTTGTGGCCTAGTCATGGACTAGAATAAAGAGTCTTCCTAGGATGACATCATAGCCATTCGGCTACCCATGGAATTCCATCACCAAAAACCAAACCTGGTAGGTGAGAGAAAAGGTCTTGATCTTTATGTCCTTTAGGACTCCCACTAGCTAAGCTGTAGCACCATCAACTAGTTTTACAATTAGGTTGGTGCTCTTCATTTTAGGATTTTCCCATCTCAACCATCACTACTTCGTGACAATGCTGACACTCGATCTGCCATCCAATATTGCTATAGCCTTCATATTTTGGTAGAAGATGAAAATCACAACATTTGTGTCATCACTCTCGAAGTATTGTTGACCCAGCTTGTTGACTAGTATCTTCAGCAAACTTGGCTCTTCGGTAGGGGCTTTGACTATCGCGGTGGCCACCTTTTTTAGGCGACCATCTATCCATTCCTCTAATCAGAGAGATCTCTCCAAAGGAGGGGGTTCCCTCTTAACAGGGCTTCTATGGGCATTTTCACCTATGTGGATAAGAAGACAAGAAGTTTGGTAGCATCTTGAGGTTGGCCAATCGGGGTTCTGAGCCTTCAAACTATGGTTCTTCAAACCTATAAAAGGACACAAGGACCTTGTCTATAACTTGATGCCAAGTAGGGTCTCCATTAAACATCTTATGCTGTAGGAGAGACTTTCCCAACAATGTGCTATTTGCAACTGTCCATCCACCTTATTTAAGGTAGGCAGGGGCCTTAAAGCTCTTTTTGGGATTTTGTGGTTGGGATGTATGGTGTACATGCTTTTCATAGTCTTGATCCAATGATCAAATATTTCTTGACATTCTTGGACTAACCGTTGTGCCTCTGCCAATCTTTGCTTCTCAGTAACCAGATCAAGGTATTCATTTTGGCCCACTAGGCTTACATCCCACCCATGTGGTTGTACTTAACTTGCCCTACCCTTCACCTTAGACCATGGTGACATAGGATCTATGTTTGATCAAGTAGGTCCTAATGATGCCAAGGTGGAGACTATTTTAGTCTCCTCATCGCGAGCTACTTTGGATGATAACTCAATTTGAGCCCTTTCTTACATTAACTGCACTTGTGTGGCCTTTATCCTTAGACTAAGAGGTAGTTTCTCTTTCCTTATTAGCCTACTTGTGGAGCTCCTTACTCATGGCCTTAGCTTGGGCCCTTGTGATCACATTCAATAATACTTATGACACTTAGCCTCTCTCAATACCCAATAGGTTAATCCTAGCCTGAGTCAGGGGCCAATCTAGGAGTCCTCCTCATGGGAGAATATTTATAAATATGGTCCACCCCACAACTAGAACATAAGGGGGTATTGGAATTGGTTACTATTGTCCCAAATGCGGGTTGGTCCTCATTGTATGGAGAGTACTTAAGAAAGTCAAGTCCCTGGCTCTTCAATGATAACCTGGTTTATGGGGGTAATCCATGGTGATGAGGGCTATGGACTGGAGCTAGAACTGGAGGTGGCAATGGTAGGTTTGGAGCCCATAGTGCCCTTGGTTGGACAAGGGAGCTCCTTGTATGGCTAATTGGCCTTGATTGTATTGATTTGGTGGTGCAAGTAGAGACAATGGTTGCCTTTGTTGGTACATGGGCAGCATCATTGACTTGGGGTATCTACACTGTGAAGTCTCATGCTTTTCCCATCTAGCACAATGGGCACATTAAAGTGCTAGCTTTGCACCTTTGGTTGCATCAGATTACCGTGGCTAGCATTGTCCTCTTTTATGGCACTATTAACTCTGCTGCAGGTGACTAGAGATGCTGGTTTGCACCCAGAGTTGCACATAGAGTGGTGCCCTCTCTGTGTCCTAGGTAATGCAAGAATAAAATCCATGGAGATGCTTCATATTTACTAGATGTAATATCCAATAGATGTAGGAGACCTCCTACCTTAAGGCATTTAACCTTATTGGCACTTCAATACATAAAATTGGATATCATTATCTATTCCAATAAAAAATAATTGCCTCTTTAGAAGTGCATATGTCTTATGAATTATGGAGTGCCCAGTACTTGGACTATCAAGACACTCAAAAAGAATTTGGTGCCTAATGCCATTATTATCCAAGATGTATACTCTACCATTGTAGAGCAAGTAGCCATTTTCAATGATATATTTTTTCCATTTGAGTCCTTTATCACCAACCTGTGGTGTGTTACCATTTCCATGTGACACTTGAGTGAAAGCTCCTTGATTTTTGGGATCCCTCCTCATTATAGCTTTCCATATTTTAGAAAAGTGAGGATCAAGCTCACACTTTTCTTTTAAGTACTCTAGGAAATCACTTTGGAATTGAATAAAAACCAATTAATCAACAATTGTCATTTGGCTTAGGAAGTCTACCACCACATTAAACTTCCCCTTCCAATATGTCAATTGGATGTCAAACTCTTGCATTACGTTAGCCCATCTAGCTTTTATTCCTTTAAGTTTTGGCTGATTGCAAACCCTTTTAATGCTTTCTTAATAAAAATGTAAAGAGAGTGGGAGAGAAGGAAGGAGTCTCACTTGCAGCTTTCTCACATACACAATGGGGGAATATACACAAAGGTGGAGGCTAAAAACAGTTTTCCTCTTCTTAGTTGTGAAAGCCAAAAGAAATCTAAGTACAAAAGAATAGGTGAACCCTATATGTGGGTCTCAAACCAAACTCAACTAACTAAGGTGGCATACTAACTGAGCCACTAACTAGAGTACATAAAGATAGCCGTCATCCAGCCATTATTCATGGGTGGTGTACCAATTGCATCTGTAGCTAACAAGTCGGTGACATAAATGCACAACAGTCACCCTCGCATATCACGAGTGGAGCTTGATATCTCAACACTCCCCCTCAAGCTCAATCCCAATTCCTGCACATCAAGCTACCTCACATGTAGCCATTGCTGCACCCCTGTACTCAGCCTCCCAAAGGTGTACAGGTCTTTATGGGACATGTCGGCTATTATAGAAGATTTATATTATGGTATGCCATGATAGCTAGACCACTTTACAAATTATTAGTGGAGTTCTTATGGACCGAAGAGTGCGACCAAGCCTTTGAGCTTTTAAAGTGGCACCTAATCACAGCACCCATCCTTGTATCTCCCAATTGAGATATTGATTTTCATGTTCATACTGATGGATCCAAGTATGCAATTGGGAGTGTGCTTTGTCAACCTGGTGAACATAAGAAAGACTAACCCATCTACTTCGCCAGTCATCAACTCAATGATTCAGAGATCAACTATACAACCGCAGAAAGAGAAGCCCTAGCACAATGGTGTATACTGTAAAGAAATTTTGGCACTATCTACTCGCAAATGATTTTGTCTTCTACACCGACCATCAAGCATTGCTTTATCTTGTGAAGCACCCGTGTACCACAGAAAGGATAACTAGATGGCTCCTCTTGCTGCAAGAATTCAACTTCAAAATCGTGGTCCGCAAAGGTGCCCAACACTACATTGCCGATCACATGTCTCGAGTCAAGCCAGGAGAAGAAGCCACTGGAGTAGAAGACGACTTACTAGATGCCACACTATTTCAAATAGATGCTGTTCCAGAGTGGTGTGGAGATATCATTGGGTACTTGATGGCAGGAAGACCACCCCCTAACATGAAAGCAGTAGATGCCAGAAAATTGATTCTAAAGGCTGCACCCTATCAACTCATTGCAGGACAACTGTACAAGATGGGCAAGGACCAAATAGTAAGAAGATGTGTAATGCCTCATGAGATCCTACCAATCCTGATTGAAGTCCATGAAGGCATTGCAAGAGGACACTTCCAAGGGGAAGACACAGCAAGAAAAGTTCTCCTCGTAGGCTACTGGTGTCCAACACTGTTTGCAGATGCCTATGAATATGTAAAAGGCTGTGATGTATGCCAATGGACTATTAAACCACAACACAAAGACTTCAATCCCCTAACACCAATTGTTGCGCAACAACCATTTGAAAAATGGGGGATTGACTATGTGGGTCCCATACATCCAGCAGCAAAAGGAACACAGGCACGCTACATCATTGTGGCCACTGATTACTTTACAAAATGGGCTGAAGCTAAAGCAGTCAGAAAGGCAGATGCCAGAAGCACAGCAAGATTCTTATACGAAAATGTGATCACTCGATTCGGATGCCCCATTGAAATTGTATCGGATAGAGGCACACATTTTGTCAATGAGGTAATCCATGGCTTCATGGTAATCCATAGAAAAAGCACACCCTACTACCCCCAAGGGAATGGACTAGTAGAATCCACAAACAAAATCATATGCAATATCCTCACCAAGGTAGTAGAACCACAGCATTCTGTTTAATGAGCTTACAAGGGAATGCCGACTCTTAAAAGACCAACTTGCTACTGTTCAAGAGGCCAACACTTCACAAGCCCAAGTCTTGGACCAATGGTCCAATACCACTGAAGGCATTCCTCAACAGGCAAAGGTCACCTTGCAAATGAAAAAGCTTAAGGAGGCATACACAACCATCTACCATCAGTACAAAGAAAAAACGAATGAGATGCACTCCCAAAAAATAGCCATCTCCAAGCTTGAACTCCAATTGCTAGTGCACAACAATGAGGCATTGGAAGAAAACACCAATGACACCCCACTACAATGCACAACTGTGGTGTATGAAGAGCTTGTGGCTGCTCTACAAGTGGAAGATCACCTCAATTGTGGGGGTTAAAGGTCATTGTGCCTTTACCCCGGTTATGTACAATACTCAAACACATATATAAATGAATGAAAAAGAAGATTAGGGTGGTTCTGCACCCACCAAAACTTGTGTAGCTCTCTCTCTCTCCCCCTCTCTCTCCCTCTTCCATTCTTGCTTCCATTGAGAGCACTCTCAACTGGTATCAGAGCTCGGGTGATCTAGCTGAGCGTGCGTGAATGCTTGAAGCTCAGTAGCTCTGTGGGAAGAAGGAGAAGCTCTATGGGAAGCTTTGTGGGCGACTTTACTTGCATCCGAGTGTGCAGAGACCTTGGAGGAACCTTTGGAAAAGTCACTTTGGCTCTGCGAAGTGGTTTTGAGAGCCTGTTAAGAGTTTTCAAAGAAAAAAATCGTTTTTTGAGCTTTTCCCTGTTCTGTTCGATGACAGAGACTCTGTATTGACTTGTAGAGGCAACTATTGCTTGCTTTTGGTATCCACTTCACTTCAGGAGCTTGGAAACACCTTCATTCTTGAATCTGGGATCATTTCATTGGATTTCTGACTCACTGTGTCAGTTTCTGCGTTTTTTGCCTGGGTGTTGGAACTCAAGTTTGGAGCAACCATTTGCAGATCTATCAGTTCCGGTGGACTCAGGAGGTCCTAAAACTTCTATGTTGCTTATCATTTGCACTCCGGTGGAGTTTACAAATAGCTCTGTTTCCAAAAACGTTTTTTTAGTCCGTGTGTTGGACCCAGTGATTCAGACCATAATTTCCAAAACCGTCTGTCCCATTGCGTTCCGGACGCCCAAAAACCCCTACTTATCAGTTCTTGCACAATTCGGTGGAGGATTTTCAGAGTTATAGATCTCTGTGTATTCGATTTCGTCTCACTGTTATGCATTTTTCATTCTAAGGTTTTGAAACCTTAGATTTATGCCACATGGGAGTGGATAAGTGTTGATTCCCATTTCTCACTCATCGGTTGGGATTTTGGAGTTCTGGCAGAAGAGCGATATTTGCAGATTTTCTTGCTGAGTCCGATTATGCAATGGCACCCATGTTTTGAGGCATCTCAGGTTCTATTGTCAGTAGCGGTCATTACCGTGGGACTATGATTTCTTGAGCATACCTTATGCAGATCACTCTAGTTGCAGTTTGAGCAGTGTGCGCTCATTCGTGGTGTGCATTGGGTTGCAGTGGATGATTTATAGGCCATTTGGATGCATTACGGTCCTTATTGGATGCGCTGATAGGCCCAAATTGCCTTGTGGGATGCTATTTTTTATGGACGCTTTGCACATGGATGCTATTTTATGTTGAGGGACAGCTTTGACACATTGCAGCTGATGCACTGTTAGTGCTATGCTCTCTTGGATGAGATATTATTGATGCATATGCCAGTGGACGGTGTTTATGCTTGAGTCATTTGGCACTTATTGGCATTTTCTTTTGGGCCAGATTTGCTCATATGGATGCATAGTATATGCACATGAGTCAGATGCATCTTTTGATGCTTTGAGCTTTGAGTTTTGGTGATATTTCAGTCTATTGTGGCATACACATTTGGGTGCACCTGGTATTTGGTGTGACTCTCCCTTGCAGGTACTAGCATTTGGGATTTTATTTCATTTGCATCATGGCATCCTCTTCTATGTTTGAAAAGGAGTTTTTCAGCATTAAAAAGTTTGATGGGACAAACTTTTAACAAATAAGGGATTTGCTTATTCAAAAGAAGTAGATTAAACCCTTGGCAGGGATTGAAGCTAAGCCTGCAAATATGTCTGAGGATGATTGGAATGAGTTGGATGCATTAGCAAAGTCTACTATTAGACTTCATCTTGCAGAGTCAGTTTATTTCACAGTAGTAAATGAGCAGACTACGAAAGATTTGTGGAAGAAACTATGTGCCACTTATGAGAAGGAAATTGCCTCTAATAAAGTTTACCTCATGAAGAGGTTGTTTGAGCTGTAGATGAAGGAAGGGGTCTCCATTGCTTCTCACTTGAATGAATTCAATATTATTTTCAGCCAGCTTCAGGCTCAGAAGATGAATTTTGATGTGGAGACTAAGGCAATATTTCTCTTATGTTCATTGCCATCCTCATGGGATACCTTCCGTACAGCTGTCAGTAACTCTGCACCTGGTGGAGTACTAAATTTTGATGATGTTGTGGGTAGCTTGTTGGCCGAGGAGATTAGACGGAAGTCTATGGATGGCAACAAGCAGGATGTAGCCTTAAATGTGCAAAGGGGCAGATCACAGTTCAGGGGGAATTCCCAAGAAAGAGGGAAGTCTCGTAGCAAATCTAGGGCACGGAACATTGAGTGTTACCATTGTGGCAAGAAGGGCCATATGAAAAAGGATTGCTACAAGCTGAAAAGAGAGCAAAAGGATAAGAAAAAGAATGCTAATTGGGGTGCAAATCAAAAGGAAGAGAGTCCAAGGGAGGACAAAAGAAAAGTGAAGATCGAGGAGATCAATGCAGTCACACATGATAGTGACAATGATGTTCTCTTCATGTCTAGTTTATCTGCAGAGTTGCTTACCACTTCAGATGATGCATATTCCCAGGATTGGATTTTGGTTTTGGCCAGGGGTGCCAAGTGTGGGACTTTGTATCCCTTACATGTATCAGGGGTATTTGATCATGTTGTTGCAATAACCGAGCAGCCAAGCACTTCTTTGTGGCATTGCAGGTTGGGGCACATGAGCCAAAATGGAATGCTTTCTTTCCATGTGGCAAAGAAACCAAGTCCCAAGTCTTATTCTTCATAAGTGAACTCATCTCTGATTGCATAGCATACTCCCACTTGCATTGATCCTCGCGCATCATAGCCTCTTTGTAGCAAGAAGGCTCCCCGCAATCAGTAAGCATCACATAGTCTACCCCTGGAACAAACCTATCAGGCGGTC
This sequence comes from Dipteris shenzhenensis, assembly GCF_047967505.1. Lineage (NCBI taxonomy): Eukaryota > Viridiplantae > Streptophyta > Polypodiopsida > Gleicheniales > Dipteridaceae > Dipteris > Dipteris shenzhenensis. The sequence continues at coordinate 6,158,271 of NC_141624.1, read as the reverse complement.
TAGACACTCTAGATGATTTTCTCAAGGGCATTTCAGCTTGCTGTCCCACTTGCATATCAGCCACATTTGGGTCATCATTTCCATCAATAGATGATCCATCATCTACCCTTGATTGTATACCTGTGGGAGTACTTGGTGGTACCATTTCTTGCACATTTGGTGCATGGACAGCTTGCTGTCTATCAACATATGCAGGTGGATTCACATCCTGGAAAGTGATTCTCCTCATTTCCACATCCCTCATGGGTGCCTTATGCATCTTCTTCTCATTGAAGACCACATCATGGCTGCGTATGATCTTCTTTGCTTCTCGATCCCAGAGATGATAGTCCATCTCTCCACTTTCACCATAACACTTTCACCATAACCCAAAAAGATGCATTTCCTAGACTTAGGATCTAGCTTCTTTCGAAGCTCTTTTGGCACATGTGCATATGCCTCACACCCAAATATATGCAAATGAGAGTAAGAGGGCTTCTTGCCACTCCATGCCTCTTCAGGAATACCACCATCCAAACTCTTACTAGGTGATCTATTGATCACATGCACTACAGTCTTCATTGCCTCAGCCCAAAAACCACCAGAAAGACTTGCATTGGAAAGCATGCATTGCAACCTTTCTTGAATGGTATGGTTCATCTTTTTTGCAACTGGATTTTGCTCTGGAGTATGAGGGGATGTGAGCTCCCTCTTAATCCCACGTGTATCACAAAAATGCTGAAAGTCATGAGAGAGATACTCTCCACCATTGTCAGTCCCTTCCAGTTGCACCATGTAAATTTCCTCATGCAAATCCCCATCATGCAAGAAAGCTGTCTTGACATCCATCTGCATAAGCTCCATATCCTTTGATGCCACTAGTCCAAGCATGCATCTAAGTGTGGTCATCTTCACAACCGGAGAGAATATCTCATCAAAGTCCACACCCTTCTCTTGCTTGAACCCTTTAGCGTCGTCCAAACAGGCCTTGTACCTAGGCACATCATCACCTGTGACCTTCGTTTTGTAGACCCATTTGCAGATATGCTACCTAAGAGTCTACCTAGTCAGCGGTTTGAGTATTGTCGTATTGGATAGTATGCTCACTGGTTGTTCTCCCTTAAAGGCGCATTGTCCTTTAAGTGGGAGGTTGTGGGGGTTAAAGGTCACTATGCCTTTACCCCGGTTATGTACAATACTCAAACACATATATAAATGAATGAAAAAGAAGAATAGGGTGGTTCTGCACCCACCAACGGTTCATCTTTTCTGTAACTAGATTTTGCTCTAGAGTACGAGGGGATGTGAGCTCCCTCTTAATCCCACGTGTATCATAGAAATGCTAAAAGTCATGAGAGAGATACTCTCCACCATTGTTAGTCCATAGGCATTTAAGCATTCTACCCGACTGATTCTTAACCAAAGCCAGCCATTTCTGAATTACTTGGAACACATTACTCTTTCGAGCTATAGCATAAGCCCACACTTTCCAAGTTGCATCATCAATGAATGTCACATAGTATTCATCCCCGCCAATTACCATGTAGGCATGGGACCACATACATCTGAATGCACCAAATCAGCTTTTCAAACTCTTTCTTTCCCCTTCTTTTATGGGCTGATTTAGTCTGCTTCCCATAGAGACAGTGCTCACAAAATTCAAATCACAGAAACTCAAATGCGGTACATAACCCAAACGGCATAAGAGTTTCATCCCATTTTGGCTCATATGGCCCAACTGGTAATGCCATAAAGAAGTGCTTGGCTGCTTGCTTATTGCAACAACATGATCAAATACCCCTGATACATGTAAGGGATACAATGTCCCACACTTGGCACCCCTGGCCAAAAGCATAGAGCCCTTCTAAATTTTCCAACTCCACCAAAGTTGGTCTGAAAACCAGCATCATCTAGCTGACCTGTTGAAATGAGACTCTTGGTTGGCTTAGGCACATGTCTCACATTTTTCAAAATAAATGCAGACCCATTTGCAAAATAAAACTTTATGTCACCTACTCCCACTATGTCACATGCATAGTTATTTCCAAGATGCACACAACCTGTCTTTCCACTGTCATAAGTGGGGAACCATTCCCTATGGGGAGTAACATGGAATGAAGCACCAGAATCCAAAATCCAATCCTGGGAATATGCATCATTTGAAGTGGTAAGCAACTCTGCAGATAAACTAGACATGAAGAGAATGTCATTGTCACTATCATGTGTGACTGCATTGATCTCGGGCCTCGATCTTCACTTTTCCTTTGTCCTCCCTTGGACTCTCTTCCTTCTAATTTGCACCCCAATTTGCATTCCTTTTCTTATCCTTCCTTTTCAGACATGGAAGAGGATGCCATGATGCAAATGAAGCAAAATCCCAAATGCTAGTGCCTACAAAAGAGAAATCATACTAAATACCAAGTGCACCCTAATGTGTTTGCCACAATAGAGTGAAATATCACCAAAACTCAAAGCTCAAAGCAACAAAAGATACTATGCATCCATATGAGCAAATCTGGCCCAAATCCAAGAGAGCATAACACTATCAGTGCATCACCTACAATGTGTCAAAGCTATCCCTCAGCATAAAATAGCATCCATGTGCAAAGCGTCCATAAAAATAGCATCCCACAAGGCAATCTGGGCCTATCAGTGCATCCAATAAGGATCGCAATGCATCTAAATGGCCTATAAATCATCCAATCCAACCCAATGCACACCACAAATGAGCACACATGGCTTAAACTGCAACCATAGTAATCTTCATAAGGTATGCTTAAGAAATCATGGTCCCACGACAATGACCGCTACTGAAAATAGAACTTGAGATGCCTCAAAATATGGATGCCATTGCATAATCGGACTCAACAAGAAAATATGCAAATATCTCTCTTCTACTGGAACTCCAAAATCCCAACCGATGAGTGAGAAATGGGAGTCAACACTTATCCACTGCCATGTGGCATAAATCTAAGGTTTCAAAACCTTAGAATGAAAAATGCATAACAGAGAGACGAAATCCAACACACAGAGATCTATAACTTTGAAAATACTCCACCGAATCATGTAAGAACTGCCAAGTAGGGGTTTTTAGGTGTCAAAATGCAATGGGATAGACAGTTTTGGAAACCGTGGTCTCAATCACTAGGTCTAACACATGGACTGAAAAACGTTTTTGGAAACAGAACTGTTTGTAAACTCTACCAAAGTGTGAATGATGAGCAACATAAAAGTTTTAGGACCTCTTGAGTCCATCGGAACTGACAAATCTACAAATGGTTTCTCCAAACTCGAGTTCCAACACCCAGGCAGAAAAACATAGAAACTGACACAGTGAGTCAGAAATCCAATGAAATGATCCCAAATTCAAGAATGAAGGCTCACCCAAGCTTTGATACCAGTTGAGAGTGCTCTCAACAGAAGCGGAACAAAAGAGGGAGAGAGAGAAACAAGGAGCCACACAAGTTTTTGGTGGTGCAAAACACCCTAATCTTCTTTTTCATTCATTTATATATGTGTTTGAGTATTGTACATAACCGGGGTAAAGGCATAGTGACCTTTAACTCCCACAAGTCATGGGGCAATATTTCCAAGTTTGTAGGTTGACCCTAATAATTTGCTCATCCTTGTGCAGATAAATTCTATTTATGGCCCAGTCATGGACTATAATAAAGAGTCTTCCTATGATGACATCATAGCCATCCGAATGCCCATTTGAGTCCATCACCAAAAAACAAAACTTGGTAGGTGAGAGCAAAGGTCTTGATCTTTATGTCCTTTAGGACTCCCACCACTAGCTGAGCTATAGCACCATCAAGTAATTTTACAATTAGGTTGGTGCTCTCCATTTCAGGATTTCCCCATCTCACCCATCACTACTTCGTGACAATATTGAACTCGCTTTGCCATCCAATATTGATGTGGCCTTCATATTTTGGTAGAAGATGAAAATCACAACATTTGTGTCATCACTCTCGAAGTATTGACCCAGCTTGTTGACTAGTATCTTCAGCAATTTTTTTGGTAGGGGATTTGACTACCTTGGTGGCCACCTTTTTTACGTCGGCCATCTATCCATTCCTCCAATTGAAGAGATCTCTACAAAGTGTGGGGTTCCATCCAATATTGATGTGGCCTTCATATTTTGGTAGAAGATGAAAATCAAAACATTTGTGTCATCACTCTTGAAGTATTGACCCAACTTGTTGACTAGTATCTTCAGCAAATTTGGCTCTTTAATTGGGGATTTGACTACCTTGGTGGCCACCTTTTTTAGGGCGACCATCTATTTATTCCTCTTAATAGGCTGCTATGGGCATTTTCACCTATGTGGACAAGAAGACAGCAAATCTAGGAGCATGTTAAGATTGGCCAATCGGCTCTCATCCTTCAAACTATGGTTCTTCAAACCATAAAAGGACATAGGGACCTACAGCTTGATGCCAAGTAGCATCTCCATCAAACATCTTATGATGTAGGAGAGACTTTCCCAATGATGTGCTATTTGTGACTATCCATCCACCCTATTTAAGGTAGGAAGGGGCCTTGAAGCTCTTTTTGGGATTTTGTGGTTGGGATGTATGGTGTCCATGATTTTGATAGTCTTGATCTAGTGCTCAAATATTTCTTGACATTCTTAGCCTGACTATTGTCCCTCTACCAAGCATTGCTTCTCAGTGACCTTGTCAGGGTATTCATTTTGGCCTGCTAGGCTTACATCCCACCCACGTGGATGTACTTCACTTGCCTTTCACTTGCCCTACCCTTCATCTCAAACCATGGTGACATATGATCTATGTTTGATTGGGTAGGTGCTGATGATGCCAAGGTGGAGACCATTGATGTCTCCTCATCCCAAGCTCAATGTGAGCCTTTTCCTACATTAACTACATGTGTGTGGCCTTTATCCTTAGACTGAGAGGTGGTTTCTCTTTCCTTATTAGCTTGCCTGTGGAGCTCCTTACTCATGGACTTAGCTTGGTCCGTTTTGGTCACATTCATTGATACCTAGGACACTTAGCCTCTCTCAGTACTGAATAGGTTAATCTTGGCCTTAGAGTCAAGGGCTAATCTAGGAGTCCTCCTCATGGGAGAATCTTTCCACAACTAGAACATAAGGGGGTGTTGGAATTGGTTACTATTGTCCCTAGTGTAGGTTAGCCTTGTTCAAGGGAACAAGGAAGTAGAGCAAGATTTCTCAATGCAATCAGAGAAGATATAAGGTGGCTTGCAGCATTTGAGACTCCAAAAGAGTGCCATGAGATATTGAAGTGGGTTCTAGATAGAACAGGAATCCCATCGACGATCCAAAGACAAGAGGAAGGGCAAACACTGGCATTCGATGGCCATGGAACATTTTGAGTTGAATGGCATCTTGCTAGTGATTTAAAAACCCTCAAGTTCTTGCATGGTTGTGATACAGGGGAAAATGTAATGAACACATGCCTTTATTGCATGTGTTCACAACGTAAGCAAAAGGCTGGCTTACAATGGGAGAATGGCATTCTAGCGTGTAGCTAAATGCAAGCTCCCAATCATGACAAGAAGGATCCAAAGTGGGATCCCATCTTGCCCATCCCACTTGAGAGAGTACACATATGTACTTTACATGCAAATCTATGTGTACTTTATAAGTTGTTGTATTTGCATCTTGTTTATGCTTGGAATTTAAATCCACAAGAAGTATCCATACAGTGCATTGCAAAAGCTGAGAAGTTGTTATCAGAGATGGGATTCCATGGCAGACATGTCAAACTTAAGGATGATAAGAAAATGTATGGGGCAACATAGAATCTTTTTGCAAAAGTGTCCATGGGTGGAGGGAAGGCAAGGAGATTCCTATCAAACCACAATCTCGACAAAGACAAACATACATTGTCTCAAAGTAGTTTGGGTTGGGAATACTAGAAAGCATTGTGTGAATGCATGACCAATAAGGCTTCTCATCCTCAAGTAGCAACTTTGAGAGCTAAAGTATGGACATAGGTAGATTCATTGATAAAATTGCTTCGCTAGGTTTAAATCGATGAGATGTTTTATGAAAGGTTCAGGATGGGTGTGAAAGAGTTTATGCAATTAAAGATGAAAGCATGGGGGGAGTCACACATTATGCATTACATGGTAATCTTGGCACCATCGTAATATTTAGCACTTGCTTTATAAAAAAAAATTGTTGCTAAAATGATTCTCATCATGTTTGTAGCATATGCTCTATGCACACGGACCATGGTTTGTATAAAATTGGGGCCCTTTGTCCATTTGAAATACACAAGGCATGGAGAAGTCGCACTATAGAGCAAGGCAACCTAGTTCAAGAACTCAAGGCATGGTGGTGGTGTCACTCATAGCAATGCATTGCATGAGATATTCCACTGGTTTTTTAGATGTTTACTAGGAAGGACTTTGAAGTCTAAAAAGGCAAAGGCATCAAAACTTGCAAAAATAGTTCAAATTGTATTAAAGAATAGAAGGCATAGTGCTTGGAAAGCACCCATAGGGAGTCGAGGAGTTGCACGTTGGTTGCAAGGTAGAGCAATAGAAGCTATGGTGTAATTGTATACAAATATGAAATGAATATCTTGCTTATTTTGACTACAATTTGTGTACTCACTCTTGAATATCTTGCTTATTTTGACCACAATTTTTGTACTCTCTTGGAGTCCAAGGTTTGTGTGAGGTAACAAGGTTGGGGAAGGTGGGGATAGGGTGAAGGAGGGGGAAGAGAAAGGAGGGATGCGGGGCAGGGCAAAGGGGGGGGTCAAGTGGTAGCAAGGGTGGGAGGAGGGGTGAGATGGGAGGTATGGGGGAGGGCGACAGGTGTGGGCGGGGCAAGTAGGGGGGAGAACAATGGGGGGGGAGGGCAATGAGGGTGGGGTGGGGGGTTGGAAGGGTTAGGGGGGAGGTCGAGGCATGATGAAACCCTAAACATAATTTAAAGGGGTGTTAAAAGATGATGGACCTATATAAAACGTTTTTAAAGACCCTACCTCTCATTATTCAATGGCATGAGAGAAGAACACTGCTAGACCACAGGACGCCGCCTCCACCCTTCCTTCTCTAGCTCCACCACCTCCATGGCATCTGCACACAAACCTATCTAGGTCTGATGGCACCTCATCAATCTCTCGTGAGCCCTCCCCCAACTCTCGTGAGCCCTCCCCCAACTCTCGTGAGCCCTCCCCCAACTCTCGTGAGCCCTCCCCCAACTCTCATGAGCCCTCCCCCAAGTCCCGTGAGCCCACTCCCTAGTCTCGTGAGCTCACTCCCAAGTCCCAAGAGCATGAGCCTTCCCCCTCCCCTCAACCTTCCCCTTAGCCTTCCCCTCCCCAAGAGAGCACTCCCCCAATTGAGCAAAATGTATTTGAGAACCTCCCTTCCCCTCCCCATGAGAGGACTCCCCCAATCGAGCAAAATGTATTTGATAACCTCCCTGATATAGAGAGGCTTTGGGATAGGGGCCAATAGACTGCTAGGAAGAGCACAATCTTCCCTCTCTTAGAGTCCCAGTGATAGAGCCCATCATGGAAACGGTACCTCTGCCCATAAAGAGGGTAAAGTAGATGCCAAGGAAGCCCCATCCCAAAGAAGGACAAAGCTCAAGACATCCACGAGAGGGGGATTCAGAGGAGGATCAATGCAGAGAAGAGCAACACAAGAAATTCAAGACAAATAGGAGGTCATGGAACCATGTTTGGGTACCTGTACAGCCTCCACCAAGAGTTAGGAAGCCATACAGAGCAAAGCTAGGAGCATGGGCCCTAAGGGAGATCCGACAAATGTAGAAGACCACTGACAACCTGATCCCACGTGCTCCCTTCCAACATGTGGTATGGGAGATAGCACAAGTTACAAGGATGATGTGTGATTCAGCACAAGATATATGGGGGTGCTCTAGGAGGAGCAAGTGGCCACCTCTCTATTTGAGGATGCCAACTTGTGTGTCATCCATGCGAAGTGCATCATGGTCATGGACAAGGACATGGCTTTGGCAAAGCAGCTATGAATGGACCCAAGCTTGAAGCCCTGGATTCTCTTAGAGCCAACTACCCCCTGCCCTTAAAGACACAATCTTGTATCTGAGGCCCAAGGGCCGATCTTTTTGGTGTGGAGGAGGGAGAGAGGGGAAGGGGGAGGAGGAGGAAGGGGGAGGAGGGAGTGAGGAGGGGGAGGGGGAGGAGGGGGGAGAGGGAGGAGGAGGGAGGGGGAGGAGGGAGGGAGGAGGGGGGGAGGGAGGGAGGGAGGGGGAGGGAGGGAGGGAGGGAGGAGAGAGAAGGAGGGAGGGAATTCAAAATCCAAATTTTGAATTTTGAATTTGCTGGTTCCCACCTTGGAGTAAGAGTTGTGTAAGAGGTGTAAGAGGTGGGGTCACTTTTAGGCTTAACCCACCTAGGTGAGGGGGGATTAGGAGTTTTTGGGACCTACCTTGTCCCTTTCATTAGGACTAATCCATTTCTTAATCCATTCCTTATGAGGCCCTTTTGAGACCCCATTTTTCCCCTAATGTTGAACTAGGAGGCCTTACTGGCATAAAGGTTAGCTTCTTGTCCATAGAGGCCTCAAACATTATCTTTATAATTGTCTTGTGAAATGGTTTATAGAGCCCAAAGAGCTAGGTAGGGCTAGGACACCTTGTTGGCATAAAGGCTTTCATCGGCCTTAAGAGACTCAAATAATGTCTTCATGATTTTATTGTGACATGGTTTGGGGATATATGGTCATCAACCCTTGTGATTAAAGAGACATGAAATGTCTTCAAGATTAGGATCTATTACATTATTGGTGTGTGTGTCTTGGTTGTAGTGATCTGATTTTCAACCAAAGCCAACCATTTCTAAAATACGTGGAACACATCTCTCTCCCAAACTATAGCATAAGCCCACACTTTCCAAGTTGCATCATCAATGAACGTCACATAGTATTCATCCTGCCTAATGGTCATGCAAGCATGGGACCACATACGTCTGAATGCACCAAATCAAGCCTTTTAAGCTCTTTCTTTCCCCTTATTTTATGGGCTATTTAGTCTTCTTCCCACAGAGACAATGCTCACAAAATTCAAAGTTAGAAAAACTCAAATGTAGTATATAACCCAAATGGAATAAGAGTTTCATTCCATTTTGGCTCATGTGCCCCAACCTGCAATGCCACAAAGAAGTACTTGGCTACTCAATTATTGCAACAACATGATCAGACACCCTTGATACATGTAAGGGATACAATGTCCCACACTTGGCACCCCTTGCTAAAACCATAGAGTCCTTCTGAAGTTTCCCACTTTGAAAGCCAGAAGTGGTCTAAAAACCAGCGTCATCTAGTTGACCCACTGAAATAAGACTCTTGGTCAGCTTAGGCACATGTCTCACATTTCTCAGAAAAAATGCAAGCCCATTTGCAAAAGAATGTTAAATTACATGGCGCAGCGGAACAGAAACTAAACAAAGAATAGAGAGTACACAACAAACTAGAGACGAGAACAAAATTTTCCTTCAATACTGATGTAGTATAGATGATGGCTTCATCCACTCGTGCACTCCCATAGTGGAGCTTAGATGGCAATCTAAACAGATGCTGGGTGAAGAGCTACTAGCTCGAAGATCTTTGCTGGAAGGCCGTTAATCAATAGAAACTCTAAAATCAAATGGACAAGCCAGAAAACACTCATCAGAGACTTGGACAAACATGCATCAATTATGCAAGGTAGTTATGACAAAACGCTCAAGGAAAGTGCAAAATACAGTGAAGCCTTAGCAGTAATCCTGGAGGTGTCCATTACCATTGATGATCATTTGCCCAACCTCAGCTTCAATCTAGATCAACGGATAGATGCTCAAACAACAAGTTGCCTCTTTCAAAGAGCCATATCTCTTCAAGGGCATTATGTGTGTTTGTTCGAAGAAATGGTTGACATTGGCTTCTTAAAAACTGAGCAAGCAATCTACGGTGTTTGTGGATTACAAGGAAAAGATTGACAACAAGCTCGCTCCATCCATCACCACCGCCATCTTTACCATACTCATTGGGTAAAGACAACAATAGCACAACATTGTCTGTAGACACAACCATAACCCAGACAGGTAATCAAATTGGTCTAGGGGAGTTGTTAACGTTATGGCAACAAGGGCCAAAAGTGCAGTTTAGGACAACAACGATGAGAGCATTGTGTGTGAGAGTAGCAACAAAGCTCCACTTGTAATATCTTAAGCCTAAAAGATGGTATAACGAATCTTAAAGGATGAGGAAAGCCAAAATCCTCTCTAGATAAGATCCAATCATACTTGCAAAATCAGGATCTAGAGAGAGAAATACTAAATCTAGAGAGAGAAAGACTAAAAGCCTACACTATTTGAGGTCCCCCCACTTTGTGTAGAGACCCAAAAGGTCCCCCCCAAAAGTAGAGGGACTTTTGTCCAAAAGGCCTCCTACAAAAGAGGTCCCACCACGAAGGTACCTGTGGATTGTGTAGAGACCAACATGTATAAATATCTCTCAATGGAATGAAGCTCCGACTCTTTGGGATTCAGTGCTCTCTCTAGCCCCCCACCTATATCCTATGTGCTGCTAGCACTTGCAAAGGTGAACACATAACCAGAAGCAAATTTCTTGCTATCCACATGCCCTGCATAGTCTAAATCTATCTACCCAAGTACACACATCTCTCCTCTGCAAAAGCACATGCACATCTTCTTGGTACCCTTCATGTATCTCATGATGCACTTAACTACCTCCCAATGCCTCTTTCCTAGATTAGACATATACTAACTAACAACTCCCACTAAAAATGCAATGTTCGGTCTAGTAGGTATCATAGCATACATAAGACTCCCAACCACTGATGCATAAGGAACCTTGGCCATCATGGCCCTCTACTCGTCTGATCTGGGACTATCTTCTTGACTAAGTTTCCCCCCCTCCATATTGAAACATTGCAACACTTTTGTAACATACTCCTTCTATGAAAGCCAAAGGAGTTTCCTACTCTGGTCGTGCATGATGTGCATACCAAGGATATGACCTACAAGTCCCAAATCCTTCATGTTAAAGACCTAATGCAACTTGGTCTTCATTGCATCTAGCTCATAAGTGGTCTTGCTAGCCAGTAGCATATCATCACATAAAATGCTAAGAGTATCAGGCTAGTATCCTTAGCCCTTTTAGTGTAAAGGTAGTGATCACCGAATGAAAGCATAAAACTTCTAATACCATTCTCTAGGTGCTTGCTTAAGGACATAGAGACTCTTTTTCAGCTTGCAAACCAAATATTCTTTGCCCTTATCTTCAAAGCCTTTCGACTATACAATGTAAATTTCCTCATGCAAATCCCCATGCAAGAAAGTTGTCTTGACATCCATCTGCATAAGCTCCTATCCTCTGCTACCACAAGTCCAAGTACACATCTAAGTGTGGTCATCTTCACAACCGGAGAGAAGATCTCATCAAAGTCCACACCCTTCTCTTGCTTGAACCCTTTAGCAACCAAATAGGCCTTGTTTTTAGGCACATCATCACCTGTGACCACCATCTTGTAGACCCATTTACATGGCAACGCTTTCTTTCCAGGTGGCAAAGAAACCAAGTCCAAAGTATTATTTTTCATCATGAGTGAATTCATCTCTGATTGCATATCATACTCCCACTTGCATTGATTCTCGTGCACCATAGCCTTCCTATAGCAACAAGGCTCCCCGCAATAAATAAGCATCACATAGTCTGCCCTTGGACCAAATCTCTCAGGCGGTCTAGACACTCTAGCTAATCTTCTCAAGGGAATTTTAGCTTGCTGTCCTGCCTTCATATCAGCCACATCTATCTCATCATTTCCACCAATAGATGATCCATCATTTGTGCTCGATTGTGTGCCTATGATGGTAGTATCTAAGGCCACCATTTCTTGGTGCATGGACAGCTTGTTGTCTATCAACATATGCAAGTAAATTCACATCTTGGAAAGTGATTCTCCTCATTTCCACATTTCTCATGGGTGTCTTATGCATATTCTTCTCATTGAAGACCACATCATGGTTTTGTATGATCTACTTTGCTTCTAGATCCCAGAGACGATAGCCGATCTCTCCACTTTCACCATAACCCAGAAAGATGCATTTCCTAGACTTAGGATCTAGCTTTTTCTGAAGCTCTTTTGGCACATGTGTATATGCCTCAAACCCAAATATACGTAAAGGAGAGTAAGAGGGCTTCTTGCCACTCTATGCCTCTTCAGGAATACCACCATCCAAACTCTTACTATGTGATCTATTGATTGCATGCACTGTACTCTTCATTGCCTTAGCCCAAAAACCACCAGAAAGACTTGCATTGGAAAGCATACATTGCAACCTTTCCTTAATGGTGCGGTTCATCAGTTCTACAACTAGGTTTTTTCTCTGGAGTACGAGGGATGTGAGCTCCCTCTTGACCCCACATGTATCACAAAAATGTTGAAAGTCATGAGAGAGATACTCTCCACCATGGTCAGTCCATAGGTATTTAAGCGTTCTACCTAACTGATTTTTAGCCAAAACCAGCCATTTCTGAAATACCTGAAGCACATCGCTCTTTCAAGCTATAGCATAAGCCCACACTTTCCTAAGTGCATCATCAATGAATGTCACATAGTATTCAGCCCCACCTAATGACCGTGTAGGCATGGGACCACATACAATTGAATGCACTGGATCAAGCTTTTCAAGATATTTCATTCCCCTTCTTTTATGGGATGATTTAGTCTGCTTCCCATAAAGACAGTTCTTATGAAATTCAAAATTAGAGTAACTCAAATGTGGTACATAATCCAAATGGCATAAGAGATTCATTCCATTCTGGCTCATGTGCCCCAACCTGCAATGCCACAAAGAAGTACTTGGCTACTTGGTTATTGCAACAACATGATCAAACACCCCTGGTACATGTAAGAGAAAAAATCCCCACACTTCGTACCCCTGGCCAAAATCATAAAGCCCTTCTAAAATTTTCAACTCCCAAAACCAAAGGTGATCTGATAACCAACATAAACTAGTTGACCCGCTGAAATGATACTCTTGGTCAGCTTAGGCACATGTCTCACATTTTTCATAACAAAAGCAAGATTTATGGAATATATTTCATTGAGGTATTTGCTTGGAAGTATTTGATCCCAATAAGGATATGGCACCATCTAGAGCTCTATTTTATCTGAGTCATCAAATCCAAAGGAGTGTGATAATACACAGTACAAACTCCTAAAATGAGGACTATGGTTGAAGAGGTTTATAGCATCTTGAATTCTAGGAAAGTCCTCTAAGTTAATATGGATATTACATTTGGAGGCTGAAATGGTTAGTTGGATACTAGTGTTGAGCAAAAAAAAGAAAAGAGTGCAAAAAAGCAAGACAAAATGTCATGCATGACCCTGGACGTTCAAACATGGCCTGTCAAAGACACGGTGTGAAGAGAATCCAATAAAGTCCCACTCAAAGCAAATATGGGACTTAAGGAGGAGCATGATAATATGTTGATACTTACTCCTCTAACACACACCACTCGGATCTTACATGAACACTTGCTAACACAATCTTCTTACTAACTTAAACCTTAGTTTTCTCTCTCTCTTTCTCTTTCTCTTTCTTTGAATGGTCACAAGTACTACGGATATAGATATGGATATGGATACAGATACGAATAGCGATAGGGATAGCGATAGAGATAGAGATAGAGAGAGAGAGAGAGAAAGAGAGAGAGAGTTTATTAAAGTTTTTGGAAGACTGATCGGTCTATGAGAGCATGAGAATCCTGATACAAACAAACTATGAGGGTGGAGCTACCAAATGAGCATCCACATAAATGCAGAATGCAAAAAGCTAGTGCTACGTACTACATAGTCATGTCAGAGTGATCCACTACACATCAATATCATCATCATCATCAGATCATCTAGGTGGATGAGACACACACACACACACACACACACACATGCATGCATGAATGCATGCACGCACACACACAAAGCTGACACGTAGAGAAAGAGACAGTAAATGTGGTGCTGCTGACATGGAGAGAGAGAACGAGTGAGTTCTAAGAGAGATAGAGGGAGAGGAGAGAGAGAGAGAGAGAGAGAGAGAGAGAGAGAGAGAGAGAGAGAGAGAGAGAGAGAGAGAGAGAGAGATTATTAGAATATCTTCACTTTTCCTTTGTCCTCCTTGGGACTCTCTTGCACCCCAATTTGCATTTTTTCTTATCCTTTTGCTCTCTTTTCAGCTTGTAGCAATCCTTTTTCATGTGGCCCTTCTTGCCACAGTGGTAACACTCAATATTCCATGCCTTGGGTTTGCTACGAGACTTTTCTCTTTCTTGGGACTTCCCCCTTAACTATGATCTACCCCTTTGCACATTTAAGGTTGCATCCTACTTGTTGGCATCCATAGACTTTTTTCTAATCTCCTCGACCAACAAGCTACCCATAACATCATCAAACTTTAGTACTCCACCAGGTGCAGAGTTACTGGCAGCTATATAGAAGGTATCCCATGAGGATGGCAATGAACACAAGAGAAATATTGTCTTAGTATCTACATCAAAATTTATCTTGTGAGCGTGAAGCTGGCTGAAAATAATAGTGAATTTATTCAAGTGGGAAGCAATGGAGACACCTTCCTTCATTTGCAACTCAAACACCTCTTCTTGAGGTAATCTTTATGAGAGGCAATTTCCTTCCAATAAGTGGCACATAAAATCTTCCACAAATCTTTTGTAGTCTACTCACTTACTATTGTGAAATAGACTGACTCTACAAGATGAAGTCTAACTTTGCTAATGCATCCAACTCATTCCAATCATCCTCAGACATATCTATTGTAGGCTTTATCTCCAATCCCTATGAAGGGTTTAATCTACTTCTTTTGAATAAGCACATCCCTTATCTATTCTTTCCACAAAGAAAAGTTTGTCCCACCAAACTTTTTAATGTTGAAAAATTCCTTTTTAGACATGGGACAGGATGCCATGATGCAAATGCTAGTAACTATAAGAAAGAATCACACCAAATACTAAGAACACCCAAATGTGTATGTGAAAATGGAAGGTAATATACCAAACCTCAAAGTCAAAGCATTAAAAAAATGCATTTAACTCATGTGCATATACTATGCATCCATATGAGCAAATCTGGCCCTAAAGAAAATGTCAATCTGCAATGACAAAACAATGGCACACCCAATGCCAATAAGTGCCAAAATGCCTCACGCATAAATGTTGCCCATGAGCATATGCATCAAAAAAATTGCATCCAAGAGATCATAGCACAACCTGTAAGAAATTCCAAATGCTAGTACCTGTAAGAAATAATCACACCAAATACCAAGAGCACCCAAATGTGTATGCAAAAATGGAAGGTAATATACCAAACCTCAAAGTCAAAGCATCAAAAAAATGCATTTGACTCATGTGCATATACTATGCATCCATATGAGCAAATCTGGCCCAAAAGAAACTGTCAATCTGCAATGACAAATAATGGCAAACATAATGCCAATAAGTGCCAAAATGCCTCACGCATAAATGTTGCCCATGAGCATATGCATCAAAAAAATCTCATCCAAGAGATCATAGCACAACCTGTGCATCTGGGCCTATCAATGCATCCAACAAGGATTGCAATGCATCCAAATGGCCTGCAAAGCATCCACTACAACTAATGCAAACCACAAATGAGCACACATGGCTCAGACTGCAACCACAGTGATCTACATAAGGTATATCAAAAAAATCATAGCCCTATGGCAATGATTGCTAGTGAAAATAGAACCCGAGATGTCTCAAAACATGGGCATCACTGCATAATCAGACTCAAGAAGACAATCTACAAATATCTCTCTTCTACTGGCACTCCAAAATCTCATCCAAGAATGGAGTTAGAGCCAGTCAATGCTTGCATTTACTTGCAAAAATGAACCTTAGGCAAATTAAAACATAAGGGGTAGCCTTATCTGCCACATGGCAATCAATGAGAAGGTATTGGAACCTTTAAGAAATTTCTTGTGAAGAGACGATGGAAAACACACAGAATCACAACTCCCTTGATTCTTCATGAAATGGCAAGAAGCTTTGTAGATAAATGTTTCAAACAAATCTTGGGCTCTACAAATGGAGTCCTGGATGTTGACTCTTGAGATCCCACTCACATAGGCATAGCTTGAAAACTTCACATAATTGAAAGCAGCTTCACCTGTAGAAATTTTAGGCTGCCGCTCTGAATCCACTTTGTGTGTCTGAATTGAAAATGGTGTCTTGGATATGGAAATCCAACACACAAAATCCATGCAGGAACTTGAATTTCATCACTTTTTGTAGGAGCTGTAACTTTTCACTGAAAACTGTGATGACAGAGATGTAAAAAACAAAAAATGAAGTACTCAAAGTCTTTTACAACTTTTCTTTTGATCTTAGGGTGAGATTCAGCTTCTACAGAACAATATCTTCATCACAAGACTCTCACATCTAAAATAGATTGTCTTTTGCCTCCTGCTAGCTTGCAAAAAACCACTCAGAGACCTTTCCAAAGGTTTTTGCAAGGTCTCTGCACACCAAGATGCAGGTAAAGTCACACAATGGAGCTTCTCCATCCTCCCACAGAGCTGTAGTAGCAACCTTAAATCTTGGTCGAGAGGGCATGGTATAAGGCTTTCCAAGCCATGTCTTTAGTCTCAAACAAGAAGAAAAAAAAACCTCTTCTTAGGAACCTCACACTAGTGGCAATTAAACCTTTTCTAATCCAGTTATTTCTCAACCAACCGTCAAGAAAAGCAGCAGGAGGTTTGGGTCCCTGGGCC
Organism: Dipteris shenzhenensis; assembly: GCF_047967505.1. Lineage (NCBI taxonomy): Eukaryota > Viridiplantae > Streptophyta > Polypodiopsida > Gleicheniales > Dipteridaceae > Dipteris > Dipteris shenzhenensis. The sequence goes on along the minus strand of NC_141624.1, from coordinate 6,141,493 downwards.
CAAAGAGATAGCCTATCAACGCATGGGAAGAAAGCCATTGTGTAGACCACTCTAGTCTATCCTCATTAAAAAAAGCAGCCACTTTACCTTTAGTAAATGACTTCTCCTCATCTTCAAGTTGGGGAATCTCTTGCTAATGTGATTGTGAATCTACTAGTGTATTGCCTTGAGAAACCCATACAAGCCTAGATCTACCTTTGTGCTAGTGTGGGTTGAACCCCTGACCTCCCTTTTTCTCTTGTTAATCAAGCTCCAAATCTTTGTAGAAGATTAGGACAGGTTATTGATGTAGAAAAAGAACAGTTTATCAATCCTAGAGAACATCCTCAAGTCTGTGTCAAGCTATATTTGTTGAGGATCTTCCAGACACCTTGGTAATTGTCAATAGGGATGGGAGTATTTTCATGGAATAGCCATTGGTCTACAAGAACCTACCTAACTCTTTTTTTCTTTGTGAAGTGTCTACCCATACAGTAAAAAGATGTTCCTTGAAAAGAAACAAGCCTAAGCCATCTCAGGAACAATCCTAGCAAAACAAGCTAATCAAGTTTTCAAGTCTAGTTGGACTATAAAAGACAAGCAAAAAAGTCAAACACACGATAAGAGTGTAGAAAAAGAAATTAGTAATGTCCTAGACAAGGTGGCAGAGAAGGTGAAGAATTCTAAGTTACACTTAGGGGAGGACAAAGTCACAAAATTTCCCCTAGCTATCAACAATGCCTATGAAGCATTGATAGATCGAGAAACTGAGAAATGGATACAAGATGCAAAAATGGAAGAGGATGAGGTTAAGCTTGGATGGTCCAAGGAATTTGAAGATGATGTCAATCAGCAGGATGCTAGAATGAGTGACTTTGAGTTAGGTGACTCAAAGGAGGAACTCCCTTTGGTTCAAAAACAGGAAAAGAGTATTGAAACCCTTGTGAAGCCTCAAGCCATAGATCAAAATGAGAAGAATATCTCAGGTCAAAGGCCAGATTGCCCCTCCCAAAAGCCCTACTTCCGAGGCGAAAAAGGGTAAAGTAAGAATGGTAAGTAGCCCTTACTCATTCCTCATATTAAATGTGTGTGGATTGACTGACCCATGGAGAGGTCAAAAGTTAGCTAATTGACTGAGAGGAAATTCTCTTTCCCCAACTTTTCTTGCTTTGCAAGAATTTAAAGTAACTAATGATGTATTGCTAAACAGACTCAAAAGTATTAACAACAGAAGGGTCTGTTTTAATACTGCTCATGAAGAAGGTAGGGGGGAATTGCAATAGGAATCCTATCTCACTACAAAGATTGTGTTACCAACAAGATGTAAATCACAGATGTCTTTCTCTAGAATGCAAGTTAAAAAGAAAATCTTTCACTTTGGTCTCAGTTTATGCCCCAACTGGAACAATGGATAGAAGAGCCACTTGGGATGCAATGATGAACTTGGGCAGTGATAGTGTGATACTATGGGACTTCAATATGGTTGAGAACCCAAGGGATAGGTGGTTACAAAAAGGGTGTGTGCTTAGACGCCCTCAACTTCAACTCTGGAAAGACCTCAAGGGAAACCTTCAAGTTGTGGATATAGGATCAACTAGCATATATAGTTGGCAATAGACAGATAGGTGAGCTAAGAAGAGAGGCAAGATTGGATAGAGTTTATGTTGCCCAATCTCTTCTAGATCAAGCCTTAGGAGTCAAGCAGAGAACTTTTTCCTCTCTCACTCTTTCAGATCATAATCCTATCTTAGCTTGGATAGATTTGGGAAATGGTAGCAAAGGCAATTTGTGGTTTAAAATAGACCCCTCCCTATTCAAACTCTAGAATGTGCAAAAATAGGTCATTGAGAGATGGAATATGGATTTTTCTTCTGCGAACTCTACGCCCAAGGTTGGCAAAATGTTTTTTCAAGTATGCAAGCAATTTTAAAAGAAGCTTTAAAAAAGTAGAGCTACTATCGAGGCTAGGAGGATGGATAAGTTGAAAAATGAGTTGGAACAACTTGAACAGAGGGCAAGAATGAAGGACAGCAATGCCCATCAACAATTATTAGAAAAAAAAAAAAAGGAAATCAAAATCCAGAAACAAATAAAGATCCAAAATGCTAAAATCTATTTCAGGGATTGGTGGGCAAGAAAAGTTGACAGACTAACCAAAGAAAAATTTATGAGAATTAGAAAAATTTATGAGAATAAAAAAAAAGAGAAACCAGGAGGAAATTCCTCTTTTGCAGAAGGAGGATGGTTCTATTGCCAAAACAAAGGAAGAAAATATGGAAATCATTGTTAATCATTTCAAGGATTTACTCGTCACAATTGACCCAAGGGATGAACAGGTTCTGGAGGCTAGGAATAGATGCCAACTAGTTAGCTAGTGTAAAGTCTCTAGCTTGGATAGAATTTAGCTAGAGAATGATCTTTCTTTGCGAGAACTTAAAGAGGCTTCTTTCTCTATAGCTGATGGCAAAACTCCAAGGGAGGATGGTCTTCCAATAGAATTTTACAAGTTTTTTTGGGACACAGTTGGCCCTTCTTTAATGGCAGTTTGGAGAGACAGTGCTAAATAGGGATTCTTACCCATTCACCTAAATGGAGGAGTTATTAAACTCATTCCAAAAGATGGGGACAAGACATTGTTGAAAAATTGGAGAACCTTTAACTATGTTAAATAGCTCTTACAAGATATTTGCTAAAGCCCTTGCATTGAGAATGAGAAACAAGATGGGTAATTGTATCCTTCAAGAATAGAAAGGATTTATCAAAGGCAGACACCTTTTGGAGGCAATCATAAACCTATATGAAGGATGCACTCATGCTGAGGAAGCTAAACAAGATGTATGCTTTATAAAGATTGACTTTGATAAAGCTTATGACAGACTTAATGGGGATTTTCTTTTGCAATCCCTCAAGAATCTGGGGCTAGGGACGAAGTTCACATCATTTGTTGCTTTACTGCTTTCCAATGCATCAGCAAAGGTCTGTGTAAATGGAGAAATGTCTCAAAGTTTCTTCTTGAAGAGATCAATAAGACAAGGGTGCCCTTTGGCCCCTTTATTATTTGCCATAGCAATAGCTGATGCTTTGGGGTGGTTAATAAAAGACCAAGTGTCCATGAGGGCAATTAGAGGAATTTATCTTCTCTCAGGAAAACACTTAGTAAATCACACAACACTAACTTATTAGAAATAAGATGCATACATTCAAGGGGAAATGGAATGTTTGGATATATTTTGTGTGACATCAGGGTCTACAATAAATCACACTAAAATAGGTTATGCTCTACTCTCAAGTGGTTCTCAAATGGTTCTGGACCAGATGGGATGCAAAAAAATACCACATGGAAAAAATTTTAGGCTGTTGGGTATTCCTATGGGTTTTAAGGTTAAAATGAAGGACAGATGGGAGTGGTTCTTAGATAGACTCAAAAAGAAAATAGATAGAATCAGAGGATTACATGACAATCTTGCAGGGAGAAGAGTTGTCTTAAACCATTGGATTTAACCAACTACTATTTTTATCTCTCTTGTTGGTGCCCCTCTAAAAGAGGCTTAGAAAAATTCATCAAAATCTGTAGATCTTTCCCATGGGGGGAAAGTGATACAAAAAGAAGAATTTTAAAGGTTAAATGGTCCTTTTGCATCAGACCTAGAAAGGAAGGAGGATTAGGAGTAGTCAATATATAGTTGGCTACCTACAAACTTGCTGCCACGTGGATTATAAAAGCTATCACCTCTCCTGACAGTTGGGCCAACCTTCTACTTAGAAATTTTTAATTTGTCAGACCTTATAGGGCTCCTAGATGGAAAGATTCCCCTCTCCTCTCTGCTATGGGCAACCCTAAGCCCTGTATGACTAAGGGGAGTCAACTCTAGAAAACTTTATGGGTTACTTTTGAACAGATCAAGAGCCACATAGTCCTCTCTAGTAAAGGGAGTTTCATGACTTTGGACGCAATTTGGGTGTCTATTTTCTTTATTAAACAACATCTAAGTGATGATGAGTTCCTAAAAGCCTGGCAACTATCAAAGAAAGGGCTACTTATTTGGGGAGATTTGTGGGATAGGGCCAACTTTAAATGAAAGACATGGTTGGATATCAAAAGGGAATTCAGACTCAATAATGCAGATCAAGAGCTAGTCATGAGTAGAATACAATTGATGCTGATGTTGAATTTGCTGGATGATGACCTTGTTGTTACTGATGATTACCACTTCAGTGGAATGATCTACTTTTGCCTTTGCCTCTGCCTCTGCCTCTACCTTTGCTTCTATCTGAAGCTGTGAATGCCTGATCATTAGAATGACCTTTGCGTGCTTGAATGGCTTGCGTCCTGAGTTCTTCACCAAGTAAGAATAACTGAAGTTCTTCCAACGTCAAAATTTGCCATTCAATGGCAATACTCTGGACCAAATTCTTGTATCCCTCTCCTAGTCCATTTAGGATGACTTGAACCATTTCTGTTGGATTCATAGTCTCTCCTACTGCTACGAGTTGATTGTTGTAGTCTTTTATCCAGAGTACATAAGCATGACCGGTTTTGTTGCTATTGCAGAAACTCTGGTTAATTTGGTTTCTCAGTGTGAGAATCTTGGATGTGTTCTTGGACTCGTAGAGTGCTGCAAACATATCCCATGCTTCTTTCGATGTCTTGATGATGTTGAGCTATCCTAGCATGACATCTTGCACATTCTGCTTGATCAAATGATATGCATACTTTTCTTTCTTATCCCATTCTGCCTGAGCTCGAGCAATGGCAGAATCTACTACAGGTGCGAAAACGGTTTGTGTAGCTATAGATCTTGGTGTAGATCCCGTTGCTCGTGTAGATCCCGCTATTTGTGTAGGATCTTGGTGTAGATCCTACTATGACAACAGGTGGAGTAGAGATACTGTTGGCTGGATCGTCCAATGGTCTAGGTATAGATCCATCAATATACTCCCATTTGTCATGAAGTACAAGAATGGTCTCCATTCAGTATCTCCATGTGCCATAATTGGAGTTGTTTAGCTTAGCAGATGCCTCCAGATTAAGGTTACTAGTCGTAGACATGGTGCAAGAAATGTACTCAAGTGCTACGATAATCATTGTCTGAATCAACTCTGCAAAACATTGACTGTGGCAAGCGAAATCTAAACTATCGGTGAAGGTAGAACTGCAATATATAAAATCCAATCTGAATTACAAGGCTTGTGGCAAATGATGCCAAGAATAGCCAATAGGCTTTACAAGGCTGAAATGATGTGCACAATGCTGTGAAATAGCCTAATAGGCTTTATAATGATGGCATGTGTGTGTGAAATTAAATCATGTGGTGCTATTTGTCCACCACTGAACAATTAGAAATGCCTCTGAACACTCTGAAGTCTGCTCATTAAACTGATGAACATCAAGTTTTAGATAATGTGATGATGTGAAACCATATGTGAGCGTATGGACTGCGAGTAGGTACTAGTCGAGAATTTCGGGCATGGCTTAGATTGGCAACTTGGGGAGATTCAAAGCGTCCCCTCTATGGTGATCTAGTCTACTCTGATCTAGATCTATACCAACCATCGATCCATGAAAGAACAGCAAATAATTTCTTTTCTTTTGTTCTTTTTAAGTGTTGGGTCAGATGCATCGATGTAGCAGCTGATGTGCATGTAGGAAATGGATTTGTTAGAGAAGCTCAAAAGTGAGTGATACTTGTGTTGAAATGTGCATGTGATGTGATGAGCACGTAGAGCATAAAAAATTGATCGTTTTTCCTTTTTGGAGCACCCTCAAATTCTTCCTGGATTAAGAGATATGACTTGATCTAGGTGGAGGGGCAAAAGGAGTCAAATGTGCTCAATGATGATGTGGGACTGTGAGTCACATGCAGTGATAATGTGGTACTATGCATAGCTAGAGGTGTGCCCGTGGAACCCTGTGCTAAGGTGGCAAGAGTGGTACTAATGCACCTTAGGCACATGCTTTTTTCCTAAAGCAGTGTAGCAATATTTTGTACTTCTAACACAACATCATGTTCACTTACACCCACCACCACTACGTCTTCTTTAATAGAAATTGTCACTTCTATTTTCTAAGCATTCATGGTATCCATCTATTTTTTAGTGGTTTCTTTATCTTGAACTTCCTTTTAGTTATGCGCTTGCTTCTATGTTTGGAAGTAGGCTTAGAACACTTTTCTTCTAGAGCCTCTAGTACCGCAAGTTGATCCATGGCCTCCTGTTACATCAACCATAATAACAAAAGGATCATGACATGGTTATGGCGAGGTGGGAAGCGAACATGTCAATGTTTGTTAATGTGGATTTTGGCTAGGTTCTAGGAGGTTTTCCTAGGCCTAGGCATTAATTATAGGTGCATTTTGGAATGCCCTTTAGAGGGTTCTATTAAAGGGTCCAATATAAACACATAGCACAACATGAGGAATCCACATGGCAAACATTGGGCTAGGTGGGAAGATTCCAAAAGAGGAGCTCTAAGTGGAAAGGAGGTCAAGAAAGATCGATCTCATGTGAAGGAAAAGGACAATAGGAGGTGAGCTCTTGTAACAGGAATCCGTGGCTGGGTGGAAAAGATAGCAAAGGCCTCTCAAATTGTAACATTGGTATCAAAGCCAACAAAGAATGAATTTAGAGTCCTATGTAGTCCACGCGTAGCTGAAGTGTGGTCACCATGGTGAAGCATGGAGCCGTAGGTAGCTTAAAATAGTTTATGCAGAGGAAGAGCCAGCTCTTGTTGTTGGTTTGGGCCACAGGACTATGCAAAGTATCAGCTCACAACTATATCCTTGTAGTCTTCTATGCCAACTCACGAGACTGTAGAGAGTGCAGAGATTCATTGGAGAACAAGAGAAGCCCTCAGATGTGTATCATTTCGAGTGGAAAAAATAAAGGGGCCCAAAGGGTAGGAGTGATGGTCGATCATAGTGCAACACACAATTTCTTGAACTACCCATTAGTTAAGAAATTAAAATTGCTTGAGAGTCTAAGTGCCCATAAATATGTGGTCTCTTTGGCAAAGGGCAGTGATAAAAAAATTTAGGACACCATGATACATGGTGTAGAGGTGGATTTTCAAGACTATGAGGATGCCTTGGATTTCCAAATCATGCATCTCAATTGAATGGATATTGTGCTTGGTCAATAATGGTTGTATAGTCTTGGGCATAGCTTACAATGGAGTTATTTTAATAACTCCATTAGGTTTAAAAGAGAGGGTAGATTCTTCTAGATTCAAGGAGAACATGATGTGCCCAACTCTCCTCTTATTTGTTCGATGGAATTGGAACGACTACTACACCAAGAAGAATGTGAGGTATATCTCCGTGAACTTACTTTTATTGGTGATTTTATGTCTTTTGCATCGGAAAGAAGTAATATTGTTTTTTATGATGTTAAAAGTATAAATCTTATTTTAATGATTTAATGTTTGAGCTTAAAGATGTTTTTTCATCTGATTTGCCTGATGGTTTACCTCTTGAGAGAGAAGCAGATCATAAAATAGATTTAATTCCTGGATCTACCCATGTTTGTAAACCCCCATTTAGGCTTAGTCAAACGGAAGAACATGAGGTTGAAAGACAATTAACTGAATACCTTAGGAAGGGCCAAATTTAACCAAGTAGCTCACCTTGGTCTGCACTAGTTTTACAAGTAAAGAAAAAGGATGGTACTATGTGTTTATGCATAGATTACTGAGCACTACATAACATCACCATAAAAAATAAGTATTCTATGCCTCGTATTGATTGTGAAGAGAGTGGGAGAGAAGTAAGGAGTCTCACTTGCAGCTTTCTCACATACACAATGGGGGAATACACACAAAGGTGTAGGCTGAAAACAGTTTTCCTCTTCTTAGTTGTGAAAGCCAAAAGAACTCTCTCTAAGTACAAAAGGAATAGGTGAACCCTAAATGTGGGTCTCAAACCAAACTCAGCTAACCTAGGTGGCATACTAATTGAGCCACTAACTAGAGTACATAAAGATAGCTGTCATCCAGCTATTATTCATGGGTGGTGTACCAACCGCATCTGTAGCTAATAAGTCGGTGACATAAATCCACAACAATCACCCTAGCATATCATGAGTGGAGCTCGATATCTCAACACTTCCCCTCGAGCTCAATCCCACCAATTCCTGCACACCAAGTAGGTCTAGCCGCATCCAAATGAAGTTTCCTTGGAGCCTGCATAAACTGACTTACCAACCCAACATCATAGCTCAAATCTGGCCTCGTAATAGTCATATAAATCAAACTTCCTACTATGTGTCTGTACATAGTATGGTCTTCTAGAAGCTCACCTGCAACTGCGCTCAACTTCACATTTTGCCCCAAAGGAACTGAAATAGGCTTACAGCCTATCATCCCATATTTGGACAGCATGTCCAATCCATACTGCCTTTGCAAGAGCCATATCCCACTTGTGGATCTAATCACCTCAATGCACAAGAAGTAACGTAGCTCTCCCGAATCCTTCATCTCAAACTTCTACTTCAATAGCATTTTCACATGAAGGATATCTTCATCACTACCACCTGTGATGATCAAATCATCAACATAAATGACAAGCAGCATAATGCCTTTCTCTGTTTTTCTCACATAAAGTGAGAAATCTACCTTGGAAATCTGAAAGCCAATAGTGACAAGATACTATCCTATCTTGTCAGACCATGCTCTAGGTGCTTGCTTCAAGCCATACAAGGCTTTCTTCAACCTACAAACAAACTCACGATGAACAGAATGCACGTGACCTGGTGGCTCCTCCATATAGACCTCTTCTTGCAAATCACCATTCAAGAAGGCATTCTTTACATCCATCTGATGTAAAGACCATCCCTTTGATGCAGCCATAGCAATGACTACTCTTACAATTGCCATCCTTGCAACCAGACTGAATGTTTCTTCATAATCAATGCCATATGTCTGTGCATACCCCTTGACAACTAATCTTGCCTTGTATCTGTTCATAGAACCATTTGCATTGTGCTTCATCTTATAAACCCACTTGCAGCTAATTGCATTCTTGTCTTTGGCAAAGGCACCAATTCCCGTGTAGCTTCCAAGGCATCCATTTCTTCATCCATGGCTTTCTCTCATTTTTCTTTTCCCATGGCTTTCTCAAAAGAAGTGGGTTCTAGTTCATGTATCACTTTGACCATACAGGCATAGTGAATGGCTGTAAATCCATCATATTTCAGCCTATCCATAGGATACTTAACTCTAGTAGACCTGCGCAAACTAGGCTCGCTACCAGGTGCTCTCAAAACATCCCTTGTCTTCCTTACTCCATGTGTAACAATAGAAGGAATACCCAACTCATCATCAAGGCTCTGTTCTGAGCCACTGGATTCACCATCCACATAAGAATGACCTGCATTCACATCAAGCATGGACTGATCTACTTTCTCTTTTCCTTTTTGTGATACTTGGATATCACTATCTGCATTGCTTTAAGGAGATCCTCTTGATCTCAATCTGCCTGTCCATGGCAAACTATGTGAACCACTGCTAGAGGACACTATAGGTACACTAGTATTTTGTGATTACTGTTGTGAATTCTGTGTAGCATTACAATTTTGTGCATCTACATCATTAACCACATTTACTGGTTTATACCAGCTAATCATCTCATAAAAAACAACATCTCTGCTTACTGTAAACTTACAAGTAGAAGGGTTATAGCATCTATACCCTTTCTACTACAGAGAATAACCAACAAAGATGCATCTATTCCCACGCCTCCTTCAACATGCTTGCATCCTGAATATGCATAATTATAGAATCTGAAATACGATAGACAACTAGTACATAACTTTTCTAGCTCTCTCATGCCAGCCTTTAAATGCCTGCAACTCGTGTTGATTGGGAACATTAGGAATAACTGGTTCTTGTTCAGCTCCAGTAATGAACTCCCAATAGCCTTTTCCCTTAAGGAAATTCATCATTCTAAACTTCCATGCTTGGAAGTTGTTCTTGTTAAGCTTTTCAATGACTATCTATGAAAGAGCATCAAATGTCATTACAGAACACTTCAAAAATATTATGTCACTGCAAAAAACACAGCTTCTACCTCACAAGGACAAATCTATAAAATTGACAAAAGTGGTATTTGACCACACAGTCACTTCCTAGTGACGATTTTGCATCAATAGGCAATAAGAATGATTCTGTCACTCCCAATATCTGTGTACACAGGCATACGATGTAATTTATGTGGCAACTTTTCACCGACCTGCGGAATAGTGGTCGCACAGCAAAAATCAAGTCACTTTTTTGAGTGCCTACGGAAAACTTCCACCACCAAAACGGGCCTTGAAATGGCCTCTAATCAAAAAAATAATGTCACACCGCGAAGGGCGTCCCAATCTAAGACAGTGCACTCTTGCACTTTCTGGCTGTGCTACCTGCAAAGATTTGCTCTCAAACTTGAAAAAGGAAAGCAACACTGATCCTCTTACCAAGACACCACGAACTTGGTTTGCTTTCTTGAGCTCCTTACCATGAACCGAGCTCTGATACCATGTGAAGAGAGTGGGAGAGAAGTAAGGAGTCTCACTTGCAGCTTTCTCACAAACACAATGGGGGAATACACACAAACGTGGAGGTTGAGAAAATAGTTTTCCTCTTCTTAGTTGTGAAAGCCAAAGAACTCTCTCTAAGTACAAGTATGTGGGTCTCAAACCAAACTCAGCTAACCTAGGTGGCATACTAACTGAGCCACTAACTAGAGTACATAAAGATAGCTGTCATCCAGCTATTATTCATGGGTGGTGTACCAACCGCATCTGTAGCTAACAACAAGTCAATGATATAAATGCACAACGGTCACCCTAGCATATCACAAGTGGAGCTCGATATCTCAACATTGATGACCTCTTTGATCAATTGCAACACCAAGTACAATTTAGGGAAGAGGATGTCCCTAAGACATCATTTTGTACTAGGTATGTGCATTATAAATTTAAAGTAATGCCATTTGGATTAACAAATGCTCCAGCAACTTTCATGACACTTATGAATAGCACGTCTTAAGGCCGTATTTATGGAAACTCATTGTAATATGAATAGTGTCTTAAAGCTGTATTAAGGGAAATTTCTACGGTATTTTTAGATGATATCCTTATATATAGTAAAACCCAAAAAAACATTTGAAAGATTTGTGAAAAGTGTTCCAATTGCTTAGAGATAATTCACTCTTTGCTAAAGAATCCAAATGCAAATTCTTTGCAAAAGAAGTGAAAACTTGGGACATATAATATCCCAAGAAGGGGTCCGTATGGACGCTAAAAAAGTGAGGGCCATATTGGAATGGCCACATCCTACAAATCTAGAAGAATTAAAGATATTCTTGGTTTTGTCTGGATTATATAGGAGATTCATCCAAGATTATGCTAAGATTGTTGTTCCCATGATGGACCAAAAGCTCAAGGGGAAGGGAAGCAACCTCATATAGGATGAACCTCAAAAGAGAAGTTTTGAAAAATCGAAAATAGCTATAGCAACAACTCCTATCTTAAAGGTAGTGGATCCCAATGAACCATTCGTGATTGAGACAAATGATACTGAATTTGTTGTTGGGGTGGTACTTTCACAAAAAGGTCGACCAGTGGCTTTTGAAAGCAAAACGTTAGATCGTGCCCAACGGAATTACTCGGCATATGAGAAGGAACCGTATGCTATAGTTTATGCTTTACAGAAGTGGAGGCACTATTTATATGGTCCCAAATTCAAGATCATCTTTGATCAAGAGAGCATTAAGTGGATTTGCACCAATCAACCAGAGCTTAAAGGTAGAAAAGCTAGATGGGTGGAATTAATGCAAGAATTTGATATATAATTGACATATTGGAAAGGGAAGTTCAATGTGGTAGTAGAATCCCTTAGCCAAAATGCCAATTGTTAATGAATTGAGTTTTACTCAATTCTAGAATGATTTCATAGAGTCCTTAAAGGGGAAATGTGATTTTGATCCACACTTCTCTAAAATATGGAAAGCAATTAGAAATAGGGATCCAACTAATCGAGAGGCTTTCACTAAGGAGTAACATGGAAATGATGACACACCACAAGTTGGAGATAAAGGACTCAAGTGGAAAAATCTACTATTGAGGATGGCTACCTCCTGCTCTACAAGGGTAGAGAGTGTGTCTCGGATAATAATGACATTAGGAGCCAAATTTTTTTTGAATGTCATGATAGTACAAGTGCTAGCACCCGAGCATTCAGAAGACGTATGCACTTTTGAAAAGGCAATTCTTTTGGCTGGGAATAGGTAAGGATGTTCAAGACTATGTATTGAAGTGCCTAAAATTCCAAGTCAATAAGGCTAAACACCTTAAGGTAGGAGGTCTCCTACACCCATTGGAGATTCCATCAGGCAAATGGGAAAACATCTCCCTGGACTTTATTGTGGGGTTACCTAGGATACAAAGGGGGCACAACTCTATGTGGGTAATTGTGGATCAGTTTACCAAGATGGCTCATTTTATTCCTATCAATGAGGATGTTAAAACTCTAGAATTAGCTAGGCTATTTGTGGAGCATATTTATAGATTGTATGGGCTACCAACCCCAGTATTGTTAGTGATCGGGATAGCAAATTTTACATCCATTTTTGGAGGACTGTGTTTATGAGGTTAGAAACTTCATTGAATATGAGCACCACAGAGGACCATCCACAAAGTGATGGTCAAACTGAAAGATTCACTCATATCATTGAGGATACGCTTCGAGCATATGTAAGTAAATGATAAACTAATTGGGAACAATATTTTCCCATATTAGAATTTGCATATAAGAGTGCCAAACATTTAGCTATAGGTTTTAGTCCATTCATGATGATATATGGATTTCAACCAAGAGTCCTAATGAAAGTGGGACTCAAAAAATAGAGGTTCAAGTGGCCAAAGACTTTCTTGAAGATATGAATCTAATGCTTCAGCTAGCTAAAGATAGCATAAGAAGAGCTCAGGATACAGCATGAAGTAATAGCATAAGAAGGGCTTAGGATAGAGCATGAAGTTATGCAAACCCCCACCGTAGAAGGTTGGAGTTTGAAGTAAATGAGAAAGTCTATCTCAAGGTACTAGAATCTTCAGAATCTCTAAAGACTGAAAAATGTCCAAAGTTGTCTCCTAGGTATTGTGGACCATTCACAATACTTAAGAGAATTGGAGAACTTGATTACAAATTAGCCTTACCTGAGGGATGTAGAGTAGTAGATCAATTCTTTCATGTTAGTGGGCTAAAAAGGAAATTAGGAGATGATGATAATCTGATTAGAAATGAAGTCCTAGTTGAACTCATTGTACCCGCATCTTTACCACATGCACCAAAAAGGATTTAAGATAGACAAGAAAAAAGAACGCAACATAGAATATGGCAACAATGTCTAGTTAAGTGGAAAGATAGACCTGAAGAGAGTTCAACATGGGAAAGGGTAAGCAATCCCCAGAGGAGATTTCCATGTTTTGTTTTCGAGGACATAAACCATTATTAAGGGGAAGGGAATGTTATGTCAGCCATAATCATGAAAGGATCATGACATGGTTATGGTGAGGTGAGAAGCCATAGAGCATGCCAATGTTTTGTTTTGTTAATGTGGATTCTGGCTAGGTTATTCTGGCTAGGTTCTAAGAATTTTTCCTAGGCCTAGGCATTAATTATAGGTGCATTTGGGAATGACCTTTAGAGGAGTCTATTGAAGGGTCCAGTATGGACACATGGCATGACATGAGGAATCCACATGGAAAATATTGGGTGAGGCGGGAGGATTCCAGAAGAGGAGCTCTAAGTGGAAAGGAGGTCAATAAATATGAATCTCACATGAAGGAAAAGGACAACAGAATGCGATCTCTTGTAAGGGTAATTCATGGCTAGGTGGAAAAAATAGCAAAGCCCTCTCAGATTGTAACACCTCCTGAAAGAAGTATTAATTTCATTTTGAGCATAACCAACCTACATGGGAGTTATAATTGTTTCTACCCTAGTGTATCCATCCACCAATCCTTTTTGTTCTTTCAGACTTGGCAATCCCTTTGTAGTGCACTCAAAGTTTTCACAAAAGAATATATACCGCTCCTAAATCTACACCTTACTTGGAATGCTACACAATCCTCCTCTTGTCCTTTCCTTAGAGTTCTCCCATGATCCTTGCATGGAAAATTCCTAACCAAATACCTTCTCACCCTGTTCTATTTTTGTAAAGTATTGTGAAGAATTATCTTTAAACATATAATCATACTTTGCTATTGCTAGACTCCTTTCTAAAGCCACAATACCTACATTTTGCCACTAGTGCTCCTGTAATGTTTGATTAAGAAGTAATTTCTTAGAGTCACTATTTGGTCAAACTCTTTGATCTTGAATTTGCGAGGGCATCAAGTTGGTTCTTTTGCTATTGCACATGGAATTAAAAGCAAATTCAACACTTTTACCATCAATTCTACAACGAGAGGTAATCCAATCATCTCCAACTCGAGGAGATTTTGTGATGCGGAATCATGAAGATTATATTTGAAATCCTAAAAATGGGTGGACATGTTGTGAGATAACCTTTGAAAGACTAAAGCTTTGAGTCAACCCCAGATTTTCTTTGTTAAAAACTTGGTCAATACCCAAATTTCTTGAAACTCTTGTAGAGAATAAAGGAAACATTGCACTTCCCAATCAATGATGATTGCTTTTTAGAATTGGTGAGAAGCTATATACTAAACGACATGGGCCTTGTAGCTCCTTCTCCAAGATTTTCTATGTTGGATAGTGATCAATTGAGAAAATGTAGAAACAAAAGATTGCACAATAGATTCAAAAGCAAGGCACAAAAGATTGCACATCAATTCAAAAGCATGAAGATTCAAACTTCTAGTTTGAAATGCCCACACTTGCCAGTTATCATTCACTAAAATATGACAAATTTGGCCTATCTTATTCCAAAGAGGCAACTAACTACTGTTGTTTACTGGGTTATGCCCCACATATTTCTAACAAATGGTTTCAAATGAAATCGAATGATTTCTTTTTGAAACACATTTCCATGTAGATCTGCAATTTGTCTCCTTGACCTTGAACTATTCAAGAGAAATTTAGGAATTTCAACACATACTCAAGTACCACTTTTAAATTTCCTTATACTAGGGATACAATGAGTGCGAAGGTATTCTTTAGGAAAATCAAGTAGACACAATTTTTGGAATAATGTACTACAATCGTATATATTTTTTGTTTGCTTCACAAGGTTGAACCTAAAGAAATTCCTTCATGACAAAAATCAAGTGGGTGCCTCCTAATATATGGAGTATGCTATTCAATATTCCTTTTAATGCACAAAGTGAATTTAAATTTACCATTTTCAAATCTAAACTAATAAAAAAGTAGTTTATTTGTATTTTCTCAATGCTAGACAAATACAAATAATAGGAGTTTATTTTCAATTCCCTAGGTTAAATGGCTTTGGCTTGATGGGAAATCTTATGCTAGATAGATGATGTACCAAGACTTGGATTTGGATCGATATATTATACAACCCCCCAAATTCAAATAAGATAATTGAAAATCATCTCATGAATTATGTGGTGTTGATAAACACCATTTCTTATTTCCTGTCCATGTGATAATGTTCATTGCTACAATAGTTCCCATATCAACTTTTCAATTATTTTGCATAAAGTGTGCATATATGTACATTGCATAAAGGAATTTCAAGAATAGCTTTGAGATTTGGATCAACCTTATCTCTCTTGGGAGATCTCGTCCACCATTTAGGATCCATGACATATAATGGCTCCTTGCAATAAAGGCATGTAGATTTTGGATTGCCTCCTTTTCTTATGTTGAACATACACATCAGGGTCTTGAGGTCACCTACCATATTCCACTCCACTTAGAAATCACCTTTTCCCTCCACATGAAGATGCCCTCCTTGAACTTGATTTTTGATAATTTTATGGTATTGAATTTGTCTCTTGTTTGTCCAAGAGTCTCCATTGATGTCTCTTGCTACTCATGCTAGACAAAGTTAGCAGGATTGCAAAGATTGTTCACCAATTAGTAGAACTCTATATTCACATCTAGTTCCTTTAAGGCTCCTTTAAGGCAAAAAAATTTAGAACTATATCCTCTAATTTCTTGGGTCCTAGGGGCAACATTATCGATGGACACTTGTGTCTCATGATTGAATTAGTAAGCAAAAAGTCTATTTGCTATAGCAAAGCAGCCCTCTATTGAAATCTTGGTAAGATTTCCTTCTATATCATTTCCATTTAGTTTAATATACTACAAAGGGGAGATTTGGGGAGAGTGTTGAAGAGAACAACTTCAAGATGGTAGATTCTAAAGCTGATATCTCATGCATCATTGACAATACACCAATGCTAAAGGAGCATCAAGCAAATCCCTTGAAGCCTTACTAGATCATGCATAACCTAGACGCTAATAGATCTTCACCACACCAACATAGAAGGAAAATTTTTCTCAACACATTAAAAGATGGATCACTACTCACAAAATGCAAAGGCACCAAAGTTGCTGCATTAACTAAGACTCCCCAAAAAATGATCCATGATCCAAGCATGCAAAGGGAGAAACACAAAGGAGATGATCCCAATGAAAGGAAAAAAGCCTTACAACCTCATTAACTATCTAAATACCTCACACATGAGTGGTAGGCACAATCTCTGCACTTCAAAAGCAATGTTTGTAGCTTATTGTTTTTTACTAAGCCCCTCCTTGTAACCCACTTTGTGGAAACTGTAAAACCCCCCCTCTTAAGATCTAACAAAAATCCCCAAACTTTCATTTAGGATAGACAAGAACCACTTCTTGATTTGGAATGATTTGATTGGAGAATCAAAGTTGTCTGCTACTTTGGACCCACCAAAAGCTAAAACATGGACTAACATTTTCAAAAAGATTTACTAGCATTCCACCAACCTTGGACAAGGAGTGGACATGTCTCTGATTGCACCCATGTGGGGGACTCCAACCAATGAAGTCTTCTCCTTTAACACCAAATCCGTTTGGGCATTTGGGTGTTTGTGAAAATTTTGTCTACCTAGAAAAGTGAAGGACATCAATTATGGAAATGATCATTGTCTATAGACGTTTTTTAATATACCCTTAGAACTTGCCATGGATAGTCTAGAACTAGAAAGGAAACCACAACTTGGATTTTTTCTTTCTTTCACATTCCAAGCCAAGAAAAATCTCCAAATCTAGATTGCCTTCAATGATCAAGGGAGACAGTAGCCATTCCATCTCCCCTTCCCTCCATATTCCCTATCTATTGCTTCTCCTTGCCTCATCCTACCACCCTAAACAAATATGGAGAGGGAGAGGAGTGGAGATGAGGAGAGAGGGCACAGCTAGAGAGCACACCACAAATGACAAAATGTACACTAGATTTAGTTGAAAATAATGAATATATACAAATTGCTTTAGGGTTATGATTAGGGTTAGGGTTAGAGTTAGTGTTTCCAACCCTTGTGCATTTTAGCACTCTTTTGTGTTAGTGTTATGCACATATGATCACATGATGTTGAGATGTATCCTCAACAGCTTCCCTCAAGATCAATATCATGATGTAGACCTTCCCTCAAGATGATGATTATGATTGAATATTACATTCCAACACACCCTTTGATGGGAATTTCCTTCCTCTAAGTCAAACTGAGATCTTATTGGTGTTTCTTAAAAAGATCTTTCCCAAGTGGTTTGGTAAAGGATTCACCTCATAGGGTGACACTAGATCTAATATTTTGGGATGGTTAGATAGCGGCCCAATGATCTTGTTCAAGACAACCTTTTTACATATTACGGTGTAGGCACCCCATGATGGCAACGCATATCTATTAGAGATGTCTCCCTTCCAATGGTGGTCGGTTGCCTCACAACTATCAGATTCCTCGCTCATTTGCAATGCATCTATATGCTGAGTTCATCCTCGAGCATAGGGTGGTCTATCTCAGTGTGCATCCTGGATGAGGAGCTAGACATGGTAGGATGGGATGCCAGCAACAGCAGTAGCAGCAGACAACAGGTGTACGACATTAGCACAAGGCACCAGATGTTCATACTATCCCTGCACCAACATTACGATCCATTAGAGGATGACTACATGGCGACATTCATTTTGTAGCCATGTCCTTGCACGACATGGTCTCCGCCCTCTCGAGATCTATAGAGGTAGAGATCATTATTCTTGATTTAGAAAATTTTCCATGTGTTTTTTCTCTACAAAGTTCATTTAGAAGGATTTTTGCATGTGCACACTACATATTTCACTTCTCGCAAGTGAGCGTGATGCACGTATTGCTTATTTGCGAGTGTGGTTGGCAAAGTCTACTAGTGAGGTTAGTCATTCATCATATTTTACTATATTCTTGTGCCACATGCATTACTCGTGTGCTATGCCCCTTTCTCACCTCATGATGTGTGTTTGTTTGGTAGAATTGACTACGAAAGTTAGATGGAGATGAGATGAGAGTCACCATAGGATACACCCCAGTGTAGCTTTGTATCCCTCCCCTCCTACAAATGTTCCCACCAGATGTCCCATAGACCCAGTAGTATTCTCTAGGATGTCCATGTCTACTTGCGTCCTTTGCTAGGAGGATTTTGATAACATAGGATTTTTTGGCTTAGGATGGGGCCACCTCGCTCATCTCCACTACTTGACCCACCATATGGTTTCATGGGCATGCTGCCCACTTTGTTTTGTTGATATTAGAGTGCCTACCTATGGTAGACTAGGCATGGATGACCTATACCCTCGACGTGGCCAAGATATTGATCCCACTACCTGCACAATCTTGACAGAGCATTATAGGGCAAAGGCACATAGGGATTTGCTTGAGCAGGAGGGATTTGATCCCGCAGTGATTGTCGCATGTATACCCTGACAGTTCTCGTATGCACACTTCATGCTTTTGGTGATGAGGCACGAGCAAAGGAGGCATGATGCATCGAGCAAGAGGCACACCTAGAGATATCCTTGTAGGATTGGGTGTAGCAAAATATTGGGTAGGATCTAGACCAGCGGATCAGATGTGAGGAGGGCCTTACTCGTGCTGGATTTGAGGCACGAATCCACATCAGTGACTCTAGGAGCTCAGGCGTGCATATGTGGAGGACACGAGGATTATGGAGATATAGGTTATTACTATACTTTCTTTAGTAAGTATACATCAAAAATGGTCTCCCTTCTGCAAACCCTCCCTAACATCCCACATTGGGTATAGAAAATTATCAAGAAATTCATTTTTTAGGCCTTTGCATACCCACATGGTCTTTGTCTTGTGAATGAAGACTAATTTGAAAAAATAAATAAATGTAATGGAGGGCATGAACCAACTAACACCCATTGATTTTGAACAAAAAGTAAACTTCATTGATGATTGAATATCTTATCTCATCTTATTTCTAAATGCATCTATAGAGAATGGATCAGGAAGAGGCCATTCTGGACTATCAAAGTTAGGGAGAGGAATAGGACGTAGGCTTCCATATGCACCTTCTCTTCGAGGAACTTGGTAACATGAATTGTAGAAAAAAACACTAGACTTTGTCAAGGAGGCAGCACTCCGTCCTCAGAACATTAATTCCCCAATATTTGAATAGAAAGCTTGAAATATTCCCATGAGACTATCCAGAGGCTAGGTTTCAACTTTGGTAGAGGGAAAGATATCTACATAGAAAGCAAAGAAAAATGTTAATGGGCCAATCAATCTGTCTCTCTCACTCTCTACCTCTCTCTCTCTCTCTCTCACACACACCTCTCTCTCTCTCTCTCTCTCTCTCTCTCTCTCTCTCTCTCTCTCTCCCCCCTTTACTATCTCCCCCTAACACCCCTCAACCCCCCCATCTCTCTCTCTCTCCCTCCCTCCCCCCCTGCCCCTCTACTATCACCACAAGACACCCTCTCTCAAAATGCATGCTCACATACAATCATTAGGATACACAATTGAACTGAAAATGAAAAAAAGTTAATGTAAAAGAGAGAGACAATTTGAAGGAAGCAAGTTTGACTGGCAGGATCCAAGTTCATGTCTTGAGCCATGTACACATGCTGAACCTTCATCTTAAGTCCTTTTTTTGTATTACAAAACCCAACAATGTGACCCTTCCAATGCTTCTCTTTCTTTGCTCTATACTCTCTAGAAACCTTGAATGGACCTATTGCAGATCGTTGTATTGTGACCCATTACATTAACCTAAACTCTTGAGGGATCCAAATATCAATGTTGTCCTTCAAAATGCGACCCACACAAGATTGAATTGATAGCTTTGGCCTAGGGGAAGAGGAGTTCTTCACCATTGTAGAAAGAATGGGAGCAAGCAAAGATAAAGAGGTTGGGAGGACGAAGAGGTTGAGAGGAGGAGGCTGAGAGGAGGCTGAGAGGAGGAAGAGGTTGGGAGGAGACTAAGAGGAGGTAGAGAGGAGGAAGAGGCTCAGAGAAAGGTGGGGAGCCAATGGGGATATTTTGGAAAGACTCCTGGGAGGAGTTTGGGGTGCTGGGACACTTTTGGAATTTTCAATTTTTTGCAGGGAAAAAAAAGTCGTGGATTTGAGGGCCTACCAAGAGAGCCTAGGAGGGCATGGGGACCATCCAAAAGTGAAAGGGGGGAGTAAATGCCTCGAGGTGGTGGGGGCAAGAGAGAGGCAAGTGAAAGCCTAGTGGGGACCAAGGAGGACTCTCCACCAATGAGAGGCCAATATGGAATCCTCCATTCTTTTAATGCCCAAGCCTTCCCATTGGCTGCTTTGCTAATCACAAATCTTAAGGGACTAATCTAAGAGGCCCTTTTTGAATCCAAAATTCCCCCAATGTTCACCAACAGTTCAGATTTCACTTGCTCCAGTCATTGTTTTGCAATTGATTCAGACACAGTGGTTTTAACAACACTTTAAGTACATTTCTTGCACCATGTCTACAACTAGCAACCTCAATCTGGAGGCATCTTCTAAGCTAGACAACTCCAATTATGGCACATGGAAATATCGAATGGAGATCATTCTTGTACTTCAAGACAAATGGGAGTATGTTGATGGATCTACACCTAGACCATTGGACAATCCAGCTAGCATTAGCTCTACTCCACCTATTGTCATAGCACCAACAGTGGGATCTACAGCTACACCAATAGTTTCCGCACCTGTAGCAAATCCTGCCATTGCCCGAGCACAGGCAGAATGGGACAAGAAAGATAAGTATGCATATCATCGAATCAAGCAAAATGTGGAAGATGTCATGCTAGGACAACTCAACACTATCAAGACATCAAAAGAAGCATGGGATATGTTCGCAGCTCTCTATGAGTCCAAGAACACTTCTATGTTTCTCACACTAATAAACTAAATCAACCAAAGTTTCCACAACAGCAACGAAACCGGTCATGCTTATGTATTCAGGATCAAAGAATACAACAATCAACTCGCGGTAGCAGGACAGACCATGAATCTAGTAGAAATGGTTCAAGTCATCCTGAATGGACTAGGAGAGGGATATGAGAATCTAGTCCAAAGTATTGCCATCCAATGGCAAATTTTGAAACTAGAAGAACTTCAGTCAGTCTTACTTGGTGAAGAACTCAGGACTCAGGCCATTCATGCATGCAAAGGTGATTCCAAGGATTAGGCATTCACAGCTTCAGAAAGAAGCAGAGGAAGAGGTAGACCCAGTTTCAGCAAAGTGGTCATCATCAGCAACAAAATTAGCATCAAAGTCAGAATCAGCATTAGCATCATCCTCAGCAACATCAAAATCAACAAAAGGAAATCATTCCAATCAAGGAAGATTCCAAGGATGAGGGAATGCATCCACCAACATGTCAAACATCCAGTGCAACTACTGTCATAAGCTTGGACACTATGAAAGAGATTGCCGCAAGAAGCCATATGACCAAGGCGATCAATCCAGCAGCAATCGAGGGAATTTTTGCAGAAGAGAAAATCATCGTGGTGGACATTCTAGTCACAGTCATTATGCAAAGGAACATGGGAATATGTTTCTTGCAAACGAGGAAATGCAGAAGACTGATACAGTGTATCTAGACACTGATTGCAATTCAAAAGAGGATTTTGGTTATCAAGCCGACCAAGTAGACCAGGATCCTTGGTACATCAACAGCAGTGCATCATCTCATATGACAAATCATCAGCAATGGTTCACAGAGATGAAACCATTAGAAGGTCAAAAGAATGTCATCTACACACAGTAGATAATACACCAAATCCAATTCAAGGGACAACCATTATCTCAATGAAAATTTTCACTAGTACGAAAGGATTGGTGAAAGATGCTCTACATTCTGAAGTTTAGCAAGAACCTCTAATCAGTAGGTCAAATGACGGAATACAACTACCGAGTCATATTCGACGGAGATGAATGCACTATCCAATACAAATCCAGAAAATTTTAGCTAGTAGGAAAAGGAGTCAAGGAAGGATGCTTGTACAGAATGCTAGCTACAGTATTATATTTGCATGCCATGTCAGCTCAATAGAAACAGATGCCACTATCCACAAAATGGCACAAGAGATATGGACATGTTAATTTCAAGAGCTTCATAGATCTCAGGAATAGAAATATGGCAATTTGGATTCCTAAGCTATAGTTTCTTAGAAAAGTTTGCGAAGCATACTAATTCAGCAAACAAAAGCGAACCAACTTTGGGAGAAGCACCGCCCAAGCAAGCGGTATTCCTGATTTGATACATATAGATGTATGGGGTTATGCCCAAACCCGCAGCATCAATGGTTCACTTTATTACTTGACTTTCATCGACGACTACAACAGATATTGTTGGGTCTACTTTCTAAAAGAGAAATCTGAAATCTTTTCCAGATTTCAAGTTTTCAAAGCTATGGTAAAAAACCAGACAAGCAGAAAGATATGATTCCCAAGAAAACCACGAATTTGAAACATTCCACAGTGGGCTCAGGCATATTGTGAATCAAAGCACAAAAAAGATAGTGCTAGAGCAATGCTTAGTGAAAGGCATCTTTTTAATCAGTATTAGGCAGAAGCAATAGCCATTGCGAACTACTTGCTTAATCTGCTTCCTACCGAACCAATACAGGGTATGACACCTTATGAAGCATTCACTGGACACAAGCCATGCATTGGGCATCTGCGCATATTTGGATGCAAAGCATATGCCCACATACATGACGACCATCGCAAGAAATTGGATGCGAAGTCATGCAAATGCATCATGGTTGGCTATAGTGAAGAAAGCAAAGCATACAAGTTGTATGATCCCATCAACCGCAAGGTCATTATCTCTAGAGATGTAATCTTTAATGAGGAATCAGAATGGAAAATCTCAAACACACAGGACATAGACCCACCAATTACACACTGATCTACAAAAACGGTTGATGAAGAAGAGCAAGAATTACAGAAGCACCTCGAGATAAACCACTACAACTCAGATGGTCTACTAGGGAAAGTAGACCTCCAACCAGATTGACGTATGCTTAGAAAGGCAAAGCAATTTAGGTTGAAACCAGCAAATATGCTCTTATGACTACCATCATGGCTACAGTAGAGCCAATGTACTTCGAAGATGCAATAGACAAGCTAGAATGGCAATCTGCTATGAATGAAGAAATGGATGATTTGTACAGGAATAATACTTGGGAATTATGTGACCTTCCACTAGGAAAGAAGGCCATAGCAAACAAATGGTGGGTATACAAAGTGAAGTACAATCCAGATGGAAGTATTCAAAAATGCAAAGCCATACTAGTTGCAAAAGGATTTGCATAGCAATATGGTCAAGATTATGATGACACTTATGGTCCAGTAGCAAAAATGGATTCCATAAGGTTCTTGATATCACTAGCGACACTTAGCAGATGGGATGTGTATCAGCTCGATGTCAAGAATGCATTTCTCAATGGCTATCTAGTCAAGGAATTCTACATGCAACAACCAGCAGGTTATGTTGAACCAGGAAAGGAGAATCAAGTTTTCCATCTTAAAAAAAGTCTATATGGCTTAAAGAAAGCACCCAGAAGTTGGTACAGCAGAACTGACAAGTAATTAACTGATGTGGGATACATGAAGTCCAATGTAGATCATACTCTCTACTACAAAGTTCAAGGGGAAGACATTACTATTACACTTTTGTACAAAGATGATCTGATTGTGACCGGACGCAAGGATAGTTAAGAAATTGAAACAAGACTAATCTACAGAGTTCGACACAAAAGATCTTGGACTTATGCACTATTGTCATGGTATTGAGTTCTGGAGAGATTTAGATAGCACCTTCATGAGTTAGCTCAAAAATGCTGACAATCTCCTGAAGAAGTTTCATATGGCAGATTGCAAGATTACAGCCACTCCCATGGAGCTAAGTTTGAAACTTACAAATCATTCAGAGAAGCCTACAGTCAATGACTTGTACTACAAGCAGCTCATCGGATCTCTTATATATCTGACTATCAAACGGCCAGATATCTGTTATGCAGTAAGTTCACTTGCACAGTTTATGGAAAATCTAAAACAGTCTCACTCGAATGCAGCCAAAAGAGTCTTGAGATACATAAGAGGTGCAAGAGGTGAAAGCATGTTAAGGTGGTACACTATTATTATCTATTAGCACATCTAAATCTCCACTATCAAGGCATTTCCAATGTTATTCATAAAAATCTAAAAGTTCTTATACGACTAGTTACACTACAAAGAGTCTTATAAGCACATCATTTGTTTTCATTTTTGTTCAATTGTCACATAATAGCATGAATAATAGTGGTGTTGCGGACACCACTAATTGTACCACCTTAACATGCATATACCCCAAGATAGTTTCAGATAGAATACAAAGGAAGTCATCCACACTTGCATGGATACTATGACAATGACTATGTCAGAGATCATGAGACCACGATATCGACATAGGATATGCATTTTTCCTTGGTCAAGGTGCTATGTCATGGTTGTCAAACAAACAACCGACTATTTCTTTGTCTTCGATTGAAGTAGAATATAGAGCACTCACTATAGGTGCATGTAAGGCTATCTGGCTCAGAAGACTTGTCAAAAATAGATTACTTTGATGAATCAAAGCCTACAACAATATATTGTGGTGATTATCAATCGGCTCAAGCATTGGCCAAGAATCCAGTATATCACTCCAGGACAAAGCACATTGATGTCAGAGAGCACTTCATCAGAGAAAGAGTGTCACTTGGTGACATCACACCGCAACATTATGATAGCAGAGAGAATGTTGCAGACATCTTTACCAAACCACTCGGTAAAGAGCTTTTCGAGAAACACCGACAAGCTCTTGGTTTGACACAGAGGAAGGACATTCCCATTAAAGGGGTGTGATGGAATGTAATGTCCAGTCCTTCTTCGATTCCTTAGAATCATCACCTTGAGGGAATAGAGTTCTATAAAGGAAAGGGTTAGATGCCCTAACCCTAACCCTAAATAGGTTTGTATATATTCTACATTTTCAACTAAATCTAGTGTACAGCTAGTCATTTGTGGTGTGCTCTCTAGCTGTGCCCTCTCTACTCATCTCCACTCTTCTCCTCTCCCCTCTTCATTTTTTGTCAGAAGGAATTCGGTCAACCTCTGGGGCTTTCTAGCATTTTTTCCATGAACATAAATGCAAGAACAATAATAAGAATTTTTGTTATTGGTTAATTGGACAAGCATTGGCAATAATGCTAACATGATGAAAGACCTTAATTGCAAACAATTTGAGCTCAATTGTAGAGCTAGTCATTGGTGATTCGTGGAGACAACGATCTAAGTACCCAACATCAACCGCCACTAGATTCCATGTATAGCTTTTTTGTTGTGTAGTGTTTATTGTTTCTCATTGTTGAAACTTGATTCAACACCCTTGAAGTTGATGGCAGAATTTGAAAAATAGAGCTTAGGCATCCGAGCATACGTCACATTTCCAAATTAACACATGGAGAGAGAGAGAGAGATTTTATACTATAACTAACACACACACACACACACACAATATACTTTTAATTTAATTTTAATTTCTATCTAGAGCCTGAAAGGGGAGAGAGAGAGAGAGAGAGAGAGATTTTATATTATCTCACACACACACACACAAAATACTTTTAATTTTTATTTTGTTCTAGAGGCTGAAAGGAGAGAGAGAGAGAGAGAGAGAGAGAGAGAGAGAGAGAGAGATCGAGGTGGTACATCTATAGCACTCAGAGGGTGGTGGGATGTGGCACCCGGGATGCATGTGATGGCTCTCTTTGAACTCACTTTGCTGGATCATCGTGGAAAGGGCAAGCACAAGATGAATATTCATTTTGTTCATTCATTGGAGAGCAAACCTTACATCTTAAAGGATCGTGGAAGCATGTGGTTTGTGATCCATGTGAGATCCATGTTGTTGTCTCTTTTTCTCCATAGCATTTTGATGCGAGTAGAAAGTGTGTCTACCCTTTACCATAATAGTCCATACCTTAAGGCTAGAGAGGCTAACCTACCAATTTATATGATCATCTCTTCTCTAAATATCTATCTGTATATTCCTTATTTATGAGGTTGCATTAAGAAGGCAATACCATGTCGCACGCCTCCTTGCAACCTCTCTTGTAAAGATAACGGGCAACACCTACCAATATATAATGAACTCTTTTCTATATCTCTATCTCTATATTCCTTATTTGTGAGGTTGGAATCCAAGGCACCCCTCCTTCTATCATGAAGGTAAACAGTGAGGGTTGGAATATAGGTAGCAGATCCTCATGGGAAACAATGATTGTGGCAACAGTCGGTCAATTTTGTCTTTCAGGATGCCAACTACATCAAATTGAAGGTGAATCGAAAGCCACCACAACCAACAGCTCGAGTTGACATGCCTCTAGTAGAACATCTATCATAAGGGATGTGAGCAATAGAGGAGGATGCTCACTAAATGAAATTGAAGGTGTTCAAACTCAAATTTTGCTACAAATACTGAGACTCAAAATCCACATGCCGCCTCTAACAAAGCATGAGATTCACAATGTGCAAGAAGTTGGGCAGCCTCAATACCACATGGATATGCAAGGGGATATTCTTACACTAACAAAATCGACATCCCTTAGATGAGGATGTTTGAAGGATACCACTTTGTTGTGTGGATTGAAAACCATTCAGTAGTTCTAGGGCATGTTCTTATCTTACATATTTTCTTATTTTGAACCTGCCATGTAATAGGGAAGGGGAGTTCCATGTCCCAAGAAAAGAAGAGTATTGAGGATTTTAGGACACAAAAGAGCTTTGAAAATATTTTTTGAGCACTATAGAAATCTGAAATTCTTAAATACTCCACTCCACTTTGGCTCTTATGAGATGAACAGACCTACTCTATTGATATCATTCCCTATCTAAGATCATCTTCAGCAAACCAAAGAGTAGGAAGAGCCTACTGTAAGCACTATTTGAAACTCGTCACCTAATCATAGAGCTCTTCATCCTCAAGCACACGGTAGAGTTACTGGCTTAAACCTAACCTAATAGACATCAATGTCCCATATCACAAATGTTCCCTCCAATTATACTAGCTTGTAGCTAACACAAGCTTATCCTAAGATCCATAATCTACATATTGCCCTAGAAGTCCACCTTAAAACATTGTACTGCCTTGTCCATTAATGATGCAAAAGGATAATGGAAAATGGTTTGAAGGTGTTTATTCTCTTATATATAGTATTTTGTTTTGTGTGCTAATAATCATCAACCTTAAATCCACTACTAGAATTGAGTGAAGTGTATGTTTTAATTTAAAAATCAAATTTGCACATGCGTAAAGAATAAATTTTGTTCTCACGGAGGTACAAAAGAGAGTGACAACATGAGTGATTGAGTTCATGTGGCCCAATAATAAATAAAGTATCCATGAATGTAGACAAAATGCTTGTCTATATGTTGAATCTCAAATTATCTATGAGATGTTACTATTGGTCATGGGTAGGTCCCTGTTTACTATTTTTCTTTGATGGAGTAATTAAAACTACTCATATGTATTGTAATAAATTTGACAATGCCCTCATGCAACATGCTTGACAAAGAAAATCATGTTCCAAGCCATGTGATCTCGAAAAAGAAAAGGCTTGGCCTAGAATATGTTTTCATTCTTCCACTTACTATATTAACTCTGCAAAAGATTTGTTAAGACATTTTTTGAACTTGTATAGAAGGAAAAAAGTTCACATCTAGCATTTTGTTTTACATCTAAGTTTCATGTTAGTGTATATGCTAATGTTATATTTTGTTCCCGGGATTTTGTTGAGGCACACAAAGCCCATTCACCTAGGCTTTCAGTAATAAGAAATTTTAGTTATCGTAAAGGGTCCCATACTTTAATGTGTAACTAAAAAATAGTGCATCCCTTTTACTTGGGAATATATTATGAGCCTTGTAGGGTAATGGAGAAGCGTTAGTAGCTTAACATTCTAAAAAGTGTTACCAATTGTATGAAATAACATTTAGATGAGTCACCTTTAGCCTAGTGTTCCTTTTAATTACCTTTGTGGATGAGTTGTGGATTAAGATATGCAATAACATCAATGCAAGAAGGCCGTACATTTCTCTTATTACATTTAGTGATTGATGATTGAATGTGAGTATTAACACCTTTTATTGATGCGCTAAGTTGGGATTTTCAATAACTTTTGGATTCCTTGGGCACAAACCAAAATAACCATGGATAAATTCTCTCCTCATTCTTTGTGCCAATTTGAAAATGTCAGATAAAAAATGGATTTTATAAAGGCAAAGTGTGGGCCTAACATGGGCTGAAAAGTCTGGTGAGTTCCGTGATCCCTCATTTTACAAAACTGCCTTGGATAAATGAGCATTCAGAATGTGCCCTAAAGTATGGAGAGAACAAGGCCTTTTTTGTCTTAAAAAAGTCCATGTCCATGTGTGAACAAGTTATTTATCTATATCTTCTGTAGTGGGGCAAAGGTACGAGTGGACAACAAGATAATAACATTACTAATATGTAAAATATGCCTTATCCATAAATTGACTTCTTGTCTCGGAATGAAGACAAGGCTAGAGTTGTGATGTGAAGTCTCACAATCGAAATGGATGCTATGAGTGGAGAGAGAGCAAAGTCATAGAATAGAACATAAGAAGATTTGGGTGGGCTCTTTCTCTGCCTTGAAGTTAAGCCTCATAGGAAAGGGTTAAGAGAGAATGAGCATAGGTAAAAGATGCCCTTTCTCCAATACCCTTTTCTCCCTTTTGGCGCCTCGAGGTCAACATATGAAGAGGGTCCTTTCACAAGATAGCTAAGGAACATAAGTGGACCTCAAATTGAGATGCCTTTAAGTGAGGGAGTCGAGAGTTGATTTAAAATACTGGGGTCATCGGTCTGAAACAGGTTGGGGCGCATTGAGCGGTGATTGGTACTAAGAAGAATGGGTGGACAAAGGCATCTCCCTTTTCACCGTCCCATATATCTGTGCATCCCTATGCGTCTACAAAGCTCGAGAAATCGCCGTAGGTCCTTGACAGGGAAGTGCGTGAGGGAATCTCTCCTCTTGCTGCCACTCACATACACGCATAGCAAACAACGAACATCCCTTCCTTGCAAAATTTACAACACCACTGTTGCTTTTTACAAAGTGTCAAGCGGAAGCATGGTTGAAGGTTCTTTCCACCCACGACCATGTGTGGAGAATGACAAGGTGCACCGTCTGGGCCAGGTAACAGATTGCTCTCCGCCAGTGTGAACGTGGAGGCGCGGGTCTTGCTCTGCAGAGTCTTCACCGCTCTCCATGTAGATAGCTCACTGTCAGTTTTGTATTATCTATTGCTTTTAGCCCGGCATCCAGCCTATCAATCAATCTCAGCTTCAATTTCCTATTGCTTTAACCGCGACACGAGGCTTCGAATCTAAAGGGCATGATGATGGGTGGATGATGGGAAGCAGCAAATTTCAATGAGGTAAAAACTATGGAGGGGAGGGGAGGCAATAATGCTCAAGACAGAAGTCTAAGTAGGCAAAGGCAGGACCAAGCAAGCAAGGGAGGAGCTGGCAGGGGTGGGCGTACTCACGAAGGAAAGGAGGCAGCACATGGAACGGAATCAAAACGACTACAGTGGGGAGGCAAGTTTGTAAGAGGGTGTCGGGAGAGATGATTCCCAGGCAGAAGAGCTATTCAGAAGACAGTCGAAGGACCCTTAAAACTAAGAGTAAAATGGGGGTGACAGGATAGCGGAGGCCTAAACTGGAGGTGATTTTTCAGAGGGCGGACCGCTTTATCTGGCGGGCACACGCAAAGATCGAACGGACAAGGCGGGGGCCACCGCACCTCAGAGCATTACGTGTGGGGTGAAATCCACGTGCCTGGTGCATCGGGAAGCTGTGGCGGACAGTGGGTACAAATCTCGGGCCGGGCACCCCTGGACCCCGCAGGCCCCCTCCACGTGGGACCCCTCCTCCGTCCCTCGGTTTCAGGGGTGTGTCGTGACCCCGCGGATCCCCCCTACCTACCCTCCTCGGCCCGCGAGATTTAGCCCCTACCCTTCCTCCCTAAGGGGCTGTGCACATGTGACTCATTGTTCACAGCTTGCAGCTCCGCATGTCGCACTTTTGCACCTTCCAGTGCACAAATTGGCACCGCGGTTTGGGCACCACCTGCATGCGACCGGCAACGGAGACATTTTCATTGCTGCATGGCAGTTTTTCTAGCCAATTGTCACTAGAGGGTGTGCAAAGTGGGGGCAAAGGGTGGGTAGACCGGATTGCAAATTTGTTTGCGGAGCACCTCGGGAAATAGACTACTTGAATCTCGGATTGCCATTACAAGAAGTCTCCAATGTACAGCCTGTGGAGCACCCGAGTAATAAATCGTGTGAACCTCTGATTACCATTAGAGACTTGTTTCCACAATGCAAGAGTCGTGAGTAAAGTCAGTTCACATGTGTGTGGCCTTCATCCAGTGTAAAAATTTGGATCCACCAAAATTTTGGAGACTAGCTCTCCTATTAGGTGCCCGCACTGCCATCACATTTTTCTTGTGTGGAAACAAGCCCTAGGAAGGGTCTCTAGTTGCCAGAACCACCTAGGTGACCACACTGCCATCGCACCTTGCTTGTGTGGAACAATGCTAGAAAAAAAGTTTTTTCCCACCCAGTCAAATTAAGGGCAATCTCCAAGCTAGTCGGTTTTTTAGTCTCAAAACACACATTTGCCGGTTTTTACACTAAAATATTCAAAATATTATACTAAGTGGCAAGTGTGCACAGCCTCTAAGAGGGCATTCCCGCAATGGCGTGAATGCCAGGGAATGCCCAGATGAACGCCAGGGGAGCATTTTCGCTCCCCCCGTTCTCGCGTGTCGCCGCTATGCCCTCCATCCCGCCTCTGTGCCTCGATCTGCAAGGGCAACCTGCTATGGCCAGTTTCCTGCGTACACTGCAACAGTTCGCTGGTCTCATATTTGGAGATCCTCGTGTGGAGATGGGTCCAAAAGAGGTTGGCGACGCCTCGTGAGGATCATTGATCCACCTTCTGTACAGATATCCAGCCTATGGGCACCGAAATGCCCAGGTGGAGAGGTGCAATCCCCGTCTCCAACGAGGCAAAATTACGCTAGGATATGGCATGGCATCCGTCGTGAGAACATTGCACGCAGTGGGCATTCCCTGGTATTCACGCCATCGCGGGAATGCCCTCTAAGTGGCTAAACGTCCTCTACTAAGTGGCACGTGTGCACAGCCTCTAAATTTAGGTTCGCCCTATCCACTAAATTTATCCGTAGCCTCTCCCCTTCTCGGGACCTTCCCGTGTCGTTTTACTCGGGAAAATTCTATAGACTGTACGTATGCATACGATGCAAAAGTTCAATAAAAACTGTTAATCTCCGACTCAAACGCCCTTAGTCCCTACCTCGGCTCTGCTTCCCCCGTTAGTTTCGAAATTAGGCGATTGCCATCAGGCTCAGCACTTTCCTAGTGTTCCTCCCACGTTTCCCAGCATGAGAATTTGCGCCCATCGCCCTCCCTTCTCGCCGTGGTTCTCTCATAGCGCCAGTGGAGCGTGCTACAGAACTTCCATGTTCAAGCATGTAGCTCCTGAAGGGGCTTTGTTTAAGGGAGGCTTTTGTTTTCCCTATGATATTGCGTATCTACACACCCATCTTTCGTATATGTGCTTGTCGGGAGTCGGGACTTGGGAGTCGTGACCGGGGAGATCTAGGATTTCTATTGTATTAAATAGTGGATATAGGGGAAATGTCATGTCAGCCACATTTGTGTAGCACTGTAGGCTGTAGGTATGGTATCAAAGTTCAGTCCTGTCCGCGAACTGACTCTGTGTAGGCTACATGTAGGTAATGGATTTTGCGTTGCCACCCTTTGTTTCCTCAATATAAATTCACTTTTTAAATCACTGTATCTCTCTCCCGTGGGCCGTGATCCGTCCTCGTGCTCTCTCTCTCTCTCCAAATCCACGCTGGCCCCCGCGATAATGTGCGTATCACTCGCCGTCCTCGCTGAGAGCCTCTCTGTCTGCGTTCTCTATCTATCCACGCTGTTGCTCCCCGTCTCGCGCGATCATGTGCGCTGCTATACGCTGCCTCGGACAGCGATCGCGATTCCTAAGCCTAACTCGAAACCCATTTTTATGGGCTGCGCGTCTTATCTGTCCGACGAGAGAGAATCTGCGAGAGAGCCCAGGGGCGAGACCCTAGAGGCCTTGTGAAGAACGGAAAGCCGATTGCATAAAGGCAGATGAGAGTTAAGAAAGCGGTAGTGTTGGGCGATGGATGTAGCGAGAAAAGCGAGGGAGGGTGGGAAACGGCTGTTAGGGAGGGGAACACGTGGACGGAGGGGAGAGGAGGGCGGGGGGTCGCTATTGGGGGGTGGGGTCCGCGAAAGGGGCGCAGCATGCGCCGCAGCACAAGGAAAAGGGGCCCACCACCAATCCCTCTCGCACGGATGGTGGGGTCACACGGGTGCTGATCTTCCGCGTCCCCTATTCGTCAATCTGGGCCATTCATTTTCTACATCTCTAAAAACCCCAAGGACCCTTACTAATCTTCCTTCCTTGCGTCTTCACGAGCGCTCTCACCATCTTGATCGTGCTACTCTGCTGCTGCTGTTGTTGCTTCTGCTTCTGCTGTTGCTGTTGCTGCTGTCTGTGCAAGCTTATCTTCTGCTCCCCCCTACTACGCCTTCCACACTTTGCTCCCTTCTCTCCCACCTTCTTCTGCTTCTTCTCCTCCATCTTCCAATCATCTCCTCCCCCACGTACTCCCCCATGCACCCTTCCTAGATCCACCACCTCCATCCATATTCCATCTCCCCCGCCCTCCCTCCCATCGCCTCCATCCCTTCCCCCCCCTCCCGCTTCTCAGCTCAGGTACGTTCTTTCCTTGCCTGCCCTTCTCACCTCCTTCTATCATTGCACCGTTTATTTTGCTCGCACCGTCTAACCCTTGTTGCATCCACCCCCGCTCGACCTGATCGACGTCCCAGCTTCTAGCCTGGTTTCGCTCTCCATCCTTGTTGAATTAGCACAATCATACGTTTACTCCGCGCTTTCAGCTTCCGCCTGGGGTTTCCTCTTTCCTCTGCAGATAGTTGCACCAGGAATGCCCCGAACATCACTCTGAACCCCAAAATGGAGCTAGGCTTAGGGTTCCTGAAGCTTTAGAGTGTTTCCGTAAACTTTTAGCGGAACCTTCTACCTTGTAGAACACATGATTATGGTTTGAAACTACACAGTCTCTCTCCCAACAGTTGAGAAGCGTCCAGATCCGTAACGCATAGCGAATAATTGTGGTATTTGTTCGCCTTTTGTATGTAGATCACCTGCAATAATTTCTACTTACGCATCGTTCGTTATGTGTGTTCAGATCAAAATGTTGCAGGATCCAGCCGTAAAGCCACCGGATGTCAAATTGGATATGCCTACGTCCTCAAGATCAGCCACTGACCGTCGGCAGAAAACCAATGGCAATGAACAAGTCCTCAAATGCCCTCGCTGTGATTCGCTGAACACAAAGTTTTGTTACTACAACAACTACAGCCTCACGCAGCCACGCCATTTCTGTAAGAATTGCCGAAGGTATTGGACCCAAGGAGGGGCCCTTCGAAACGTTCCCGTAGGGGGAGGATGCAGGAAGAACAAGAGAGTAAAGCAAAGAACCGTTGATCCTAGCTCTCTGGTTTCGCTCAACGAAAGTGCATCCAGCATGCTTGCAAGTATCAATTTTACGGGCTCTTCGAGCTCTAGTTTCGGCGATCTATCAAACGAAGGCCACATGCTGAGTATAGCTTTCTCACGCCTTCAAGAGTCCCTGCGATTAGGGGAGCAATCGGGAGCGGTTTCAAACAACCCAGCTTTGTTCGGTATAGGAGGTGCATGTAGTCAAACGGCAACAGGATTGCTGAATAGCAAATGTAGTCAATCGTCTCTACTGGCTAGCATGCCTGGTTACGTCGATCATGGGTTTGTTAGTATGGGCTACGGCAGCTCGGTTGTGAAATCTGAGCCTGGTTCGTTGATGTACAATGGATCTGATTTATGCTCGATGTTTGAAGCACCGACTCACATGGCTGGGTCTGCCACAGCGACGTTGGCTTCTCTAGAAGAGCAACTGTCCACCTTCGGTGTACCTGGCGAATCTTTCAATGGCTGCAATTTGGAAGCTCAATTCAAGCTCCAACAGCAGAAGCAGCTTGCACTGCAGCTAGCAAGCGAAGTACAAGGTGGAGCTGATCGAGGGAATGTCCTACCGGCTTTTGAAGATGAGACTTGCGAAAACATTCGGCGCCATTCTAAAGGAAAATCAGTTAGTCTAGACGGGCGGTCCCTATCTGCAGATTGGCAACACGACGGAATGAGTGAACATCTTTATGAACCGGCAGTAGAGCACCACAATTTCTGGAGTCATTCAGGTTGGCCAGACATGCATGCAATAGCAGGCTCAGCTGCTGGGGCTATGATGTAGAGTTGTTGGAGAGCGCTGCAGGTACCTTGCCGTCTTGATTTTTTTCCAAGTTCACGAGCAGACTTCTAGGCGTTGAGAAACGACCCACACATTATACCAGATTAGAGGCTACACAGCTGAGTTTTTTGACAACAGTTTGAATAGCCTCCATAGGTCCCGAGATGTGCCTTCTGCTCACATTTTTTTTGAAGCGGGAGCGTCATCGATGCCCCAATACTCTCCAGTCTCTGCCTCTCTTATTTAATCTAATAAGGGGCAGCAAACGCTCCCCTTGGTCATACACACCGACTTTAGGACTACACAGGGGTTGCAGTTCGCATTGCTTTCTAAGCATAGGCTGCACTCAAAGCTCGAGGTTCAAATGGGCAACTTCATCTCTACACTCAGGGTTACAGCACTCTGATTTACTACTGTACATTAGTATATGCTATGGGTTTTTCTCAAATTTTTTTTCCCCTTGTCATCTTGTCACATAGGGAGATGATTGCCCTTGTTGCAGGATTCTCTGCATCTTCTAGCCAAGTGCATACTTTGCACGAGTATACATGATATTTGATTGTAGCTACTCATTCTGGAAGGCTGGTTGAGAGGCTATCAGCCTTCTCCACTATACTTTGTTTATAGGTCCTGAAAAGTGATGTCCTTGATTCTAGTCATCTGGCTAAGGACAATGAGACAGGACGGATAGTGGTTTTCTTCTTCTTATTGAATATAAGATTTTTTGTACAGTTAACCCCTCTCTCTCTCTCTCTCTCTCTCTCTCTCTCTCAAATTGTGAAAGTACATTTTACTTTCTAACGCTATTCGAATTTGACTACCAGTTAATAAATACGTAAATCAAATCCTAGTTAATATTCAAGTTGTATTGCTTGTTTGGAACGTAAATCCTTCGGGTTGCTCTTGCGGTTCAGAATGTTTTTGTCAAATTTCCAATTAGGGACCTAATACCAAAAAGATTCTGCAAAACGATTGTAATTCTTCTCTGAGGATTTTCTCCATATGTGTAACAACCTTCCGGTCACAAATGCATGAATATTGGAGCGGGGTGTTGAGATGAGTTCTGGAGATGTGGGAAAAGTAAAGCCCAAAGGTAAGGCCGGGTCGATGGATACAAAACTACAAGAATGATAGTACCACGGAAACTTTGAAAGCGGATGTAAGTATGCGTAAATTCCTTTCTCGTGAAGGATCAAAAGCTAAAGCACGTTATTCCTCTGGCTGCAACGCCCGAGTGATGGAGGCATTAGCCTTTTATGTCACCGTTGAACCTATGTCTCTATTCCACATTATAAATGGAAAATAAAAGTCGATTTGGGTGAAATGCACAGTCGCATAGAGGCAAGATAATCCATTGAAAACATGATATGTTTTGGATTTCAAGAGTGTCTTATGAATCAAGACAATAGGTCAACAACCTCATTTACAATGAGTATGGCATTAAAACTTCTTAAGTTGCCATGGTGTAAACTTTTCTTTTTATAATGTTTCATCCTAATAGTTTCAAAAGAAAAACACATATATAAAACAACCATGCAAACAAAAGAAAAAGCATTGAATGATAGCTTTTTTATTTAATAATTATCTCATACAAATTATAATTTTTTTTTTAACTTTTGAAAAACAAAAATATTACTACGTTAAATGGCCATAGTGTAAAACATTAGCTTCATTATTTGTGATTCTTGATGGAGAGTATATAGATAGCACGTGTATAGCTCTATTATACTCATATTTGCATTTCACATAATGGTGCATTATTTTAGTTCTAAACCTAATGCTGATATTTTGTCTGTTGTGGAGCATGTAATTAGAAAAGCATCTGGTTACATTACTTCATAAGCTTGCATCTTGTTGCATTTACTTGTTGATTGATTTCGATGTCCTATAGTTCCATTTTGTTATGGGCCACATTATGGCTAATCAATTTAAAATATTATGATTTTTATGCATTTTAAGAGAGAGAAAAAGTTGGAAATAGACATGAGAAACAATATCAGTCCCATTGGACCTAATCCTTCCTGTATTATTATGGGAGGTACTTTTAGTATTTGTGATGGACAAAGATTAGTGCATTTGGAATAGTGAAGCAGAATATCATGAACTGGACTATGATCACATCAATGTTAGTGTGATCCATTCAACATGGTTGTTTGTTTCGATTCCTTATCTCTCACTCACTACTATCACGAACAGTTAAGTATAGTCATAAACTTATATGATTTCAATCTGAATCTATTGTAAAAATGGAACTCCAAATATTCAATTAATGAATAGGAAGCTCTTTCTCATTTTAAAAAACCCAAAATAATAAAATTTTAAAAAGTACTACAAAAAATGAAAAGTATCTAAAATAAAAAACTATAACCCAAATACAAAAATTCCATACACAATGTATGGGGAGAGAGGTAGAACACTCCCCTCTAGTTATTTATACTATGAGAGCATGCCCCTCTAGTCAACTTTTGTTTTCATTTTCTCTGCTTCTTATTCTACTTTACTTAGTTCAGATCTTGAAATTTCCATATTATGGTTTGCTCATATGCTCCTTTTCTTAGTAGCAACAATGTTTGAATGAATACCTAAAGAGTAAAAAAATATGTTTTTAGTAATTGGGACCAGAGAAAAGATTGATAAAATCAAAGCATAAAAGATAAATCTAGAACGTGTTACAGAGAGACTTGCTATAGAAGACTCTTCTGACCAAATAGATTGCAACAAAGCTTGTGCGAACATGAAGCACAAATACACATATGGAGACTCTTATATGCATGTGCTAACTGTGAAACAAAATCCAATGAAGATCATGACTATAAAGCCTTCTACCCAATTGCAAAATTTTGAGTATGGTAAACACCGATTTAGCATATTGTTTACACCTATAATAATAAAAGTTACCAATGTTTTGCTAGTTAGCAGCAACAATGAGCCCATAAGCTTGCCTGACAGAGATGATAGATTGCAATCACCATAGCATGATCCATTTCCTATAACTGTCGCAAAAGGATTCAATAATAAAGCATTTAAAGTTCTTTAATCATGTTATTCCATGCCTCATAAAGGTATATTAAGGCTTATCTGCATAGTTCGACATGAAAGATCTTGGACTGATGCACTATTGCCTTGGAATTGAGTTCTAGAGAGACTTAGATAGCACCTTCATGAGCCCTTCATGAGCTAGCAGAAATATGTTGATAGTCTCCTGAAGAAGTTTCATTTGGCAGATTGCTGCAAGCCACTGCCATGGAATAGAGTTTGAAACTTACAAAAGATCCAAACAAGGCTACAGTCAATGACAGGCACTATCGGCAGCTCATCAAATCTCTTATTTATTTGACTATCACAAGGCCATATATTTGTTATGAAGTTAGTTCACTTGCATAATTTATGGCGAATCCAAAACAATCTCACTGGAATGTAGCCAAAAAAGACTTTAGATACAGTAGAGGTACAAGACAGTTTGGAATAGTATAGGGGAAGTCATCTAAGGTTGCATGGATACTATGACAATGACTATGCAAGAGATCATGAGGCCAAGAGATCCACACAAGCAGGGATGTTTGTATCGAATCTCTACTTATATATAAATAGAAAATCTTGGCAAAAGTTTCTCAAGCTAGTTTTTTTAGTTTCATGACATTAATAGAATGCATTACAATTTATCAATTTTTCATTTGAAATTTGAAGAAAGTCATAAATCCTTGTGAAACTATAAAAATTTTCTCATAAAAGTTTCAAATTATGGTGAATCTTCCAAAGCTTTATTTTTAAAGGGCATACAAACTTTCAACACCAATATACAGTAGGGGAGAAATGGGGTCTTAAAAGGGCCTCATAAGGAATGGATTAAGAAATAGATTAGTCCTAATGAAAGGGCCATGGTAGGGCCCAAAAAGTCCTAAACCCCCCTCATCTAGGTGGGTTAAGCCCACAAGTGACCCCACCTCTTACACAACTCTTACTCCTAGGTGGGAACCAATGAATTCAAAATTCAACTCCCTCCTTCTCTCTCCTCCCTCCCTCCCCCTCCCCCTCCCTCCCTCCGCCTCCCCCTCCTCACTCCCTCCTTCCCCTCCCCCTCCTTGCTCCCTCCTCCCCCTCCCTCCCTCCTCCACGCTTGCTCCTCCTCCTGTCCCCCTCGCTTCCTCCTCCACACCTATGGTTGCCTTTTGGAGCCTAAGCCATCTTGGCTTGGTAATATGTGAACTTGGGTGGTCCCCTTTGGATTCATCATAGACCACATGCTCTAGTAGGTGGTCTTTGGGATCATGTGGCCTTTGTGTGAGTCTAGGGGCAACGTGTAAGGTGACATGACATAGTGAGTTCTCAAGTCAAGGCTTGGTTTCTAATCAAAAGGATGATGGTGCCTACAGATCTATAATTTTGAAATCCATCTTGGAATGTCACATTATCTACCCTACCCCTATGGATGCTGACTATTTGGAACTGATTGATGTTTGGCCCTTCATTGCTATTCTAGGTTTTTGAATAGGGATGGCCAACTTGGATGTTGTGGAATGGAACCTTATGAGCCAACATTTCTTGATCATTCAATCCTTATTGCAATTGCAACTTAGTATGTTGCTCATCCAAGATTCAAAGGGTTTGTACCAGATCCTAGAGCTAAACAAGTGTCTTTCCTTGCTCATCTCCTAGGTGGTCAACTCACACATGAACTGGAAAAAAATCAAACATTCTTTTACTCTGCTGGCCAATTGGGAACTGACTGATCCACCCTACCCCTTAATAACTAAACAGAAATATCACAATTGCTACAAGGGTTGCGCAATTTGAATTGCAATATAATCTAAGAGAGAAATCGTGAGAATTGGGAAGTGATTAAACCCTAGAAAGAATTCATGCTAGGCTAATGATAGCTCAAAACTCATTGAGTGGGAGTTTTTGGGTGCCATGGCCCTAGCCCTACCGCTCGGATTGGCTATTCAACGTGGCCTGGCTTGCTCCAAAAATAGTGTGATTCATTGCATGGGGACTTAGGTTGTTTACACACTGAGAGGTGCCCATTGTTGCTAAGCACCCAAATTATTTGATATGAGATCTATTTTTCCATGATGAGGGCTAGGACCTTACACATCAAACAATATCCATTTCTCTTTCTTGCAACGTGGCTACCACTTCATGCTTGCAAATTGCCTGTACACCAATTCTAGACTACCTAGGACCCTTTTTGGGTGCCAACATGTTGGGCTCTATTTGGGCACCCATTAGTGGTATGTAAAGAAGCTTAAGGTAGTTACACATTGCCCAGTGCCTACCCAAGCAAGAAAATGCATGGGCAAGGCTTGGGTTACACAAAGACTTCCTAAACTAGCTCAAATCCATCACCATCTACCACTCTTATGGCGGATGGAGGGTCTACTACTAGGAGTCAATGGCATCTCTGAGG
The DNA here is from genome assembly GCF_047967505.1 of Dipteris shenzhenensis. Classification (NCBI taxonomy): domain Eukaryota; kingdom Viridiplantae; phylum Streptophyta; class Polypodiopsida; order Gleicheniales; family Dipteridaceae; genus Dipteris; species Dipteris shenzhenensis. The sequence goes on along the minus strand of NC_141624.1, from coordinate 6,101,170 downwards.
CTAGCAACAAGCAACAAATGGGTTCTTCTACTTGGACCTAAGATAGCCAATGACATTGAACAATGCCTCCATAGAATGTCAAGAGAACAAAAAGCTCCCTGTTTCTAACATGCAAGGGAAAGACAAGGACAAGCCAAGGAGACATCCCATGTACCATTTGTTGCGAAAAAAGCCCTCTTATAGTGGGATTGTCCAAGGAGGCTATAGGATCTTCTTCAAAGCCTTGCCACCCCCAAAGCAAATATCGTGGAAAGTGCTTAGTACCTGTGCTTGAAAGATCTTCCAAAAGAGCTTGGGAGACATCAAAATTGATCAAGCTATTGTTTGACCAAATGGGGGCCATCTTCCAAGTAATCTCCCTTATATCAAGGTCCACAACAGAGTTTTAAAGGAAATGAAGAAGTGGCTAAGCTTGTGTGCAATGATTGGCTACATGCATAGCCCTAGCCTGCCAGAGAAGTTTTTGTAAAAGGGTGGGTTCCAAATGCTTGGAAATGGGAAGGGTGTATTGTCATGAGTAATTGTTTCCTTAGGAATGGGTTCATGGTTACCTTATTCGAGAAGCCTGAGTTGGCTAGTGTCGTCGTTAAAAAATGGAACTTGGACTATACATAACCAAACGTTATCTACGTAGATATGGGATCCTTCCTTCAACTCGAACATGCTACCTCCTTTTCCAAGGCACCCATCTGGGTTGAATTCCCAGACCTGCATTTTTCTCTGTTTCTTCGGATGGATATTCTGTGTGCATTGCTTGGCCAATTTCTAGCTTTAGAAATAGAAAAGTTCATCATCTTGAGAGGTAATGCATAGGCTTGTGTCCTTACTAAGTGTTTGAGAGCCTTTGTTATCCTTGACTTGTTACGCAGGTTGTTTTCCTCCAGATGCAAGTTGAATCTAGGGAATGAGATGAGACAACCCCAGATGTCATCTTCTTCATTGCCTCCATCCATCTTGACATCATTCTCCATTGGTTTAAGGAATTTGAGGGACTTTAGATGCTGCTAATTGTTTTTTTGGCTGCCCATCACTCTCAGACTTGTCATTGAGAATTGAAGTCGAAGAGATAGGAACTTGGTGATGGTGATGGTGGTGGTGATTTCCCTATCTCCCCCATCACCAAAGGCGGCCATATCTTGCCAACTACATTTTGCAGGATGTCTTCAATTCCTAACATGTGGCCATTCCGACATTATAATATTTTATGAGTCTTGAAGTTGACCCAATGTTGATTTACAATGTGAAGAAGGTGTGTGCGCACGCATGTGTGTGTGTGTATGTGCATGCAAGCATGGAGGCATCATTGCATGTGTGTGTGTGTGTGTGTGCGCGCGCGCGCATGCGTTAAAAAACAATTTAGCCACAAGTGAAGTTTAAGTCACAAGTGGAGTAAGGAGTGAATGAGTGCATGGGTTAAGAAGGGATTAGAGGACATTAGGGGAATTTTGGACTCAAAAAGGGCCTCTTGCATTAGGTCCTTAATAAATCAAGATTAGGGGTTGGCCAATAGGAAGGCTTAAACATTTAAAGAATGGAGATTTTGGAACCTCGTCTCATTGGTGGGAACACTAACAACCATCCACTTTACCTCTAATGACTTTGGTAAAGTTATTCGAACAAGAATCGGGGACGTTGTATCATTCTAGACATCAAAGGTGGATGATTCACAATAGATATGTTGTTCCTAGCCGTTGAGATTGTGGATAGTGGGGCAGTGATCCAATGGATCAAATTAAACTTGTGTCACTACCTATTAATGACTTGAACGGACACATATGAGATGTTGGATGGGGTCCACAATAAGACAAAGCACCCATAGACGCGTGCACAGACGCGTTTCATGAACTAAATAAAAAACTTACGGGCGCGTTTATTTGCGCGTCTATTTGCACGTCAGGAGACCCACGTCTAATTGCGCGTCTATATATCAGACTTACGTGCATATAGACGCGCACAAACACGTGTAAATAGACGCGCTTATAAACGCTTTCATAGACGCACGTATAGATGCAAATCGAACAGACAGACGCGAATATAAACGCGTTTTTAAACGCACTGATAGACGCGCCTTTTTTTTTTAATTTTACAGAATATTGTGTATGTTGTGTATGCTATATAGTTACAAGAATCCCATATCCACATTATGTAATTCAATTCTTACAGCCAACCGCATTTTAATTACAATTCCAAATAAAATATTACAACTCCAAAACGCAATAAAATTGAAAGCTCAAAAAGTGCTTGTATATACATATAGCACGAAGCTAAGCCACGTCATGTGGCTCCAAGTACAAAAAATAAGGAAGCTAAGCCATGTCATGTGGCTTCAAGTACAAAAAATAAGAGGAGTCTATATACAAGAGGCACGAAGCCAAGCCAATGGCTTTAAGTACAAAAAAGAATAGTAGCACTACTTCTACGACTAATCCTCGCTGCCTTCCACGCTCCCTTCTGCGCTCCCTTCTACACCTCCTTCCTCATCTTCCTCGTCGTCTTGTGCAGGGGCGGCCTGTAAACAAGGGACAACATATATCAATGTATGAAAAATCAAATCTTTACTTATAATTTTGGCATTATTTAATTACTTTCAAATACCTGGGGGGCCTGTCCAGTAGCTCGGGTATACTGCTCCTCAGCCTATCAACCCGTCATCATAGAAGTGCCTCCATGTATCTCCTCTACGATGGTGGCGGTGGTAGGTTGTTCCACTGGAGTAGGGTATCTGCCCATGATCTCAAGCTGCATGACCGCGATACACTTTGTGGAGGGATTAGTACAAAGAAACAACCAACCTCCTAATAAACTACATAAGCAATATAATTTGAGATCGATACTTACAAATTGGGCCTCCCATGATTCAACAGCCCCTGCTCCAAAATGCGCGCTTCCATATTCCTCCATCTGGATCCTCCATGCCTCCACGTGCTGCAGACTGGGCTCCTCCCTCACTGACTTCATTGCCTTCTTCCACTCACGCTTCTGAGCGGTGTGGGGCGGGCCCCTTGGAGGTTGACCTGCCTCAATCCTGGCAAGCTCCGCTAGTGCCTGCCTCTTAAGGGAAGATCTTTTATTGCTAAGTATCGTAACAATCTTTGACTTCCCCCATTTATCTGTGAACTGGCGATTGGGGGGGTTAGGATACCTAGAGCGAACAGTAGCGAGGGTCTCATCAGCCAACCTCTTTGGGTGGTCTTTATAGTGGATAAAGCAATCTCTGTAATTGTTAGCAATTACAGAGCGCATGAAGGCCATGATGTCCTTCCCCCGCGCATCCATCAAGATGCCTCCTGTCTGAGTGATGTCATAATAAATCGTACCATCACCCAGAGGCACGTCTAAATCATCTGAATCATCCTCCTCCTCACCGCCACATGGCCCAAAGCACTGTGCCATGCATCCGCCACCGCTCTCCGTGCTACTACGCCTGCTACCCTGTCGTGTCGAGCTCGTACGCTGGCCACTCGTAGCTGGAAACTGCACAGGACTACGCTGACCACTCATAGCTGGAGAACCGAGTCTCGACGGCTGGCGAGTACGTCGACGGCTCGCCGAGACAGAAGGACCTCCTGACGGCATGGGGGAAGGGGCATAAGACGGGATGGCAGAAGGGGCATAAGACAGCATGGGGGAAGGGGCATAAGACGGTACGGGGGAAGGGGCATAAGAAGGGGCAGAAGACGGCTGTGCGGACTCCGCTGGGGTGATCTCAGGCGGTGTGGGGTGGCTCGGAGTCTGTAGTGCCGACTCCTGGGGAGTGTTAAGGGTACCCGTCATATACCCATATAACTTAGCAGGACTAGGAGGGTGCCCTAAAAGATTATATAAGTCCTTCCATATCGATTCCCGCGGATCAGGTGAGCTAGATGCACTTCCTCCCCACATGTTGAACTGGAAAAAAGGAAACAAATCTATTACTGGGGAAGAAAAAAGAGGCTCTGTCAGAGCACGTCTATAGACCCGTCTGATTTGCGCATCTATAAACGCGTCTAACAGAGCGTTTAACCATTCGTTTAAAAGCGCGTCTAACAGTCCGTCTAAAAGTGCGTTTAACAGTTCGTTTAAAAGTCTGTTTAACAGGGCGTCTGCGTGAGCATCTACAGATGCGTCTGTGTGTCTGTGCAACAAGTCAGACATGCGGATAGACGCGCCTGTAGACGCACTTTTAGATGCGTCCTGAGACGCACCTATAGACGCGTTCCGACATGCGAGAATACTAAAAAGTCGAAAAGGACGTTGGGCCCGACAAAAGAACGTGTCGCTCATACCTAGATCCTGCGTTTCGTGGATGCGAGAAAGTACAAAACTGGAAAGAGCAAGCAAGAACAACTTGGAAAGGACTTACTTGGAAAAAGGTATGGAAGGATCTTTCTTTTCCAAACTTGTTTCTTCTCCTTGTTCGTACTCCTCCTCTCCCTTAGGCTTGGAAGCAAATGTAGGTACGGTCCCTTTCTCTTGAGTGCAAGCTTGGAACTGTGTATGGGAGGCTCTCTCTTAAGCTTCGAATCTATTGAACTGCTAATAAAGAAGGAAGGAAGCCGCTCGCGAAGTTTAAGTAATGAAAAGAAAAGAAAAGCGAGCGGCGCGCCGAAAAGCAGGTTTAAAAGCCGCGTGTATAGTCACGTCTATTAGCGTGTCTATAGGCGTGTCTAAATACACAGAGTAGACGCGCATTTAGATGCGCATTTAGACGCGATATTAGACGCGACTATAGATGCACCGATAGACGCAACACAGAGTTTAAATTAAGCATTTGAAGAAGAACAAATTTGGTGGGTTGTTTGTTTATAGGATGTCTCCATCTTCAACAAGTAGCTCCAGTGAGGATGAATCCCTCCGTATCCACCATCGCGAAATGTGGTTGGAGCAAAAAATCAAATGTCTATGTGATCGATGTCAAGGAAACATGTACCGTGCATGCAGGATTACGCTCAATCATATCTCAAAGTATGGAGAATGGGATGTGACCGTAAACAGGGTAATGGTTTGTAAGTTAAGGTTGATTGAGATACCTATGGGTGTTCATATGTTTGAGTTATGATCCCGTTTTAATTTGATACAGGATGCAGTGCCACACCCGCACATGTTACCCTATGCCCGTCGTGAGGAGGCGAAGCGTCGGCGATATGAGGTGGGATCCTCAGGAGGGACCGTTACGGATGCATGGAGTGATGGTGATAGTAGCCCTCCGCCATTACCTCATGAAGCCGTGGAGGAGGAGGTGTTTGATGATATGGTGCGGGATTTATATGTCCATCAAGGGAGGGATAATAGCATGGAGCAGGATGATCTTTTTACCGCAGCATCGACTCCACTGTTTGAGGGGTGCACATTCTCTGTTCTACGTGCCTCCCTTGAGTTACTAAACTTGCAAACCATCTATGGATGGAGCAATGCAAGTTTGAATGCATTACTCAAGTAAGCTTTAAAGTCGATTTTGCAAACATGGTGAATTATGCACGTGGGTCAATTACTCGAATGCTTTTCCTCATTTATGGTCTTCATGTGCAGGCTATTGTGTAAAATGCTTCCAAGGGAGAATAAATTACCGACCTCAAGAGATATGGCAAGGCAACATGCGACCTCTCTTGGAGGATTAGATTACAAGCGCATCCATGCATGTGTCAACGATTGCGTTTTGTTTCATGGACTACATAAGGATGCAAGAGAGTGTCCTACTTGTGGAGAGGCAAGATATAGAGCAGATCTCAAAACCTTGGACGTGCCTCGTAAGGTATTGCGACATTTTCCCATAATCCCTCGCATCCAACATATGTTCAAGTGCAAATCTATTGCAGAGCTCGTGTCATGGCATTCCTCCCATCGATCAACCGATGGCAAGTGGAGAACTCCCGCGGACTCTCTTGCATGGAAGCATATTGAAGACACATGGCCAAGCTTCAAGGAAGAACCTAGGAGCTTGAGACTTGGATTGGGTATGGACGGTGTGAACCCATTTGGTCTCAAAAGCACGTCTTACAGTGTATGGCCAGTGGTATTGGTGAATTACAATCTTCCACCCTCTATGGCTATTAAGAAAGAACATGTCATGCTGTCCCTTCTAATTCTAGGAAAACATAAAGTCAAAAACCCTGATGTTTATTTGGAGCCTTTGATTGATGAGCTAGAGATACTTTGGAGAGGTATCGAGGTGCATGATGTGAGCAGGCCTCCCTCGTCACGAGACTTCAACTGCAAAAGCAGTCTTGATGTGGACGATGCATGACTTCCCAGGCTATGGCGAGTGTTCAGGTAAGCATTGCATTTTTTAATTATGAATAGGCAAAGGACGTGGCACCCTAAACCCACCTTCCACTCTTAATTGCATCTATTGTTCAGGTCTCACTACATCAGGTTACCATGCATGTCCTGTTTGTGGTCCTTCGCTAGTTGCGTCACGGGCAGACGCATTGAATAAGGTCATCTATGAGAATCACCATCGATTTCTCCCACCTGATCATCCTAGATATGTTGCCCCTTGGAATGAAGTCCTCCCACAATCACTCACCGCGGCAGATTGGATGAGAATTTGGGATGGTTCCACGACTCCTCCACCACTTGGCATGAGCCGGTAAGGATTTGTAACTATTGGCTGGAAGTAAAGATTGGCTATATTGGTTGAAAGTAAACATTGCACGCTAACACTTTATTTTGTTTAGATACTCCATCTTTTATCGTTTACCATATTGGTCCCACCTCAAGATCAATCACCTACTCGATCCCATGCATATCTTCAAGAATGTGGCATCTACCATTTGGGAGCATTTGAATGGGACACGAGATTCAGCAGGCATAAGGGAGGATCTATGTGCCACAGGGAGGATGCATGAAGCTTGGCCTCAAGAGAGACCAAATGGGCGTGTTTTTTTACCTCGTGCACCGTGGATGTTATCAAAGCTAGAGATGGCGATGGTGAAGCGCGCTATTACTACAATTCGTACTCCCACTGGATGCATGAGGTGTTTGAAGGGAGCCTTTACAAAGAGCAAGAAAAGAGGTGTAGAGCAATTATATGTCTTGAAATCTCATGATTGGCACAAGATGCTCCAAGTAAGTATTTTATATGCATAATATCTTTTTCCTTTCAAATTTGTGAGTGAATAGCTATAAGCAACTAATCAACCACCTCCTCGCGGGTTCAGTTCATACTACCTACTAGCATTTCACGTAGTGCATCAAAGGACGTGAAAGATTGTATTTACAAGATGGGCGAGCTTGTGAGGTATGTGAGCTCAAAGGAAATAGATCCCACCACGCTTGAGAATGCTCGAGTTATGTCAGTGGAGGCGGTTTGTTTAGTGGAGGAGACATTTCCACGTTCTATTCTCACAAGCCAACTACATCTCATAGTACATTTGGTGGATGAGATTGCTATATGCGGTACTATACATGCACGATGGTTGTTCTTCCTCGAGCGCTTCATGAAGACATTGAAGGGCTTCGTGAGACAAAATGCAAGACCCGAAGGTAGCATGGCCGAGGGTTGGTTGGTACAAGAGTCACTTGTATATATTTCTGAGTTTCTTGTTGATGTGGATAGCTCTCTCCCACGACTATGGAGAGATGATGAAGACCTAAGGATGACCTCTATTGTGCCTCAAGGAAAAGGACGCAACAAAGTAATAGACACGGAGTTGCATAATAGTATCAACCTCTTTTGCGTGCTTAATAGTGATGTGATGAAAAGATGGGTGACAAGATACGAGGATGCAAAGGCAAGAAGACAAGAAGAAAGGGCCCTCTTTCGTACACACCACGGATCTCGTGTGCCATACCCTCAGCATCTAAGAGCACTTCCAAAGGATATTCATGTGGATTGGCTACTTGATGAAATGAAGAAAGCAGAGAAAGACGAGGGGATGCATATCACAATTGAAGAATGGGAGTATGCTAGGGGATGCATGAGCAAGGTCGGTATATAGAATGTTATGCATAAGCTAGGAGCTTTTTATAATTTAGATTGCTTATTTAATTGATTTTTTCTTGGTGTAGTGCACTATGTTCAATGCTATATGGTGTGAGGGCAAGCATTTTCGAACACAACGGATTGATGATAAGAGAAACACACAAGATTGCGGCGTCATTGCTAGCTTTGAGGGAGCCAATGGAGCCATGGATGATTATTATGGCATAATCCAAGATATCATTATGCTTGACTTTCGACGCTTCTTTGTGTATGTTTTGGATGTAAAGTGGTTTAAGGACGTGGTGGAAAGAGGCCCTAATGCAACAATCAAACGCCATGCAAGTGGCTTTGTAACTATTGACTCCACAAAGTTTTGGCAAAGTAGGAAGGACACACTAGTACTACCGCAACAATGTGAACAGGTACTGTGCACACACATAAAAATACTCGCTTTTAAATATTTGATGCAAGAAAAGTAACATGATTGTATTTGTGTTTGAATTAGGTTGTCTATCAACCAATGGTGGATAATAATAGATGGTGGCATGTCATACCTATTATGCCATGTTCCAAAGTGATGTATAGTACATTTACTAATATGGAGCGTATGGAGGATGATCATGGCCATGGACGTGATGATGACCGTGATACAAGAGAGGAGGATGATCATGAGATAGGAGATATAGATATTGAGGCCGGCATTACCCGTGAGGACGAGCCTACCATTGGAGATGTTGATTTCGATGAGCACATGAGTGGCACAAGTAGTAGTGGGTTGAATGTATTTGTAGATCTAAACACTTGTTTGGATTTTGAAGTAGATAGTTTGGCAAGGGTTAATCTCATTGAGGATGAGATTGAACCGTAGCCCCACAATTGATATTGGCAAAACTATTTTACATATTGTCTCATTCTCTTCATTTCACTTAATTCTTGTATATGTGGGCTTGCAAAAAATTATGTGCTTTGGTAATCATGGGCAATGTTTGGAAAGCAATGATGTACACCAAAATCTCACTTTCTGTATTCTCTGGAGCGCGTTTATTTACGCGTCTAAATGCGCGTCTGAGTCTCAGTGTACACACGCAAATAAACGCGCAAATACACGCGCAGATAAACGCGCTAATAAACGGGATGTTAGACGGGCCCGTATTTTCTAAGACCAAATGCGCAAATAGACGCGGTTATTTACGCACAAATAGACGAGCGTTTAGCCGCGCCTATAGACGCGCCCGTAATTTCTCTACTAAAGCAACGCCTATAGACGCGCCCGCTATTTTGCGCGTCTATCAAGCACGTCTATAGTTGCTTTGTGTTGTTGTGGTCTTGCATCCAATGGTGAGGGATGCACATGGCACGTGCACCCTTGGATTGGCGACAAATCTAATGGTGGCAAATTGGTGCAGTCCGTGGTGGCCGCTCGTGTTTAATGAGATGGCCACTTGGCTTGTGGGGGCATGTGAGCCCTTAGATCTTGGAAAGATCTAATGACTATATGTTGGCACCATCCACGTGGCCGTGGATGAAAGATCCCATCCAACGATTGAGAGTAGGTGATGTTCATGCATCGTCGGATGGAAGAATGATCGTGTGGACCACCTTGGTTTGAGGATCACCATTAGATCTTCTTAAGATCTAATGGCTAGGAAATGGTGACATTTGCGCACCCTTGGATGTATATCTCCATCTAACAGCCACGAACTCATAAACATTGTGTGTCATGGGATTTGCAGACGATCTCCCCCTAGATGGTGCCACATGTCACTGCCAAGTAATTGTTCTTGTCTCCTAGCACCACATGTGAGTAGCCTATCGACTGTTAGATGCAAATATGATCCAATGGCTCAAAACAAGTGATAGTTGCTAGCCGTTGATAGAAAAAGGTCCAATGGCCTTAATCTCAGCGCATTTATGACCCATATGGTCCCTTGGATCATATTTTTGAAACCATGCATCTCGCATCTGGGCCATCCAAGGGAGCCAAATAGTGACAAACTAGTCCTGGCCCCGTAAAATCCTTTCATTTAATGAGTCTTACCAATGGATTTTCCCTTTGAAATTAAGGAGATTACCCATTCCCTAATCATCTCCTCATGAGGCCCTTTTTGAGTCCAAACTTCCCCTAATAGGTATGGGATGATTAGTGGGCTTGGTATGTGGGGTGGTTCAAAAGAAAGTGTAAAGGGAAGATTTCACGGGGGTACATAAAAGAATCATTCATAGTTAGGGAAGTATTCATGTGTGTGTATGTGTGTGTGTGTGTGTGTGTGTGTGTGTTCGTGTGCAAAGAAATAAGTGTCTGTGTGTGTGAGATACATTTACTAATCAAATTTATTTTTGTGTATGTGTGTGTTGAGAATCTAAGTTGAAAAATGCAATTAGAATTTGCAAAAATTTCTATCAAAATTAAGAATTTTTAATAATATTGAGTTTGACAAACATAATATTGAAAAAAGATGTCGAATCCTCAAGCAGTCCAGGTTCTGAGGTCGGGGTCCACTTACCTGCCACCATCCAAACAAACTAGGTGTTAGAACATCATAGTTACGTTTGGGTAGACAGGTAATGCATGTTTTCCCTGACTTGTTATCGCTTTACCTACGAATATAGACAACCATATGGATTCTTAGATAATTTAAAAAACCATTTAGCTACAAGTGACATTTAAGTCACAAGTGGAGTAAGGAGCGAATGAGTGCATGGATTAAGAAGGGATTAGAGGAGGTATGGTACTTGGTATGTGGGGTGGTTAAAAAGAAAGTGTAAAGGGAAGATTTCACGGGAGTACATAAAACAATAATTCATAGTTAGGGAAGTATTCATGTGTGTGTGTGTGTGTGTGTGTGTGTGTGTAAAGAAATAAGTGATAGTGTGTGTGAGATACATTTACTAATAAAATTTATTTTATTTCATTTTATTTTTGTGTGTGTGTGTACGCACACACGTGCGTGCGTGCGCGCATGCCTATAGGTGTCTATGTGTTTGGGGAGAGAGAGAGAGAGAGAGAGAGAGAGCTCCTTACTCCACTTGTGACTTAAAATATTTTAATTATCTAAGAATCGATATAGTTGTCTACGCTCCTAGGTAAAGCAATAACAAGCTGAGGAAAATAGGCATTATCTATCTACCCAAACATAACTATGATGTTCTAACACCTAGTTTGTTTGGATGGTGGCAAGTAAGTCAACCCCGACCTCAAAGCCTGAACTGCCTAAGGATTTGACATCTTTGTTCTATATTATGTTTGTCAAACTCAATATTATTAAAATTTCTTAATTTTGGTCAAATTTTTTGCAAACTCTAGTTATATTTTTCAACTTGGATGTCTCAAACATTTTTTCCTTAAATGTATTCCTTTTTTTACTTTTTATCCAATTGATGGAATTAATGTATTGCTCAATTATTGAGGGGACTTTTTTTATCTAAACACACAATTTGATTTTCCAACTAGCCTTTGGTCAGGCTAGTATCATACAGTTAATTCACATCCATTGGATAATTCTTTAGCATGGATAATCCCGTCATTTTGTGATCCACCTTATTTTTTACTAACTTTTATATCTATTTTGTAGAAGTGATTTATGCATTTACTATTGACGTCAAGTTTTCATTTTGACACTTACCATACAAATCCAGTTTTATTATCTTATTATTCAGTAGGTGGGGAGTAAGTTCCTCATGGTGGGCTTAGTCCCCACCATGTTGTCTTACCCTTTGGGTTGTGCTGGGCCACACAAACACACACAAACTTTGACTAGTAAATTTATCTCACACACACAAACACTTATTTCTTTACTCTCTCTCTCTCTCTCTCTCTCTCTCTCTCTCTCTCTCTCACACACACACACACATGTATACTTCCCCAACTGTAAATTATCTTTTATGTACCCCCCGTGAAATCTCCCCTTTACAGTCTCTTTTTAACCACCCCACACACCAAGCCTAGTAGTCTCGTCCCATACCTCCTCGAATCCCTTCTCAAGCCAAGCACTCATTCATGCCTTACTCCACTTGTGACTTAAACTTTTTAAATTATCTAAGAATCCATATGGCTGTCTATATTCCTAGATAAAGCAATAATAAGCCGGGAAAAACAGGCATTACCTGTCTACCCAAACGTAACTATGATGTTCTAACACCTATTTTGTTTCAATGGTGGTAGGTAAGCAAACCCCAACCTCGAAACCTAGATTGCCTAAGGATTCAACATCTTTGTTCAATATTATGTTCGCCAAACTCAATATTATTAAAAATTCTTAATTTTGATCGAATTTTTTTGCAAATCCTAGTTGCATTTTTCAACTTGGATGTCTCAAACATTTTTTCCTTATATGTTTCCCTTTTTTTACTTTTTATCCAATTGATGGAATTAATTGTATGGCTCAATTATTGATGGGACTTTTTAATACACACACACACATGCACACAAAAGTATATGCACATGTACACACACGCACATCTGCATGCACATGCATGTACACATGCACAAAGAACATAGAAAAAGTTAGTGAGATTGAGGGAGCAATAGAGAGACAAAGAGAGTAGTCATCTAGGTATGGCCATCTCTATGAATGAACTACAGTACGTGGAATCGTGATGCTAGATTTACTAGCTAGCAATGTATAGGGGTTGGGAGCGGATAAATCTAGTTTCAACTAGATGTATGTTTTGTGTGCAACCATGTTGTGTATGAAGGCCACAAGGACACAATGGACTAGACATGCAATTCGCCAGTGGCTGCACTTACTTTGATGCCTTCTTAGAAAACCACAAAGAGTGCATGTCAAAAATGTGGATAGTGGGGCAACCCGTAGGAGACCCATAGGCACCATGTTCTCATGTCTATGCTATAAAATTATGTCTTCATATTTAACGCAATGGTTGACATAGGCCTACCCCTGGATAGGAAGAGTAAAAAATTCTTTCTAGTAGAGGTGAAGAGGGGAGGTATGAGCCAAATTCACTCCATGGCTGAGAAGAAGAAGCACCTAATGAATGCCATCATCAAGAAGGTAACTTCTCTCAACTTTTCTTATAGTTGGTTTATTCCCTTCACTACTAACATGCTCTTTTCCTTTCTTTTGGGCATCTTTGGTGTGTTTGATCTATCTCTATCCTTTACTTGTAGATTGATCTTGAGGTTGCTCTCTCGCTAAGGTAACAGATTGATCTATGAAAGGATAAATCATCTTTATTCAAACTTTGCTTCAAAATTATGCTTTCAACTTGTCAAAATATTTTAAAATTTTGGCAAACTAGACTATTAAAAAGCTTTGAACACCAGGAGCCCTTTTGGCTAATCAAAGTTTTCCATACTCATCTATATTTTTAGAATGATAGCCATCTAATACCATGATCATGCTTCAGCGCTTGCACCCACAAATGGTACCAAAAAATGCATCTTATAGGAAATTCTCTTGAGAGATGCATACTATAAAAGTGGCCTTAGCATTTTTTGAGTTTTTCCCTTGCAAGTTATGTGAGTTTTTTATCCTTAAAATGTATGGGTAGTGGTGGCTAGTGCATAGATTGCGGTGAGGAATCATGAGATTGTCCCTTAACAATTTTATATTCTTGTGCCTTGTGCCTTAGGATTCATCAAGGATGGAAAAACAATTCGGTTTGGGACCATTTTAGAAAATATATGGTTTTCTTTACCTCCCCTTAATGGAGATGATGAGGTGAAGGTCAAAAGGGGGGGTGAAGTGGATGCTCCAAAAGAGAAGCGACGCAAGTTGCAATGGAGAAGGGCTAGTAATACATAGAGAGTTGATTAAGGTTTTAAAAATACCCATAAAACCCTTTTCTTTAACCAAAGGGTATCCTAGACTTTTTCTTTGTTGTATTGAGACTCAAGAAATTAAATCAAAAATGGTTTGAAAAAAGACCATAGGACCATTTGGTCGGCTAAAGTGTCCCTTGGCCTTTTTTTGTTGCATTATGCCTCAAATTACTAAAAAGGAATTGCTCATAGGATGCTTCCACTGGCTAAAGGTTCACTTGGACCATTTTTAAAACTAAATTTATTGACTTATTTTTTATTGGAATGCAACAAAAAAATGCTCATAGGACCCTTTAATCCAATCTCATGGACTTTTTAAAGACCAAAATTAATTTATTTATTTTCAATTTGAATGCATCCAAAATAAGTTCAAATGGGTCCTATGAGCTTATTTTTTACTAAAGAGCCTAAAAAACTTATGAAATTTTGGTTTATTCACTCTTTGGGCAATAAATTTTTTTGAGAGGTTCCGAGGAGGTATTTTTTCTTAGCCAATATGTAGTCAATATATTTTTTCTTAGGCAAGATGTAGTCAAAAGTAGTATTTTGCATCCTTCTAGGACCCTTTCGCCAATGAAAGGGTCCACGGATATGTGACGAGCCTCAAACCGTAGCTTGGATTTGGTGAGATATAAAAAGAAAAAGTGATGTAACTTTTGTGATCCATCTAACAATACAATCAAATATAATATTTCTTCGAGGCTACCAACGAAAGGGTCCATGGAGACATGATGGCGGTGAAAAAATGGTCATAACTTTGAAACCATATCTCGGAATGATGAGATGTAAAAAGTAAAAGTGATTTAATTTTTTCTCTATCTAACTATGCAATCAAAAATAATTTTTTGCATATTTCTAGGACCCTTTCTCTGGCAAAAAGGTCCGTAGAAATGTGATGAACATAAAAAATGGGTCATAACTCTCAAATCATAGCTCGGATTGCTGAGCTATAAAAAGAAAAAGTGATGTAATTTATGTGCTCCATCTAACCGTGCAGTTAAAAATAATATTTTTCATCCTTCTAAGACCCTTTCGCTAGCAAAACGGTCCATGGAGATGTGATGATGGTGAAAAAATGGTCATAACTCTCAAATCGTAGCTCGGAATATTGACGAGCTATAAAAGAAAAAAAGATTGAATTTTTGTGCTCTATCTAACCATGCAAGAAATTTTGAGCTTTTGAATAAAGAAAAAATATTTTACTTTTTTGTTCTATCTAGCCATGAAATCAAAATTAAGTCTTTCCATCCTTCTACTATCCTTTCGATAATGAAAGTGTCCATGGAGATGTGAAATGGTCATAACTCTCAAGCTGTAGCTCAGATTGATGAGATGTAAAAAGAAATATTTATTTATAAAAATCTATCCAACCAAATTGTGAAAATAATCTTATAGGAAAAAAAATAACTTCCCAACACAAAAAGGAGCTAGGGAGGGTTACATTCCAAATATGAGTATATTCATGGTGCGCTAAGTATATACATAATGAAAAAGATAGATAGTATATACATGGTGCATTGCACCTTTTTGTTAGTGTGAAAGGGGTCATGGTGGCATCCATTTGAGAGCATGCATTTCCTAATACCATCGGTTTCCAAGAGGCTCATGTGCATTAGAATTATATCCCTTGATGCTATGTTACCAAGGATTTCATGGTGAAACATATCCTACCATTAGTACATTCAGTAGGCTCATAAAGTGCCCTTGCTACTAGAAGCTTAATGAAGTGTTCAACATCCCTTTCACTGGAAAAAGGGGTGACAAATGTTTCATCCACCCAACCAATGAAAGTCATGATTGATGAAGCCCAGCAAAAGGGGTTTCAAGGGTTAATAAACCCCTTTGCTAGCGAAAGGGGTGCTAAGGGTTGCATCTCTCCAAGGACTCTTTCTAAAACCATGGAAAATTAACACAATCTTGTCATCCACCTAAGAGTATTATCTAAAGTCCTCTCTCTCTCTCTCTCTCTCTCTCTCTCTCTCATGTGTGTTCCTTTTATCATAAGTTATAGGTATTATACAAAAGTATAATGCATGTGTAAAATAGTATCCTTTCACCCAAAGTATGCAAAACTATTGTGTGTGTGTGTGTGTCTGACACACACGCATGCACACATACACACAAATTTGAGTACGTGATTTGAGTTTAGGACTCATTTTGTTCCAGAGACATCCTATGATAATTACAATAGTAAAGCGTGACTCTTGGACTTGGGTAAGATGCCAACACTTCAAGACTCACATTGCACATGGTTGAGTACTTCCTTCAAAGGTCATATAATTCACCCTTTTTTCAAGAAAGAGTAGTTTAGGTGGTTGTGTTTTAAAGCTATCTTGGAAATGCAAGCTTGAAGCTCGAGGGTTTAGGCTTGGAAAAGGGAATCCCTCTAGTAGAGGCATCGTATGAATTCAAACTCTTCTAAGTAGGTGAAAATGGAGTTCAAGAATCTATTGACAAAGTGACATGGCTGTCACCAATTGTTATTGTTACCAAGAAGAATGATAAACCCTGTATCTGTGTGGATTATCATAATTTGAATGTGGTGATGATAAAAGATCCATTTTTTGCTTCCATTTTGTGACACGTCTAGATGCTATGGTGGTGGGCCATGAGATATATAGCTTTTGAAAGAGAATGCCTCAGATGATTTATTCCATTGGTAAGTTTTGACACCTATTATGGCATGGAAGATACTCCTATTATAACAATTCCAATACATTCTAATTCACATTCCAGACAACCAACAATTGGTGGTAGAGTATTTGGGCCGATTAGAATCTAGACATGAATTGAAAAGACGGCATATCAACTAAGTTACCAGATGCACAACTGTTTGAGGTAGAGCTGATCCACGATACGTATTGGTACTATCATATGATACAATTCTTACTAGATGGAATTTTCCCTCTAGATATGACAACACATTAACGATAAAGGTTGGCCCTTAAAGAAAAACCATTCTTGGTAATAGCTAGGGAATTGCACCAAAGGTATCAACCACGTACTATGCAAATGTGTTCCCTGATCACAACCACAATGTGGTACTATAGGAGGTGCACCAAGGATTACTTGGTGGCTATTTTTCAAGCAATAGCACATTGAAGGTCTTTTAAGCAGATTTGTGGTGGCCTACTATGATCAAGGACTTGCATGACTATGCATGACACTATTAATATTGTCAAAGAGATAGACATCTAGTTGATGCAAATTGAATGCCCATAAATTTGGTTTTGCCTCTGGAACCATTTTAGAGGAGTGGGATTTGGATTTGATGGGTCCATTTAAAATAGCAACTAGATCCACTAGAAACAAATACAAATACATACGATTGGCCATAGACTACTGTACCAAATGGGTGGAGGCACAAGCACAATAGGATAGACAGTACGACAAATTTTATTTAACAAAACATCATGACCCAATTTGGATGCCTCTGATAGAATTTGTTTCAAATCAAGGTGGTTATTTTTTTTATAAATACAATAATGAAATCAAGAAAGGTGCATATGATGTCATAGAAAGTATCAATGACATAGTGTCAGCAAGGAAGAAGGCAGGCAAAAAGCACCAACACAATCATGAAGCACATCATGAAGCCCACTTTAAGGCAAGAAACAAATTGGTGTTCTATGAACATGCTTGGATGATCATGCTTCACTATATGTAAATCCTCTATATCATGTGCGTTCAAGTCCCAATTTAGAAGTCCCTTATCTATAAATTTTTTAATGAATAAAATGCAGTGTGCACCCCTTTTATATTCAATCTATGAATACCCCCTTTAAATGGTACCCTTTTTTATGTAAAAAAGTTGCAAAAAATATATTTAAAAATACCTTATGTTGAACCCATTTCTACTCTTACATATTTATGAGTTGTCCCCCCCCGGATACTATTGTGTAAATGGCACAATGAATTGGAAGAGTCAAAAGAAATCTCATATTCAATCATTCAAAAATGTTTACTCAAATGTTGATAATATGTATAGAGCCACCAAAGAGCCATGGTAGAATTCTATGGAGTGAGAGAAGATGGTAAGAGGAACTCCATCTTTGCATCGCACTTTACTTAGTTTCATTTTTTTTAATCCTAACCATTTTTCATTATATTGAGTGTCATAGTAAGCTAATATTTTCTATCAAAATGGATAAACCTAAATTATTCAAAGAGCACAAGCTAGAGAGGGTGAGCATTTGCGTTATGAATAAACCCTTACGCTTTGTTCAATGGATGAGGAAGTTGTTCAATGTTTCTTGGTCTAGGATATATGGTAGCTTGTAGAATTTGAGACTTAAAAAGAATGCCATGAGACATTGAGTGGGTTATAGAAGAATAGGAATCCTATCAACCATTTATGCTAAGAGGGAGGGACATCATCACTGGATGGTCATGGAGCTCTTTGAGTTGAATGGCATGCCACTGGTGATTTGAAGACAAACAAGTGATTGTATGGTTGTGATACATGAACCACTGAAAAATTCACATGCATGTGTTCTCAAAACGTATTTAAAAGGGAAGGCTTACAATGGGATAATGGCATTCTCACTTGTAACCAAATACTAGCTTCCAATCATGACTATAAGTATTTAAAATGGGATCCCATCTTGCCCATCCCACTAGAGAGAGTACACATATATACTTTACATGCTGAAACATTCATACTTGATAAGTTGTCATATTTTCATCTTGTTCATGCTTGGAATTGAATTCTAGAAGAAGTTTCCACATGTAGCATTACACAAGCTAGGAGTTGTTTTCAGATATTGGATTCCATGGGCAAATGGGAAACTTAATGTGGACAAGAAAATGTCCAAGACAACACAAAATCTTCCTGTCAAAGTGTCCATGGGGGGGGCAAAGGCAAGGAGATTCTTATCAAACCACAATCTTTACAAAGAAAGACATATAAGGAGATTGTTCTACAACCTCAATCTTGACAAGGAAAAACATACATTATCTCACAATATCTTTGGTTGTGAATATTGGAAAGCTTTGTGTGAATGCATTTTCATAAGGCTTCACATCTTGATACATTGATAAAATGTCTTTGCCAAGGTTGAATTGACAAGATGTATGAAGATATCATTGAAAGAGTTAATGTAATTAATAATGAAATCATGAGGGAAGTTTCACATAATGCATTACATCATAATCCTATCATCATCACAATCTTGTTTCCTTGTTTCATTTAAATTTGGTTGGTAAAATTATGTTCATGCATGTTTAAAGCATATTCTCTATGTGTATGCACCATGATTTGTAGATATATGGGGACCTCTATCCATTTGAAACACAAGGACACCATTATCAAGCCAAGATAACCTACTTCAAGACAAGGCATGGTGGTGGTACCACTCATAAACATGCATTACATAAGATGTTTAAGTGGCTTTGTATGAAGGCATGAATGAAGGACAATCCACATGCACAAGTTGTGAACTACATTGTGCTCATGGATCCAAAAGATTGTCCAAACAAGGCATCTTTTGATCGTCGAAATATAACTACTTTGTTCTTGGAGGCTCCCATTCAACAAAGGCAAAAAGGCAATTGAATATTGAGTTTCCACACAACTCTCATTACAAGACATGTAATTGTATAGTTTATGTTGGTTTGACTAATTCAGAGGCAAACTTATTGGCTTTTGATCACAATAATGACAATGACTACAGGAAGTCCATGTCTTGGATAAAACGGGTTCGTTTCTATCACAGTCAGTTCATTATGAAACTCAATGAGGATCGTTCTTTGATCACTCTAGAGTTTAGCTTGTCTTTGTTGAATGAGACTGGGATTTCCACAACAATCAAAGATCCGTCAAGGCCAAGTGACAGCTTCAAATCATGGGACGGGATGTTTCAAATTGCATTTCGTAGTGGAGAAGTTTGGGATTTGATAAATGCAATTTTTTCAAAGTGGGAGAATTTTGAAATCAAAGGGCAAAAATAACTCATACCTAAAGGAGTCAAGAAATAAACCCAAACCTTGAAGGCATTACCTGAAGAAATTCGAGCCATAGCATGGAAGAGCATGCAGGGAATTAAAGATGAGATTCTAATTAAGTTTGCGCTTGGCAGAGTGGTGTCTGGGGATCTCTCTTTGGATGAAATGGGCAATGAATTTGATGAGTAAGTAAACTTCTCTCCTTTGCATCATGTCTCTCCTTGATTTTAAATTAATCTCTTTACAAATAATGTTTGAATAGACTTTGTTTCAACTATAAAAGTGAGAAGAATTTTACATGTGTTTTCAATGCAAGCATAAAATATGCATGAGAATGTAGGAAGCAATGATCCGACAATTGAACATGTCGGATCGGGATGATGTTCGGGAGGAGTATCTAGAGAGCAGCAGGATGGAGAGCTTGGCTCTATATTTAAATATATTCAAAAGCATGGTATGTCGAATTTGGTATACATATGCTAATGGAATTTTTCTTTCGAATTGTGGATTTGAATGTTTAAAATATTGAACTGTTATTTTAACAACAACCTTCAGAAAAGAGGCAAGAAGGGATCTAAGAGTAGTATGATGCCTATAAGCTTTAAGCAATTGATTGACCGGGCTGCAAAAGAAAAAGAGCGTTGAACTTGACAACAATCTATCACTCTTAGTGATGACATGTTAGAGTTTGACAGGGGGGAAAACCATCCACCAAACTTTTATCGTGTGCTCAAGGGAGATTGCAATGCATTGTCAAAGATAGTTCCAAAGAATGAGTACACGTTGGTCATTGCAGACATACCATATGGATTGAATGTTCTCGGATCCACCTTTGATGAGGTCCCTTACAAAGCAAAAGAACTAATGAGAATTCTTAACCAGTTCATGTCAATTACGATGGCAACTCTTTGGCGTGTCATAATTTTTCATTTAGACTTGTAGTTTTAGACTTGTAGTCTGGGGTAGTGATGAGTGTCATCAATGATAAATGTGCTGGACGTGACCACCTTTATTGGTGAGTGTAGCAATGAAATGCAAAGATTTTTTTGGGTCAATTATTATTGTTATAATTTTGTTTTCTTTTGATAAATTTAAAACTCATTTTTGTTGCATGTCGTAGGATGAAACCCAATGTGAGACAAATGAAAGGACATCGATTCACGTCTGCTACAGAAAACATTTCAGTTGGGTATTGGTTTGTGGATGGAAAAAAAATTATTGGTCACATCAATTTTCCCTCATCTGCTCCATTTACTTCTGATCATTTCATTATTCGAGCTATGACAAAGAAGCTCAGGCGTGTGACCATGGATAAGAATGGGGAGATAGTAAATCCTTATCAAAAACCACAATTCTTAATTAATCAGCTCATAGATCTGTTTTCAAACGAGCATGACTGGATACTCAATCTATTTGCTGGTTTAGGCATAGTCACAGCATGTGCCTTAAAAAAGGATCGAAATGTAATTGCAGTTGAAAAAGATCCTATTCAATGTAATTACATTAAGAAGAGAGTGACTGCTATTCATCACTTGCCTGATGAGCATCAAGAGCTTGGTTTGAAAGGTGGGAAGTTCGATGCGAATTCGGTGGTAGCCTCGTCACAGGAACCCCAACCTCCTAAGATATTGAAACCCGATTTTACAGAGGCAGGCGAGCTAGCTAATACATGGGAGAAGGAGGTTGTGAAAGAGAAAGTGATTGAGAAACCCATACAGGAAACCCAGACTGGGGAGGGTGATGAAGATGAGGTAGATGACACATATGGGAGAATTGAGTAGACTCTAGTTATGGAATTGTATTGAGAGTTTTTTGAATTTGAATGGTTTCAAGAGACAAGTGTTCTTAAGACATTTTAGAATCCATATGCTTTGAATGTTTTGAACATTTAGTTTTTTCCATTAATTTGTTGTTGGGGATGGTTATGAAGATGATGCAGATGACACATATGGGAGAATTGAGTAGACTCCAATTATGAAATTATCTTGACAATTTTATGATTTTGAATTGTTTCAATAGACAAGTGTTCTTAAGACATTTGAGAATCCATATGCGTTGAATGTTTTGAAGAAGGAGGCATTTACTTTTTCCCATTAATTTGATTATATGTTTTTATTCTTTCAGTACTTTATGTGATACTGCAAAGGTTAACTTAAGAATTTTAATAAGGTTATCTTACTACACGTAGGAATGAAAGTTGTATCATGTAGTTTTTCTATTGAAAATAAAAGGTCAAAGGAAGGAAAAAAATTATAGACTTCTTGATTTTTCTAAATACATTGATATTGTGTTCTATAGTTGAGGTCCTTTATAATTTGTGGGCGTTATGTACCAAAATTGATAGGATTTTAAAAGTTTTGAAAATTTCACTATGCAAAATATGACCTTTTTTTGAAAAAGTAATAATTTTAATGAATTTTTTAGGGAATCTTAAAACAGGTACCAATGTTACATACCTGAATTAGATGTTACACTATTTCTTGATGAAATCAGTAAGAACCCTCTCTCTTACGAATATGAAATGTTGGAATGAACAGAATAGAGAGTCGAACGAATCTCTCAATGAACTCTCATGAAATGAACGGAATTCTCTCAATCTCACATGGACAGAATTGTGTGACAGAATTTTCTCTCAAAGGAAATATTTCATAAACTTACACTCAATTGCTCTCAATCACTCTCACACAAGGATCTCGATGCCTCATTGGAATGAAAGGGAGCTCTAATACTATGAACACATATGGAAAGAGGAGAGGAGAAGAGTGGAGATGAAGAGATAGGGCACGGCTAGAGAGCACACCACAAATGACTAACTGTACGCCAGATTTAGTTGAAAATAATGAATATATTCAATCCCTTTAGGGTTAGGGTTTTCAACCCTTGTGCCTTTTAGCACTCTATGTTTTAGTGCTATGCACATATGATAACACATGATGTTGGGATGAACCCTCAACACTTGTGATCAAGCAACTAGTTCAAAAGTCCATCTTGCTTCTAGTCATTCCTATCATACTAGCACAGAGTGATAATTCACTGGACGTGCATGCATTGAGATATTACAAGCCTCCAGCAACTACATTGACCAAAGCCTCTAGAAGCTCCATAGAAGAAGAATGAGAGAGAGAATTTGACACCAAGAAAGCCCCATATATGGTATAAGTTTCAATAAAAAGTGGGTGGATCTAAATGAAGAGGGAAAAGGGTATTAGAGGACGACGAGAAGGATGAGGAATCACAAACGAGGGATGATAGGATGAGGAAACTCATGGTAGATAATATGCCATGGAGCCATTTGCAGGGTACCAATGTAGGCTCCGAAGGTAAAGAAGCACAAGAAACTAGACATAAAAGCATCTCAATAAGTCAAAAAAATCCAGACAATTATCAACATTCTAATCCCTTTTGATCATGCTCTTCTCCAATGTGTTGTTTGTGAGATTGCATAGAATTACAAGGATGATGTGTGATTCAATACAATAGTATGGGAGCATTTCAATAAGTAAGAAAACTCCAAACAATTATCAACAATCTAATCCCCTGTGCTCTTCTCCAATGTGTTGTATGTGAGATTGCATAGAATGATGTTGTTGAGATATGGTGCCATCAGCACATAAATCAGAGGCTAAGGTATGCCGGTGTAGGAATGTATTAAAGTAGCCACCCAAGGATGTGGACTATATGATGTGAAGATGTGGATCAAGGGCATCCACAAGGAGAGATATGGATCAGAGGATCCCACAAGTGTTGACTATTCAAAAGGCTCTCTATATATAAGAAGCCTATCTCTTTTATTACAAAAAAGCACATTGGAATAGATTGAGTGTTTCATACTTTTTGTCTCTCTCCTCATGGGTTTTCGTACTTGGTTTGATCCTCCGTGATCTTTATGCTCATTGAGTGGTAGATTAGGCTAGTACGATCTGCACCTTAACATGGTATCAGAGCTTAGGTTGAACTA
Source organism: Dipteris shenzhenensis (assembly GCF_047967505.1). Lineage (NCBI taxonomy): Eukaryota > Viridiplantae > Streptophyta > Polypodiopsida > Gleicheniales > Dipteridaceae > Dipteris > Dipteris shenzhenensis. The sequence continues at coordinate 6,077,584 of NC_141624.1, read as the reverse complement.
AGCCTAGAATATTTTTTAGTTTGACAGATGTGTGCTCATTCTTCCCTATTGGAAGTACTTGGATTAAAGGTGGTTTGGATATTCAGCACTACTACATTTTAGGCCTATTAGAATTCGATGCAAGAGCCTGCAATGAACTAATGACTGGAGTAATGCAAGCAAGTAGACCATTGCTGAACTTAGGTAAGTTAGCAACAAGCTAAGCAATGCCAATACACAGCAGTAGAGCACAATAGAAGCAACGCCAAATAGTAGCTCCTCATGCGATAAGGTTCCGTGGGAGCTCCAGTAGCAAGAAGCAGCTCCATCAATGGCAACTGGTAATGTGTCAGAAGCAAGGATTAGTGACCCACAATGCCCAGTAAGCAATAGCAGACCAAGCATGAAAATATCGCCACTCCGACAAATTGCATGCACATAAGCAACGTGACTCGAAGGACTACCACTGACTACAGGACTACCATCAATAACCTCTTAGTTTTGGCACCTCCAACAGTAGCAAAATAGTGTTCTTCACCTAGTGCTCCAACAAACGGTGCTTCCTAAGTCCCACATCTTATGGCTCCCACAGCTCCAAAAAGCCTCACTTTGAGCCGCCCATTGTCTTTGGACCAATTCTTGACGCACCCATTGAGGAGCTCAATCCGCTTGACCCAGCCATCCTCGCAGGCAGTGTAGAGGTGAGTTGTAGAGGTGAGTAGCAGCCACATGTGATCTCTGGCTAGCATCCCTACTCCAACAAACAGAACAACAGATGACCATGACTCAATAGGAAACCTCCATTTATGAACAGGAAGACAGAGACCCACAGCTCTTCATGCATCTGTGCACACTAGATCTCCATTCATTGCTTCAAATTTCTTCTTTTGAAAGCATCCCATTGTCTGACAAGTGGCAAGATTGAAACTAACCATGGTTTAGATTCTATAACCTTGGTTGAGTATGTCTAATTAAGTTACTCACCAGTCAAGTTTTCATAAGCTAGGTTAGGTCAAGGGTTTAGTCAACTCAGTGCCACCTAAGCACATAACCCCCTGCTAGGCACACTTTGTATTCAGCACGTGAATCCCTGTACCACATCATCAAAGGCCTCTTCTTGATTAAAACTTTGACAAGCCATAACTTGCAATCAAGGAAGTATTTGCACTCACTCTAGAAAGAAAAAGTAATCATCTTTTTTAGCTTTACGTGCCTGTCAAGTTAGAACCACTGTTAGCAATTAGACACTACCATTGAAGCAAAAGAAAGCTCATTGGTAAGACCTTTGCAACAAATGACAAATCAAAGCATGCATGCACACATCGCTATCATAAGCATGCCAAAAGCACGTGTGTGAGATGACCATATCACAGAACATGGCATCCACACATAAAGCAGTAAAGGCACAGGAAGAACAAAGCATCATGCATCAAGCTACATCAATCAAAGAAGAGAGCGCCATCGACAACATGTATTGAGAAGCAAAAACCTTGCCACCTTTATCCTATGTTCTAGTAATCAAACCTGACCACCTGTAAGTAGCTATGAAAGCATTTAGGGGAGGTATTGACATGTAAAAGCCACACTTGACCACCTTAAGTAGCAAGGTATGCACTAAGGGGAGGTGATGGATTTGTAATTCACATCTAACCACCTTGCGGTAGCCAATGGATCATGGCACCAATGGGAGGTGTTGAGATATGGTGCCATGAGCACATAAATCAGAGGATAAGGTATTGTGTAGGAATATATTAAAGTAGCCACCCAAGGATGTGGACTACATAATGTGAAGATGTGGATCAAAGACATCCACAAGGAGAGATGTGGATCAGAGGATCCCACAAGTGTTGACTATTCAAAAGGCTCTCTCTATATAAGAAGCCTATCTCTTGTATTGCAAAAAAGCACATTGGAATAGATTGAGTGTTTCATACTTTCTATCTCTCTCCTCATGGTTTTCTACAGTTGGTTTGATCCTCTATGATCTTTATGCTCATTGAGTGGTAGATTAGGCTAGTATGATCTGCACTTTAACAGATGTGTCATTCAATACAAACAGTATGGGAGGCATACTCCAAGCATCTATAGAGCATATGTTAGTCTTTTTGAACATGCGAACTTGTGTGTTGTCCACACAGAGAGCATTATCATTATGGACAAAGAATTGTATCTTGCAAAGCTCCTCTGTTTTCTAATCCTCCCTTAGTCCATTTATTATTTGTATATCTTTCACTTGGAGGATCTTTCCTTTTGGAGGCACCTTCATTCAATACAAAATATTTTTATTTTCTCCCCCATCACCTTGTAAATATTTCTTTTTATGTGTTTATGTATGTTGAATTTGCATATGATTTCCATGAAGCCTCCCTTAGTCCATGGATTATTTGTATATCTTTCACTTGGAGGATCTTTCCTTTTGGAGGCACCTTCATTCAATACAAAATATTTTTATTTTCTCCCCCATCACCTGGTAAATATTTCTTTTTGTGTGTTTATGTATGTTGAATTTGCATATGATTTCCATGAAGAAATATAGATGTTGTAGGGGTAGTTGAAGGAATGTGACCATGGCACAAAAGGCAAAGTTCATGAGCACGGCATGTATTGTCAAAAAACACCAAAACCTTCCATGCCATGAGTTTTGCCATTAAATTTTAGACACCCACCAAATGGCCATATTTGTGCCGTGGTGAGTTTTGGTTGTTTTGGGGAGTACATGTCATCTCAATGAACTCTATCCTCTATACAACAGTCAAATTCCTTCAAGATTTGTCAGAAATGATCATTAGGGTTTCCAAAGTTGGCAAAGAGCATTTTATTACTTGGAATTTTCATCCTAATGCCCTAAGTTGAATTTAAAATACTAGATGCAATATTGATAACAACAATTAATTCTCAATTAACTTGATGAGACTAGTACCTTAGATTTTAGATACAAAAGAGGGAAAGGTGATAGGTTTACACACAAAGGATTCACTATTTAGCCATAGATGAATGAGAAATTTTAGTCATAGATGAATAAGAAAGTTTAGTCCTAGATGTTCCTAAGTAAGCTCCTAGATTTAAATCTAGCAGAAACACCACTAAGGCTATCTTATTTTGGAGCCAAGGACATAGCTATTGCCATATCCATCCAATGGATCAAAATGACCTTGTCAGCATTTTGATTGATGTTGGAATGCCCACTGACTCACGACAAGGCCTTGCACTTCAGCAACTATGTAGGCCCTCATGGGAAAAATTTGTTGTGGAAGACTATAATTGTGTCCTCCTACCTTACCACTGTGTGGACGAATGAGTGATCTCGACCAAACATGCTGCAAACATTGACCTGTCGAGCAGAGAAAGTCTTGATGAGCAAGCAATCAAAGTCTTGGTGAGGAAATCTATTACAAGTTCGTCTTTGAACTATTGAAAGAGAGCTTGAGATCTGAGCATGGAAGTGAATTGACATTGATTCAAAGTCAAGCATTCTAAATCGAAAGCCTCTGTTTGATGCAAAATGTGATGTCCAAATCAAGACCTTGATTTCAAGCCATCCATACATGAAAGGTAGGCCATGAAGATTGTGACAGATATAGCATAAGCAAAGACACCCATGGCAAGAAGCCTACATGGTAACTCTCCCAAACTTCCTCAATCTTTTCTTTCAATGCCAACATTGCGTAAAATCGTAATCCAACAAATGAATTTTTAAAAAAAATTACACAATATGCATTACCCCATTGTCTCCTAGAATTATTGACAATAGGAATTGCTATAATTACATAAAATATGTAGGCATATTATAATGCAATGCAATGTTACAACGTTAACACATAATTGAACCTTAGTTTGCACTATAGTTGCATCCATCATTTTGCAAACACATGATACACTACTTGGGGGTCTCTCATTTCACACACACCATGGATGCACCAATTGATTGTTGTGTCATGTAACAATTATTCTAATTTAGTGTGTCTTCTCACCTTGGGTTTGCTAAATTTCCAAATATTAGAAAATTACCTAACACTTGCTACATGTACTAGCCCTTCAATGAGATGAAGAGGATGGTAAATTATGCATTCTCATCCATTTTGTGCATAATGCTTACTTTGAGATGCCCTTTTCTTATGCAAAAAAATGTGGCACAAAGCATCAATGAGAATGAAAAGGCCAAGTAACTCATGCTCAACCTCCCGTCTCAAAGACTTCACATTTCGAAGGCATTTTCTATAGCTAGTGGTGATGGCAAGGACTATCTGAACTAGAGCATGGAGATCCAATCTTGAGGAGGGGAAGGTCCTAGCACGAGAATTAGTGAGAGTAGAAAGTTTTGCTTTTATTTTGAGTGCTAAGAGGGCCTCCCCGCGCCATCCAATGGTGCTTGGGGAGCCCTACTAGCATAATCCTTTTGCAACCCCACGCTGCTAAAATGCTGAGTGATGCCACTTTCCTGGCAGTGCACTGCTGCCCTAGCTGCTTGGATTTTCCAGATTCCAGCCCAGCATTCCACTGCTGGACTGGCTGAACTAGTAAAATGGAGCATCATTCTCTGAAACTGCCAAGATGGGCCTTCATTCCCAAGTGCTAGGGACCTACAAAGCAAAGTATAGGAGGTGCAGCCGGTTGGCTTCTGCCTGCAGGTCATTAATCCAGAGACGCAGGGACGTGCTTCCCTTGAAACGAGGAAATGTTGAATGGGCAGCCTCCGTCGAGACGCGGGGAGGCCCTCTAAGAGACCTTGAAGATTCGTGCTTTGTAAGTATAAGCAATGTGAGCTTTGGTTAAACTATGCCATGTCAAATGGAATGAGATGGTTGTGACGTTCAAGGCCTACCACCACCATCTTAAGATCTTTTGGAAGGGAGGCTAAAATTTTGTGCCAAGATCCGCGTTGCCTTTCCGTTTCACGTGCAATCAAAGCCTTTTCAAATTTCTACGGGCGATCGATCCGATCTAGCATCGTTTCACGTGTAGCTCATCTCAGGGTCAGGACTCAGAATAGATCAAATCAGTTTGTTGTTGTTCAGCAGCCTCCATCTTCACATGCACACCAATTATCATCAATCCCAGCCACTGTAGATTTTCGAGTCCGTCGCCACCCAGCAATATTGCCAGCGGTAGACGATATTTCTGCCTGCCGCACAGTGCTCTCTCTCTCTCTCGAAGATCTCCGTGACCACCAGGAGTGCGATCATCCATCTTCATCATGCTCCTGATTCACGACCACCTACCATTCGACAGGCCTCGTCACTCCACAGTGCAGTGGCTGTGAATCTGATTTGAAAATTCATAGCGTTTCCCATCGCCGTAGGCTGTCGGTGTTCCTTTTGTACGCATTTCTGGCGACATCCATGCCCCCACCTCTGACTGCTGCAGTGACCAGTCCCTGGAGCCAGCGCCCGATCTGTGCTGGTTGTAAATTGCTCTGTCCCTCACTGCCGCCATTGCCAAACCTGCACGTGATGATGCTGCAGCTGAGCTGAAAGGAGGACCAAACATGTTCAAGCACATGAAACAAGCCGGCGTATGTCTCAGACTAGGGAAACGTCAAGGGACGACGACGTCCTCGCCGAGTGCCACACTGCCATCTGTTGATGGCAAGAAACATCCGGCCTCCGGAGAAACAAGTTGGCAAAGCAGGTGACGGCCCAGCAAAACAACGGGCGATCACACCATGATCTGTAGATTCTTGATGATCCATCACTGGAACTCAGTGCGTCTGTCCACTTCCCGAATTAACAATAATGTGATCCTGCTCCTTCCACATGAGTACCTGATTGGAGCCAGAACAGACAAGCGTTGACGACACACAAGTCATGAATCGTGATACTACACTTGGCATCGCTCAAGGGTTCAAGCCTCAAGCCTCAGAAATTCTGTCCCTCGAGACTTTATTTGCCCAAAGAACCCACACCAGTGGAAGCTGACACCGCTGATCACACAGTACCATATTTTCTTTGCAGCGAACCCTGCTCAGGGGATATGGCTACTTCCTGAGCTGGAAATCCTCTAATTCCACATAGCTTTTATCGTCAAGCAGGTTCTCCGAAACCTACATCCACTCGTAGACTGTCGCAGCACAATATCGAAGCAACTGTTGTTTGCCCTTGGCTGTGAAAATCGTAAACGTCTGGATGCGCAGCACATGTTCCCAAAAAGTGAAGTAACAAACAAACCAAAAAAAAAAAGTGAAGTGCCAAGTCCACACTTTGCTCCTGTCATTGTTGATTTCCAATTTTCCATTATGATCGCGGTGTGGTTGGCCATACAAGCACCGGCCTTGCACACTGAAAAGCTTTGATAAGATAGCAATCATGTCATAGTGCTGTTCACATTTGGAGTGTAGTAACCTTTTTGTGAGCGTGCTGTCCATGATTGATCAGCCAACAGCTTTCATGTTTAGAAGGAAAGACAAAGTCGTCTCCTACTGTGATGGATTCTCATCAGCACGTGGTGAAGTAAATAAAATATTGCAAAACCTTTCTTGAATAGGAAAGTTCCTCAAAATGAATGGGGCTCGTGGTGGTCATCCACGAGAGTCCTCAAATGAAGGGGTTCTTCAGGTCATCCATTTTCATTATAACAAACAATACAGCACGATCCCACCAAGATCACAATGAAAGGTCGCTTCTCTAATTATGTATTGGCAAAGGGAGTGAAGACGCACTACAGGAAGATCATGACCGGCCTTGAATTGTAGAAATCCAATGGGACTTGCTAGGGACGGTTATGTTAGCGCTTGCATCGCAATTCTACATTTACGTTTGTATTTGGTGTTTCATGTTCAATTCAAGGGCATTAGAGAGCCTGGGAAGTTGGAATAGGAACAGGAAGTGGCAGATCAAAGTAATCAAGGTGAATCGGATTCAGCGGGCCTGCCCAACCAGGAGGAGATATGAATGACCAAAAAAAGAATGATGCTAAACAAGCAGAAGTGACAACAACCAATCACATCACCACAAAATGAAGACGCCAAATAATTAGATAAAAAAACATTTTTTGCTTTCAAGTTTGAAACTCGTTACTAAGACCCACTACTACACATGGGTCCTATTCCGATGCTTAAGGACCGACGATTAGCGCGCGTGGGACACTAATCATCGATAATCAAAGCGGGATTCGTTAAGTGTCGCTATATAGCGACTTTAGGCAAACGTCGCTATATAGCGACATTTAAAGAGCGTCGCTATGTAGCGACACTTATTAGACTTGTAAATGGTCGCTATATAGCGACACTTATTAAACTTGTGAATGGTCGCTATATAGCAACATTGAGATAGTTTCCTATAGCGACGTTTTACAGAGAGTGTTTTTTCTCATACCGACCTTAAAAGATAGTTTTTTCCAATGACAAATTTTTTTCCCTTTTCATACATGTTTGATCCTTTGAGAGAATAAAAGTAAAAGAGCATGTACATCAAGCCTTTGAAGCTCATATATTCATGTCCAAGTTTGAGATGAAAAAAATCAATGAAGAGCATTTACATCAATGGCTTCAGCCAAGTCTAACGCACCAAATAAGTCTATCTCTAACTCTATATCGAGTTGATCTCCTATATCATCATCGTACTCTAGCATCGTACATTCACCTAAGAGTACTTGATCATCTTCTTCAATAAAGTATGGTGATTCTTGATGATCATTATCTTCTTCCTCAATATCGTGATCTCCATCTTCCTCCCGTACGATGTCATTATGTGCATCTTCCTCTTGGCTCATATTGTGATCTTCATCTTCTTCGCTAGATCCACCTGGATCAATTGGATCCGACATTGGTAGTGGCATCTCCATATCCACATCTCTATCTTCAAAAATTTGCTTACTTCGTGGTGCAACTTGGATCACGTACCACCATCTTGGATCAAAACGATCCGGATGAACCACCCATATTGAAGATGGGTGCCAAATGCCATCGATTACATATATGAAATTATGCTTAAGTACATGTATCAATGGATCTTAAAAACGAAAGCTTCGATTAATTAAATCATTAGTATGCACCTGCTCACAATGCTCGGGAAGAAAAAAGTATCACTTTCATCCGTCCAAAGTTTGGTGGAGTCTATTGCAAAGAAACCGCTACTGTCTTTTCTCACTGTCGCATGAGGACCATTGTAAATAGTTCTAAACCATTTTACATCAAAAATGAAAATACTAAATCGTCTGAGATCAATTTCATAGATTTCACGTATGGTTCCACAATAATCCAATTGTGAGGAGAGAAGATTGGTATTCGAAGCACTTGCTCAGCTATCTTGTGTGAAGTTAGCCATGACTCCACAATCATACATGACTCTCTTTGAATCAATGCGTTCCACGCAAAAATATCATCCATATGACCATAATGCACTATACTTTTTGTACTGCAAAAGAGCATCATTAAAACAATGAAGATGCATCTATTTTATAGCGTAGATTGCCACAAATAATTACTTAATTATGTCAAGAGGTAAGAAACTTACATGCATCATGCATCCAAATGATAACTCTTACTCGCACTTGTTTATTGCCTCTCCATCACGTTCGGCTTTATGTAGAGCCAATTGTAGCCAATCAAGTGACATGTTAGTGGGGAGAAGGGCGAGATCCCATGGATATGGTTGCAATCACCTGTACATTACTCTGAATCTCCTCCTTGCCCATGGATATGGTTGCAATCACCTGTACATTACTCTGAATCTCCTCCTTGCATTTATTCTTTCTGCTTTGGCTGCTTCATATCTCCCAATCCACTTCTCCATCTCCTTGCTATTGAGGATACAAAACTTATTGAATTTCTCCATTTTCTCTTCACTCATCTTTCTTTCAATCCCTTTTCCTTGGGGGACCTCTCCAACGATGCGATTATCATCCTTGTTATGCCAAGCTTCTGGCATATCGAGATCTGTGAATACAAGAAACTCCGTGATATATACTAATTAATGACTCTTACACAAGCCATCCCTCTGCCATGCTTGCTTCTAGTCTTGCTCTTTGTCTTACAAATCCCTTCAAAGTTTTCATAAACCGCTCGAGAAAAAACATCCACCAACCATGAACGGTACCTGCAATGGCCACCTCATCAACTATGTGCATAAGCAAGTGCACTTGAGTTGTTATAATGCTCGAGGGAAAGTGCTTCTCAAGCAAGCATACGGCTTCGATGGATTCCACCCTAGCCTTCTCGATGCTCGATATGGAGATCTCTTTTTGAGATATCCACCTATTTCACATGCCCATGTAAGATATATTCATAATCAGTCTATAGATTATTCAGATTAAATTGAAGAAAATGCAATCAATGCGATTTGATAGTAAGCATACCTCACAATACCACTAATCTTGAATATAGCATTTCTAACATCTTCTTGTAAGCACCCTTTTATTGTAATTGGATGGATGAACTATCAAAGCAACAAAGAAGTCATGTTAATAATATAACATAATCATAATTATACTAACGCATCACGATTATCGGTACACTAATCCTACAGCTTAGAATACCTATAAGACCTTGTGCCAATCATGAGACTTGAGCCCACTAAACTTATTGTCCTTTGAAAATGCTCCTTTCAAGTAACGCATGTACCCTATGGGTGTTTGAAAAGAGGCAATGTCTGCCTTGACCGCTGCCTCCTCTCTTGTGGTGGAGAGGATCCATGTTGCTTTCAAGAGGATAACTTTTCCCGAAGCACGCACTTGGGGCCACAAACGAGACATCATATTCATAGCACACAAGTCTTCTCGCAGTCCTCTTGAGTCTTTGGAACCAACCAAGTGTGCCCAAATAGTAGCCCCCACATTCTTGAAGATATGCATGGGATCCAAGAGATGATTGATTTGTAACTAACCCCAATAATCAAGCTCATGAAAGATCGATAACCTCTTCATACCACGAGGAGATTCCTCTCCATTCGCCCTCCAAGCCTGAATCCAATCACTTGCCTTCAAATATAGTGGTGGTGGATCAAGCTGACCTCCACGCGCGAGATGGTCTAGCGGAAGGTATTGAGCATGACCTTCATAAACATTTTTCCTCATATGTTTGAGTATTGTGCAAGCGATTTCAATCCCGGTCCACAAATAGGACAAGCATGGTACCCACTTGTAACAAGTCTTACACGCGTGCATGAATGTGTTAGTATAAGACATGCATGCGAAAGAGAGTCATAAAAGCATAATCCTATATTATACATGTAAAGACACAACCACATACCTGTGCACTCTCCATATCCTGGGTAGTCATGCATGGTGCACATCAAGATACCCCTGACCAAAATATCATTGGTATGTCTAGGAGCTCTAGAAATATCAAAGACCCGCACTCCTCTCCATAAGATCTATAACTCCTCTATCAAAGGTGCCATGTACACGTCCATATTTTTGGCCTTGTACTTCCCTGGCACAAGTAGTGCAAGCATGAGGTGTCCCTTCTTTATTGTTAGCCATGGTGGGATATTGTAATTCACCAAGACTATGGGCCATGTCGACCAAGATGTCAAGCGTAACCCGAAAGGATTCATGCCGTCCATGGCAAGCCCAAGATATAAGTTGCATGGCTCCCTCGCAAAGTCCGGCCATTGATTGTCTATGTGCTTCCAAGCTACACAATCTGCGGGAATCCTCAATGTGTCATCAGTGGACCGATGAGATGCATGCTAAGTCATCAACTTCGCTATGGATTTGCATCGGAACATGTGCCGTATTCTTGCAATGATGAGAAAGTGTCTCAAGACCTTTACCAGTATCTGCTTACCCTCTGCAAGTCATCTCTATATCGTTGTTCCCCACACTTTAGACAACTAGCCAAATCTCCATGCTCACGACGAAAGAGAATACAATCATTACGGCAAGCATGGATGGTATCATAATCCATACGCACCATTGTTAGCATATTCTTTGCTTCATCTCTTGATGCGGGCATGGTATTTGGTATAGGTAACATCTTCTGGAGCAACCTATCATAATTCAAACATACATAGGCTTTGAATAATGATGATTCTCAAAGCAACAAAGAAGTCATGTCACTAATCCTACAGCTTAGAATACCTGTAAGACATTGAGCAAGCTTAGAATCCTACAACCTGACATTGAGCAAACATTTACAGACTCCTGCATTCTTTGAATTAGAGTGACAAAAGTTTGTATTTATTTGCTCAATGGTAGGCTATTGAAGCTTCATGTGGGAAAAAAGAGAAGGAAAGAGAGAAGAAAAGAGAGGAAAAGAGAGAAGAAAAAAGAGAGAAAAAGAGAGGAGAAAAAGGAGAAAAGAGAGGAGAAAAAAGAGAGAAAAAGAGAGGAGATAAGAGAGAAAAAGAGAGAGTGAAAAGAGAAAAAGTGGGGATAAAAGAGAAAAAAAGAGAAGGGAAGAGAGGAGAAAAGAGGGGAAAAGAGACGAAAAGAGGAGATAAGAGAAAAAAAGAGAGGAGAAAAGACACGAAAAGAGAGGATAAAAGAGAGAATGATAAAAGAGAGTCACAATTCAAACATACATAGGCTTTGAATAATGATGATTCTCAAACATACATGATGATTCTCAAAACAAACAATATCCAAATAATGAGTCAAATTAATGCGAGAGCTAACCTCATTAAGGCCGAGACACTTGTATCCAACCACCCATAGTTTGCTTGTAGATTCAAATTGAGAGACAAGCCCATAGTTTAGACATCCTAGCACCCTCGTACAACTGTGTTGATTGCAACCCTCACATATTGACCTCAGACTCTGACATCACGTGTACATGTGATGTAGTGCCCCTGAAAATAGAATCCATCATGTCCACCATACCCTCGTCATCATCTGGCACATCTAGGAGACTATAGTCTTGCTCAAAGTGTGAAGGTATATATGCACCCTCGCCACCTTCCTCATCCCATCTCAAGATTTCATGTAAATATAAGATCTTGTCTCAAGATTTCGTGTCATAATGGTATCCAATATTAATCACGAACTCAAATAGCATTGACTTACTGATGATCCATCACCACATGCAACACCAATGGTGGGTACTGGTTCGGGCTCCTCCCCATACATCTGCAAGTGGCGCATGACAATACGACGTTGATGTCGTACTTCTCACTTGTAATTAGTGCAATGACAATACAACCTCTCCATAAGCCACTCTATGCTCTCGGGCATTGGCGCATCATCTGACGAGATTCCACTCGTCCCTTCCATCTACACACTTCTAAAATCACAACATGAGTTGCAAGGAAATCTATTAAGATCCAAAAAATAGCCACCCATGAGCTCTTTTTCTCTCTACTGTCAATAAGTGCCCTGAACCATCGCTATATAGTGACGCTTTACCCTGTTCCATCACTATATAGCAATGCTTTGTCCTATTCCGTTGCTATATAGTGATGGTTTTTGGATATAAACGTTGCTATATAGCAACTGACTAGCATCGCTATATAGCAACACTAGGCGCTTAAACCAGAAACCCCGGGCAATGCTTTCTTTCACATCTATATTGTGAGAAAAGCAAAAATCTCTTCTCTCACCTTATATTTGATGACCTTGCTTTCCTCCTCTCTATTCCCCACTCTTCACCCCTACCCAGCCCCTCTCCCACGACTTGTGCTCCCTCTCCACCCTTCTCCCTCTTTGCTTGTGTGAAAGGAAGTTTTTGAAAAAGGTGAGTCTCTTTAAGCAATGTAGGTTTATTTTTTGTGAGATTTCGTTTTGTGAGTGTTGAAGCATGTTTCTCCTTGTATTGCTAAGGCTATGTGCTAATTTTCATGCTTGATTTTCATAGGTTAAGGACAAAAAACGAGATTTGGTAAAAGAAAGAAGACTCACCTCTTCTCTTTTTATTATTTCTCTTCCTCCTCTTTCTCCTTATTTGTAGGCTTATGCTTTCTCCTTGTTTGTAGGCTTATGCTTGTCTCCTCAATCCAATCCCTTTGAGAAGTTGCTTCTCTAAACTCCTCCTTTCTCTAACTAGTTATCTGAAAAATTGTATGTTTCCTCTCTTTTATAGGGCTAGTCCACGAAACACCAAGCGGGACTTTTTTAGGTAAGAAAGTGCTTCCTCTTTTTTCCTTTTGTTATTTTCATTATTTGCATTGGCCTGGGCGCTAGCTGCAGTGATGGGCGTAGGAACTTTTCCCTCTCTTCTCTTAATCCCTCTTCTTCCCCTCTTTTCCTCTTTTCCTCTCTCTTTCCCCGCCTCTTTCCCTCATATGCTCATGCATAAGCATAAGCATAATATTTCTCTCTTATTCTCTTATGTATATGTTTTTCCTTCTACTATGCTTATGCTCTTTTCCCCTCTTCTTTTTCCCTTCTTTCAATCTCTTTTCCCCCCTTCTCTATTTTTTCACTCTCTTTTTTCCTCTCTTTTTCTCCTCTTTTCATAAGCATATGTATTTGCCTATGCTTATGCTTATGCATGAGCATATGCTCATATGCTCATGCATAAGCACAAGCTTATGCTTTCTCTCTTTTTCTCTTATGCTCATATGCTCATGCATAAGCATAAGCATATGCTTTCTTTCTTTTTCTCTTATGCTTATGCTCTTTTTCCCTCTTCCTTCTCTTATGCTTATGCTCTTTTCCTCTCTTCTTTTTCCCCTTTCCCTTCTCTTCTTTTTCCCTCTTCTTTTTCCCCTCTTTCAATCTCTTTTCCCCTCTTCTTTTTTTCCCTCTTTCAATCTCTTTTTCCCTCCTTTCCTTCTCTTCTTTTTCCCCTCTTTCAATCTGTTTTCCCCTCTTCCTTCTCTTATGCTTATGCTCTTTTCCCCTCTTCTTTTTTCCCTCTTTCAATCTCTTTTCCCCTCTTCCTTCTCTTCTTTTTCCCTCTTCTTTTTCCCCTCTTCTTTTTTCCCCTCTTTCAATCTCTTTTTCCCTCCTTTCCTTCTCTTCTTTTTCCCCTCTTTCAATCTGTTTTCCCCTCTTCCTTCTCTTATGCTTATGCTCTTTTCCTCTCTTCTTTTTCCCCTCTTTCAATCTCTTTTTCCCTCTTCCTTCTCTTCTTTTCCCCTCTTCTTTTTCCCTCTTCCTTCTCTTCTTTTTCTTTCTTCTTTTTCCCCTCTTTCAAACATATGCCTATGCTTATGCTTATGTTTATGCTTATGCATGAGCATATGCTTATGCATGAGCATATGCTCATATGCTTATGCATAAGCATAAGCATATGCTTTCTCTCTTTTTCTCTTATGCTCATATGCTCATGCATAAGCATAAGCATATGCTTTCTCTCTTTTTCTCTTATGCTCATATGCTCATGCATAAGCATAAGTATATGCTTTCTTTGTTTTTCTCTTATGCTTATGCTCTTTTTCCCTCTTCCTTCTCTTATGCTTATGCTCTTTTCCTCTCTTCTTTTTCCCCTCTTCCTTCTCTTCTTTTTCCCTCTTCTTTTTCCCCTATTTTAATCTCTTTTTCCCCTCTTTCAATCTCTCTTTTCCCCTCTTTCAAACATATGCCTATGCTTATGCTTATGCATGAGCATATGCTTTCTCTCTTTTTCTCTTATGCATATGCTTTCTCTCTTTTTTCTCTTATGCATATTTGGCTCTTTTCCCCTCTTTCAATCTCTTTTCCCCTTTTCTTTCTCTTCTTTTCCCCTCTCCTTCTCTTATGCTTCTCCTTCTCTTTTGCTTCTTATGCTTTCATTCATATGCTTTCCGCTTCTTACCTGCTCTTGTTTTTTGTTTTTTGTTTTTGTGTTTGTGTCTACGTTTGTCCAATCCACCCAAATTAGACATGGGATCACGTCGCACGTCCAACGAGTACGAAAACCCTCGTAGGAGGAGACATCATGATCTCTATTCTCCAGAGAACTTTGATTCCACTCAGGCGACACCTCAAGGGCCTACCCCTGCGACTATCCCTGGACTCCTCTCGGACGTCGCACTGTGACCACCCCTCATGGAACTCCTTTGCTAGTAGCCCATGGCTTTATCGGGAGTCCCGATGAGTTTGTTGCATAGATGACCGATGCCGAGGCAGCGAGATTCTTCTCTCTCCTATCCCAGAGGACCTCAGCAAATCCCTCTCCTACACCGATGACTGGACCTACTGTCCAACCATCCCCTCCAACCCCTTCGACTAAGGGGCCATCACCTAGGCATGCCCATCATAAGGGAAGGAAGAGTAGGAGGGGTCACTTATGTTGTGCTAGCTTGGGAGATGTAGATGAGTCAGAACACCCACATCCCTATAGGTCTCCACTTGGTCCCGAGACCCAGTACCAGTCATGTCCCTTGCCCTCTCCTACTCCCACTGCTACTCCTCGCTCTAGAAGCGCTCGTACAAAGACCACTCGCTCTGACTTTGCCACTACCATGAGTCCTCCTTACCCGGTCGAGGACCTGTCCTATCAAATCATGGCTGCTAGAGAGATAATAGAAGATAAAAAGGGCAAACAGTGATGGCCACCATGAGGCGGTTGATGAGCCACCACTTCAGGAGCGGTATAGCTACTAACTGGCGGTACCAAGATGACCAAATGAAGCAGGTAGTCATCAATGAATTGAAAAGAAAATACCCTAACCCCCCAAATTGGGAGTTCAATGGAGAATTACATACGAGAGTGCATGGGTTTGGTCTTGAAGCATCATAGGTCAACCTTGCGTACTTCCATCACAAAGGGGAAGGCTAAACCCAATTGGGCAGACAAAGTTGATTGGAAGTTTTTCAAGAAGTAGAACAGGGACCATCTCGAAATGTTCAAGGGTCAGAGGAGGGCTGTGAGGAGATGGCTGGACTCCGTAGGTACTTTGCACTTTGGTGCAGGCGGACGGTTGGCATTCAAGGCAACCGTGGTAAGTCTACTTCTTCTCATTTAATGTATTGTTCTATTTGTTTTACTACATATTGCATGCACTTTATCTAACTCTCGTAAATTGGGCCCACAATAAGCTGCGATGGGTCGAGACGCAAAGACGAGATGCGTGTTTTGCGTAGCAACAAAGCTGTGGTTTATTGTGCAGGAGGCACTAGGAGCGACGGTCGATTGGGCTAAGGTGGCTGCTTGCATGGTATAAGTCTACTCCTACTTGTAATCTCACTTTTTAAACTGTTTTATTCTTTAAGTTCCAATCTTATTTCCAATTAATATGGTTTCACTCTTAGAATTAAAGCTCGAACATCCCATCAGTGGAGGTGAGTGGTGATAACGAGGGATTAGGCTTACACAACTTCGACGAGGGCCAAGGATTAGGCACAGCTCACAAGGGCCAGAGATCAGGCGCAGCTCACGAGGGCCAAAGATCAGGCTAGCAAGACGAGGATGACGACGATTCGGATGAGCAGCAGTAGTAGTAGTATTAGTAGTAGTTTGCATATACTTCACCATATATATATATGCTTTTGTATATTGGGTATCACCCTTTTCGAAAGGGTAATTTTGTAACAAACAATGTTGTATATCTTTGACATGTATATGCTTCTGTCGCTCGGTTCATTTGAGCAATTTTGTATCACCCTTTTCACAAGGAAAATTTTGTAATAAAAAAACATTCTTTTGTAATTACTAAATAAAAAACATTAGTGGGACAAAACAAGGCTTGCTATGGCCCTGTTTTGCCCCACTTTTGTCCCACTAATGTTTTTTTAAAGCTTATGTTAATCGTCGCTATATAGCGATGTTTACCAATGTTGCTATATAGCGTTGTTTATTGGTGTCGCAAATTTTTATATGATTTTTGGTAGGATGTCCCATTTTATTGTGCATTTATTGGTCCATACCCACGTGTATGCTTGGTGGTCCAGTCATGTTGAGAGTGTATGCGTGGACTAGGACTTTGGCTTGGGGTTTGTTTCTACATGGCATGTTGTACTATTAGTTGTCTTAGGGAGAGTGTGCTTGGAGTGGGCCTTTAAGTGTCGGCTTATTCAAAGTGAGTGCGTGCAATACCCAACTGAACATGCGGTTTGAATTACACTTCCATATTGGTGGGTGTATGTCATGCATATAAAAGTTTCCGTAGGCTAGGCAAGACAGCATGGCCGTGCGTTGAAAATCTTGCAGAACAAATTGACTTGCCAGTACCGACATTGAAGCATGTCATTGTTCATTGATGAAGCGTTGGTTGAGCCCGTCGCCCCTGTCAAATCAATGGATACTCGCAGTTGTAATTTTGCGTGAGGTGCGGATTACCTTTTCCTTTTCCTTCATGGTTGATATTCCCTATTCCATTCAAAGTTTGAGCAAGCTTCCGTGTCCTTGGAAGATTACGTGACTCGATTAGAGGGAGAGTTTTCTTCCTTTGGATGGTATCCATGCTTTCTTAAATAGATCTAATGGCCTACAATGAAGCACCTTATCCCTCTTTATTAGGCCTTCCCCTTGTCAAATTTGGAGGCCACTAAAGTCAACCTCATACCATCTAAGGCATCCTAGGCCCTTGATCCATCCTCCATCCAAGGGCCAAGATGACCCATGTCAGCTTAGTAAATGCCAGGGATCCATAGTAGGTCATTTTTTCTTAACTTAATCTATTTCTTACGAGGCCCTTTGAGACCTCAAATCTCCCCTTATGAGACTTGTCTCACCATCCCCTGACAATCACACTACCACACCTAATGGCACTCAGTCCACAAGAACATGGTGAGCTCCAATAAGCCTTTCTACACTAAAATCAAAGGAGAAGGAAAGCTATATTTCTAAAGACAATATAGATAGTAAATTTTGGAGACCAATGGCTCAGTAAGGGGTGCTTGTGTCAATAGAGGATACGCTTGTAACATAATGGTGCCTCACATTATGTAGACTTAGTCTCTCATGCATAAGGACATCAACTGCTTGCATCAAGGTAATAGATGGTCACAAGCTATCCACCCTTGGAGTAATTGAGGACCTTCCCATCTGAATCAATGGTATCACCTATCCCTAAATTTTTATGTGATATTGATATTGAAGATACATAGGTTATCTAGTGACCTTGGCTCAAAAAAAGTGATGCAAACAGTTAACCAAAGGACTAGGAGAGGACTAGACACAAGTCCTTTGGGAGATCCAAGTAGAAAATCCATGTGCAACCAAATCTTCAAATATTGAAGACATTGAAGGTAACACCTCGGACTCCACGTCTACTCCTTTACCATAGAAAGTCTTGAAGGCATAGACAAAGGGGAGATATTAGAGGAAGATATGTATATTATGAAATTGCACCCCAACCTTGGATCAAGAAGAGATGATAATAGCTACCCCAAACAACTTGATTCCATACTTTCAAAAGGTCTCTCTCTAAATAAAGAGTTGAATTATTCAACAAGCTTATTATGTTGTTTACCATTAGTTAGCATCAAAGGTAACTAATTGAGCATAAGATAGATTTGAAAAAAGATGCTCAACTTGTAGTACAATCCTATCAAAGGCTGAAGCCCATAGAGTTAGATGTTTTGTAGATCGAACTACTAGAGAAACTAGTGGAAGCGGCCTTTACTGTCCTTGTGCACGATTCTAAGTCGGTGTCTCTATTGTAGTCACTCTAAAGAAGAACAAAAAATTGGTAGGTCTACATCAAGTACAAGAAGCTCAATGCCACCACCATGAGGGATCATTTATCACTTCCCTTTTTAGGACCTAATTCTAAAAATGTCAATGGGATTGTGATGGCTATAGTAATGTCCTAGACAAGAGGTGTTTAGTGGTAGAAAGTAGTCCAATATTACCAATGGAGTAGGCAGGTCGCAACACATGTGCTGAGTGGGCAGTTAGTATAGGTAGTTAGAAACAAGTGTGCTAAGTGGGCACTTAGCATAGGTAGTTATTAGTAGTTATGTTTACAACTAGTTGGTAATAATAAGCTTAAATTCATCCGCCCCCCCCCCCCCCTCTCTCTCTCTCTCTCTCTCTCTCTCTCTCTCTCTCTCTCTCTCTCTCTCTCTCTCTCTCTCTCTCTCTCTCTCTCTCTCTCTCTCTATGTGTGTGTCTATCTATCTATCTATCTATGAATTTGTGGATGTCTCTCATGCATTTAGACATCGAAAATTTCTCTCCATGTAACTTGTGTCTGATTACAAAATGCGTGCAAGAGAGGTTGGAAGCAAGTGTTGTATTGTATTGATAATCAACTAGATACGACAACACTTGCGCACTAGACTTCTACCAAAATTATAGACCCTAACTACTTGGACTCGAGACCATTATGTACATGGAAGGACTCTAACATGTAGCTGACAGAGGCGGCTAGTACCAGGCTAGACACCATGTTTACCATGATTTGTTGCAAGATGTCAAACTCTGACATTTCTTTATTACAATGATTGACATTAGGGGAATTTTGGACTCAAAAAGGGCCTCTTGGATAGTCCCTTAAAATTTGTGATTAGCAAACCAGCCAATGGGAAGGCTTGGGCATTAAAAGAATGGAGGATTCCATATTGGCCTCTCATTGGTGGAGAGTCCTCCTTGGTCCCCACTGGGCTTCCACTTGCCTCTCTCTCATCCCCACCACCTCTTGAGGCATTTACTCCCCCCTTTCACTTTTGGATGGTCCCCATACCCTCCTAGGCTCTCTTGGTAGGCCCCCACATCTGTGACTTTATTTTCCCTCCAATAAATCAAAAATTTCCAAAAGTGTCCCTAGCACCCAAACTCCTCCTAGGAGTCTCCCCAAACTATCCCCATTGACTCTCCACCTTTCTCTAAGCCTCTTCCTCATCTCTACCTCCTCTCAGCCTCCTCCCAACCTCTTCCTCCTCTCAACCTCCTCTCAGCCTCCTCCTCTCAACCTCTTCCTCCTCCCAACAGTGATATTTGGATTCCTCAAGGGTTTAGGTTACTCTCATGGGTCACAATGCAACCATCTGCAATAAGTCCATTCAAGGTTTCTAGAAAGGATGGAGCAAAGAAAGAGAAGCATTGGAAGGGCCGCATTGTTGGGTTTTGTAATACAAAAAAAGGACTTAAGGTGAAGGTTCAGCACATGTACATGGCTCGAGACATGAACTTGGATCCTACCAGTCAAACTTGCTTTCCTTGAAATTGTATCTCTCTTTTACATTATCTTTTTTTCATTTTCAGTTCAATTGTGTATTCTAATGATTGTATGTGAGCATGCGTTTTGAGAGAGGGTATCTTGTGGTAATAGTAGAAGGGAAGGGGGGGAGGGAGAGAGAGAGAGATGGGGGGGTTGAGGGGTGTTAGGGGGAGATAGTAGAGGGGAGAGATTTGTGAGTGGCGGAGAGAGAGAGAGAGAGAGAGAGAGAGAGAGAGAGGTGTGTGTCTGTGTGTGGGAGAGAGAGAGATAGAGGGAGAGAGAGAGAGAGAGAGAGAGAGAGAGAGAGAGAGAGAGAGAGAGAGAGAGAGTGTGTGTGTGTGTGTGTGTGTGTGTGTGTGTGTGTGTGTGAGAGAGAGACAGAGAGAGAGAAGTGTGTGTATGTGTGAGAGAGAGAGATAGGTGGAGAGTGAGAGAGACAGATTGATTGTCCCTTTAACATCTTTCTTTGCTTTCTATGTAGATATCTTTCCCTCTACCAAAGTTGAAACCCAGCCTCTAGATAGTCTCACGGGAATATTTCAAGCTTTCCATTCAAACATTGGGGAATTAATGTTCTCACGACGGAGTGCTGCCACCTTGACAAAGTCTAGTATTTTTTTCTATAATTCATGTTACCAAGTTCCTCGAAGAGAAGGTGCATATGGAAGCCTACGTCCTATTCCACTCTCTAACTTTGATAGTCCAGAATGGCCTCTTCCTAATCCATTCTCTATAGATGCATTTAGAATGAAGATGAGATCAGATATTCAATCATCAATGAAGTTTACATTCGGTTCAAAATTTGTGGGTGTTAGTTGGTTCATGCCCTCCATTACATTTATTTATTTTTTCAAATCAGTCTTCATTCATCACAAGACAAAGACCATGTGGGTATGCAAAGGCCTAGAAAATGAATTTCTTGATAATCTTCTATACCCAATGTGGGATGTTAGGGAGGGTTTGCAGAAGCGAGACCATTTTCGATTTATACTTAAGAAAGTATAGTAATAAGATATCAAGTAGTGCAGAGTATTTGCTACATGAGATACACTTACAGACTTTGGAAAAATAATCATGGCACATGGATACCTATGGATTGTGATGTAGTGGACACCACAGAGGTAGAGGTACATATGCCCAATGGGGATATCCAATATCTTGAGGTCACAGGTAGTTGGAGCTTGAAGCACATTCGAGAATACATCATTGTCACCTTTGATGCTAGTGATTTTTTCTTTACACTAAATGGGAAGATAGTGAGAAGGCGACTCAAAGGAATATCAATGCTTTAGAAATGAAAGCCTCCTTGTAACTTGTCCATTCATACTGGTATTGAATAAATGTAATAGTTTTTGAAGTGTGATGTCATTTGTACCGACAATGAGTATACTTAATAAAATTAGTAGTTTTTTATGTGTGTTGTAATAGTTTCAAAAATATGATATAGTTTTTGAAGTGTGTTGTAATAGCACTTGAATAAATGTAAAAGTTTTGAAACTATGTTGTAATAGTTTTTGACTAAATGTAATAGTTTTTTTAAGTGTGATGTCATTTGTACTAACATAGGGCCCCTAAATTCCCAAAAAAAATCCATTATTTTGGGTGGCGGGGGGAGGCAGGAGTGAAATATGATGGCACATTATTTAGTCCAATATATTACATTGTCTAATATTTTATTGCCTAAATTGTAGTCGAACCTTTAAGGTATTTAAAGAGACTAAATTCAACTATATAAAGGGCCATTAGGTATGACATAGCCTTTATTGTCCTCACCTCCTAGATAGCCTACTCTTGCCATCTTCCACAAACCTCCAATGGCCACACCCCGCGAGGCATACCATGACTTCGTCGCTTCTACTCATCATTCGAGTAGAGAGGCAGAGTTGTATGAAATTTTTGATCGTTAGATAGATGTCATCGGCACAGTCCACGAGCATCTAGATCTCTTTAGAGATGTGGTAGATTACGTGAGAGAGAAAATCAAGCCTTACCTGATCCGGCTAGACATAGATAGAGTACAGTGGGTTCCTGTGAATCTTCTCATTGACTGTCGCTGGGTTGATAGCACTTTCAAGATTAGGTTGCAAAGAATTTGCAAATCCCTTAGTCTAAAAGTTTTAGAAGGATTTCCAAGGATGAAGAATTAGATCTGCAAGCAGGTCCTATAGGAACTTGTTTTATATCCCTAGAAATGGCCTATTGTGTAATTATTTTGGAAATGGAGGACACAAATGCACCTCCATTCATCAATGTAGAGCCACCTCTTCTTCTAGCAGCAGGACAAGATGTGGACATTGAGGAGAATCCTGATGTGGTTGCAGAAGTTGCCATTGCCATAGATTGGTCTAGTGCATAGCCAGAAGAGGAAGAGGAGGAAGGGGAGCAAAAAGAGGAGAAAGAAGGTATGACAGATTAGGTTTTGATGCAAACCCTTCCGTATATTTTGATTGAAAATAGAGAATATTTACTATTGATTGACATTCAATATATTAAAATTTTGAGAGAAGATGAAGCACCCTCCGCTTGGGAGAGTAGTAGTAACTTAGGTTACCCAGAAGAGGGGTTGGATAGGTGCACAGATTTGGCACCTGCAAACACTTTGGAGCATCCGATCTTAACTACGTGGGAGGAAATGCATGACTCTACTAATGCAGCAGTTCCGTGAAGTCCAAGAAAGATTGGAGGCAGAGAGGGCGCAGAAATGCCAAAGACTTGAGAATACTACAGAGGCCTCATCATCACACCACCTCCAGCAATTGATGAGAGCGAAAGCTCTATCAATATAACTCGGTCGGGAATGGACGAACAAGATGCTGCCCACATTGTAAGTTCATGATATTTTGTCAATATGAATGAATTTATGTTCTTAGTTTGTCATTGAGAAGATTACTGATGTTATCTCAATTTTCAAGACGTCATCGAAGTTGATCAGTTTGCAACACGTAATGGGGATCGAGGTGACACATCGGCGTGGATTCAGCACTAGGACACTACATGGGAATGTTCAAGCACCATAGCCTAGTGTGCTTCCATACTTTTTTCTCCCCTTATGGGAAGGAGGAGATGATAAAGTGCAGGGCACTTTCAAAGCTAGTCTCCCTTATGCCTTTACCCCCTTATGCGCGCAAGTGTATTTTAGTAAGGCGGGACTTGGCACTATCTACTTTTGTTCGGTAGAAAAAGCTTTTGTTATATTAGGATATCGTCATCATCATAAGTATTTACATGTTCTTTGGTAAAGAACAACCAGCCCCCATGGGGAGAGTTTCATCAAAACATTTCTGAGTAAAACATAAACAATAGTAGCAAAATTAAAAGAGAGGGACATAGGAGTCCTCAATGTCATCTGTATTGTCATCATTGAAGTAATTAGAGTAATTGAAACTCTCTGAATCTCCATAGCTATTACCATTTGTCCATCTTGTTTTGGAATCTATTCATGAACCAGTCCCACCTTTGCATGAGGGAAATATCAAACCCCATGGGGATACCCCCAGCAACCTGAAGACTGAGCCATGCTTGACCCTTTGGCATCCCATCCCTTCCAAAACTTGCTATTCCTCACCTTTGAGTGTTGCATATCCAATTTTAGAGTGATTGATTTTAGACCTAGAGGCTTTGCAAAAAATATCTAAAGACTCCATGGCCACCTTGATATATTGTGCCTCATTCTTGAGGGTTAAGTTTGTATCATCAGCAAACTGTTGACAGATAAGGTGCTTGCCTGAGGGTAGCTCAATACCTTTCAACTTGTTTTCTTGGCTTTGTTGATGGAGAAGCCATCCCAGGGAGTCTGCTGCAATTGCAAAGAGTAAAGGGGCAATAGGGTACCCCTGCCTTATAGATCTTTTAAGCTCAAATGGTTGGTTCATGATCCCATAAACACAAATCTTTGCTGTAGCATTTGTGAGGAGGAGTTTGATAAAAGAAATTTAAAGGGGGCCAAGTCCCATATCAACCAGAGCCTGGATGATGATTTCCCATTCAAGTCTATCATAAGCCTTGTCAAAGTCAACCTTCAAGAAGCATATGTCCTGTTTTGTTTCTCTGGCATACTCACATCCCTCCCAAATGTTGATGATAGCTTCAAGTAAATGTCTGCCCTTTATGAAGCCTTTCTGCTCTGATAGGATCCACTTGGCCATTTTGTTGTTAATCCTAAGAGCCAAAGCTTTAGCAAAGATTTTATAGCTACAGTTGAGCATAGTAAGAGGTCTCCAGTTCCTTAGCTCAGTCTTATCTCCTTAGGAATAAGTTTTATAACACCACCATTGATATGTGTAGGCAGGAACCCACTTTCAACACTTTCCTACCATAAGAGAAGGAGGTATGGGCCAACAGTGGACCAGAATCTTTTGTAGAATTCAATTGGTAGTCCATCCTCTCCTAGTGTTTTACCATCAGCCATCACCTTGAGAGCTTTAAAGAGCTCCTCTATAGTCAGAGGTTTCTCCAGGTACTTGTTATCAAAGATGAGAACAGTGCTTTTTCTAGCTTCCTTGCAAAGTTCTCTGGCTTTAATCACTTCATTGTCTACTTTTGGAGAGAAACCAGTAGGAAGAATCATGGCGGTTGCTACTATGGGTGCTTCGGCAGGTGTTTATAATGCTGGGCAGCTTGTAGAATCTTTCAATGAACCCACTATTTTGTCAACTCAAAGGAGAGCAGCAATAGTAGCTAAAGCTAAGCAAGCAAATATTTTGTAAAAAGTGCATCTATTGGATGCAATATACAAGAAATATTGTATAGACATCAAATTTTCATATATATTTCTCTTGTTTTCCAGATGGCTGGTGTTTTGCATTATAATTGAGTTTCATTTCTTGGATTTTAGTGTATCCTTAATTTAGATATACGGTTGATTTTGAAGAAAAGTGCATTCCCTTATCAAAGGTTTCAAGAATTCTTCAAGTTACTAGGTGTATGAATAGACAAGATCAAGATTGCCGATGAACTCTAATCAAGATAGCAACAAAAGATTAAATTGGATGCACAATCTCAAACCCTTCCATATTTAGATTCATCTTGTGATTAGGAATGTTTTACATCCCAAACCTAGGAGGAAAATAGAACAATAATATGGTGGCTAATTTAGTTTCTCTTTCACATCTCTTTCACCAATCGAGCGAATGGAACTCTTGGGATTAGAAGGTTCACGCTACTTTGATACTTTCTTATCTCTTGAAGCACCTTCCTTCGAGGCTTTCGACGGTGTCTTCTAGGGACTCCACCTCCACCTCGCCTACTACAAGCTTTGCCTTTTCCTTTTGCTGTGCGATGCAATTCTGGCAAAGATTTTCCACCCTGTCTAGAATGTGGAAAGTCCTGAGTAGCATTGTGCCATGTGGGTCGTCGTTGTTGGCTCTCCATTTGTGTCCTTTTTTGTTGAGCCAATTGAATTTGCATTTGCCTAGCATCTTCTTGTCCTCTGGCCCATTCTTCCAATTTGTGTCTTTTGCGCTCCTATTCTTCTGGTCTAATTTCTGGCTCTTGAGGTGCCTCGGGTTGACTCTGAGGATTGGATTGCTCCCCAAGATCTTCTTCATCGTCATTTGTTTGCTCATTGGTTTCTGTCCTCTCCTCCTCCTGCCTCGTCTTTCTTCTCTCTTCGATCATTGCAGTGTATACATCGGGAGGGATTGGGAGCTTTGTTCTAGAATCAACCAGTCTTCCAGTCTGCTTTGTTCTTGCCATGTCGGTGATGGTGGGGCTATGGGAAATGTGATGGTAGGAAGGAATGTACTAGTATGAGAGAGTACTGGTGGTACTGAGAAAATGAAGGTATTTGCATATATATAGGGGTATATTTATTTTGTGCATCATTATTAGTTAGCCCCCCCCCCCCCCCCCCTTCGCCTTTACCTCCCCTCAACCCCTCCTTCCTCCCCCTTATTTTTCATCGTCCCCTCGAGGGTTAACCTCACAAAATTTTAGTGTACCTTCAACTTTAGGGGAAATTTACGTAAAGAGGAGGGGTGTTTGTTTTGGGGAAAAAAACTTATTTAAGGGGTTTTTGAAATTCCCCTTGAACTCGCGTGAGGTCGTCCCCCAACCTTTTCTCATCGCCTGCCCTTGTTGGGTCCACAAGTACAAAATTTAACGCTTGTTTTGAAAAAAAAGAGCCAGTTAATCAAATGTCCACAAGAAATATTGAAGTGCGATTTAAATTAACATCAAAGTACACTTGGTTTAGTGATCCAACGCTTTCCAACACGACTTCTGGTTGCTATCCAACTTCTATGTTATACTAACCCTCTCCAACTTGTGGCCTTTTACAACCTCACACTCATCCAATTTGATAAGAAATACTAACTTTCCTTCACAATCTGAAAGATTAAAAGATTTACATGATTAGAAGAGATTTGAGTAAAAATTCCAGCTCTCTAAACAATATAAATTTAACCTACCCCATGCTTTCATGTTGTAAAACTCCACCATTGCGGCTTGGACCCTACAAAAAAACATTATTATGCTCTATGTACTCAAAGGTTCTTGGTCCTTGCTTTGACCCTTTGGTAGTTGGTCCTCCCTTTTTTTTGCTATGTTGAACATTTGTCTTGTTTGTGCCTTCCAACACCATGCTTTCTGAGATGTGTGTAAATCCACCCAACAAATCTTGAACAGCAGAATTTGTTTCTTTCCTTACATTTCTAACGTATACTAGTCTTGGCAATAGAGGATTATTAATGCCTTGACCTCGAAGTGCATTTACAAAGATATTATACACTGGTAAGTACCCTTGCCGACTAATGCCAGCAGCATCACATGCATGGACAACATCCGATGGATCCACAAGATTCTCTAAATCAGTTGCAACCTCTTGTAATATTGCATGTTGCAATGCATGCCAACAGGGGTCCCTAAAAATAGAAATGAACTCTTTCTTCTTAACTACACTCTCTACGGCACAAAGTTTGTCAGAGGAATTTCTTCCAATAACCTCCTCCATAAAATTTTTGCAGAAATCATTATAACATTAGAAAAATATATGACTCATTTGTAAGTAATGCTTCATAATTACAAAATAGTCCAAATATACATACCTTGTAGCTTTCACCCTGAGCTTCCTTGCTCCACCACCATATGCCAAGCTCTCCATTGGTTGCACGGGCTTGATCCTATGCTTATAACCTAGAGGGGTTCTTTTTATCCTTTCTAATCTCCTAGTTAATGTAGCAAGCTCTTGTTGGATACACCAAGTCTTTTTCAACAGTTTATTCTTCTCATCTATTAATCTTGTGATTGTCTCTTATGATCTCTCTTTTGCAATTTCTGAGTCAGCAAGTTTTTTTTGTTCTTGGGTTAGTTGTTCTTGGAGGTTATGCACGGTATCTCTAAGTATCTTTGTCTCTCCTTCCATTCTCAACAAGTGAACCTTCGCAAAGTGTGCTTTAGCATTGGAATGGCTGATGCGTTTACAATATCCTAGTAAGCCTTGAAGACCATCTCCTACGTATTGAATCAAACTCGTCACATTTTCGAACAAAGGTGGAGCACCTATCAAAGGATCCACTAGATAGAGTCTACCAACACTCCATAAGTTGACATGCTTTGTTCGGTGTTGTCGTAATTAATCTAGTGTATCTTTGCCCCCGGTAACCTTGTGGCCATAACATTAACGAGTCGTGACATACTCTGGTGCAACTTCAATGTGCAATGTGCTTTTTTGTGGCTTGTTGGTGCGATCTTCCAATGGAGTCATGAGAGGGATTTAGAAATAAGGCCTTGAATCAGTTCAAAGAATAGAATAGCATTAATGGAAACAAGTGTGGGACAATGGAAACGTATAATAAGATCAATGGAGGCAAGTTTGGGACAAAATGATAAGAAGAAATTGGATTTGGATGTTGCAAAGTGCTTACGATAAAAGGAGTATGAATGTGGGATTAGAAGATGATTACAGTGAGAAGGAGTAGGATTTAGATGTTGAAAAGTGATTTAAGTGCATAGGCATGGTTTGGGGGAAAGTTTTGAAGAGTTTTAAGCCATTTTGGACACTTTTGAAAAATTTCAAATTTTTTGGCTAAGGTGTACCCCCGAGATACTTTTTGGGAATGTGGACCACTTAAAGGTTGTAAAGAGAGTTAACTTTTTGAGAGTGAGAAGGCCCTCCAACTGGGAGAGGAAGGTGCACTTTTGGGGACCACCAAAATCCTAGGGAGATGTACTTTTTTATCGTCGATGGGACCCTTTGTGGGCCTTATTAGTTCTTAATCCATTTTGCTAATCCTTGTAAGCCTTATTAGTTCTTAATCCATTTTGCTAATCCACTACTAATGAGACCCTTTTTTAGTCCAAATTCCCCTAATGATTTGTTTGTTAAACCATTTATGTTGTGGCTGACAACTCACCATGAAGCACTATATGCATTGACTTTTTTTCCCGCTTCATGAATGGCATTCAAAAGATGAGGTGAGCCAGTGGGTTCATGGTGCTCATTGCTTCGCCCAATCCTCTGGCCAATTTTCCGAGATGTAATTAAGTGGGAGCATCTACTAGCCATTGGGCCCTTCACTCATGGTCTCCCTTAAACTTTTGTTTTGATTCCCACTTTCCCCTTCATTTGGGGCACCGAGATTGGCTTCAACATTAATCCCAATTTTCACCATTGAGAAATCACGAAAACGAGAGATGTCGCAAAAGGGGAGATATTCAAGTTACAAGAAGCAAGGGAAAAGAAAAAGTGGTTCTTCAATAATGGGAAATTATTAAAGAGAAAAGAGGGACATTATGGGAGGAGAAATGAGGGGAGAGACTGGAGAGGTGATTATAAGAGAGGACTTTCATATGGAAAAGAGGAAGTAGGCGTATAACATTGAGGCGACTTTATGTACAAGGAGGCAATAGATTGTGTCACATCAAGAACCCATTTTTAAGACGATTCTTGACTCATTAACTAGCATCCCACATGCACAAGGTAAAAGGGGGTATCATTCATGTGGTAACCTTTGCCTAATATCTCTTAATGGGATGTTATAAAATTTAGTCTCATTTTCCATGTAAATAAATCTAATGGTCTTCAAATTCAACATGACAAAAACGACACACAGGTGAGAAGCGTCATCATTTACATGGTTGACCCTTGGTTGGAAGCTTACAGACAAGAAGTCACCAAAGCATGAAATTAAGCTTATACAAAGGTGTGGCCTTCCAAATCGTGGGCAACCGCATAACCCAAATGTTGCAAGAGTCAAAGGAGCATATTTTTGCCACACCGATTGGACCAAAGTGGAAAGTCTCTAAAGACATGCGAGAAAGATCCTTTCCCCCCACAGTCACCCATCCTCTAAAATTGTGCTACCTGACAAAAATCGTCCTAAACGGGCAACTTGGGCACAACCTAGAGCAGGTGGACTCCATGCAATGGTTTTCTCTAGCAGTTAATTGGAAATGAGCAAAGATTTTACGCACAGTTTTCCATTGATGCCTTTGAGGATCCCATAGGCAGCTCCATGTACACATTCCACAATCATTCAAACGAGCAATATTGTTGATGAAAGGTCAGCAGCTTAGAGCCATCACGACAAAACATTGCCACACCTTTCCACCGACAATCTCGCACTCCTTGCCTCCATACAATAATCATCTTAATCAAAATAGGAGAGTGACAAAGCCAAATCAAAAAGCAAAATGAATGCTTCCCACCACATGCACCCTCTAGAAAAACCCAAAGTTACAGGCAACTCTATCTAAAACCGTGCATTCAAAGCCCAAGGTTGATTGTATGTAACTTCAAAATCCATTTGCAACACTTACTCTCACTTTTACTATGAAAAGACTCTAGCCCCAGTCCTTGCTACTTCGATGTAGTAGCCAAAGGCCCAAAGCCCACGAAAGAGTGCCAATGTGATCATGAAAGAAAACAACTTGTCTACTTCTGCAAACAACATTATCAAAACAGTGAGAGTGGATACAAAAACCAAGACTGGATATGCTTCCGCACCATATTTCGAACAAGTAGTGATAATTGTTTGTCCTTCCACTTACGAAACTTTCCTTGAATTTTCTGCATGCACCATTGCATCCTTTGTTGCATGGAAACATTATATGCTAGTGGGCATCTTACGTAACGAAAAATGGAACCCCTAGAAATGGATATGAAACCATAGCCTGACTGGAGAGGAACCACTCCCAAATAGAGCACTGTGATCTTAGCAAAATTGGCACGCAAATCAAACGTCACAAATTCCAAAAAGGGTGCCACAAATCAATCAACATTTTGTTGCTCGTCTACCAACATACTAAAGTTGTCATCAACAAAAAATTGAACAACAAATTGAGGCATCATGTTTCTTGTTATTCTCCTTACTCTTAACACTTGGAATTTTTTTTTGCCATAGAGACTATAAGAGAAGGTTAAAGTTCTTGGATTGACACATATAATTGGGTAAATTTTCAATTGAGATTTTTAAAAGATATAATATTATAGTTCTTTTTAAACTTCGACATAATTTAAAATTCTTCTCATGTCAAGATCGTTTAAGAAATCAAAATTGCTTTCAATTGAAAGTGTTGTTAGAGAACTTTCTAAATTCTCAAGTTCTTCATCTCTTAAGAGTTCCTCTTTTAAAAAAAGAGATTAGATTGCTATGTTTATTTCTCCTACACATGATAAGATAGGGCAGCTCACAAGAAACATGATGCATTGGACTAGAAGTACATGCAAAGTTTCTAATATCCTAGCAGATTTTTTTACTCCTGTGATGAGCCGACTTTTCTTTGAAGTTAGAACCTCTAGGAAAGAAGGTACATAAAGTTCTTATCCAAAAAAGTTTATTAGACCTAGCAGCTTTGAAAATTTCTTTGAAATTAGCAAATTCTCCTTTTTTATGACCCTTCCTAACTTCCCCAACATGCTCTTGGAAACAAACGGAAGTAATGATAAGCATGACCTACATAAAGCATACAACTACTACAAATATTGAAAATTACTTGGGTAGTAAGAACAAGAATGAGAGGTTAAGGCCTGCAAACATGTTTACTCCTAACTCCTTATTGAGGGTCCTCATATTGTTATTTTATAATGTCTACTAACCAATATTGAGTTAAAATTAACCCATATTTTGCAAAATCATGAAGTTTATTCAAATTTGATCTACTCAAGGAATCAAATCTATCTCTATACAAGTTTCCCACATGTCTAAAAGCGAAACAATAGGTGGATCAAAGAACATACCTAATGAGAATTGAAACTTGTAGAAGTCATGTTTTAGTCATGACAGTGCTTAAGACCAAGCCCACATTAGGGCAAATGATCTAAGGTCAGAAAGAACAGTGATAACAACAACCCCTTCTTTTTTAGCAGGACTACAATCAAGTGCCCGTGGCTCCTTGTTACAATCCCTCGTTTTTAGTGAGGTTGTAGTCAAGTGTCCGTGGCTTCTCGTTAGAATCCCTATTTAGTTTTCCCTCGCACAAAAACCTTTCAAGAAATTGCACAAGAAGCCCTTAGTCCAATAAATCGCAAAGAAGAACAAGAAAAAGAGATTGGGAACCAAAAAGAAGTAAAAGATGAGGAAAAGCTTTAGCAACCAAAGAAAAACATCAAAACTAGAGAAAGCATCAACTAACTAAACAAGAAAGGAGATAAGAGTATAACAAATGGGCAGATTTCATTGAAGGTTGCACCACAAAGCAAACAAAAGGAAAAATAGACTTGGCAAGCATACCCACTCAACATATGCGAGGACTCACAGATATTTGATAAGGTAGCTACCCAAGCATACGCATCCTCAAAAGATAAATCAATTAAGGAACACAACTGGCCACCACTTAGACGAAATTTCTTATAGAACTTGTATGTTTGCTACGGTCACAGTTAAACATATATTTTCAGAACTAGAATATATCCTTCTTTAGAAAAAAAAGGACTAGAATATATCCAAACTTACAAATACCCACAGGAAGCGACAGGTCTGTGTAAAGATGTCCAATCTGATCCTTATATATTCATGAACACAAGAGGCTCTTCACCTTTTCTTCTTCCAATGTGCTAAGGACAATTATTAAGATATGTGAATGTCCAAATACATGTATTTACAAATGTATGGGACCTCCTTCCACTTTGCAAAGTTATAACACTCAAGGGTCAATCAGTATGCAAGGCTTCTATCACTTCTTCATAAACCAAGGGCAGACTTTAGCCAAGGCAAAGGTTATAAAACCCAAATAAAGGCTGCCATTTCATTGAGGTGATCAGGTGGGCGAATGAACCATTATGGGATAAATAAAATCAGCCGAAATCACCTGCCACAAATTTTCTGAATGTATATCAGAATTGAGATTTGTGTGTCAGCCAAAGCATGGAGAGGTCAAATTTCTCTCGAAACATAGTATTACAGAACTTATTATATATACAATTTCGACTTCAGCACACTAAACAACGAAGTGGAGAGTTGACCTTTCTCTGCCAAGACCTATCCTTGAACAAGTACGCTGATTATGCTGCAAAGCAGCTATTAAACTATCCTCTTGAAAGGAAAACAACAGTGCATCAGGCTGCCACACATTCCTTATATCTCAATTCATATATATATCTGGACGAATCCACGAACATGCCCAAACTCATCCTCTAAAAACACAACGCATAGTGCAGTTTCAATCTCATGATAGTCACTCATAAGGTTGAGAACCATGGGATTAGCTACTATGACATCCCCACTGACGTCATCAACACCTAACAGTGGGTGTGAACCATAGTATAAACATATGCTGTCACACACACAAATCCACACACCCACACATACTAGAGCATCCATTTATACAAAGGTCTTCACATTTTTATAACACCAGGATGTACCTGACATTCAACTAAAATAGGCCTGATATGCATCTAAGAGCCCACCAAGGCAGGTGCCAAAAAATAATGTGTAGGGAACACCCCTACCATGCTTTCACTGCTAATTGTTAGCTTATATGTGGCATAGCCACCAGAACAGCGCTGTGAAAACCTGTCCTGAATATGTCCATGAATGACATTCAAAATCAGGGCTGGCTTATAACAGGGTGGTCATTAGCGTCACAAAGGAAGGGAAAGAGTGCCTCTGAATTCCTCTCTGGCCAGCGCAGCACTGTACCAGTTAATTTCTTTCTTGCAATTTCTCCATAGCCGCTTTCAAATGGTCAAAGTTTATCACAGCTTAGAAACTGTGAAAACAGTTTTTTTATAAATGACTAGCAGGAACATCATCTCCCCTGATATCGACTCCCAAAGATTTTACATTCTAATCCACATTCAAGAATAAATAGAGTATGGAAGTCTACAGAATCTGTGTGCTTATATCACTGTGAGATCATCAATAAAACTGAAAGTGCAGAGAGACAGAGGCAATGCAGCTGATTGATGCATCAGTGTGTTAACGAGCACAATCCTGAAGTCGTGGCAATTATTGGCATTCCTAAACAAGAAAACTCCAGGTCTCACCCCTACGAAGACTATGAGGAGCACGTAATAAAGCCTGCAAGGTTAGTGGGGTTTGGATGAATTCAGCCAGAGAATGGTTTTGACTACAGAGGGCTAGGAAATAGTGTCCAGAGGAGACCATAAATTCATTGTACCCACATTTTGATGTGACAATTGTACTCGTAATCTACACACACACACACACACACACACTTTTTTTTCGTGAAACTAAACGAACACACATATCTATACATACAAATATACTCCACCCTCCGTGCATGAAGAAGATGGGCCGTACGGCGTATATACATCATTTGATAGAGGAAGCCAGCTCTTAACTCATCAAGATTCTATTCATGCAGTGTTGCAACAAAAACATCTTTGGTTCATATAAACAACATTTGGAAGCATCCAAATCTGGACCCGGGCACTTCTTTTATGCCTTACCAAAACGTTTCCAGATGTGTGGATCATGTACCTAAGGTGTGTACATGTTTGAAAATGTGTTCCATGGCAAGTTAGAACTATAAAGGGATGTAATAGTCCTAATCCTAGAACTCTAAATGGATGTAATGGTCATGACTCCTCACTAGGCAGCTTACAAAGACCAAGGTCTCTTCAAATAGAGAGTTTATTGCCCCATCTGTAAAGCCCTCATATGAGGAGAGCCAAGGGACATGACACCTGTGTAGGATTGGGAGGAATGATGAAGCTGCCATGTGGGTATAATGTATGCCACATGGAGAGATCAACATCGTTATGGCTCATCACAAGGGCTAGTTAATGGGCAGCACATGGGTAATTGTGGCAATAAGTAGAGCTTCCACATTGGCAGCAAAGAGTGCATGGAGAACTAGCACATCTGCTGCAGGAAGTGGCAGAGGTATGGACCATGTATTCAGCTGCATTGGCAAAGGATAAAAGCCAGCACAAGTGCCAAGGCTGGGCAGGCCGTAGCGCAGTATATGGGCCTAAATGGGAAGCGGAATGGGCCTCAAATAGCGCTGGTCTGGTCAGCCAGATCAGCCGATCAGCCAGAAGGATTGGTTGGTCGGTGGGCCAGGCCTAGGTCGGCCTTCACTGCCTAGAACTCCACAGTGCATGCTCTAATCAGCCTCTGCATCGTGCATGGTCTCTGTATCTTTGGTTTCACGACGTCTCCACACTGATCCACTCTGCCCTCATATCAACTAGCTCCTCCTCTAATCCACTATGTCCTAGGGCTGACTCAAATGCGTAGAAATCTCTAACGTGTCACTTTGCTTGATCAAACTCTCTCACCTATGGCACTATCACATCTTGGTGTCTAATCTATCTTGATAGGGTCTATGGGTGTCGCCACATCTCAATCAGATAGAGACCAACGCAAACCTGGTCATGAAAGTGGATCAGCCAAGAGAGTGGCCCAAAACCATGACAATGGAATCGTCCACGAATCTCATAATACATTGGGCAGGTTCATTGAAAAGCTCCTGTCTCCACCTCCTCCAATGTGCATAACCTCTAGATCCCCTAATCTCTAGGTGTGCATGCGGCTCTCCTGGCCTCAATCCTCATCAGATGGGAAGAGGCCCCCATCTGTCCAATGGCTATCCTTAATGCATGTGAGACTCACCTGTCCTCCAATTACTGTGGTCTGATAATCAGTCCATCCTGTGATATGCTCAAAAAAAGATCGCGATCAAACTATCTATTTTTTTGAAAAAAGAAAAGCATTTCCAATGTAACATTGGCATCTCTCTCATTAGAGCATCTCCTTTTTTTGTCCAACCTAAAAGGCCCCAAAATGAGCTGTTTTTTTTCCCCTAATGGCTGTTAGCACCCTTAGTCAAGCTTCTAGTGCTAGTTACCCCATAGTTACGCTCACATTCGATCTTCTAATGGTATTTAGCACTCAGAATATGAATGAAATAACTATTTGGAAATCACAAAAGAGATTCTAGTGCTAGTTATCACTCACATCCCCCAAAAAAAAAGTATGTGACATATAGAGTTAAGAGTAGATCCAAACGTATGATACGGTTGACCTCATCTCGTGGGAGCAAGGGGGACAGGGCATCCAAGCTAGTATTGAAAGGGAGGGAGTCGGTCCATCTGAATACCTTGACTTATGCATGTTACAAGGACATGCTACTCTCTCGACTAGTCGTTTGGATGACTGTAGTGCCAACCTCGGTAGTCTCCAATCCACCAAGGACAAGTACTCTCCCTCAAACTGACTCATATAAGCTCATCACCCCGTAAATCATGTCTCTTGGGATCTGTATCTCCTGAAGTCTCCTAATTATGTGAGATCGTCAAAAGGCCTTCCAAAAGCCTACAAAGCAAGCATAGAGTTTCTGGGATCTTGATCTTGCCATCTCAGTGATGAGAGAGTGGGAGTGGGAGTGGGAGTGGGAGCGGGAGTGAGACTAAGACTGAGACGCAGACTCAAACCCAGACTCAGACTCAAAGACAAGTGGGCAAGTGTGAGTGTGGTGTGAGTGTGAGTGTAAGTGTAAGTGTTGAGTGTGAACGTGAGTTGAATGTGCGTGGTACCCTTTCTCAAGGCGGTCACACCTTCACAAGGGGTACACACCTCTTGGTGCACATGACCTTTCGAGTTGTACTTACGTGAATTTGGTAACCGCGACTACCTTTGGCTGGGGAACTAGCCTACGGGAATGATACTTCCCAGAAGTCCCTAGGAATGCATTCAATGCCTAGGTGAAACAACTACGCCCGAGTGTTAGGCTAAGGCTAGAAAAGAGGGGTCTAAATGTTGGGCCCAAGGAAAGCCAATGTGTCATTAGTAAGGTGGGTTAGAGTTGTTAAGTGTGTCATTGGTTGTAGCGGTTAGGACTTTAATGAAGGGGGGGTAGATGTGCCACGTGGCAAATTCCCATGCACCCTTCTCTCCAACCCCCCCTACACCGAATGTTTTGGCCAATTCCCTCATTTTGTACAGATTTTCCATGCCTCTTCGTCTCTCCCTCTTCACACATCTCTTTCTCTCTCTCTCTCTCTCTCTCTCTCTCTCTTCCCAAGGCACCATTAATTGCTGTTGTATGGACTATACTGACAGCATTAATAGATGTATGGATGGTATTAATGACTGTACGGATTTCGATAGCTGGCTATGCGGATACATTTATTGCTGGACGGACCCTTTTTCTACTGTATGGACTTCATGAGCTGCTGGTACAGCTGTTTTCACGCTTCCCAAAGCCTCTTTCGCTGCTGTTTGGATCTCTCCCTTGCTGCACGGGCTGATTGGCACGCACTTCGAGGCCTTCTGGAGGTGGATTAGCCCTTTTTCTCCTGTTTATAGCCTCTGCACCCGTGAGACTTGCTCTTCTTTCTGTTCTCAACTCCCATAATCTTTATTTCTCATATTTCTCTCTTTTACCTTGGCTGGAAGTCATTTCTACACCACTGGGGGCCTGGTTAGAGGATAACATACTTGGGAAGTTTTCAGCCAGGGATGCAAAATTTTCAGCAACAAATGATGGGGGGTATGCAGGCTGGAAATCCCAATATGATGTATGCCAACATAGAGATGCATATACCTAGATGAATTCAGGAACATTCCCAAACTCATCCTCTAAAACACAACATAGTGCAGTTTCAATCTCACAATAGTCACTCATAAGATTGAAAACCATAAACTCCATCACGCATGACAGGGACTACCTACTATGACATCCCCACTGACGTCATCAGCGCCCAACAGTGGGTGTAGACCATAGTATAAAAATATGCTCTCACACATACAAATCCACACACCCACGCGTACTTGAGCATCCTTTTATACAAAGTCTTCGTACTGAGTTTCGTCGGCACTCCGGAGGTGAAGGGCAAACTCAGCCATGACGAAGGCTAGCACTAAAGGAGAAGGCTAATCAAAAAGTAGTCCAAAATCTCTTCATTCAAGCTACAACTGCTTGTGAAGTCCTAAACGATTTCATTTTAGTCTCTCCCAAACGAGCATCTAAGTCTAGCTAATAGGGCAAAATAGAAAGAGGAAGATCCCCCCTTCCAAGCACAGTAAGAAAAAGGCAGAAAAGAAGGATGATTAGAGGGGTAAGAAGCCCAAACCACTGCTGGTCTTATGCCAAATGTGACTGGAGCCATACAGGATGTGGATGCCATGGAGGTATGCAGAGCATGGGGCAATCCGTGACCAAACAGTTTTGTTTTTCTTTGATCCAGGGGCACGAGCCAATTTCATATCCCTAGAACTCGCTGGAAAATTGGGCTTA
This sequence comes from Dipteris shenzhenensis, assembly GCF_047967505.1. Lineage (NCBI taxonomy): Eukaryota > Viridiplantae > Streptophyta > Polypodiopsida > Gleicheniales > Dipteridaceae > Dipteris > Dipteris shenzhenensis. The sequence continues at coordinate 6,040,058 of NC_141624.1, read as the reverse complement.
AAGGTCGAGGAGATGGGGCCATTATGTGATGCTGATATGGCTTGCCTAGGGCACAGTGAGTCAATCACTCTGATAATTAGGAAGCTCCGCATGCACAAAAGTTTTATATTATGCCCCTGAATGGATTCGAGGGTATACCTTGGCACCACAGGGTGGGTGCACTATTGAATGCCAGAAATAGAACGCTGACCTTGACTCACCGGGGGAAAACCCATGTTTTGGATGCTAAACTGAAAGGGGAATCTGTTCCAATTGTATCGGCTTCGGCCATTTCAAATGTAATGAAAAAGCATCCTTCTACGTAGTTGGTTTTTGCAATTGGAAAAAAACCAAAAGAAAGCTCTAATTTTTCTAAGCTGGAAAGAGAGGACAGATTTCCTTTTCAGTTTCACAAATGCTTTTTAGACTCCCTACCATAGGAATTACCTCCAGAACGCCCCAAGTACCATGCCATAGATGTAATTCCAGGTAGCAGCCCGCCAAATAAGCCTCCATACAGGGTTAGTGCAGCACAACTAAAGGAGATCGTGAACCAAATCTCCTAGAAAAGGGGCTGATTCAGCCCAGCTCTTCTCCCTATTGTTCCCCGGTGTTGGTTGTGCAAAAGAAAGAAGGATCGTGGAAGATGTGCATAAGATAACCATCAAGAACAGATTCCCTATATCCAAGATTGATGATATCTTGGATAGGTTAGAGCGGTCTGTAATGATCAGCCAGATAGATTTGAAGAGTGCTACCATCAGATCAAGATACGGCCTGAGGATGTGCATAGGACAGCTTTCAAGACCAAATTTGGCTTGTATGAATTTCTTGTGATGCCTTTTGGGTTGACAAATACACCTGCTACCTTCAATTGGATGATGGACAGAATCTTCAGAAAGCACAAAGCCTTTGTCGGTACATTCTTTCATGACATCATAGTGTTCTCTAAGAACGAGGCTGAGCATAAAGAGCGCTTGGCAATTGTTTTTGCAGAGCTCAAAAAACATAAGTTGCTGATTAATGACAAAAAGAGTGAATTTATCATCATGAGATCCATTTTTTGAGGCACATAATATCCAAAGATGGAGTTAGGATGGATCCTGCCAAAGTGGAAGCGGTAAGGAATTGGCCACCGTTGAAGAATATTCATGAAGTACGAAGCTTCCTTGGCTTGTGCTTGTACTACAGGCGATTCATCCGCTACTTTGCTGAGATAGCATCACCCCTTCATGCCCTACACAAGAAAGGACTGTCTTTCAAGTGGGATACTAAAGAAATTGCAGCCTTTGAAGAGCTTAAGGAAAAGCTATGCTCCAATCCTGTCATTATCTTGCCAGATCTATGCAAGCCCTTTGTTGTCCGATGTGATGCATGTGGGAACAGCATAGGAGGAATGCTAATGCAGGACCGTAGAGTGGTTGCATATGAGAGCAGGGTGCTCAGTGATGCTAAAATGAATCTCGAGATCTATAAGAAAGAGATGGCCGCTGTCATTAATGCTCTTTCTACTTGGAAACATTACCTGTTAGGTGCTGATTTTTATGTGCAGACAGAACATCAATCCTTGAGGTAATTTCTCACTCAGAGAGAGCTGCCACAGATGCCCTTTCCACTAAGTCAAGGCCCGATGCTGTATCAAAGAAACCGCAAGTTGCAGCTGTCACCATTGCATACCACAATGAACTTGATGCCATGAAGGATCAGTATGCCAATGATGATGATTTTGCAAGGATTTATGATCAGCTGGCTGAGGGCCAAAGACATGAGCACTATATGCTTGAGGATGGTTTTCTGATGATGCATGGGGCAGCATGGCAGACTTTGTATCACAAAGCAATTTAGGCCAAAGGTTTTTATGGAAAGTCATGCCCCATCATAAGGACATAGAGGCATTGAAGCCACAGTCAAAGACGCAGGATGCCTCAATCCAATGCCAGTGATCGAGAGACCCCTGTATGACCAGCCTTTTCTAGAGAGGTCTCTTTGAGAACATAGACACTATGCAGAATTTTTCATACTCTTTCCACCTACAGTCAGATGGACAGTCAGAAGAGGCAAATTCTACTACCCTGGATCTTCTAAAATGCTATGTTTCAGACCAGCAAACAAAATGGGAACAATCTTTGTCGTTGGTTGAGTTTGCCTACAACAATACAGTGCATTCTTCCACAGGGAAAGCACCCTTTGAAATTTGGGTAGGCAGAAGAAAGGTACCTCCAATATTACATACAAAAGAGAAGATCTTTGAAGCAGATCGGTATGTGGAAAGTTTGGATGCAGACTATAAGAAGGTGAACGAAGCCATCCAAAAAAGCCAGGAGAAGCATAAACGGGCAGCAGATCGCCCCCGACATGAGTTGGTCTTGAAGAAGGTGATTGGGTGCTGCTGCATTTTCAGAAAGCAAGACTTAAGCGAATGAAAGGCAAGGATAAGGTCTACACCAAACTGAAAATGCCGTACTATGGACCCTTTCAAGTCTTGCAGAAGATAAACGATGTAGCTTACAAGCTGAAGCTACCACAGCATTGGACAATTCACAACGCTTTCATGTGAGTTTGTTGAAACCTTTCAAGGGAGATGTGCCTGAAGAGATGCTTGATGAGAAACAGCCTGAAGTGGAGGAGCTGGATGAGATCTTGGTTCCAAAACAGATCCTGGCACACCGTGAAAGGAAAGTCAAAGGTAGAGTTTCCACAAGATATCTAGTTAAGTTTCAGAACCATTCAGCACTGGATGCCAAGTGGATGGAAGAAGGTGAATTGGCAAATTCACCTAGGGTATTGCAGCTCTACCTAGAAGCATTTCAGCTTGAACCGACTGCAATTGAGGCTCATTCAGGCTCAGCAGAGCACCAGTTTGGAGCATTGCCTGATGCTCAAGAGGGGGGTAGCACGTCCACCCCTTCAAGACAGACAGGCTCACATATCTAGAGGTCGCTTTGTGACACTGCAGGTCTCACCCGAGATATTGATTGATGACAGTATTTCTACCACGGGATCTCTACAATGAGTGCAATACGCGCTCCACACAGGTGATGCATTGATGTATGGATGGAATCGCGTGCTCTCCTAGACCATATCATCATTGCTGGTTGTATCTTACAGATCATGTTTTATCTGGTATGGGCTATTCATGCCTCTTTCATTGCTGTTTATTTGTTGTATATGTTAGCAGCAAACTAGGTAGTTTGTTGTTTCAAGAGGAGGGTATGTCACGGGGACATGAATTTGGGAGCAGTGACTACCTTTGTCTTGGTGGACTCGCCTAGGGGAAGTGATACTCCCCAAAAGTCCCTAGGAGTGCATCCAATGCCTAGGTGCAACCACTAGCCTCAAGTGTTAGGCTAAGGCTAGAAAAGAGGGGTCTAAATGTTGGGCCCAAGGGAAACCAATGTGTCATTGATAAGGTGAGTTAGAGTTTTTAAGTGTCATTGGTTGTAGGGGTTAGGACTTTAATGAAAGGGGGAAGGGGCGGGGGGGGGAGAGTGCCACGTGGCAATTTCCCATGCACCCTTCTCTCCAACTCTCCCTAAACCCAATGTTTAGGCCAATTCCCTCATTTTGCATGGAATTTCCCCACCTCTCTCTCTCTCTCTCTCTCTCTCTCTCTCTCTACTCAAATCTGTGGTACGAAGAGAGAAACATGCACGTCACATGTGGATATGAGTACAGCTACTAGATGCCCGACCGATCTTCATTGCAGTATGCTATTTCCCTCCACACACATCATCATATGCCCATGATGTCACTACAGAGGGACACAATCCTTATGAGACGATACAAGATAATATCATAGAGTTCTCCAGACAGGGAGACACCCTCCTTCTGGGGGATTTCAATGCAAGGACGAGGGATAGGCAAGTGGGCTTACTTGACTTCACATATGAGAGAGACCCCCACACGATGCCAGAGTTAGATGCAGCAGAGCTTGGGATTCGGAGACTTTCTGCAGATACTTCACATGTGACAGCATGCAGGCGACACTTGCTTGAGCTGGCACCTGTTCACGACCTCTACAATGGCCTTCAGAGATGGCCATCATTTAGCGGATTCACATGCTTCCCACATGGAGGCGGGACTAGCACAGTGGAATACCTACTGGGTCCATTGGCTTTTGTCTCACGGATACATAACCTCACTATACACCCCCCCACTCGGAGCCGACCACTCATATCTGGCCTTCGATGTTCTTGCTATTACGCCAGTCACAGGGAGAGTTCCTACTGCAGCCCGTACCCAAATCCACTTTGACCGTGCCCTTGATCCAATGTACGTGTGTCACTTAGCCAGAGAGCCTCCGGCCCTATTGGAGGGTGATTTAGACCTCACCCACACTTCAACCACCCTTGTCACAGTCATACAGGATTCTACCACGAGATCCTTTCCTACGACCCGATCTTCACGGTACGAGATGGGAAGATGCCTCAAAACCCCTGGTTTGATGATGAGTGCAGAGAGATGCGAGCCCACCTCACACGAGAGCGAGCCTTGGGTCAGTTGACGTCACATGAGGCACACAGGATCTTTCAACCGTTGACACACCGCAAGAGACGAGCCTTCCTCACACACGGGATGGATAAGATCATCAGATCATTTCGTGGGGGAGACCCGGCCAATAGATGGGGACTTCTTTCGGAGGGGAAGCCACCCATCCCCATCATTGATCCAAGAGTGTGGCACACTTATGCATGCTCCCTATATGATGTCCCGAGGCAGACACCGCCAAACATGTCCTCTACGCCCAGGCCCACTACCTATCATCTATTCACTGCGAAGAATCTGCGGGCTGCACTTCGCCGGCTCCACAACCGGAAAGCACAGGATCATGAGGGCCTTCAGACAAAGCACTTCGCACATGGGCAGGAGGTTCTAGCACTGATTCTTGCACATATGTTTAACCTTGCAATTTGTCACAGCTTTCCACCAGCATGGAGCACCACCACTATCGTACCGACACACAAAGCAGGAGACCTCATGGACATTGGGAACTATCGCACCTTCATGATTGGCCACACATTGGCCAAGATCTATAAATCGGTACTCGAAAGGGAGATCAGCAGTCATACAGAGACACGGGGGTAGCGAGCACTAGGGTAGGCAAGATTCAGGAAGCAGCACTTTACTCTAGGCCACATTTTCACTCTAAGGGCTATCATTGAGGAGGCGAGGTTCAAACATTAGAAATTCTACACATGTCTCGTAGACTTTCGTAAGGCTTTCGACACTATCCCACGATCCCGCATGACCAAGAGACTACAGGAGATGCAAATTCCAGAGACGCTGATCTAGGGTGTGATGAGCCTATATGAGTCAATCAGAGGTAGGGTCAGTGCTCTAGGCAGTCTATCGGATTGGGTCAAGAGCACCATTGGGGTGAAGCAGGGCTGTCCTCTCTCACCGACTCTCTTTGGACTCTACATCAATGAGATCACATCTTTCATAGATTGCCTAGGGGCCAAGGGTTCATTACTAGGTGATCTCCTCATACAGATATTGTTATATGCTGATGATATAGTCCTTATATCCTCTTCGGCGGAGGGGCTGCAGAAAGATCTAGAGGCATTAGAGGTGTTTTGCAGAGAGAGAGACCTGGCGATCAACCTTGGGAAAACTAAGGTTATGATCTTGAACACCTCACGAGCAATGATTCGCCCCGACTTAGTTTCACCTATTGTGGCGAGCAAGTGGAGATAGTGCAGTCGTACACATATTTGGGAGCAGTCCCATCTTCACGATGACCCATGCAACACAAGCACAGCTCACACCAGTGCATAGTGCTTTGTCTAGACTAGAGCGACAGTGCTTCCAGGCGCACTTCCAGGATCCACCGACAAAGCGCTGTTTTTGACACATTGGTGCACCCGACTGCCATGTATGCAACACCCTTCTGAGGATGCGATCTTCTGAGTACAGACTGGAGGAGCTTCGAGCAGCTACAGTTGACGATGGGGTCCAGGATGATCCGATGTAAGCCCTTAGTCCCACATGAGATAGTATAGGCAGAGTTCGCCATGACACCTCTCCAGGTTGATGCCATGTTTCAAACAGTGACTTTCATCCACAGAGTCTGGGACTTACCACACTGTCATCCACAGAGTCTCGGACTTACTCCACTGGAGACTTCCGAGGTTGGCCCTAGAGTCATCCAGCCGACCAGCAGAGAGCGGGGCAGACAAATGGTATGCACGCATATCCACTTGGTTTGCCAGGCACGGTATCCAGATGGACAGGCTTCCCCCCTTTCAGTACAACATGGATGCGCCTCCTAAGTCGATCCCGTGAGATGAGATCAACCGTATCATACGGTTAGACCTCCTCCAACTTCATACATCCCGGACTTGGGGGAAGGACCAGGAGCTCCCCACCAAGACCTAGTTTTATCGCGACCACTTCTTGGGTTATCAAAGGAGGGATTCATCATCAGACCCCAATATCTCGAGGACAGAGGAGTCTCCCATGCACTGAGGATTGCAATTGGTCAGATGCGGGTTTCGTCCCATTAGCTGAGGATCGAGGTAGGGAGAGCAGCAGGTATACCCAGAGAGCAACAGGTTTGCACGCTATGTACGCTAGGGGTGGTTGAGACAGAGGAGCATTTTCTTTGCGTTTGCCCAACCTACTATGAGATCCTGGGGCGCTACCACTGTCTCTACCGAGAGGGGAGGGGCTTCGGCCCTTTGTCACGACTTATCCATTTCCATGACCAGGTCTGTATCGCGCTTTATCCGATGGAGATGCGTCGGCACAAGGAGACACTTCTGCGACAGATCAGAGAGCAGCAGGGGATGGCCAGACCACCAGAAGATATAGAGGATGACTGGGCACAGCTACACGTCACAGACCTCTATACATTTGAGGCAGCCTTAGGACGCAGTGGAATGGAGGGGGAGGAGCTAGCCGACATGAGAGCAGTCTGGATGAGCAACCGGCACAGTACCACCGAGAGAGGGACGCAGAGACCACATGCACGACAGAGTCCCCAGAGTACACTCTATTGAGGTTCGACCTATCACAGCTTTCCTCAAGGGGGACCCACAAAGACGAGGGTCACTCTGGACATAGCTCAGAGAGTCAAGAGAGCGAGGAGACCACGTCTCCCGCTGCAGCGTGAGACAGCTCGACAAACAAATATACGAGACATCTTCGTAGCCCACCAAGGAGCCATCACTGTACCAAGCTTCGGTTTTTTATTCTGTTCTGAGTCCCAGTGCCGAGATTGACTTGTTTTTCAGTTTGTTCTTGATATTGGATAGATTGATCTGGCCCACTATGCAGTTGCAGTTGACTATTTCTATTCATGATTATGACTTTGTTAGCATAGATTAGTACTCAGCAAGGGTCCTAGCATGCCCTTTGCTTCAGCCCACTGAGGCTTGTTGTCATGACCTGCGGCAATGGACCGAATCACAAGAATTCCTTCTCAGCCTCTTCACGGTGGAAACTAGAGCACAATACCTTCGTGCTACAGTGTGAACAGACCTGGCAGTGCCCCCGGGTGGCACACCTCTCGTGTCTCCCCAAATGACTTCACAAGATGATTCCAACCACAGAGTCACAACAAATGTTTACCCCCACAACAACTTGAGAGCAATTACAGCATTCAATAGCAAGCATGACTTCCCAATTCCAAATCTCTATCTCAAGCAAGTTCTGATGCAAGGATATGACCCCTCTCCTAAGCCTAACTTCAACGAAGTTCCCCTTGAGGTACAAAATGAGGAACTTGTGTTTTGTATCCTTCAAGCATAGTGCTTTCCTTTGGTGGCAAATCTGCTTGAGGTTGGCAAAGGTGTTACTACGACAGACATATTTGAGCAATTCATTCGCAAGCACTTGGTGCTTGCTAATGCGGACTTCCAAATCGTACTTGGCTGCAATAGTTGGCTCTCTATCTACCTACGTTTCCCAATTTACCATGTTGGTACTTGAGATTGATGCCTTGACTGATGAACCAGGGTCTTGGAGGGAGCATGTTGATCTCTTTCCCAAGAGATAGTGCTACAAGAACGCTTTAAAATCCAGGCTCATGCCACACTAGGAACTATTGTTTCTTGTATCACACTAAGCACCATATTCTGTCCTAGTTTAGTCCTTACTTAGGTGTTCAATCTTGAAATGCCGACATCACCAAACCATTTTGCAGCCATCATACTAACCATTTATGAGGAACAAAGCTCTTAGTGGGCTTTCTCGTGGTCTCGACGTATAAAAGAATGAATGTTGTGCAACAACGGTATGGAGACACGTTGAGCTTTGGTTGGCTGTCCATATCATGTACAAGTAGCTACAATCAATCTGATATAGCGAATGACTCCACACATCACGTCTGAAAGATGCCATCAAAAAACTGTGAAATGGCAAAGCCAAGGAACATAAAGGCCTTAAGGCATAAATCTTGTCTCATGTTTGGCAAATACTTGCTCCAATTCTCACCAAGCTTGTTAATTAGGGTTTCTATTAAGGGCTTTTAATTTCCTAAACCATCAGCACCATTAACCCAATCCACACCTCAAGAGATTCCACAGATGCAATTAATTATTGGGACCATCATGATAGGCCACGTAATGGCCACAATGGAGAATCAGCACTAGAAATGCAAATTGTTGAGCATGGTGAGCAAGCAAGCATGGGTGCAGCTGGTGTCACAAGCTTTATATCGGATCACTCTAGATCACATTTTCACAATCAGATCTCTCATCAAGGAGACCAAATGCCGAAAATAGAGAGTATACTACTACTCTATAGACTCTGGACGACTTTGACTCCTTACCATGGGCCCATCACACTCTCGGGCATTGCACATGATGTCATTTAGACACTTATGGCCTTGTGCAAAAGCCATAGGCAAAGCATGCACCACACAAGACGTTTTTTAAGTGTGGTGTGAAGCATCCCCTTTAGGCTCTACATTGATGAGTAGGCCTCTTTAGTAGACACTCTATGACAAAAGGGATCATGCCTTGCACAAACTCTGATCTTGCTTTATGTATATGATGTAGTGCTGATTTGGAACACAATAGAGGCCTGACAAATATTACAAGCATTTTGGGACACTTGGAACACGAAGGTCAACCTTGGCACAACCAAGGTTATGATCTTCAACACTAACAAGGTTCAACCTTCAACAAGATTCATTCAGGTCCTGCTGCTATTGTACTGTTGCCAAGCACTGTCATAAGTGTTCGGCCTAAATTTTCAAATATACCACTAGACCTCTGAGCAGAGACTGGAGAAGCATGCTGAACTTGTCCCCACCTGCTATCTGAACTCTATCATCACTTGCAAGAAGCGATTCACGTAGCAATTGATAGACTCCATGTCCCCCTATGTCAGCTTTGAAAAACTGACATGAAGACAGTCCATGTACTGTGGTGGCAAACATCGGACTTGAAGGTCCTTGATGAACTCCTCCCAATCATATCTGGCTATGTACAGATCTATGTTGTTGTATTTTGTGAGCCCCTGGTGACCAAATGGCAAATCATCTTAAAGCAACAAAAGCAACTCATACATCTAATGGGGCGGTCATTAAGCTAGCAAGACAGACAGCAGGGTGGTATAGGCGAGGACAAGGCAGAAATGGAATCAATCTCATCATGCACACAAAGGAGCGCCTGAAAAGTCAACTATGAGTTCAGATTTCATTTTAAAAAAATTAAGCCAGGAACAGAAGAGGGAAAATCCCTCGAGGTCTCATCCTACCTTCAGCTGTCTGAGGTTCTTCGTCAGCTAATAGAGTTCGACCTTATACACACTCTTGGATTTTGAATTCTTGACAAAGAGAAGACGACTTGGACAGCTCATAGTTAAAATGGATTTTCCTGTGTTACGCATACCTCTTCCCTTTTAAGTTGCATGTGCTCCATCCATGCATTGCCTGCATATCTTCCTTTTGGTCAATAAGTTCTTCAATCATCACCAGTAGGCAACGGTCAATGATGTCACAGAGGTACGAAGTGCACATCAGGCACTGCATGCCCGATCAGCATGGTGTAAAACCAAGCAATAACACCACATAAGAGGACAGTGTCCTGGGTAAATTGCTGCTCAAGAACGTTTAGAAGATGGTCTACTCAAAGAAAAAACAAGGAGAAAAGCAATAGATGTATTGAAAGCAGACTATGTGCAGGTAGGAAACTCATATGTAATTTTATTTATGTGATTCGGGTGAGGATCCAAAATTGAATATTACGGAGGACAGCAAAGGAGCATATAGAAATAGTCTGGAAATGCAGCGAAAATATGTGAAGTACTTCAAGTATAGCACATTATTGTACAAACTGTCCAAGAGCATTATCATTCGTACATATTTGGCCATTGTGATACCACCTGAAAGAACATAACATCTGTTCATGAAAAATCCATAAAGCTAGTATTGGCAGAAAAGCAGCTGGCTTTCTCAGCAACAGAATCCAGATACACCTTCGGTTAGAAGTCTTAAATTTACTTTTTAAAATTGCTTCCTGAAGACACAATGTGGCGAAGTTCTCTTCATCTGCAATCCACGCCCATGCTTAAGGCCTTACATGAGATGATGCTCAAAAAGTAACGTACCGCCAAGTCACAAAGCTGCCGCAGCATATATTCCAGCACTCCAGGAGATACTAGCGTCAGGCGGGCTGAATCAGAATCAGCCGATCACTTCAAATTCACTATCCTTCAAATGGGCGAAAAACTTGACTTGTTTCCCTCCCAAGTCTAGATTGAATTGCACTTTATAAGGAAAGTTAGCCGAAATGGGCTTCCCTTTCCAGCTTTTCAGCACATCTTTAAGTTCACCCTCGCAACCGCCGAGATCAAATTCTGGGTGTTTGGGCACGTGGAAGACCTTGAGCGGCCCGAGGACTCGGACTTTGGATCCGGCAGCTGGTTGGTCACTTTTCTGTTCTTCTGCGGAGGGGGGGCCATCCAATTCGACGGCGATCTCGCAGACAAAGGAGCGGGAGCGAGGGGGGAGGGAGGCAATGGAGGGAGGGGGGCGTAGGGGGAGGGAGGGAGGGGAGGGAAAGAGGGAGGATTGTCGAAAAGAGAAGAGGGCGAGGGGAGGGCGAGAGGAAGGGGAAGGGGAAGGGCGGGAGGAGGGGACTCGACAGGGCAAACAGGGCGAGCAGATGGAGGTGGGCATGGTGATAGCTCTGATGATACAATTCAAAGTGCTAAGAAGATAGCTGTATGTGTGTGTGGTGTGTGTGTGTGTGTTTTTTGGCGGGTGTAGGGTCTTTGTGTCATGCAGGTCCTATGTGGATGAGGCAAATGAGAACCAAGCAATGCCTAGCCCCCCCCCTATGCGCGCCCACGCACTCTGAAGATCTCCACAATGAGAATCGGTGCTAGCTCACATTTATTTAAACCTTCGTGTGTGCTTGCGTCCCCATGCACAGTGATCTCTGAATATCTCCACGATGAAGACAGGTGCTAGCTCACACTGTGGAGTCAAATCTTCCTCGTGCATTTGCGCACACGTGTGTGTGTGTGTGTGTGTGTGCGCCCTTAAGTTTAGGAGTGAACATACATGGAGGATGTTTTATTAAAATATTCCATAAAGTAAAAGTGTATAGTCCATTTATTAAGAATGATAATATCTTTATGTAGCACTTCAAGAGCCTATTGCCTTGTTAGGGAGGGACTCACTATGCTACTAACCTCATTTGCCAAAGCTACTTTTTTTTTCCTCTCTCTGCGGCAAAAAAATGTTTATTCATGACTTATGGAGTCAAAATTGGATCCTTTTCTCATTTACTCTCGTATGAACATGAAAAACATGACTCCAAATGTGGGTGGTGTGTTGCGTGTGACCCTAGTCCTTATAATTTGTGCATAGTCTTTGCCTAGGCCATTCCATGGAATTTGAACTAATCTTTTAGTCTTAATTTCTTGATCAATGGACTTCATGTACAATGTCTTTTAATATTTTGGACTTGTTTCAATCTAAATTTTATTTACCAGTTTGAGCTAGTTCTCACGCGTGATCACTCGACATGTTCGAGGCATTTAATTTGTTCTCAAACATGAGGAATCTTAACATTTTTTTAGCATTAAATTTGTTCTCTACTGCTTCCTAAGCATTAATTGTTGACTTTTTATCTCAAATGATGCGAATCTTTACATCTTTACATTCAAGTTTATTGGATTGCGTCCCAAAACTAGCTCTTCAACTCCTTGCTTTTAGATGATACTAGTGGTAATTATGGTCTCTTTTCATTTTCTATGACAATGCCTTGTAATTTCTTCCCTCAAAAGATGTAAAGCTCAAATTGGCATTCTTATAATGCCAGTAGTGGTAATTATGGTCTCTTTTCATTTTCTATAACAATGCCCCATAATTTCTTCACTCTAAAGTTGTAAAGCTCATATTAGCATCATTGTCATCTAGTTTGTTATTTCTCGCATCATGATAGTTCACCATGATGTTAATACTAATGATCACTAACAACATTTTAAATGTTAATACTAATGATATTTCACCATAATGTTAATACTAGTGATCACTAACAACTTTCTGAAAATAGAAAAATATCACTTTTGATGTATAATGATGCTCGGGGAAGAAAGAATGAAAATCAAGTTAACTTGATAACATGCATAGGATTGATTAAGTTAAATGTTAAATGCAACAGTCCAACGTTAAATATAGTAATCCAAATGCTACAATTGGATTGTAATAGTCAACACATTGCTTTTTAACCAATTGAATGGAATCTTTAAATGCAATACTCCAAACATGTCAATTTTCATGCAATGATTAAAATATCACTTCAAATTCAAAGACTAGAGTAGGTCCCACGATGAGGAAAAAATCGCATTAATATTACTTGAGGAAAGGTGCATAGCGAATTAAGGTAAGGCTTATGGCAAATTAATAGATTCAAGAGGATTGTTTCGAGAGAGTTCTAGCAGGTCAGTTCCCGAAAGTTCCCTCCACCACCTTTAGCAACAAGTATATGAGGGGGGGGGGGGGGGAGGGAGACTTGAGGGAGGGGAAGGCAAAGAGATGGCTGAGTGGAGGGAAGAGAGGGAGTGCTGAGTAGTGTAGAGGGGAGAGGCAGTGCAGGAGGATGGCGACAGCATGACAATTAATCGATTTTGATTTAGGTTAATCGATTGAAGGGGGCCAATCTAGAGACAAATTTAGGATGAGCGAGTAGGAGAGGTTTAATTCAAAGACTAGAATAGTTTAGATGGTTGTATTTGCTACCAATAAAAGTGAGACTTGAGTAATTTGACAAAAGAAGTAGCCATAACTTAAAGATAGAAATCAATGCATAAGCTTTGAAAAGCACAATTGCAAGCATCATCTCGTCTTCCACACCAATCGAAACAAGATTTCACCAACATAAAAAGGTAATCTTGTTTTGGGAGAAAAAAACAATGCATACTTTTTTGTAGATTAATCACACATGTGTCACTTCTCCCACGTGTGCAATCATATGCAAGAACAAATCCCACACAAATCACTTTTGCATGTATGTGCATGCTTCCCCAAGAAAATGTAATGCATATATTTAAACCATGCCTTGTGCATGTTGCTTCTAGATAGTTTTAGAGCGTGGATATAAGATATTTTGAAATTTTATATTGCATCAATTGCAATAAGATGTTATCCTCTAGAGCTATTGATTACCTCCCTCCCACAACAAAACTAGATCCTTCTAGAAACATCTATGATCTCTCTCCCATAATTAGTCGATGTTTCCTGAAGACATCTATGATACCTCTCCCATAACAAAATGATTTCTAGATCTTGACAATGCTTTTGGTATAGCTCAAGCTTAGCTTGATATCTAGACCCAAATACAAATAAAAACAAAGTAGATACGATTGGATGGCATGAATGTTTCTTTCATTGTCTCTCTTGGAAAGAAATCCATGCAAGTATCATGAGCGTGTTGTGGGGGGGGAGGGGGTGTGTGTGTGTGTGTGTGTGTGTGTGTGTGTGTGTGTGTGTTTCCTATAAAAAACTATAACCTATTACACTACTGGACCAGTCTTCAATGTTTGAGTAAACCGAATGCAAACAAATGCCATTGCCCTTTCTGTCAAAACAACAATTGAGAGTAATCTATCAGAATTCTCGACCCCTTCAGACAGAGTATCGAAGTGGGAGTCACCCAAAATACTCATATTCATATCAATAAAATGTCTAGCGTACAAAAAGGATCATATGTTGAAGAAGTGAAAGGAAAGCATGAAACTGAACATGAAACAAGAGAATGCATATAGAATGAAGAAGGGTGAGGTCCATATGTAGGCACCTCTACATGAGCCACCAAGCTCCACAATCATCTCCTCAATCAGCTCCTAGAATCTCTCAATCATCCTATGTGGCATCTACCACCACCTAACAGTGCTTATGGGCACCTAACTGTGCCTCTAGCACACACACATAGAACCTAAGGTGTGCCTAGGGCATACACCTTGAGATATCCCAATAAACCCCCCCTCAAGGGAATGCCTCAGGCTATGTCAAGGATACATCTAGTCTCATAGTTTCTCATGCCATCTCATGGTGGTCAAGGATAAATCTATGGCTAGGATCTCATGCTAGCAAGGGTTCCCAAGGGTGTGAAGTCAAACAAAGGGATACATAAGACCCCCCAATGGTTATCTCCTCTGCATGTACATGCACACAATGTCTGCAGGAGGTACCACGGAGCAAAACACATATACATGGCCTACATTATATGGTGACCAGAGGTGTTTACAAAGAACACAATAGTTTATTCCATTCCTCTTGGTATTTTCTTTTTTCGAAGCTGGAACCTCCAAACAAAGTACGTAGAAAGCGCGTAGCGCTTTCATGGGACCCCCATCGAGGTCCAGGGGACCGGGCTTGATCTTGATGGATTCCGTTATTTCTCCATTTAAACGTAAAATGCCTTCAAAAACCCCAAGGTTTTATGGGGTTTACTGCACAAGGCTCCTGCCCGCAAAGGGCAGACGGCACCAGCCATGCCGCATCAGGTTGCCACGCAGGGAGATCAATACGTTGCTCATTATCTTGATTTGAAAAGCTTGAGCAGACCCAAAGGATTCTCCAAAGGAAAGGCAAACGCGAATTCCAAATAAAGGGCGTCGAGGTCAGCGTTGAGTGGGATTTTAGAAATTGTGGCCATTGAGAAATGAAATAGAATAGAGTTTCTCTGCCCGGAAAGGCAATCGGGTTCCTCCTGCCGGGGGAACCCGGGGCCGGGGACTCGGGTGCCGACACGGCACTTACCTCGACCGAAGGACAGAAAACACAAAGTAACCCAACCTTTGGCACCCACCCCCGTATCGTGGAGAAAAGGGAACCCGATAACGAGAGGTCTACAGATCAAACGCTCGCGGGAACCAGCGGCTCGTACTATGACGCGAACAGAAAAGAGCTGGATCGGAGGAATGGAATAAACTATTGTGTTCTTTGTAAACACCTCTGGTCACCATATAATGTAGGCCATGTGTATGTGTTTTGCTCCATGGTACCTCCTGCAGACATTATGTGCATGTACATGCAGAGGAGATAACCATTGGGGGGTCTTATGTATCCCTTTGTTTGACTTCACACCCTTGGGAACCCTTGCTAGCATGAGATCCTAGCCATAGATACATAAGACCCCCCAATGGTTATCTCCTCTGCATATACATGCACACAATGTCTGCAGGAGGTACCATGGAGCAAAACACATACACATGGCCTACATTATATGGTGACCAGAGGTGTTTACAAAGAACACAATAGTTTATTCCATTCATTTTGGAGGACTATCTAGGCAAAGTACCTTGACTCAACATAAAAGAGAGATCTGGAGCATATGTGGAGCTAGTTCAAAAAGCATAATCATCATAGGAGGCCTCATCTTGTGGAGGCACATTAACTGAAAGTAAATTGGCAGTTTCTGGATTTGTAGTTGCTTCCTTTTTTGTCTTACAAAACTTTTCATGGTGATTGTTTTTGCCACAATATTTACAAGGATTAATCTTGAAGCAGTCTTTTGAGAGGTGATTAGTCTTCCCACAATGTTTGCAAGGTTGAAACTTGCCTATTTGAGTTTTTATGGCATAGGCTATGTCATTGCCACTCCGGAGTTCCTTGTGTCTTTCTTCTTCTTGAAGGGCAGTAATAAAACCTTCAAGAGTAGGATTATGAAGATTTTTTAATGTGGTAACAACATGATCATAATCTTCAGGCATACTTTTGAGCAATACTGCCATTGCATCATCTGTAGTGATTGGAGAGTTGATAGAAGCAAGTTGAGTCATGAGACTCCGCATGTGATTGACATGGGCAGCCAAGGGAGTGCCACTAGCCATCTTCAATTCAAAGAAAGCAACCTTAAGTGACAATTTTGAGATGTGAGAGCTAGCACCAAAAAGAATATGAAGCTTTTGCCAAGCTTCAGAAGGAAACTCCATATTAAAAATATAATGAATATAGTCATCTCCTAAGCCAAGAGCAATAATGCCATAGGCTTTCTCCTCTCTAGCAGGATCTCGTGCCGGGCGTGTAGGAGCTGAGGATTCTCCAACATTAGAGGCTGTTGAAGAAGAAGTTGAAGCAGGTTTGACAAGCCCCCACTGGTTTTCCCTCATCAATGCAAACTTAACTTTCATCTGCCATGTGTGAAAGCCTTTACCATTAAACTTATCAATATTCAAGAAGGTAGCCATGAGAGGGTCTAACCCAAAATGGGCAGTGTCTACTCTCTTACAAGGCTAGAAAAAGCTAAAAAGCTTCAAAGTACAAGCATTTGGTGTAGCAAAGACTCGTAACCAAATTCCATAATAAAAATCATAATGGAAATGATGCTTCAACTTGCATGCTTCATAGAGGTGGCTAAATGAAAGTATTCCAAGCAAATCCAGATATAGCAACCTAAAGGAAAGTTGTAGCCACAATTGTACTGATGCTTTTCAACACTTTAAAATATCAAAAATGCCAAAGTAGCACCAAATTCACAACACTGTCAAAACTGTCCAAAACACAGACCTGATCTTGAAGGGCTTGTATCTCACTCTTCAAGGCAAAGAAAAGAGGGCTTTCTAGGTAGAAATAAAGCTAATATACCAGAGAAGAGCCACTGAAGAGGAAAGGTGAAATGCCGCATCACGTCGCCATAGCCAGGAGCTTGATTGTCGACTGGTTTTTCGTTTGTTTCTCCTCAAATGCTTAACCAAACGAGCTCAAACTTCATCAATAGCTTGCTTGTAGTGTTGCCCAACTCGTGCTCAGAGGAATTGTCGAATAGTCGAGGCATTGGGCAAAATTGTGTGAAAGTTCGCGGAGCGAAGAAGCTATCAGCACGGGCGTATGCGAGAATATCTTTCTAATTGCTTGCCGCCAGGAGGTCGCCCATATTCAAGGATGCTTGGTCTGAAAGGGCTCTGGGAATGGTTGCTTGTAGGTAGAGAACAAGCTCACACAAAATTTTGGAAGGAAAGAGGAAAATGGCATAAGAAGAAGAAGAAGAAGAAGATGACATGGCATAAATGGGCTCAAGGAGGATCATAGTGCTCTGATACCATGTTGAAGAAGTGAAAGGAAAGCATGAAGCTGAACACGAAACAAGAGAATGCATATAGAATGAAGAAGGGTGAGGTCCATATGTAGGCACCTCTACATGAGCCACCAAGCTCCACAATCATCTCCTCAATCAGCTCCTAGAATCTCTCAATCATCCTATGTGGCATCTACCACCACCTAATAGTGCTTATGAGCACCTAACTGTGCCTCTAGCATACACACATAGAATCTAAGGTGTGCCTGGGGCATACACCTTTAGATATCCCAATATCATAAGTATTCTCCAACCCATAAATTCATTTCCATGTTTCAGTAGATGGAGATAATCTGCTACAAAGTTCTACTCGAAGTTGCCAACGCCGCCAACGCCGTATTTTATGTCCATCAGATTTTATAATGCCAGTCCGATGGAGAGGAATGCCGATACACCTGGCACCATCACAACAAAAATGGAAGTTAGAACAATACATTTTTTATGTGGAAGCCAAGCCTCAAGGCCAGCACACGGTTGTTATCCTTGTCACTCAATCTAGATTAGCAATAATAAAATCTTAGCATTTTCAAGGTAGTTGGCATTTATAAATTTTATCGAGTGCTTATACAAGTAATTCTCATGAAATCTACATCCATACGGGAGATTAAGATGAAGCACGTCTAGAATATATCCTGAATTAGATAACATGCTTTTGACTATCCCAAAATAGAGGGTGTCATAAGCAAATGGTAATCAGTTTCACGAAGAACTCCCTTCTCAAGTAGTGACAGAAATTCGTGGACAGCCATATTGCATGCTGCATATCTTCCAATCCATAAGGAATCGCATTCTAACTTGAACTGAGAAGCTGCACGATGGACAAGCTATAAAGTTTCTTTTAAAGGCATATCAATCAAACATTTGTAGCAAAAGTTATATCTTCTACAAAACAGCTAAAAGTTGCTGTTTTGTTACAGCCAGTAAATTACTGCGTTCTCACGGAAATGTGTGGACAGCCATATTGCAAGCTGCATATCTCCCGATACATAAGGAATCGCATTCTACTTTGAACTGAGAAGTTACAGATCTTTGGAAAAGTTATAATTTTTATTTTGGAAGCATATCAATCAGACATTTGTAGCAGAAGTTATACTCTCTACAAAATGGCTAAAAGTTGTTGTTGTTACAGCCAGTAAATTACTACAACTAGCCAGTTCGCAAAAGTGAAGTGTAAACAATGAAACCATAGATGCATTCTCAGTTCCATTATTAGACATGTAGACCCAACTAGGAAATGCCTATGGAGATCCTCAATGTCTATGATTCTTGCCTCCAAGACTATTCTCTTCGCTTAGTCAATAGTTATCACATTCCATTGTAGATTCTCTCCATACGAGGCAAACTACCATCACACCATATCCAAGTGTATCTGAAGAATTAGTTCAACATGCCTTCGATCAAGTCCTAGGAAACCATAATTACATTTCTCTTAAAGAAAATTTTCCTAACACTCTGAAGAAATACTAGAGAGGATCATGGTTTTGCCATAATTTAAATGTAAAGGCCAAACTCTTCCTTCTTTAAGAGAATAAGATCATTCCTTAGACCACTGTATTGTAGTAGCTCAAATTTGCCCTGAAATCATGGAGAAAGGACTACCAAAATCCATTAGAAAATAGCCCACTGTCTCCCCAAAAGTTGGAACAATTGTAGACAAACCACTCCACGAATGTAAACTAAAAAAGTAGGACAAACTAGAGTAAAAAGATGGACAAATATTATTGAATGTTTTCCTAAAACCAGCAAAAGTACCAGCCTGATATCTGCTCCATAAAGCCAGAGGGAGCAGTAGCAAACTAGTTGCCAAAATAGAATGGTAAACTAGTCCATCCAGATGGTAAAGTAATGCCTTAACCGATTAAAGTCTAGATGGTAAAGTAAATCAAGTGTGTCCATCTAAACTTAACCATCTCGAATCTCTATGTATCTGGCAAGGTATTCGGATCTTTTGAGGTAGTGGATACATGCTACTACATTCTCTAATAAAACACCCAGTTTCATGGGCTGTCAAACCCTTAACCAGGGTTACAAGAGACATGGCAAACCCTTAACCAGGGTTACAACCAGTTACAGGAGACATGGCAGAAGTTCATCAGCAGCAGCGACACAGTCCATATGGCAGTCACGTAGGCTGCCACCTCAACCAACCATGATACATATCACAAACAGTCACAAGTATGGCAGTACATAGCAAAAAACAGTAAGGGTAAGACCCTGCCCCGCTTTTTTGCTGCAACAATATTCTTTTCCAAATGAAATATCATAAGGAGCCGCCTCCTTGCTCACACACATACTATGGTAGAAAACATATCATAAAGCTTGTGTTGTCCAATCCAACGCGTAGTGCTGTCAAAGGTACTGGGAACAACAGGGAGCTTCTTTAGTAACAGGGAGTTCATCTATTAAAGGAACCGCAATAAATTCATAGTCAAGGGACCCATGCTCCCTTTCAAAGCCACTGAAGACCTCTCAATCAAAGGTAGCAGCAGAAGGAGAGAGCACTGCCACAAGTTATCCTGCTACTGACATGGGGAACCAGTCAAGCAAAGAAATCTGCAACTACTGTATTTTATAGGCATGTTCAGCTTCCCAAAGACAAAGCTAAGGGTGGGTTGAAGTGGCTCCTAAGCCATGAAGAGGCTCTTACCTGGCTCAAATCCATCATCCAAAGGGTTTTCATCCTTCTTGCTAAGAACCTGAAGCAAGTATGAGGGAGGGTGTTTAAGCACGCTCCACTGAAGCAAGTATGAGGGAGGGTGTTTAAGCTAGGGAAGTCGTAAGGAGTTTCCAAAAGATCACCAGGGAACTCTATGAATGACCTCTCTCCTCATGAGCCACTAGTAGAGCAACAGTGCGCACAAGTTGTAAACTGCCCCTCCAATTGCCAATCGTTGAGAGAGGCTCAAGGCCAGTCGTTGAAGGGAGTTTGAGTGAAGTGTTTCTTCCAACTCGATCCATCATGCAGCTCGTGATCCCCTATTCTCTCCATATCAAAACTGGATGGGGGAAATGCGTACCTTGTCCATCCAATAACTACAGAGAAGGAGCAAAAGACTACAGCATAAAATCGAACCAAGCTCGACTAAGAAGAGGCCCTAAGCACTGCAATACTCAGTCGGGAACCCAGCACGTCTCATCTGAAACCTTCTACGTACTGAGTAGAGAGCTCCAGATCCGCTTAGTGTATCGTTCAACGAGGGTACCCCCCTATCCATCTCGACTTAGTATTGGTTTACCAGAGAGTATGAACTGCACTCATAGAGCATATCGAGTGTCTATATCATCTACGCTTGGCATTTGCATCAAATAGTGGTAGGCAAGTGATAATAATGTAGAAAGCAAAGCTGCTGCCTAGCTCAACCCACACACACACTTACAAATGAACCTACATGCACACACGCACATCCTGCGGGCACTAAACCTGTCCACTGGTCCAACACACAACTGAATTCTATTGTGCATAACAAGCAAAGTAAAGTAAAACAGAGGGTAGGATTCTTCACTGCCCCTCAATCTATTATAGCGCAGCATGTCACATAATCTCGTAATAGCTATGATAGAGCAACAGTACCTCACGGAGCCCTCCCAGAATTGGGACAATCAAAAATCAAAGTCTGTCTATAAAAATATCACTTCCGAGAGATGGGCTTACAAACAACTCCATTCTCTACAGACCATCGTTGCTCAGAAGTAAGCAAAGGGGATAAACATGTAACTCAGAAGTACCAGCGAGCTAAATCCTGCTAGAGGGAGTCCAGACAATAACTATATGCTCAAAGATACATGAGTGGTACTGGCAGTCCAGAAAAAACAGTCCGTGCATAAGGTAAAGACCTTTCTCCACCTCAGCAGGAATCCAAGGCTTGAAAATTTTCGAAACTGTGAAGGGTGCGCCTTCTACACTATTAGTGAATGCATTATTAGACATCACATCTGGTAGTCCTCCCATTGCTCATGGACTTGCTGCAATGTCGTGTGAGGCTTCTGAGTCCATTTGGAGTCATTTTGGCTGTCGCACTTGTTGCCCTCAAGCTATGTCCAAGCATGTTGAGAGTTTTATAATCGTCCATACCAGCGTCTTCCCATTTCCCATGACCTATGTAATCACTCCAAGTTCTCAGGCTTCTCAAGTGTGACTAGTAAAGCATGGAAAAGTGGCGCGTGAAGTTTAGGAAGTATCAATACATTGTTTATCTTCTCGAGGTGAGTGTGGACTGACCAGTGACCACCGCCATGACTGGCAATGAAGTGTAAGGAGATGCATTTCCCCATGCAATCAATGGGCCGTTCCCAATGGGCACTAGGCCACTTCCTTCTCCATCCCCAAGTACCAATCTTTCACACTCTCCTTACTATCCACCCAGGCTTATTCACTACTCAGCTGTACTCCAAAAGTAATGCGAGTAGATGTCCTTCAAGTACTTCCATAAGTGCTCCATAGTGGCCCTCTATAATTCTTGTACTTGGTCCATTCTCTCACCAAGTGGTAACTTAGTCTTCCCACAAGATCATTACTGCAATCCAAATGGACCTATGTCCACAACCTTTTTATTCTCAGCACCATTACCCTTTCTATTCACAATGATTGAACCATTGGCAAGACTAATATCCGTCTTCCCTGGTTATGTTGTCTAGTGAATCATCCAAGAAGAAAGTAACCCAAAAGATAGAAAACTATTAATGTCTCTAAGAATCATCACCAAACTAGCGGAAGAGTCCAAATCCTCACTGTATTAGAGATAAAGGTCCCCCAAGGGGATGGGTATGCACACCCAAAAATTACTACAAGGGACCCCAAAGGGAAGTGTGTGTGTGTGTGTGTGTGTTTTGGGGGGGGGGGGGGGCGTAGTAAATCTTTGAAAACCCCTTTGCATAATTAAATGTTTTTTTAAACGCGTTAAGTGCCGGGTATATTCAAGTGCTAGTCAGGCCTCAAAAAGAAAAATGACCAGCTACAAAGATTGGCCGACTATGTGGGATCATTCAGCGGCCTACGCTCATAAAGCAAGGATATAGCCTAATCTATAACATGAGCCCAATAGACAAGAGACCATGACTAACCACACGCGACAGACCTCCCAACATCCACTCAAATTCCCTCAAGTAACTTTCAGCTATGGAGAATAACGTGGATTCCCTAAACCCCATCCCAACCTGATTCTTATAAGCCAGTTGGTCCCTAAGCTCCCAAATAGATAGGAAGACTGCAGCTCTAACATACGGCCAGTAGGATGCCAACGTGGAGGGGAGGCACGTGGCATCCTCGAGGAGAGGAACCATCCTCCAATTAGCTTTAATGTAGAACTTCGCCATCAGCTTGGATTTCCTGATGGCAATCTCTACCTTCCACTAGAGTTCCTGTGCAATCGGGCAGGACCAAAAGAGATGTCTCGGTGCTTCAATAGCTTTTCCACACAAAGGGCAGATCGGTGAGATTGAAGCGTGCTTCGCTAACTTCCCCCTGACCGGCAGCCATCCACTGCTTCAATATCTTCCAAAGCATGATTCTCGCCTTGCCTGCAGCACAGAGCTTCCAAATTTCCTTAATCCTCTTCCGCCACCATCCCGCCGTCCCCCTCCTCATTGACCACTTCCTGTTGAGCTCAGGTACTAGAGACTCCCCACGCCCAAGAGCCCTGTAAACTACTTTGGCTGATATTTTGTTCAGCTTCATTCTACCCATTGTCCACTGGCTGGCTCGCCCTTCCCTGGACATGAAGCCGTTCGTTCAGCCAGTGATTTGGAATGCAAACCAAGACTGCGTTGAGCAAATTTGCTTCACCTTGGCTAAGCGCGAAGGATTGACGTAGGTTTTCTAGTGGAATCCAGTCTGCCCAGAGAGCGTCCCATATGTCTTCCCATGATCTGATGCCCTTCTTGAAAAAGCTTCTTGCTCGCGGAAGGTCGTAGACAGCAAATGCCTCCTTCCTAAAGGCCAGACTCCACCATATGGATTCCGCCAAGTGGCTACCTACTTTGCATAATTAACTTTAGCTTTAACTGTTTAACAATAAGGGAAGGATTTAAAGAGATTACAAGAGATTAACCCTCTTTCGATGCTTTTATCATCAATAGAATTTACATTAATGTTTTCTCAAAAGTGAGAAAACATTAATGCTTTATTAACAGAATTTACATCAATGTTTTCTCAAAACTGGGAAAACATGGATATTCTCGTCGTTATTAGTGCCCAAACAAAAACATCGATATTTATGCCAAAATTTTTACAAAGGAAAAGCGTCGCAAAATCCACTAAAAATCTAGAGTAAGCTTCGATGTTACATGCGATGGTAATTTTGACACTTGCAGTTAGTACATCTTTATCGCCCTTTTCTTAAACGGTTTTTTCAATGCTGTAAACCTTCTAAAGCGCATTTCGAAGGGTTTTTTACGAAACTTTTGAGAGTATTTTTTATGTTGGTAAATTTTCCAAATAGCTTTTCGATGGAAATATCGATGCTAGTTTTTTTCCCAAAAAAATTTTTGGGCAAATCAAGGCTTCCCTTGCCTTGATTTGCCTAACACACACACACACACACATTTGGATTACATTTCCAGAAGCCATTTATGATTGTATTACATATTTTATGAAACCACAATTGTTTGTATCTAGACAAAAGTATCCTTAGCTCCTTCCTAGCCCTCTACTCAGCATCCTCATCATAGATGTTCGAGTCCTCATTCCCTCCAGATCCATTCTCATCCTCCTCCTCATCATCGCCCAGCCTATCATGCCTTGTTAAATGCTTCATTATATCACTGGGCTATTCAAGAAGCACACATATTAGAGGTTAGTACATCATGTACTTGTTTGCTTTAAGCATTTGATGAAAAATAAAAATGTCTATTTTGAAGAGCTTACATCAACAAAGGGGTGAACTCCCCCCCCATCTTCAATCCTCTTGAACAAGGCCACTGTACCATGTTGGTATGCATACATGTATTCCTCGTTTGTACAAGACTTTCCCATTTTGATAGACTAAAATTTACAAGAATAGATAATTAGACCAAATGACATCGATTGTATGACAAACATACCAAAAGAAAGCAAACAGTAGCAAACTTACAAATGCTTTGAGGAAGGTATCCTTGCCTAAGTGGGATTGGCCCACTTTAGGCTTCTTGGTTGCAGCTGCCCCCCCATTGGTGGTCAGAACTTTTTGGGCTCTTCATCTCCTTTTTGGTTTTCTTCCAATCATCATTATGAGCCAAAGCTGACTTGCCCACGCCCTTTCTCAAGGCCTTGCAGATTTGATCATCCCTAAATTTAAGGGCAACAGCCATTTTTGTTAACGTTCACCAATAATCGAACTCTTGCTCATTGACACAGGGTATTATGCCCACAAGGAATTGATAACCCAATATTTTTTGTTACCCAGCTAGTGACAAAAGTCTAACATGACTTTCTTAAATGTCGAATTGCATAGTCGGTGCATCCACCGACTCATCACCGTTTTACGTCTATGATCCATAATGATATGATTTGGCTATCAATGGTGTAGGGTAGAGTGATGAATCTTGGGATGAAGGTTCCACACCATAGCTTCTACCTCGTATGGAAGAGTGTTTGCGATGTGCCTCGATCTTTCTAGAGGTGGTGCAATCTTTCAAATTAGTTTGGGTATGCTGCAAAGTTTTTTTCTCAAATTATATTCAGAGTGGGGTCTAGTCCTATCCTCACATATAGCAACATTGAAGTCTATCTTAAGCTTATCTTGTTGGAGTTTTTCTCAA
Organism: Dipteris shenzhenensis; assembly: GCF_047967505.1. Lineage (NCBI taxonomy): Eukaryota > Viridiplantae > Streptophyta > Polypodiopsida > Gleicheniales > Dipteridaceae > Dipteris > Dipteris shenzhenensis. The sequence continues at coordinate 6,014,808 of NC_141624.1, read as the reverse complement.
ACATGAGAAAAGCAAGAATCCATGTCCACTATAATTGAGACATTGTTAACCGATTGGTTAACAAAATGCCACCGTTGGTTAGTGTTGTCATTTGATGGATAGTGGTGGCAAGTTCATAGAGCTTGTAGGATTGTGCCTTGGAGTTAGATGGGCCCAAGAGGATGGTAAAAGTATGAGAAGGGAGAGTGGTATAAAGAGATTAGGGTTGGCCCTCCCTTCAAAAGGTGACATGTATAAAAGGCCAGGTGGTTTACTTTGGTCTTCATTGTTGGATGCACAAGTTCGGAATATAGGCTCCCTCTTCTCTTCCAAGAATGTTTTTGGATGTTCTCTTGTTTCCTTTGTACTGACTTTGTGTTTGCCACTCCATCCCCCTTCATTCTCCTCTTCTCCTCCCCTTCTCCCTCTCTTCTCCCATCTCCCCTTTCCCTCTTTCTCTCATGGAAACACATTGCAACAATCGGAGAGCCGCTTGAGTGACACTTGCAAATGGCTCGTGCTTTGCATTACTCTCACAAGGAGTAGCTTGGAGTGGAGGCTCCAATGGCATTCCTTCAAGATCCTCATGACACATGAGTCACCGTTGAAAAAACACAGACATTGGCAATACATGCTGGATTGAAGGAAGGCTAGCAAGGGTTTGGACTTTCAATCAATCTAAAGCAAACAAATTGGAGCATAATGGGTAGTAAAGAGAATCATTGAAGAGAGGGGTTGAAAGAAGACATAAAAGAGGAGAGAGAGAAGATGGACTACTGAGTTTTTGAGGAGAGAGAAAAGAGGAAATTTTAGAAACAAGGAAAGAAAGAAGGGGGTGAGGGATGGAGGATTAGGGGCTGAATTCATTTTAGGGGATGGAGGGATGAATTGGTCTTAGAGTATGGAGCGGGGATGAAGGGATAAATTCATGGAGGCAAATTTAGAGAAGGAAATTTAGAGGAAAGAAAGAAGGATGAAGCGGTTTTCATGAGAGGAGCTAAAAGACCAGTTTGCAAGAGAGGGGTTTAAAGAAGGTACAAGAAAGGAGAACTAAATGTAGAGAGGTATGAAGGGATGGAGGGGTTATGAACAAGCTTGCAGAAGAGGGGCAAAAAAAACGGTTTACAAGAGAGGGGCTAAAAGAAGGTAGAAAACATGAAAAGTAAATGTAGACGAGAAACATCCCAAAATAAAAGAAGTAGGAGGGCTGAGTTTATGAAGGCACTCAGGGGATGAAGGAAGGCAGAAAAGAGGAGAGAAAGAAGACTCTGAGGCAAATTTAGAGATAAGGAAATTTAGAGTAAAGAAAGAGTAGGGATGGGCCAAGGAGGGCTAAATTGGTAGAAGGGGATGGAGGGTTGAATCAGTAGAAGGGGATGGAGAGAATTTAAGAATGGAAGGATAGGGGATGGAGGGGATTGAGGGGGGATGAAGGGGTGTGCATGAGAAGGGCTAAAAAAAGGTAGAAAAGAGAGGATAAAGAAGAGGCAAATTTAGAGTCAAGGAAATTTAGAGGAAAGAAAGAGGAGGGATGGGAGATGGAGGCTGAATTTGTACAAGGGGATGGAGAGATGGAGAGCTAAATTGGTATAGGATAAAGGGGATGGAGGGGATGGAGGGATAAAGGGCTAAATTGGTAGAAGGCAAAGAGAGGAGAAGTAAATGTAGAGAGGGATGAAGGGCATGGAGGGCGATGAAGGGGTTTGCAAGAGAGAGCTGAAAGAAGGTCGCAAAGACCAGATAAAGAAGATACGAACTTAGAGACAACAAAATTTAGAGGAAAGTAAGAGGAGGGATGGGGGATGGAGGTCTGAATTGGTAGAATGGGATTAAGGGGATGTAAGGGGTTTGCATGACAAGGGCTGAAAGACCAATTTGTAGGAGAGGGGCTAAAAGAAGGTAGAAGAGAGGAGAAGTAAATGTAGAGAGGTATGAAGGTCAAGGAAGGGGGATGAAGGGGTTTGCAGGAGAGGGCTAAAAGAAGGTAGAAAAGAGAGGATAAAGAAGAGCCAAATTTTGAAGCAAGCCAATTTGGAGGATAGGGAAGTGAGGGAACATGGGATGAGAAATAGGATGAGAGAGGGCAATAAGGAGAATAGGGAAGGAGTGAATTTTTTTAATCATAAACAATAAACTACAAATAATAAACACAAATACAATAGCCCTGAGAGAGTTAGAGATGAATAACACTTTGATTAGGGTTTGTGGGTGGACTTGGTGTCGAGCAGGGGTGTCGAGTGGATGGGTTGGATGCCTAGAAAATTCAAAAACACTTTTTTTTGCAAGAGAACCTTGGGAAAAGCAAGGGAAGGAGCAAAGCAAATAATACCAAGATGCAATCAAACCAACAACACAAAAAAGGCACATTCTTTCACTCAAATCATGCATGAAAGGGAGGAAGAAAGGGAGAGGAACGAGGAAAGGGAGAGAAAGAGAGGAATGCAAAATGCTTTACGAAAAATCACCTTAAAGAAGAATCTGAGGGGTGAGAGCCCTCCCTCCTTCCATTGTGGATGCACCAAGTGTGTAGAGGGATAGTGAAAGCTTTGGGTAGAAGTTTGACACAAGGGGGGTTGAGAGATTTGGACTTTCAAATAAAGGAAATGAAGGTGACACATCATAGCAGGATTTTTATTTACCACAATATTGATATTTTCATAGGTATTTCCCTCGATATCTAATTGCATGGGAAAATAGCAATGGAAATAGCAACAAAAATAGAGACACTATCAGCTTTTTACCAATTTGTACATGGCTTTTGGGGAAATAAATTTACTTGTCATTACCATGTGATGAGAGTTACAAAACTGATGACATGTATTTGGGACCAAAATTGGTAGGCCTACAATTCATGATGGACAAGGATCCATGACAGTTTTGGTTGCATCTGGGGTAGTGCGAGGCCTTTTTTAGGGTGCACATGCTTCTTTTTACCACCCAAATCAATAATGGATTTTCACTAGGGTAAGGCCATTTGTAGTGTTTTGTGTGTTGTAATGAGACAAGACCTGGTGTTTGTCTAGGTCACTTTGGGGCCTAGCATCGTGCCAAATCTTATCCTCTAAATAGACTTGCAATGTACCTTTTTATCATGCTGCTTTTGGCATGCAATGTGACACGTGGGGGTCCATCAATGAGGGACTGCATGAGGAAGTGGGCCATTGGTGGTCACAATGGAAGACAATTTGATAGGCCTACAAATCGTGATGAGACAATGATTCATGCTAAGTCTTTTTGCATTTGGAATAGCACGAGGCTTTTTTTTAGGGTGCACATGCTTCTTTTTACCACCCGTGTCAATGATGGATTTCACTACGGTGCTCCATGTCTTGTAAGGGGACAAGACTTGATCTGTCTCTAGGTCACTATGGGAACAAGTGCCGTGCCAAATCTTTTCTCGTAAATAGCCCTTCACATGCACCTTTTTATTGTGCCCCTTTGGCATGCGACGTGACACATGGGGGTCAACCAAGGAGCGTCTTGCATGGGGAAATGTGGCATTGGCATTTAGAATGGCACCAAAAGTGGCAGGACTACAAATCATGATGGGACAATGATTCATGCTAGGTCTCTTTGCATTTGGAGTAGCTTGAGGCTTCTTTTTGGGTGCAAATGCTTTTTTAACTGTACACGGTGCTGATGGATTTTCGATAGGGTAAGCAAATCGAATGCTTCATATCTTGTCATGGGACAAGATTTAGTGTGACTCTAGGACACTAAGGGAGAAAGTACTTTGCCAAATCTTGAAGCATAAAGAGAAATGCATACACACTTTTTTTAGGAAAGCCCTACTAGCATGCACTAAAACATGTGTAGGTTGATGACAACGAAATATGCATTCACAACCATGAAAATGAAGCCGATGCATGTGATATTTTTTACAGGCCTTAAACTAAGTAGTTTTAAGTCTGTGCAAAGTATGGGCATGAACTAAAACATGTGTACGTTGATGACAACGAAATATGCATTCCCAACCATGAAAATGAAGCCCGATTGGTGTGATACTTTGTACTCACCTTAAACTAATTATTTTAAAGTCTTGTGCAAAGTATTGAAGCCATGCACATATGCCAAAGGCACAACAATGTATATTTTTCAACATACATGCACAATGAGTGGTTGAAAACAAGAAAGTATGCATTCCTAACCATGAAAATGAAGCCCAATGGCTATATTACTTGTTAAATCCTAAAACTAAGTCGTTTAAAGGTCTTTGCAAATTATCATGCCCATTGGAGCTATGTACGTATGCCAGAGACACATGCCAGAGACACACTAATTCAATGCTCATATGTGATGCATGGTTGAAAACAAGGAAATACGAATACCATGCAAATGAATCTTGATGGGTATGATAATTTGCACAAGCCTTAAACTAAGGAGGTTTAAGTCTTGTGCCATCATGCCCATTGGAGACCTGCACATACACCAGAGGCACATTGATGCATTATTTTCAACACTCATGCATGATGGATGGATGGAAACAAGGATACATGCATTCCTAGACATGCAAGTGAAGCTTTGTGGATATGATAACACTCGTGCTGGTGCATGGTTGAAAATAAGAAAACATGCATTCCCAACCACTTACTAATGAAGCCGATGGGTATGATACTTTGCACATTACTTAAACCTACTTTAAGGTAGGTTTAAGGCCTATGCAAAGTATCATACCCATCAGGATTCATTTGCATAATGCATGGTTGAATATTTCCTATTGCAGGCTCAATATTCATCCCTATCCCATCCCCTCTTTCTCCACCCATCCTCTCGACCTCCTCTCTACCTCCATCTTGCAACCTTTCATCTTTCAACTCGGCCTCCTCTCTGCCTTTGGCTTGCACCACGCATCTGCATCTTCAATTGGCTATGGATGGTCTTAGTCCATTTGGGCATCAATCCACGTCATGTCCACATGGCTAGTGGTAGTCACAATCTACAATATTCCTCCATGGCTGACCATAAAGAAGGAACATCTAATATTGGCACTAATTATGCTAGACAAGCATAAGGTGAAGAACATGGATGCATATATAGCTTTGACAAATGAGTTGAAAATTTTATGGAATGGCATGGAGGTTCAAAGTCTTTAGGCCAACATCATTTTTAGTAAGAGGCTTGATGTGGACAATGCATGATTATCTCGACTTGCCTGATTGCTCAAATAGAGATATTCTCTTCCAACCTCTCAATTCACAAAATCAAAATGTGATTGATTGTGTTCTTCTTTCACTTGTAAGACTATTTTCTTGTGCCCTATCACTTTAATGGGTCTCCAAGTGTCATGACACCATGCATGCCCATAATTTGAAGAAGTTGGTGTTGTTGGTACTCCAAAAATAATTTGAAGACAGTATATGAGAAACACAAGTGGTTTCTTCCTATGGACCATTCATATCACTGGACCCATCTTTTGGCAATGAAGAACTAGATCCTATTTTGGAAATCATAAGATTTGGAGATTGAGACTAACTTTGGCATGATCCAAATGTCCACTAGCATGCAAAGTCATTCCATATTTTACACTCTTCCTTGCTGGAGGCATTATAAAGTAACGTATCTATTGGACCCAATGCATATATTAAAAAATGCCACAAAAAGAATATGGAATAATATGATTGGGGATAGAGACAACCAAAAACCATGAGAGGACTTCAGAGACATGGGGACAAAAAGGGCCTCAATGGCCAAAACAAAGAGGCAACAGGGTAATTTTACCAAAGGCACCATGGGTGTTAGCAAAGGGAGAACGGAGTTATGTGAAGAGTGTTATAGTGGGTATGAAAACCCTAACCAGAGGTATATGAATTACTTGAAGGGTGCCTTTACTTTAAATGGGAAAACTTAGTGGTTTCAAGTCGCATGATTAGCATATAATGATACAGGAAACATTCTTTTAAATTAAATTATAAATTCTTTGGACTCTTATTTCAAATTTACTAACACATTATTGTTACTTTAGTATGTAACTCCACTTTCTTTGCAAGAATTTAGTACTAAAGATGCATGAAATGCCATCAAAAAGCTCAGTATATTTGTAAGGTATGTCAAGGGATCTATTGTACATGTCTAATTTCCCTTCTTATTGTAAAAGTTAGTTGTAATGTCTCTCCGACATCATTGTGCAGGTGGATATCCAAAACAGATCAAGAAATCATCCATTCAAGAATTGAGAACTCTTGCCATTGAATCCATATGATTGATTGAAAAGGATTTTCCAACAAGTATTATGTTGACATCCAATTGCATCTACTTGTGTACTTGGCAGATGAAGTGGCATAAGTAGGAACTTTGGATAGTCGATGGATGTTTTCCTTGGAACGGTTTATGAAGGTGTTAAAAGGATAGGTAAGGAAAAAAGCTAGGCCCAAGAGTAGCATGGTTGAAGCAGGATGGCTTGTGCAAGAGTCAATGTTTTACATTACAAAGTTTCTTATAGAAATAAATCGATACATGCCAAGACTTTGTGACCATAGTGATAATCCACGCGTTGTAGGAGAGATCGCACGCAAAAGGACAAAAAAAGAAAATGAGTTCCTCCTTGTAACTCAAAGTTAAAATCGTTTGTCTTTACAATTGTGGAGAAATTAATCAAACAACATGAAGAAGAAAGAGCTGAAAGAGAGGGAGATAGAAAAGTGTGATGAAGGAGCAATAGATTATAGAGGCAAGCCTTATCCCTTAGAGTTATCAACAATTCCTACTAAATGCACCATTGATTGGTTAGAATTTTCTCTTAAGGATACATTTGTTTGTAACCTCTATATATATGCTCAAGAATGATGAAACAATATGAAGAAGAAAGAGTTGAAACAGAGGAAGATAGAAAAGTGTGGCAAAGGAGCAACAAAGGCAAGCTTTATCCCTCAAAGTTATTAGCAATTACTAATAAATGCACCATTGATTGGTTAGAAGGTGCTCTCAAGGATAATTTGTTTGTAACCTATATGTATGTGTTCAAGAATAGTCCATTACCTCTATAGTACCATTCGTTCAATGTAATGTGGGCACATGTAGGCACTATCCAATAGAGAAAATTTATGTAAAGCACAACACATTTGATCGAGGGGTCATGGCTAACTTCTCGCAAGATAGTAGAGCCAACTCAAGGGATACAAATCTCATTATGGGTGAAATGGATTATGTTGGAACCATGCAAGACATTTTGCAAGTGAATTTTAGAAAATCCAAGTATTTATATTTGATTTGAAATGGTTCAAAGTCGTCTACAAAGGTGTGCAAGCTACAGTCAGGAAGGATACAAGTGGGTTTTTAATAAAAGTTTGGAATGAAGTTATCGAAACATTTTTTCTACCCACACATTACAAGCAAGGAAGCATTTTGGTTATATTGGTGTCTTGCCCTTGCATTTAATTCAAGCTCTCATGAATGAAATTTGGATAGATTAGGTATATCTTAAGTGTTTGTTCAACCTAATCGAGTGGACAACTAGTGCTGGTTTGTGATCTAGAACTTGACATGTATTTGAAGATGTGGAAGTGGAGCATAAACTAGAAGATCAAGGAATAAATGCATTGGAGGCTACCACTTCCGATACGCCATAAGTGCATGCTGAAACACTCAGGTTTCCTAGGTTGCACTATGGTTGAGCCTAATGATGTTCAATGCACTGGGGCAGGACTACACTTACACATAAATATCCTCATGCTAAGGAATGATCTGTTGATCGAAAGTGGTGGTGATCTCTAGATCCAAGGGTGATGCAATGGCATGACTGAGCAGATGCTGGAATATCCTCAAGACTAATGTGTCATTCTGAACAGCTCATGGATACTATGTCCAAGGTATGCTCTATGTCAAAGGTGAAAGCATTAGTGATGGTTAATGGAATGGAATCACCTGAAGAGCTTAATGCACTGTGGCATGTATCTTTGCATGTGGTTGGAGATGTGAGTGCCTCATACTAAGGACTTACCTGTGTATCTCCGCATGTGGCTAGAGATGTGAGTGCCTCGTACTGAGGACTTACCTGTTGTAAAACCATGATCATAATTGGACTCTTGCTTAGTATTCGCATCTAGAGTGACAATAAATGGAGTTGGGATCCATGCATGAAAGTGATGGCTGTACTTCACGGGAATTAGACTCTACTGATGTAGATGGGACTGCCTCGTACTGAGGACTTACCATTAAATATGCCTCATGCTGAGGGCTTACGACATCAAATGTGCCTTGTGCTGAGGGTTTACCAAGAAATGTACATGATCAGAATGTGTGGGCTGATCCATGCTAACATGTGAAGCATCTGCATTTGATCTCTCAAGGCCAATGAGGGTCGAGTCAGTGTCATAAACCGGTACATATCCTGTGGCAATGAATATGCGAAGAAGGTTCTCTTTCCACTCTGGATTCATGACTAGTGTATCATCAACTGTGTGATGTGGATAACTCCATGTTGGAGGTGGTTTGGTGCTTTGTGCAAGAGGCTCACCTGTGTACTGGTGAGAGTGTCTACCCATGAGAACACCATGTGAGAGCTGCCACTTGGGGGCTTATGCAAAACTATCAAAACCAAGTCATATGAGAATGTGTGTATGCCAAAGATTGAGCCTATAAGAAATCAGTGCAACTGAGTGTCAGGCGTAGCCAAGAGGCTATAATGGATATGTGTATGAACTAATGCCAAAAATAGTCAACAATCTGTGACTTTACATGGGTGGCATGTGTGTGCAAGAAGAATGCAACAATCCTCACTCCGAGAGGAAGATCACTTTGCCAAATGTCACACTGAGTGATGAATTGCCAAACGCCAAGGGACTGAACTGGTGTCACATGTGTGAATGTGTGACCAATGATAGATCTAATGGGACTGATGCCGGTTGGCGGGTAATGTGGCAATGTCTTACATGGCTTGGTGAAGTTGGATCTCCTCTTTGGCTGTGCTAGTCTACAACTAGACTACATGTTGAAGCGCAAAATGTAGCAAATGAATTTTATCTTGATTCATTTTAAGTCTTGGGTACGTTGTAATGGATTAGGATGTGGTTCCGATGATGAGGATTGGATGATGTTGACTTGTGGAAAAGTTAGATGTGAAATCTAAGGTGACAGCGTAGAGCGCAAATCACTGTGAAATTCCACCTGGATCAAAAGTTATGGCTCCTGGAAGGACATCCAAGTTTTGATCCCAAGAGGGTGATCAAAATGATGATGTGGCATTGTGGGTCACATGCTGTGTAAAAAGGTGTACCTATGTGGAGAACTTGGCCTAGGTGGCACTGCTGACATGAATGTTGACTAGGGAGTTGAGTGGACATGATGCTTTTGTGGCCCATAACATGGCACTACCACATGGGCAATGAGGTGGTAGATCGTACTAGGTGCTGACATGGTTGCCTATATGGCAAGGCTGACATGGCTGCCCATGTGGTAGTTGATGTGGTAGAGAAGGTGGGCGCCATGTGGTAGATGATGTGGCACGAGAGACGCACTGTTGATGTGGCAGCTGTACCTCCCTACTACTGGCATGGCAATGAGAGGGCCTTGATGACATGGTGCTTTAGATAAGGTGATGTGGTGCTTCAGATAAGGTGACGTGGCTCTTTGAGGATACCATTGCTGATGTGGTAGAGTGGTTGATGTGGACTTTGCCACACGTGTTAATTTGATTAACCAACCCTATCTCGTGGTTGACCTAGGGTTAACTAGTGGCCAACCAAGCATCGTCCAACCCTATTTGCCATGTGGTGCATAGTGGTGGATTGGAATCATCGAGGGATGCCGTTGAAATTTGCGATTCTGTTGATGGCCGAAGTCTTCTCCGTCAACAAGGCGTCTCTGTTTGTTGGGTCTCTGGAAGCACTACTTTGGAGCTTTGAGGCGATGCAGTTGGCTCATTGGTCATTGTTGTAGAGCCGCCCGCTGTTATATGTTGCTGGCATAGCGAGGCTATGTCATGAGGCAATTGGGCCGACTGCTATGACGTTGTAGGAGACCAGTTGTTGGCTTGGTTGGAGAAGGTCCGTTGAAGGAGGTGTGCCCGGTTGTTTGTTGGCTAGTCCATCATTGGGGCATTGTTTGTTGAAGGCATTAGAGGTTGCTTAATGGAGACTGCATTGCTGTGTGACAGCCTTCACATTGGAGAAGGCAGGCGGAGGCATGAAGATTGTTGAAGATGAAGCCATTTGGAGAAGCCACCATGGGCAGAGTCACTTGCATGAGAGCTTGTTCTCTGAGCTACTGGAAATGGCCCGTGGGTTGTCGTAGAAGCGTTGACTGCTTCGTTTAGAGAACCTTGTATGCAGTTGGGTATAGTACTAATTGTTTGAGGCACCTAGAGCCACTGAGTCTAAGCTGTTGTTTGGAGGCTTGACATTGAAGATTGTCTTGAGATGCCTTGTGTTGCTAAAGAGGCTTGTTGTTGAAGCCTTTGAAGCAGTGAAGCCATGAGTTGCTGAGTCGAGGAACCAGGTTATTCGTTGAGGATGAGCTTTTTGAGCTTGTTTTAGAAGCACTAGAAGGAGCCTAACACCTCTCCCTCTCACCTCTCAGAATACTAAAATTCCTTAAGCACTCGAGTACCTCTCAAAGAATGAACTCGAGAACTCAAACTGAGATAACAGAAGCTCCAAATGACGGAATTGGAAGCTTTTCAATCCAAAACAAAGATGGATAAGATCTCTATGATGAGAGCTAAGAGGAGGAAGAAGATGCCTCAAACATAGGGCTTATTGCCTTGACAGAGCAAGGGCTTCCATGCCTTGACAGAGTAAGGGCTTGCGCTCTATCTCAAGAAAACTCTCCCAATGGAAGATGCCTCATGAAGAAGGGCTTGACACTCATGAATGGAATGGGAGCACCATAAGCTCTGATACCATGATAGCGGATGTGAGAGAGAGAGAGAGAGAGAGAGAGAGAGAGAGAGAGTAATCACCTAAAATGTTACATCAAATTAGAGGGGGGGTCGAAAATCAACCAAAATGATCTGGTCTGGAGATGATGGCTTATTGTGGTATTATCCATGCCAATAAAAGAACCCGGAGCCTTGCCATTCAAGCCAATACACCTCTAATAGATTAGGGTCCTAGCATGCTACCATACATGCCTATTGGGTAGACTAAAGAATCAAAGAAAAGAGACTTGGTCAAAAGGATCTTTGAATTGGGAATGAAGCACTCTCACAAGTGTGATGTACCCCCTACTCCATTGGGCACTACATCACTGGTCTCATTGGTGAAAACCAAGCTAAAGTATAAACCTCCTAGATATGTATAGGGTGCAACGATCTCCTTTGGTAACACATCAAGGGTGAACTGCTCTCTATGCATGATTGTTTTGTATGTGTTGAAGATAATAACCTTGGTTTTACAAAGATAGACCTTCATATCATGCGTCTCCTAGAAGGTGAGGAGTGCATCCAGGTGTCATTGGAGGCTCTCAACTGAGTCAAGGGCCGACAAGAGATGAGCCCACCTCTCCTAGTGTCCTAATGAAGGTCTCAACCTCATCAATGTATAGGCAAAACAAAGTTAGTATGTCTCGCTTTTGTTTTTCAAAAAATTTTGTTATCTTCTTCTCTTTCGTTTTCTCTTTATTTTCTTTGGAACAACCCTGTTTGAAACTTGATATGCTCTTGATCTCCTCTGTCCACCTTATAGCCATCTAAACCCTATCCACCCTATAGCCATCTGGACCTTGCATGAGGCCCTCTCATAGACTACCACGACTGCCCAAATGATCTCTTAACTGCACACCAAATCCTACAAGCATCTGATGAGGCAAGCACTTGGCATGATATCAACAGCCTTGTGAAAATCCACAAAGCAATAATAAACCCTATGTCTCCATGCTCTAACCTCCTCAATGACACCTTGGAATGTGAGCATGTGACCTAGAGTTGCATGAGCAATGTGGAAGCATGCTTTTCCATTAGCTCTAAGTCCTAGAGCTCTACAAACTAGCTAACTTATGTATCGAGATAGACCTTGGACATGACAAGCCTAATCATAGTGGTCTTGTAGTTTTCTACGCTCGTGGGTCTCCCTACCTTATGAATGGGAGTGATGGTGTTAAGTGTCTAGGTGTGGGAAAATCCGATGTAGACCACTTTGTTGAAAAAGCTTTGCCAAGATCAAGGCTATAGTACTTATTCTATCATGTATGAATACGTAGCCCCTCATGATCTTGTGGGTTGATCATTATGTAGCTTTAGTGTGGGTGTCTGACATCATTCATGATGAACAATGCACATGAGATGGGGCAAGCTAGCTATTAGAGGTCAAGTGGTGGTTGGTGGGGAATGTCATATCGTGTGCATGCATAAGTGCCAAAATTTGGTGTCAGTGAGAGGAGAGGGGGTTCCTTGCTCATGAAACTTCTGATAGAAGTCTTTGGAGTTATTCTTACACAGGATATTTAGTAACTCCTCATTTTGGCAAATAAATGCCTACTTCTTCCAATGATACTCATGTATCATCTCCATCTCACTCAAACGATGATAACTAGTCTCGAATTTGAGTTGATGGCATAATGCCTTAGGCTCATCCAACTAATATAGCAAACTAAGCCAAGAGGTGGCCAATGAGTCGAGTAGGTGGTGTGTGTGAAAGTGTGTAGGGTGGCCTCATGGAGGGAATGGGTAATCAAAGTGGCTTAAATGAAATATCCTCAAGATCTATGAGTAGAGTAGAAAGATGTGCTGAGTACTCAAGGTATAGACTATGATTAAAGAATGTCCTTATATGTAGTGTGTGTGGATGTGTCATCCTATGCCTCATGTGGTGGGGGATGGATATACTAAAGAAAAGAGAAGTGTGGTTAGCTTTAGGTCTTGGCAAGGAGATGGAGAAGTCAATGATGTGTGGGAAAAAGGCCCCTAGGGGATCCCATGGTGTAGTCAACTAAGACATTGGATCCCCCCCCCATCCCCACCAGCATCTCATGTGGAAAGCAAGCAAAGAGATCCATACTCGGGTATCTTTCTCAACCTCTGTTGCACGGAGGTAGTGAACTTCCATCAGAAAATACTCTCAAGCCTCTAGGTGGTGGAATCTACTACAGTTCATACAAATAGAGTAGGGAAGTTGATGACTGGATATGGGAGGATCAAAACCCGATGGTGGGTAGGGAGGTCATGAAAGGGGGCGAAGTGAGGGGGATAGGAAACTAGGAGGGTGGAGGGACATTTGAGAGATGGCTAACGTGAGGTTGGCACTAGATGGAAAGGTTGGCTACCTAAGGGGTAGAAGAAACAAGAATGTAGAAAAGACATGTTAAGGGGAACAAGGATGCTATTGCAAACATTGATGGTGATGCCAATGTTGATGCCCATGATGCAGATGATGTTGTTGCTAATGATATGAAGGTGAAGCTAAGGGTGAAGTTGAGGCTATTGTGAAAGCTACAGGCTTTGCACAACAATACTATCTCTTTGAAGTCCAGTAAATTCCAGTACATGTTTTTAATTTTTGATGTCATCAACTATATTTTGCTATCCTTTTGCTGTCGTTAGGTGTTGCCTCTCTCTCTCTCTCTCTCTCTCTCTCTCTCTCTCTCATTTTCCCATGTTGTTTCATTCCCACGCTTTTTATTTTGCTTTGTTTTTTTGTAGTACTAGTTTCTTCCTAAGTCTCATCGTGGGGAGAAGGGTGCAATGCAAGTCAATCCCCTCATACTTGTAGACCAAGAAAGGGCAATGCTGTATGGGTGCATCAACAAGAGCTATTTGTGTAGACACAAGGGAAGAGGGGAGATGCACATGAAACTCCATTCTCTATTACAGGATGCCCAAATCTCTATCTCGCACTGCTCACACTTCTCAAGACATATACAAGAGAGAGTCTATAGGACTCTTCACACTACTTTAGAGAAGTCCAATCATCCTCATTATCCACATCTATCTATTCACACCCATACGCACGGCTATGCATCTACAATCTCCCCCTCAAGCTCAGCATGAGCTTGTACATCACATAAACCCAAAGCATCTCTAAAAATTCAAAATTTATCTTCACCCAAGGACTTGGTAAAGATATTTGCAATTTGGGCATCTATCCCCACATATCTCAAGTCAATTTCGCCCCACTTATCACTTTCTTCCTAATATAGTGATAGTGGACTTCTATATGTTTTATCCTTCCATGGTAAATGGGATTCTTGGCCATCATAGTAGTACTTATGTTGTCATACTAGATCACTACTAGATCATCAATGCATACTCCCAACACATGAAGCAGCAATCTCAGCAAAGTTTCTTCATGCAGTGCTATGGCAGCCCCTCTATATTCCACTTTTGTGTACTAGAAAAGCAACCATGGGTTGTTTCTTACTACTCCAACTAATCACACTACTCCCAAGAGAGAATGCATACCCACTAGTTGACCTTCTATCATCAATGCTGCCAGCCCAATTTGCATCAATATAACCATGCAAGCATATCCCTCCTTCCTCCGCATAAACAAGCCAACATTTATCATGGCTTTCACACATCTAAGTATTTTTCTCATTGCATCAAGGTAGCTCTTGCAAGGCTTTTGGATAAATTGACTCACCACACCCAAAGCATAATTCAAGTCTGGTCTAATGATGGTAAGATATATGACACTTCCAACCATCTTCCGGAACATTGTCACATCCTACAAATAGTATCCATCATCAACCATCTTAGGATTTTGCTCAAGTGGTGTTTCAATCTATTTACATGCTACTGTCATACCATATTTTTCCAGCATGTCCAAAGCATATTGCCTTTGTAGCATTTAAATACCATGTGGTGAATCAATTACCTCAATCCCAAGGAAGTATCTTAGTTGTTCAAGATCCTTCATGTCAAATTCACGTGATCATCTCTCAGTTGTTGTAATTTCTACATCAAGACTCCCCATGATGATTAAATCATCCACATATATGATCACAATCACCATTTTTTATCCCTCTTGATTCATATAGTGAGCTATCAGCTTTAGATTGTTTGCAGTGCAAATTCAGCAAGGTTTACTCATTCTCTCGCACCAAGATCTTGGAGCTTGCTTCAGCCCATACAAGGCTTTCCTTAACTTACCCACATGCATAGAATATTTGGGATGTATGTACCCCTCGGAGAGATGCATCTAAACTTCCTCATGAAGTGTATCATTCAAGAAAGCATTTTTTACATCCATTTGATATAGCCACTCATGCATGCTTGCCAAAGCAATTACAGTCTCAGTATGGTGGTCATCTTTGCCACTGAGCTAAATGTTCCATCATTGTCCAACCCATATGTTTGGGCATACCCTTTTGCAACTAGCCGTGCTTTGTATCTCTCCATACTTCCATCTGATGTGCACTTCACTTTATAAAACCAAACCCATTTGTAGCCAATAGCTTTCTTTCCTTTTTGGGAGTTTGATAAGTGTCCAAGTGTTGTTCTTATCCAAGGCATCCATTTCTTGATTCATGGCATCCCTCTAATCTGAATTTTTTACAGCCTCCTCAAAACTTGAGGGCTAAACATGTTGCACTTTGCTCCATGTATGCGTAGTGCATTCTCATATATCCATTGTAACTCACGGGGTGTCCGATATTCTTAAGGGTTGTGTACTTACCATTGGCTTTCTAGCATCTGGTGGAACATACTTTGAAGCATGCTTAGTCCCTTGAGCCTTTACAAGCCGCAAATCACTCCCTTCATCAACTACTTGCATCCTCAATACTCTCTTCTACTTCAACTTTTGCTTGCCTTTCTACACATGCTTGCTCCCCCTCAATCTACCACTCCATGGGCTCACACTATCAACACTTTCCTCATGTTGTGATGGCCCTAACATCACTTTACTTGAGGGTCCAGCTTGTTGTAATTTCATCATTTCACCCTTTGGCTTATGCTCATTCTCTACAATAATTGGTTTGGGTTGATACCTTGCTTCAAGCTTACTAAACTTCACATCTTGACTACATATGCTTGTCTAGTGATGGGACCATAGCATTTATATCCTTTCTCTCAGCCTAGTATCCCAAAAACACACATTTTATAGCCCTTGGCTCCAACTTCTTCCTTATATCACTTGGCACATGCATATAATAAACGCAACCAAACACCTTTAAATAAGCCAAGGTTGTCTTGTACCCATAAAGCTTTTCAAAAGGTGTCAACCCATGTATGGCATCCATGGGTGTTCTATTCATGATATGCATGGCCGTATGCACCGCTTCAGCCAAAAAATCAATGGCATATTCATCTCATCCATCATGGCTGTAGCCATGTTACCAATCGCCCTATTCCTTCTTTCTGCAAATGGAATTTTGTTGGGGTGTGTATCTACAAGTGACCCATCGCTTAATGCCTTAACCATATAGAAACTCATCAAATTCATAGGACATATATTCTCCACCATTGTCCATATGAAAGCCCTTCATATAACACCCAAGCTCCTTCTCTATCATTCCTTCAAATTGGCAAAACACTTGAAAGGCATCACTTTTGGCTTTCAAGGAATAGACCCATGTCATCCGACTGTAATCATCTATAAAAGTGATATAATATCTTGCTCCCCTGGGTGTTGCATCATCCATTGATCCCCAAATATCTAAGTGAACTATTTCCAAAAGTTACTTGCTCATTCTCCCCCTCTTTGGAAATGGCAATCTTGTTTGTTTTGCAAATTGACATGCAAGGCATACATGGCTGAAATCTAAATGGCCAAATATGGGCAGCCCCCTCACCAATTCTTTGGTTTGCGTCTCCTTTAAGCGTCTATAACTAATGTTCCCAAGTCTTTTGTGCCAAATTTTAGCCACTTGATCTTGTTTCAGGGCATTATTAGCATACATACTTTGCTTTAAATAGGGCTTTCCTGCATCAAATTTGAACAATCTTTCTCTCTTTTGCCCTTTGGCAACAATCTTGCCCACTCTGCCATTATGAAACTGCTCTACAAAGCATCCAAACTCATTACAACACACTTGGTAGGCTTCATCAGCCATTTAACCAAAGAAAGAAAGATTTTTGGTGATTGTGGGCACATATAAAACATCTCCCAATGTATTCTCCACACCATATTTATCCCTCAAGGGAATATCACCAATATGAGTAATCTTGTGCATAGTATCATTTCCCATAGAAACAAACTCCTCACAGGGCATCTCATTCTTGTGAATAAACCACTCACCATGATGCATCATATGATTTGTGGCTCTCGAATATATGAACCAATCATTACTAAAGGAAGGCTCTTGCATGTTGCTCATAACACGCTCCATACTAAAGAGGTGAGTGCCATATCCATGCTCATGTGCATACTCTCTTCCACCAACATAATAATTGTATTGTGGTCTTCCCCTCTATGTGTGGTATTATGCTTGGGATAACAATCTCTCTCAAAATGCCCATATTGTCCACAAAAGTGAGAATTTCCAGCTTGTGGAGTATGAGTGTCCCTTCCTTTACCACAGGGTGTGGCTCTCCCCCTTCCTCTTGGCATGTAACCACGTCCGCAAACTCATTTCTATCAATAGTGTTTTGAGGGGCATATGAGGCTCTTCCACGGCCTCTTAGGGGTCCACTTCGCCCTCTAAAATCACCTCTTCCACCATGGTGATAAAACAAATTGTCTCTTCCACTACTCGTGGAGGCTTTGAGACCAAGCGTCACCTCTTTTGTCGACATAATGCAAGTAGCTCCTCAAAATCGGGCATAGTGACTTGCATGAAAATAGAAGTATCCAACGATTTGTATTGAGGGTTTAAACCATTCAAGGTGATAGACACCAAATCATCATCTTCCACATTGCAATTTATGGAGGCTAAGACTTCCACACTTTACCTTATCTTAGCCACATAGTCCGTGATGCTTCTATCTCCTCGCCACATTCCATGGAGCTGCTGCTTGAGCTGAATTTTCCTTGCCTTCATGCTTGTACCATATGAATGATATCCCAAGCTTCTTTAGGCATGCTAGCCTTCTTGATGTGAGAAATGAGTGTATCAAAAATGCATAAAGATATCCAATGCAATACCTTTCTTGATTTTTCCACCTAGGTTTTGTACTCCAATTTCAACTCATCTGATGGTTCATCCCATGGAACTCCGGGCATTCATCTTCACTCGTGATCAGTCCCCAAACGTCTTTTCCCATAAGGAAAATTTCCATTCTATAAGACCATGCTCTATAATTATCCTCTTGGTCAACTTTTCACCCACTAGTTTGGTTACTTGAGTGGTCTCATCCATGCTTGATTGACAAGATTTGCTCCCGAAATGAGCACACTCAGTTCAAGTGAGGTAAATGGCATCCAAATATGAGAATTCACCCTTTTTTCAATTGCTTACACTCGCTCAAATTTTAGGCATCCAAGAACATCAAATTTGAGCACTAACAATCCACTTTTAAGCACCAATTCAAGCATGTACTAATGCACTAATGGCATTTTCCACTTTATGTAAATGTGCGTATTTTGGCATCAAATGGCCACCAAACTTGCTCTTGCAATGATTTGCCAAACCAAAAAGTATCCCACTCTTTTGGGCATCAAATGCATCCAATTTCAGGCATACACACCCTCATATGCTTATTCAAAATTACTGGCAAAATCGGAATCCAAGTGCACAAATGCATCAACACTTCATCAACCGGGCATGTAACCTCAAGTATCAACTCTTTTATGTCCCAAATGTGTAATTTTTTTATTTTGGCATGCAATTCTTGCAATAAATGCTATCCCAAATGGCAATTTCTTCAACCATGCTACCCGCGGGCACTATGCCAATCCTTTGCACAACAGAATTGAGATAGATGGAAATGAGGGAGCAAAGATATCTTACTTGGTCTCAATCACAATGAGTAACAAATCCCTTGTCTTCTTGAAACCTTACTATACTCACAAAGCCGAAATAAAATGGATTTTGGAAGTTGAAGGTCTTAAGTATGATTTTGTCATGCATTCTCTTTAGCCTTAAAGGGGAAAGGTTTATGTGAAAAAGAAATAACCACAAAGGTGCATAAAGCCCAAAGTGTGTAACCTCTACTATTGTGAAATCTACGACCTTGCCTTGTCTTATGAAAATTTTCCTTCATAAACACATCAATGTAGCTTATTACCTGCGCATGACCCCCCAAGGCATACAGGGCAAAATCCTCTCTCTTACAATCTCCCTGAGTGTTCCTCATGCTCTACCTTAATGTTCAATAATGCCTCAATACCTCCTATTTTGGATCGAGAGGTACTATAAAAGGGTTTCTTACGACAGTTATCAAATCTGCTCTTGCACTCAAGACTCCTTCTCAGCTTTGGCTGATTGCATATATCACTTCACTTGGTAGTTTCCACTCTCAATTCAACCTTGATTGCATGAAGGTGTTCACATGAACTCCCTGCTTTTAGACGCTATTGAACAATGATTCCGTAACCAAGAGCTGCATTGGGAGCCTTCGATATCTTCTTTGAGTTATCAGTGAGCTTGTAGGAATTCTTCACATTTGTCAGGTAACCCTTTTTTGGTGAGCTTCTTCAACTGCACGAGAGCAATTTTTTAAAATTGGGTGGCAGGCCTGACTTATAATTCCCCTCAATGTACTTGGCGATGGCATGTGAATTGGATCCAGTTCGCCACTTGAGGATAAGGATGGCTTCAAAGAGGGACAACTTTGTTGGTGCAATCTGCTACGCCCTTTCCTCCTGCTCCTGTTGCACTCTGAAAAACCACCTTCTGGGATGATAATTGCTTCTTTTACTTTTGGAGGAGCTACAGTTCTTTCTGGAATAGTAGGATTGAGACGAAGCTTTGTCAAGATATCTGTATGTATTCCTATTCACCACTTATGTCCCATCCATGCTGTCTTCTGCACCATTCCTATTGGGCCACTACTACAGTAATATTCCCAAAGTTTTGACAGAGATGGGACTCGGATAAACTACAAGCAACTTGTCATTGATGGATTAGAAGATGCTCAAGAGCTAACAGGAATGATAGTGCAACTATTGGAGATACTCGTGAGCTTCTCCCTTATCAAATGAGCCACTCAAGCTCTAAGTCACATCAAAGGTACATATCGGAGTTAGCTCATCAACAGAAAGTTGAGCAAGGGAGGGAAAATACAAATGGTATGATCCTTCATTCTAAAACTATATCATCCAAAGATCACACAAGGGATGAGGGGAGATGCACATGAAACTGTATTCTCTATTATTGGATGCCCAAATCTCTATCTCACATAGCTTTCACACTGCTTCTGTCAAGAAGTCCAATCATCCTCATCATCCACATTTATCTATTCACACCCATACACATGGCTATCCATCTCTATTTTGGAGGGTGGAGAAAGAAAAGGGTAGTAGGGTGGAAAATGTAGAGAACATCCAACAACAACAATAGAGGCAGGGGATGTTTAGAGGCTGGAGCAGCAAAATCGAGGGGGCAATAGTGTGCACAACGTGGGATTGAGTAGGTGGGGTAGCAAGGGTGGCACAATTGAGAGGCGAGAACACGTGTAAGGAATAGCATGAAGAAGAGGTAAGTAGGAGAGATAAGATGGAGGGGGAGCTAAGATAAGGCAAGGGGATGGAGGAGGAGAGAGAGCTGAGGTGGAGAGGGGGAGGGCGCTAAGGGAGGGAGCTAAGGCCAAGAGGGGGAGGGAGCTAAGGTAGGGAGGGGAGGGAGCTAAGGTGGGGAGCTGAGGTAAGAAGGGGAGGGAGCTGAGATAGAGAGGGGGACGGAGCTAAGACAAGAGTTGAGGCAGGGAGGGGGAGGGAGTTGAGAGAGAGAGAGAGAGAATAGCACAATGTGATGGCCACTATCTTATGACACTTTTATGTGTGGAATGAAATAGTATATCTCGCTACATTAGCCTATTATCTAAATGAAAAGATAATGAAGCTTGGGAGTTTATTTCTCATATTCTAAACAATATTAAAGTAAGCAAAGTGTCTCAATTACTCGGTATTCTAGGTGAATCCTATTTTGTAAACATAGGCATACTTAAGTATTCTATGATCAAATGTCTCAACTACTCTTTATTCTATTTCTTTAAACTTAGGGATACTCTTTTCCTCTAATAACACACACACACACACACACACACATACATGCACACGTGCACATACACATGTGCACATGCACACGCACACACACACATGCACACACCCACATGCATGCATGCATAGAGAGAGAGAGAGAGAGAGAGAGAGAGAGAGAGAGAGAGAGAGCAGAAAATGCCGAATGTGATGGCTACTATCTTATGACACTTTTATGAGTGGTATTAAATATTATATTTGGGTGCATTAGCTTGTTATCCTACTGAAAACATAATGAAGGTCAGGAGCCCTTGTACACGTTGAGAGAGAGAGAGAGAGAGAGAGAGAGAGAGAGCGCAGAAAATGCCAAATGTGATGGCTACTATCTTATGACACTTTTATGAGTGGTATCAAATATTATATTTGGGTGCATTAGCTTGTTATCCTGCTGAAAACATAATGAAGGTCAGGAGCCCTTGTACATGTTGAGATATTATTTTCTCAAATTCTAAACAATATAATGTCTAAGTGTCTCAACTACTTTATATTCTATTTCTATGAACTTAAATTAGGCATACTCTTTTCCTCTAGGTGTTTGTACCACCAACACATTAATCATAAAATTTCACCTTTGTGATACGTGATAATGCTAATGTCTACTCTCCCCATATCTTGGCATGCATTTGTCAAAATTCACATTACTAACATCAATTAGCAAAGTTTTCCAAGAAGAATTTACACATAAGCAAATAGGTAATGCAAATGAGGGCTCTTCCTCAACTCTTCGTAAACTCAAAATTTGCCAATTTAACAAGAAGTTTAAGAAGCCTCTCTTTCAATTAGCACAAAATTGATCTTCTCTTTTTCCCAAGTCACCAAATCTTTTGACTCTTTTCACATGACACCCCCAAGCCATTAGCAAATGCATCTAAATTTTAATAAGTTTCAACAACAACAAACAATGGTTTCAAACATAACCAAGGAAATCATGGGCCAAAACACACACATACACAATGCCTTTAGAGACATGAATTTGTTCAATAGCTTAGAGAAGCTTGATTAACTAGACTAAATTAGAAGCTTAGAAGACTAGTAAAGATGGTAGAAATTCATGTACTTCCTTATCAATGACAACAATATGGAAACCCATCCCTTAAACTAAAACTTCTTCCAAACTCATTCCCATGAGGAGTGAAACTTGATAGAATCCTAAAGGCAATAAAGGTAACACTAATCCTTCTGGAAGGAAAGCTTCCCATACATCACGCTCAAAACCATTTTCCATGACAAAGAACCCTTTCTCCTCAATGAAATTGGCAAGTTGTGTGAAACCTTTAGAGTTAAAACAATTCTCTTACTCAAATCAAAATCTTAAAAACCATAACTTTGCTAAACACCGAGTAACTTAACCCGTCTACAATGGGCTAAAGACCCACTCCGTTGGGTCTCAACGTGGGATCTCAAAAGCAACCTTGCTAATTTGAGAATGGTATCCAAAGTTGTGTTGCCACATGCTTTCAAGATGGCAACAAAGGTAAAGCTAGTTGTTGGTGAGACCTTGCTCCTGCATTCGCACATAATAGCCAAAGGCTTTCTCACTTTCTTCTTGCTTAACATACCCCAAGGTCATTGTACTCCATGTAAGCACATTAAAGACATGCAATACTCCCACATTTTGTGTACATGTCCACCAAAGTGGTTCCCATAGAGAATCAAACTCAAAGCCAATCTTTAAAACTTTAGAGTTGTTTCCTAAACTTGCTTCCCTCTTTCATCATGCAGGGCTATACTATTGGATGGCATTCTCTCGTCTCCTCCTCTCTCCCCAAACCTCCTTGTCCTCCTCGAACCTCCCTCCTCTCTTTGCCAGGCCTCCCGTGAACCTCCTTTTCATGCCGAATCTCCCGCTAGCCTCCCTCCTTGCCTGTCTGGGATTAGTCTCCTTATAGAATAGAAAGAAGAAACAACCCATCATGCACCCTACTCTACTACTTCATAAATTAGATCTAAATTAAAGGTCCCCAACCTCCCACAAGAAATTAAGATGCCTCTTTCTTATTCAATGAAAAACCTGACATCAAATAGAAAGATTTAGATAACTTACATGACCTTTCAATAATAGCCCTACAAAAGGTAGCTTTTGACACAAAGATTTAGATAACTTACATGACCTTTCAATAATAGCCCTACAAAAGGTAGCTTTTGACACCTAACTTGACCTTCCAATGATAGCCCAACAAAACAATGAAAAACCTGACATCAAATAGAAAGATTCAGATAACTTACTCGACCTTTCAATAATAGCCCTACAAAAGGTAGCTTTTGACACCTAACTTAACCTTCCAATGATAGCCCAACAAAAGATAACTCCCATAAAACTTCACCAACTTCAAATTATCATGTTACAAGAAACCCAACTATCCTATTACGTGACCTACAAGTACAAAACTCTCACCCATACATACTTGCATCTCCTTGAGGGTTTATCAAACTACAATAGGTGGAACAAATGACCCAAAGTACTCTATTTGAGAGAAAATTGCACATGCATAAAGTCTGATATAGAATGTGTTTGTTGGTGATGCTTATTGGTAGACACAACCTTTATTTTGAGGCTCTTTTGTTGCTCGAGGACTCATCTCATAAGGTGTAAAGAACATGCTTATCAGGCCAAATAGAGATGGAAATGTCAGGAAAGCTTGAATCTTACATTGATGTCATGAAGAGTGGTCCATTGAGTGAAGATATTGATCCCATCAATCTCATTTGCCTCGAACGTGATCTTGAAAGAATAAATGCTAGGAAGCATGAGGCTTTCGAATTCTCACACAAGAATGAAAGATGTATTCTATTAACAAAGATTGATATTCTAGTTGATAGTCTATGCAGCAAATATAATAGGCTGATGAATTGTGATTTTTGCATGTTGTTCTTGGGTAGAGTTCCCATCAAAGATGAATTCCCTAGATGGTTTACTACAACTTACCAAAGCTACCATAAACTTGTTGATTATCATTTTATTGGTAGAGGTTTTTTCGAGGCATCAATGCACTGCCTATGTGAGCAGGATTGGTTTGTATTTTTTCCCAATGCCTGGCTGCTACTTTTGCAAGCAAGGTAGCCATTTTGTAAGAAACTGCCCAGTTTAAATCTCCAGAGTGGATGTGGTTCCCAAGCAACTTTTTGACAGGTAGGATGCAAAGCATGACATAAAAAAGATTGAGAAATCCATGCCTATGGAAACGCCTCATGAAGAGAAATGTGAACAGATTGATCCTACTCAAGCTCAAAAAGTTGATAAGATGAATTAATTAGTACAAGATGGTGTGTCTTGTTGATCTCAGGTTATTAAAACATCAAATGTTGGTGATGAGTCAAACAAGAATAAGGCTTTTGAATTGGAAGTCACTACAATGATGGTTGGCAATGGAAATTCACGTGTTAGAGGAGGGATTGGTAAGCATAGGCCTCTTATTGATGTGGCACCATGCAAAAGAATCCTGCTATTTTTGGTAGTACCAAGTTTGAATCACTTAGAGCCACTAAGAGTAGGGCACATACGGGGAGTGGTTTTGTTAATATTTATGCTACACTTACTAAGGGAATGGACTAGGAGAATGACTCTTTTAGTGACTCAACAAGTTGGTTTATCTGCTTCTTTTGTCATGATGACTTGGAACATGCGAGGCATCTATTTAAAGTGGAAGCAGAGTGTAGTGAAATGGATGGTGTGAGATTTTGGACGAGATGTTCTTGCTCTTCAAGAGCTCAAGACTAGCAATAAGAACATTCAAGGGTTGGAGATCCCAAGCTCTCAGTTCTTAAGCCACTTTCCATTTTTGGCAGAGAAGGGACTACACTTTTGATCAAGGTAAAACTTAATCCTCAATGTTCATTAGTGACAACTATGGTGAATTTTTGCTTGCTAAAGTTGTTTTCAAGGTGTTCAGTTCTATGTAGCTTCTATTTATGCTCATAATCAATCTATGGGTTGAGTAGCAATCTATTTAAGGAAAAGAAGGGATGTGTATAGGTGACTAGAACAGTCTATCTGAAACTAACGATCGGTCTCATTATGGATTAAAAATGTTTATTTGAGAGGTGGAAGCATCAAAAGATTCATAGCTGCATGGTCATTTTGTTGACTGGATGAGTGTCGAGATGCTTAGTAATCTTAAATCTTTCACATGGAATAATCACCATTCAGATAGCTCTTGGAGAGCTATGCGCCTTAACATAAGTTATTTTATAGAAAATGGTTTGTGGATCGGGCCTTCTTTGCAAGGAAAGATCATTATAGGTACTCTCTTTTTGGATTATTTTTCGCTTTTGATAAGCTTTGCTGTAGACACAGTCCCTGAGATGAAAAAATGCCCAATGCCTTTCAGGCTTAACACCTCTTTTCTAGGGCAAAATAGCTTGATATGGCTATTCAATTTGCATGGCATAAATTTAGGAGTGTACATGCTTGTATTATTGAGAGATGCAATGAATGGATCAAGGGAGTCACGAATGTCATTAATAACTTTGGAAGAAAAATGGCTTGTTTGGATCATTCTAATGTAAGAAGTGTTGTTTGGGCTCGATATTCTTTGGTCTCAACTCTTGAAATTTGCCCAATGGTCCAATGCTTCCTACTCTTTTAACATCCATTTAGCTTTTTCTTAGAGCGTTTGAGCATGCAAAGTTGGTAGCTGGCCAAGATTCAAGTAGGTCTCATGTGAATGGATGAAGGTGATCACCCTTCTTCCTTCTTTTCAAAGCTGTTTAGTATAAGAAACTCAAAGAATGTATCACGATGGTTCACGATTGTGACACTAAGCAGATGTAAGGAGAGCACAATATTCCTGCTATTCTTTTTGCTCATTTGTCTAGTATTGCAAGTACGAGGCCAGTCCCCCTATCGAACTATAGTTCCCCGGATGCCTCTAGCATCCCTGAGGAAGCACATTCTCTCTAAATGGGGGGAAGATATCCCATCTGCTTTTCCCTCTATGATAGGAAGAAAGAGAAAGGGAGGGGCAAGAGAAAGAACCAGATGGAGTATTTTTTTGCTAGCCTTTGGTGCAAAGTTATGCCTCATGACACTACACAACTTTAGCACACCTTTTTGGAAGTTGAAATTCCCAATTATCTCCATGGCAAAGGAAAAAGCCTTGGGACCAGATGGTATTCTGATTGATTTCTATAAGCATTATTGCGATGTTTGTGGCTTTTTAAAAGTGGATAAAATCAGCCTTGGGCTAGGCTTTCTTGGTTTATGGATGTAATCAGCCTTGGGCTAGGCCTGCTTGGTTTTGGATTTGCAATAGTGGTGCAAGTGGTATCAATGGTTCTAACACTCCATGGCAAGACTTGTTGCTTTTTGAGTTTCAAATCAAAATTCCTTAGTCTTAGTTTCTCTCTAAAATGGTACATGCTTGGAAAAGTAAGACTGTCAGGTGCTACTAGAAAAGCTTACGGTCCCTTTTAGGTGGTGGTTTGTAGCATTGGCTTACGGTGCCTTTTAGGTGATGGTTTGTAGCATCTAACATGACAAAGAGGGCTCTATGCTTGAATTCCACCCAACCATGAGCTCATTAGAGAAGCCCTAGTTCTCATGAGACAGTCGTCTTTCTTCTCTCTCCTTCACCATGGAGTTCTCTCTAGAACTGTCCCCTAGCCGAGTGCTTGCCAAATGACCTCACCTCTTGGTGCCATGTGTCCCCTAATGGACTCCTCCCATTAAGCCCTCTCTTGGGCTATCCTATGCACCTCCTTGTAAATGCCTAGGCCTAGGGTGACCCTGGACCCAAGCCCTCTAGGCCCCCTAATATGCAAGCACTGTCGCCTCACCATAGACTTTCGTGATTATGGTCAATGTAACATTCCCTTCCCCTTAAGAATGGTTTACGGCCTCAAAAACAAAATTGGGAAACCTCCTCTGGAGATTGCTTACCCTTTCCTATGTTGAGCTCTCCTCGGGTCTATTGTTCCACTTAACTAGACATTCTTGCCATATTGTATGTCACATTCTTTTTTCTTGTCTATCTAAAATTCTTCTTGGTTCATGTTGTAAAGTAGTAGGTTTAATTACTTCATGTAGGACTTCATTTCCAATGAGATTATCATCATCTCCTAATTTTCTTTTTAGCTTGCTTACATGAAAAATTGGATGTACTCTACATCCCTCTAATAAGGCTATTTGTAAGCAAGTTCTCCAATTCTCTTAAGTATTGTGAATGGGCACAATACATATGTCTTTAAAGATTCTGAAGATTCAGTTACCCTAAGATAGACTTTCTCATTTTCTTCAAACACCAACCTTCTACGATGGGGTTTGCATAACTTCTTACTTTGTCTTGAGCCCTTCTGATGCTATCTTTAGCTAGCTTAAGCATTTGATTCATATACTCAAGAAAGTCTTTGGTTGTTTTAACCTTCTATTTTTCGAGTCCCACTACATCTAGGGCCCTAGATTGAAATCCATATACCATCATGAATGGACTAAAACCTGTAGCAGAATGTTATGTGCAAATTCCCAATTAGTTTGCCATTTACTTACATATGCTCAAAGCATATCCTAAATGACTTGATTGCTTTCAGTTTGTCCATCACTCTATAGATGATCCGTGGTGCTCATATTCAAAGAAGTTGCCAACCTCATAAGCACAACCCTCCAAAAATGGCTATTAAATTTGCTATCCCATTCACTAACAACACTGGCTGCTAGCCCATACACTTTTTAAATATGCTCCACAAATAGCCTAGATAATTATGGAGTTTTAACCTCTTCATTGGTTGGAATAAAGTGAGCCATCTTTATTAATCAATCCATGATTACCCACACAAGTTGTGCCCCCTCTGTGTCCTAGGTAATCCAACAATCAAATCCATGGAGATACTTTCCCATTTGCTAGATGGAATCTCCAATGGGTGTAGGAGACCTCCTAACTTAAGCGTTCAGCCTTATTGACTTGGCATTTTTGGTACTTCAATACATAAGCTTGGATGTCCTTATCTATTCCAGGCCAAAAGGATTGCCTCTTTAGAAGTGCATATGTCTTTTGAATTCCCAGATGTCTAGCACTCGGATTATCATGACACTCAAAAAGAATTTGGTGCCTAATGTAATTATTATGCGAGACACATACTCTACCCTTGTAGAGTAGGTAGCCATCTTCAATAGCTATTTTTTCCCATTTGAGTCCTTTATCGCCATACTACGGTGTGCCACTATTTCCATATGACTCCTCAATGAAAGATCCTCAATTGGTTGGATGCCTCCTCATTATTGCTTTCCATATTTCAAGTGAGGATCAAACTCACATTTTCCTTTCAAGGACTCTAGGAAATCATTCTGGAATTGAGGAAGCTCAATTCCTTATCAATTGGCATTCAGTTTAGACATTTTCCTTTCAAGGACTCTAGGAAATCATTCCGATATGTTACTTGAATATCAAACTCTTGCATTATTTCAACCCACCTAACTTTTCTTCCTTTAAGCTCTGGCTGATTGCAAATCCACTTAATGCTTTCTTGATAAAAAATGATCTCGAATTTGGCACCATAGAAATAGTGCCTCCGTTTCTTCAAAGCATAGACTATAGCATTTAGTTCCTTCTCATAGACTATAGCATATAGTTCCTTCTCATACACCGAGTGATTCCATTGGGCACAGGCTAACTTTTTGCTTCCAAAAGCCATTGGTTGACCCTTTTGTAAAAGTACCACTCCAATAGCGAAATCACAGGCATTTGTATCAACCATGAATGGTTCATTGGGATCCATTACCTTTAAAACAAGAGCAGATGCTATAGCTACAAATTAATTTCTCAAAACTATCCTTTTGAGGTTCATCCTATATGAAGCTACTTCCCTTCCCCTTAAGCTGGTCCGTCATCGGAACAACAATTTTCACATAGTCTTAGATGAATCTCCTATAAATCCTAGACAAACCTAAGAATGTCTACGAATCTTATAGGTTTGTTGAATGCGGCCATTCCAATATGGCCCTTACCTTCTCAAGATGCATACGCACCCCTTCTTGGGATATAATATGTCCCAAGTACTTCACTTATTTTGCAAAGTATTGATTCTTGGATTCTTTTGTAAAAAGAGAGTTATCTCTAAGAAATTGGAACACTTTCCTCAAATGTTCCAAATGCTCTTAGCTCATTTTACTATAGATGATTATAAGAATACTACATCAGCTGAAGCGCTTTGGCAATTCCCTGGCCGGGGCAAAAAACCTCTAGCATTTTGCCATCGTTGCGCAAGGTGTTCAAATAGAGAGAGTAGCAAAGAGAATTACAAGCTCAACACAACCAAGACCTTCCTATTGGTAGATTGTATTGATTTGCTATCTCAAAAAATGGCCACTCCTAGGACTGATTTCAAAAGGATATATTACCTTAGAAAACTTGTTGTGAAAGGGTTAAGCCTTGCAAGTCTGGGATTCACATGGATTGACTCCCATGACAACCACTAAACAAAAGAAATATGAAATTGCATTGCTAAGCTACTAACAAATAGTCATATCTATTAAACAAGGTTAGATTACACAAAGTCAAGGAAAACTAACACAACCAATCACGTTGCTACTTGAGAAGAAACAAAGAACTCCGAGAAAACAAACACCTAAAAGAGGCAACCAAACTGGGAAGTTAACCACTAAACCTTCACTAGTAAAAATAAAAAACATAAGAAAACACAAACCAAGCGAACCTAAAAGCCCTAGTCACTAGCAAACTTAAACAAGAACTTTAGCTAAAAAGGTAAGAAGTAAGAAAAAACATAAGTTCATGACATAACTATGTCTACGTTATAACACATCCTAAGCCCCACTTTCTGAAAATAAATGCCCTCACCAAACTAAGAAAAAATACAACAGCCAAGTATAAACCTATTGAAGTTTGGCAATTATATAACTCTAAAAGGTCAAACGGACTTCAAATCATCTTAAGAAAAAGAAGAAACCCCAAAAGCAAGAGATAATAAATTAAACTAAAAACCTAGGACTAATATAAAAATCCCAAAGAAGAAGTCTTCTTATCAATATGGGAAAGACTCGAAAAGCTAAACTACTTAGCCACTAGGAAGGATACCTAAAATAACAAAAAAGTAAATATTAATAGTAGTAATAAGCATTAGTAAAAATAAATATTGAGCTTTTTCATTCCAATGTTTCCAAAAACTCCACCATTATAATTAAGGGTGGCTTTAAATGGTTCAACTTAATGTTGATATTCAATGTAATTGAGAAAATGCAAGCTTCTTTATCAAAAACTTACATAATAAATGCATTCACACTATTTGCACTCTTAAGTCAGCAAGATGTACTCAAGAGTGGCCTTTGGGCACTCTTGAAATTGACATATTACACCTCTAGAAAATGCTATCACAATTTGTCTTTCTATTGTAAAAGCATGCAATCATTTTCCATTATGCTCATTGTCACAACTTTATTGTAGCAATATGAATTGACAACGCATATGCACTTTCTTATTCCTCTAACTCTCAACATCACGTTGAAATTCTCCTACTATAACATTGATCATCTCAATTCTCCTTGTTGTCTTGAAGCTTGTGCCTCCAAGTGTGTGCCCTAGAAAATCACGAGTTTACCACTACCATGTTCTAGAAAACTCCTTATTCCTCAATTCTTAGTGTATCTTGAAACATGAGCCTTTAAATATTACGTAAAGCCTTGAATGCGGACTATGATTTCAAACTCATACTTCACTAAAACAATTTTAAAACTTTTGGGAAAAACTAGCATTTACACTCTCTCAACCACCAACCATCTGAGTATAGTAGCTTGTGTAGTTAGCCTTGTTTATATGTACATGTGGAAGGGACTCTAAGGCGTTATAGATAAATAGCCAAAGTTGCATACATTGATCACACGCATGCAATCATGCATCATGCTTATCTTCTCTACTACCCATTTCTTCGCCTAGATCACTCCATTCACTTTTGCCCATTCCCTAGTGAAATCATATTTGTTGAGAGTTTTTGCAACAAATAGCTTAGTTCCATTTGCTTTCCTTAATTGGCTATGACTTTTGATTAGAGTCTCCTTTCGTTAGTCATGATGTATTGCCTCCTTCCCTTTCATTATGTCTCATAGACCTATTTTCACATGAGGGGTATTCCCCTCCATCCCTGTGCCTACACATATCGAGCACATATCAAATTTTTGAGAAGGATATGTGGGGTTGGATGAAGGAAGAAATTCGAGAGAAGTTTATATGGCCTTCTCTATTATGTTATTATTTTAGAGAGAGAGAGATATTGGAGCCAATCGACTTGATGTTTTCACGTTGAAACATGCAATTTTATAGGGAAGTAGTTAAGAGCATGGATGCAAATATTTTTGCTTGAGTTTAAAGAGGTTCTAGATGCCTAGTAACATGTATACACTATTATTCCATATTGCATAGTGGATATTTTATATAGGGGCTTTCTACTAGTTGCATTCTTATGTTCCTCTTATACTTGATGACTCTAGGTTTAGTTCACTCCAACAAATGCCAATGCTAATGATGATTGCTCACTCTACCCCCCTATCTCTTTGGGGTAGGGGAGAGAGAGAAAGAGAGCAAGAGAGATTTCCATTCTTAGCCACTAAAGGTGTCTAGAGACTAGAGTTGCTTATTGATAAGGAAAATATGTATTGCATTGATTGTATGCTTTACATCATCCACTTGGAGGCGATTTCGCCCATGCCTTTTATTTGGTAGTTTTCTGATTGTTAATGACTAGTATATATTTTAGCAAGGTGTCATAGTGCTAATGTATCACTTTGGGGTATTATTAGCAAGGCATTATAGTGTTAATGTATCGCTTTTCATTAGTAATGGCAAGGGCCAGTCAAAACATATGGAAAGCCTCAAAAGATAGATGCAAAGGCAAATGTCTAGTTTTCGATCCATTTAAAACCAGTTGTACAAGACATGCACTTTCTTTTAGTAAAATCTTCATGATGGTGTAACTTCGATAATATGTGCATCTCAAATGGTTACACATCTTATGAAAGTGGAAAGAAACAATTGTGTACTAAATAGAGGAAGCTTATCTAAATCATGAGGATATACCAAATTTATTTATCTTTTAATTCCTTACCAACCATTGGTTTTTAAAGAAGACAAGAGGAATGAGATGCTGATAGATATTCCTTTTGACCCATGAACATTGTTGGTCAAGTTAGCTATACTTTTCAACAATAAGTAAAAGAGGGGATTGGCATTAAGTGGTAGTAGGGGGTGGCTAAGATGAAGGACAAAGGAGATTAGTCAATGTTCTCGTGGCATAAAGAGAATGAAGGACTCATATATACTATTAATAATAATATTGCTAAGAGGCCATGGGTAAGATGATGTTGAGGTGTACCCTCCCACCCCCCCACACACACACGCATGCGCACACACACACACGTGCACTACACACTTGGACAACATATAACTTTGAAAAGACACATGTGCTTGTGTGTGCATGTAGGGGGGGGGGGCAAATGAGATTAGTCTTGCATGTTCCTTGTGAATGTTTTCTTGGCTTCAAATTATGTGTGTGTGTGGGGGGGGGGGGGGGACGTACACCTCAACATCATCTTACCCATGGCCTCTTAGCCATCTGTGTATGTGTGCGCGTGCGTGTGTGTGAGAGAGAGAGAGAGAGAGAGATGAGGCCACTCTTGCATGTTTGCTTATGGACCTTAGCTTGAGGCACATTGTTTGGTAAGGGAGGTCTAGATGTAAAAAATGCAAATCTATTGCATGCGACACAACCTATATTTTGGCATCATGGAAACCGTGGAGTGAGATGGGGTGAATTGCCATGCTGAGAGGAATGTATATGTGCACGTCATAGTTTTCGAGAGGTTTGGCTAGTTGTAAAGGTGGGATCAAGGGGTGGTGTCAAGTATGTTAAAGGAAAAAGACGAATGGCATGCACACACCCACTTTTGTACTTATTAGCATTTGAATTTTCACTTTGCATTTGAATCTTTGTGTACTTTGGGGAGGCAAATAAGATGTAATAATATGGGGACTACAACTCTTCAAAACAAGAGGAAGGGTCCACTCCTATGCTTATTTGTGATATCATATTGTTGATAAAGTTTGAAGATATATTTGAAACAGGGACATCATGTTGCAAGAAGTCTCTTTTGAAATGCCCCTAGGCACTCAACGTCGTTGAAGGAATGACATCTCTTGGGCTATTGTGAGTCATTTGCAATTGGCCTGCAAGGGGTGGTGGTGGAGACCACTTGGGCTATTACTAATGGCATACAATTGTCAAGAGGGGTGTGTGTTGGAGGACGGTTGAGGTTGACATTGCTATAGTATAAGACAATTAGAAGAAAGAAAGAGTGCTAGAGGATTAAATGGGCCATTGACCCAATTTTTAGACAAGATAGAGAATACTCATGTGGTCGAAGATTTTAGAGAGCGAGGGCTACCTTTGCCCACTCCAATAATGGGAAGGCAATAAGATAGATTCAATAGGCTCACTCCTTATGAAGCATTTACAAGATACAAGCCAAGGATTGGTCACCTGAACCTTTGGATGCATAGCAAATGCACATATCCATGATCCTCACAAAAGAAAGCTGGATATCAAAATCCAAAAGATGCATTATGGTTGGATACGCCAAATAGGAATGCCTATAAACTGTATGACCGAATCAATAGAAAAACAATTATCTCAAGAGATGAGTGTTTGATGAATAGTCAGAATGGTATAGGGTTCGGGAAAAGGGAGGCTCAGCTTAGCATTGAGTTGGTGGAGATTTCGAATTAGCTTATGAGTCAATTGGAAATCAAATGGTTAGAATTTTAGGCTGTTTAGTAATTCAGTTAGTTGAAATCGGGTAGGAATTTCAAGTTTGCTAGTTTGATTGCCTTTCAGCGGCGGCCGGTTGAGCTTTTCCGGCGATGGATTGGGAGTCTACAGGAAACCAATCGGTGGGAATTTCAGACGTGATAGTAATTTGGTGAGATGATATCCGATCGAAATATAGTTTCAAATAGGAAACCGGGAGGGTGAGTCCCTCCCATGCTCTGCGTCCCCGAGTCATTCTGTGTGCGAACACTAGGTGAAGTTAGAGGTGAAGTTGAAAAGGGGGGGGGACGACACACGAGTGGGGCGTGTGGGGGGGGGGGGTGATGGTCAGAGTGGGAGTCAAACTCTGAACTGTCAAAAACAACAACAAACAAAAACACCACAAAATTTTTACATACAATAATCTCTTCTCGCTTTCTCTTTCTCTTTTGCTGTCTTCTGATGATGATGCTGATGCTGATGCTCAGCTTCTCCGGCTATGGCGATGGCGACCGCTTCTCAGCTCCTCCTCCTTCTATGGCCTTCGCCATCGCCCTAACTCCATTCCTTTAGCTACTCCCTTCCTCCATCTCTCCATCCCCTCCTCCCAATTTGGTCATTCCTCTCCAGATTTTCAGTCCAACACGCCTCCGCAGTCTTCGGAATGCGAATTCGCATGCAGACTTTTCGGCAGCCTCCCGACAGAGTTCTCCTTTGATCAAACCTACGCCCTCCGGCTTCCTCCGTGGCACACCACTCCCCCAGGTCCATTCAATTTTTCTGTCGTTGCTCGAAAGAGGATCGCTGCAGGCTTCGAAATATTTTTGCACAAGACGGATTTGCCCTTACAGTCCTCATCATGAAACCCCCCCCTCGGTAGATCAGCTGGCTCACGCACCATGGACACCTTTGGACAAGCTCCCTTATTTTGGTACTTGCTTCGCTAGCTCGTACCTGCTGTAGCGGAGGGATTTCTGCGTCCGTGTTCGTGAAAATTCATCCCGATCAATCTGTGCAGTGTTTCTTTGCTAGCCGAGCAGATCAACCGGGTTTTACTCCAACACAGGCATGACTCTCCGGCCGGACTCTGTGAAGTAAAATCTTCCCTTGGAAAATGATGTTGTCGAGGGGCCTCTTCGGCTGGTCGCCTCCACACGTTCAGCCATTAACCCCTGTTTCCGAGGTTTCGGAACCACCGGAATCTCCTTCTCCGTACTTGGATGTGGGAGCGGATGCGATCCCCGTTGATGAAGATGGACCTCCAGAAGAAATGGAGGAGACAGAGCCGCCGCCTGCTGCTGTACCTTTCTTCAGGCTATTTGCTTACGCTTCTCCACTCGACTGGTTCTTAATGGTGATTGCTGCTATAGCAGCTGCAGCACATGGCGCGGCCTTGCCAGTTTATCTGCACTTTTTCGGGCAGATCATTAATATGTTTAAGTCTAATCATCCGTCATACCACGAGTTTACCACGGTGCGTATCTACTCTGCGCTGGTCTTGAGGGATTCACAGGGCTCCGTGTTGCTCAATAACTACGCCTAATGAACACAACGATTCGAATTTTGCATGAGATTTGCCATCAACTGTAGCCAAAGGAGTGTTTTCCCTATCTTCTTTTTGGAAAAAAACCATGAAGGGTGTTGACATGAGAAAATCCGCTTATACATTTCTTTCAGAAAACAGTAAGTCAGGAAGCAAGGACAATGTTCCGGCTCATCGTCGGAAAAAAGATGGCCATTTTAGGTCATCCTTCCTCAGTCAAAGAAGTGATGAAGCCAAAGTGTGCTTCTCCTGCAGGAGGTGTGCTTTTCCTAAACGTGGACCTAAGATGAACCCACGTTGAACAGTAACTGGTTAAGCCATGATCATTACACGAGAGTGCCTCCTGCATCGTGTCCTTTCTAGCCTATCCCCCCAACTGCCCCCCTTCTGCCCAATTCCTCATTCCTGGGGGTTTTGAAACCATATTTTGCACTTTGAGGAACAGTGGCCGCTCAACGTGGAGTGGGAAAATATCTAGGAGGGTGGTCCTTTTAAAATCCTCCAACTGTTACTGTCAGCATATGAGCTTGACGCTCTTAACGGCAAGATAGTTTAGCTGCGATAGTGGCTAAAACTAAACGTGGATAATGCAGTTGATTAGCCGTGCTCTCATTAGTATCACTGTGTCTGCCCTTCACCTCTTCGGGCTTGTGAATTCTGCCCTTCAACTCTTTGGACCCGTGAATTTCGACCTCAGCGTGTAGGTATTTGCATAATGCCTGACGACTTGTCCTACATCTGTGTGCTGATGACTGTGATTGCAGCAGGGACTCAGCTCCAACACATTTAGTGTCAGTTTTTGATGCTATATTTGCTAGACATTTGTGCATAGAGCCATTCAAACTTTAGTCGAATGACTTAAGAACTCATCTACTATGTTATAAGTCTAGAGAGTTGTGCCCTCTCAAATTTCCAAATTCTTCCATGGATATGCTATCGGTCATGCCCCTAATGAACTCCAGCTATGAGCTCTCAAAATGCTCTTCTTACAGTTTCCGCTTCAGGTTAATGACATTGGCTTATTGATCAAGTGGCATTGAACCATAAGCTTGTCCATCCACTAATCTTCATGTTTTTTCATACCGTATTCACTTGCTCATGAGTCACTGTGGACACCTTTTGGCTTCCTGGCATTTACTAGATTATGGCTTATGCTGACAAGTTTTTTCAAGAGGGGTCTGCTGCTCTGCTAGGTTATCTTTGAGGATGTGCCTCTTATTATGTCTTTGATCTGTGCCACATGTAATTGTTGAAGGAGCTGATTTAGCAATGGTTTTATATTTTGCAGCATTCTTTATCGATCATGTATGTTGCAGCAAGTGCCCTGGTTGCAGGTTGGATTGGTAGGCATTCCTTGAACATATTTTTTGATTGTTTGACTCCAAGGTCTCCATCTTGACAGGTTCTCTGATATGTCCTCCGTTGTAAACAGAGGTTTCATGCTGGATATACACAGGAGAGAGACAGACGGCAAGGATACGCTCAAGTTATGTGCAGGTCTTACTCAATCAGGATATGGGATTTTTTGATACTTACGGAAATAATGGAGACATTGTCAGTCAAGTTCTGAGTGATGTAGTCCTCATACAGTTTACATTGAGTGAAAAGGTAAGGTTTTCACTGTCATAATTTTTTATCTTCTACTACCAAT
Organism: Dipteris shenzhenensis; assembly: GCF_047967505.1. NCBI lineage: Eukaryota > Viridiplantae > Streptophyta > Polypodiopsida > Gleicheniales > Dipteridaceae > Dipteris > Dipteris shenzhenensis. The sequence goes on along the minus strand of NC_141624.1, from coordinate 5,977,883 downwards.
GTAGATAATGGAAAGGTCCACTTCAACTCAGTAGATGTGTATGTGTGAGGTATGTCCCGGAGAATTGTATCATCATTAGGATTATACTTCTGGAAAGAACACATTAAAGTAATGGATCTTTGAGGTTTCAAAGTTCACAGAGAAGCTTCTATGGAACAACAGGAAAGTGAATGTGTAGTGGCTGCTCCATTATGTGCCAGTATCTTGTTTCTCTCACAACGTTTCCACTTTTCCCCCTTTCCCTTCTGTCCCCGAGATGAAATTTCTTGTGATATCCGAGTCGAGATGCATGGGGGTTTAGGGCAACACTCATCTGTGTACAGGAGAAAGCATCTACAGACTCTTTCTGCCATTTCCCAAAAAAGACTATAGACAACCTAGGACTCATACCAAACTCTGGCTTGGTCGAAAATAAAGTCCTGGCAGTGCCAGCTTACTGTCTCTTTCCAATTTCTGGCTGGACACATTGCTTTTAAAGTTAAAATTTGAACTCCATTTGTCCACAGGTGGGAAACTACATCCACAACATGGCAACTTTCCTAGGAGGCCTTGTCGTGGGGTTTCTTGGCAGTTGGCAAGTTGCGCTTGTAACTCTAGCCACCGGGCCCTTTATTGTCGCTGCAGGAGGGATTTCCAACATATTTTTACACAAGCTTGCTGAAGATATTCAAGATGCCTATGCTGAAGCTGCCACAATCGCTGAACAGGTATACTATGGAGTTACATGCTTTGTGTAGACTATTTATGTTAATGCCATTAACACATTTTTCTAGGTTTGTCTCCTGATAATGCTGCAGTCAAATGTGTGATATCAATTTTATCTGACTGGGTACTGCATATGAATGGGAATTGCAGGCAATTGCTTATATCCGGACACTCTATGCGTTTGCCAATGAGACACTTGCCAAGTACTCGTATGCCAATGCTCTTCAAGCCACTCTTCGATATGGTGTCCAAATCAGCTTGGTGCAAGGACTTGGCTTGGGTTTTACATATGGACTTGCGATCTGCTCATGTGCATTGCAGTTGTGGTTTGGGCGATATCTTGTGTCTCATGGGCTTGCCAATGGGGGTGACGTAGTAACTGCATTGTTTTCCATTATCTTGAGTGGGCTGTAAGCCAACTTACCCATCCTCTGTTTTGTTGGCAAGCGATGTTAAGCTTTAGTAGCTGGTCTAGCATAATGATTTTTGTAAATTCAAAAGCTAGCAATTTCAGATTCCTGTTTATCATGAATCACTGATAAGAATGCATTTAGTCTAATTCTTTCATGCTCTATTGTAAAATTGAACTGCAATATAGTCTTGACTTCTAGAGTATCTCCTTTGTTTGATATAGGGGTTTAAATCAGGCAGCAACAAACTTTTATGCTTTTGAGCAAGGAAGAATTGCAGCACACAGACTGTTTGACATGATTAGCAGGTCATCCTTCAATAACGATGAAGACGGGAGGGCTCTGGATAACGTTCAAGGAAACTTAGAATTTCGAAATGTGTACTTCAGCTATCCATCCCGTCCGGATATACCTATCCTAAGTGGTTTCTTTCTCAGTGTACCTGCTAGGAAAACAGTTGCTGTGGTTGGAAGGCATGGTTCTGGCAAGAGCAGCATTATCCCTTTGATAGAGCGCTTTTATGATCCCACGTTGGGTATGCTGTACTCCTCTTTGTCATGAGTTTTATTTAGAAATCTTAGAGAGACATGGCACCTTTATGCTGGAGCTCATTGAGATTTTTAATTGCAGGTGAAGTTCTGTTAGATGGAGAAAATATAAAAAATTTGAGAACTGAGTGGCTTAGAGGTCAGATTGGACTGGTGAGCCAAGAGCCTGCCCTATTTGCATCTAGCATCAGGGAGAATATCTTGTATGGCCGTTCTGCAAGTATGGATGAGGTTGAAGAGGCAGCAAAAATTGCACATGCGCACACTTTTATCAGCTCTCTTGCCAAAGGATATGATACTCAGGTAGACAGATCCTGGCAGCAGGCATCTATTGCATGCCTGGAGGACAGGTATCAAATTTGTACGAACAGTTGCTTTGAGATTTGACAGCTAATGAAAAGATACACATGCATTTTTTCTGTAGGTTGGTGGAGCTCTTCTTGTCCTGTCTGAGGATCAGAAGCTGAAGGTGGCAATAGCAAGGGCCGTGCTAAAGAATCCTTGTATATTACTGCTAGATGAGGCAACAGGTGCTCTTGATATTGAGGCTGAACGAATTGTGCAGGAAGCTTTGGATCTTTTGATGCTTGGTCGCTCTACTATAGTCATTGCTCGGCGGCTCTCTGTTGTCCGGAGCGCTGATATAATTGCTGTCCTAGAGGAAGGTCAGCTTGTTGAGCTTGGAACTCACGAGGCTCTATTGGCGGCCAATGGTCTGTATACAGATCTCATCCGGCATGAAGAGGCTGCTAAGCCCCCAAAGCGGTAAGAGCACTTTAGTTTCTTCATGTTCAACACAAAGAAACAGTAGGATTTGATTTTGAAGGGTCCATGATTTCTTATTGTCTGTTCACCGTTTGCACTGTTTAAGGTAAAGGCCGGAATCGTAGTTTTAGCTAGCTCATATTTTTTATCTTTCAATCAAAGCATATCAAGAAAATGTAAATTCTCAGATGCCATGCTTATGTTAGGATTCACTGTTTTGTCCAGCATACCGACGATGAAGCCTTACAGAGAATTCACAGTTTCCCAATCACAGAAAGAGCAAGCTGTTGCTCCTCTCTACAGGGAACCTCCAACAATGCCAGCACAGCAAGAACCTCAGTCATTGCAGTTGATTAAATCCGCATCGCTGCAGCGGCAGCACGGATCTCACGGACTGCAATTGTTTGACTACAACAACATCCACGATTCTCCAAGGTTGCATAGCCCACCATCAGAACAGAAGTACGACATCAACATGTCATTTGACGTACATGAGAGGGTCACTTCTGGGAACAAACGTCAAGACAGTTTCGAAATATGCCTGCCCTCTCTACCTAAATTGGATGTTCATGCAATACAGAGGCTTTCCTCTAGTCATTCAGATCCTGAGTCGCCTGTGTCTCCTCTCTTGACATCTGACCCCAAAAATGAACGTTCACATTCTAAAACATTTAGTAGAGTGAACGTCCATCATGTTGATGTAGGACCAGACATGAGCACTGGAGAACCAACAGAAACAGTCAGAAATCAACGACCTTCTATGTGGCGTCTTGCCAAGTTGAGTTCTCCAGAATGGTTGTATGCAATTCTTGGGAGCTTGGGTGCTGCAATCTTTGGCTCATTTAATCCTCTTCTAGCATTTGTCCTCGTCCAGGTGGTGGAGAATTATTATGTGCAGACGCATGCAAAGTATGAAGTAAATAAATGGTGCCTAGTGGTTGTAGGGATGGGTGTTGTCACTGTGATAGCCAATTTTCTGCAGCATTTCTACTTTGGTATCATGGGAGAGAAGATGACAGAACGAGTGCGCAGAATGATGTTTTCAGGTGCGTGGTCAAGAACAAACTAGTTTATTGGACACATACAGTTATTCTGTGAGGTTGATGCAAGCAGCAAAACATTGTGCAGCTATGGTTTTATTGTCATCACGTTTGCAGAGCTTGACAACTGGTGATGATTTCATATTTTGCAGCTATTTTGAGGAACGAAGTGGGCTGGTTTGACGAGGAGGATAACTGCACAGATGCTCTCAATATGCGTTTAGCTAATGACGCTACTTTTGTGCGGGCTGCATTTAGCAATCGTTTGTCAATTCTTGTTCAGGATTTGATGGCAGTGGTTGTAGCTTTTGCTTTGGGAATGGCATTGCAATGGCGTGTTGCTCTTGTTGCACTTGCCACTGTTCCTCTACTCACGATATCAGCAGTGGCTCAGGTTGGTCCTATAGTGCTTTAATTGACCATATTGATTTGCCACCAATTTGGAAGTAAGAAGATGCATGCACGTATGTGTGTGCAAATGAGAGAGAGAGAGAGAGAGAGAGAGACGATATGATTATTAACGTCTGCGTGAGAGTCGAGACCCTTGAGGATCTATGGGACTGGCGATGACTATCAACTAATAATGATCCATTACATCCAGTGGGAGAAAATATTACCAACTGTGAGTACTTGTTGGGCTAGCTTTTGTGCTAGTCCCAGTATCTTGTTGCAGTGTTCCAATACCTCTTTCAAATCGCTTCCTAGTTTTTTGGCTGGCTGCTCCAGCACATTTTTCAAATGATCTCTGCTGCCTCCATAACCTGCTCTGATGTGTGCATAGGCTCTACATCTTATGAGTACATGCTGCTTATTTTCTACCTCTCCTGTTGGGCAGATTTTGCAGGTCCTTTCTTCTCTGACAATCTTGGGTCTTGCCCACCTACCCCTCTCCACCTTGAGATCATGTGAACTAGTTCTGATTTTGCAGATTAGATACCTTTTATTCCATGGGTGTCCATTGAATTACTTTTTGTTTGTAGAACTCCATTTTTGTCCCTGAGTTTTGCCATAGTTTCTGTAGCATTTTCTGTGTCACTATCTCCCTGATTTCACATGCATCTTCTGGTATATCAGCAGCTGTTATACCCCACGATTCCATCCATTTCATTCCCTCTCTTTGTGCCAACCCGTGATATGCATAGCTTCCATCGCCTTGTCTGGTATCCTAGTTGGTGTCCATCTTCTCAACTTTGTTGAGCTAAGCCATGAATTGACATAATGCTTCCCCTTTAGAGGTATCATACCTGTTTCAGCCAGTAGGATTGGGTAGGGTGTCTGTGCCTTAATCCCTAACTCCCGTATTAGGAAACGTTTATGTGAAGTTTCTGTTCTTTCTTAGTAGATCCTAGAGAGTCCAGGTGCCCAAGCTGGGAGTTTGTAAATTATTACTGTCTGCACAAGCAATTTTTTCATTTCCCAATGCCATAGCTGTGCCTTCCTGCACTTATTTTGGAGGCTTTCAATCCTCCTAGAATCCTCCTCTCCACACATGCATTCCATTTGTAGTTGTCCGTGGATTCTAGTCTTAGATATTTATATGTGTTGACTGAACATCCAAGGGCTCTCCTTCAAAGGTGAATCAACTTGAGTCTTGTTTATTACGTGTCCCAATCACCATTACTTTTGTCTCTCCTATATTGACTGCATTCCCGATTGTCTTCATGATCTCTCAGTGCATGCAAGTGTGCTTGCAAGTTGTCCTTGCTCTTTGCGAAGAATACTGCATCATCTGCATAGATAAGCATTAGCAGAGCATATCTTGCTGTCCGACGACCCCTCCTTTCTGTGTATTCTCATCCACTCTTACAAGTCATTGATAAAGAGGTTGAAAAGAGTTGGTGAGAGGGGGCAGCCTTTCTTAACCCTATGTCACTGCTTATGACAGGTTTCCCCTTGGAGCATGAACCATCTACTAGCGGTTATGCTAATGTTGGAAAGGTCACCTCCCCATCTGTAAGCCCCAAATGAGGAGAGCGTGGGGGAGGGAGACCTAGGGCAGGATATGCCTGGAGAAGAGAGAGAGAGGGGGCTGCCACATGGGCAGCCCCTCACAAAAACTTATGGAGTAGTCATGGTGGCTGCAACAGATGGTGCCTATGAACAGGAAGATGGCAATGCATACACAGCATGGATCTGGCCTGGAAAAGGCAGATCTGGAGCAGCACTAGATGACGGACTGATCTCAAGGAGTAGGTGCCCAGATGGCGAGATACTTGGCAGGGTTTGTTTCCCAGGCTATGGCGAGTGTTCAGGTAAGCATTGCACTTTTAATTATGAGTAGGCAATCGATGTGGCACCCTAAACCCACCTTCAACTCTTAATTGCGTCTATTGTTCAGGTACTCACTACATCGGGTTACTATGCATGTCCTGTTTGTGGTCCTTCGCTAGTTGCCTCACGGGCAGACGCATTGAATAAGGTCATCTATGAGAATCACCATCGATTTCTCCCACCTGATCATCCTCAATATGTCCACAGTCACTCACTGTGGGAGATTGGATGAGAATTTGGGACGGATTTACAACTCCACCACCACTTGGCATGAGCCGGCTGGTAAGGGTTTGTAACTATTGTGTGCTATATTGGCTGGAAATAAAGATTGCCCGCTAACACCAGCTTTTGTTAGATACTCCATCTCAAGAGCTTGACCTGTAGCAAGGCCCTGGAAGTGACACAATATATGGCGGAATATCAGCAGTAGAAAGGGCATTCAATGGGCTAGGTGTTGCAGCAAAGGGAGGGTAAGTGGGCAGCACCCTGCCCTTATATAGGGCCAAGAAGGCTGGTCGGCTGGCCAACCAAGTCGGCCAGCCCACAGCCCCAAGTGGGGTCGGTTGGGGCCAGCCTGAGTCGGGCAGGAGGACAGGCCAGGTTGGTCAGTTTGGAGGCCCCATGGGGCCTATAAAAGGAGCTCCTTAGGGAGGCATAACACATCCAGCAAGCCAGCAAATCGGGGAGCAGAAGGAGCAGCACCAGCCCCACCTTTGGGCCTACATCTAGGAGGCAAAGCAAGGGAGAGAGTTGCTGCAGACTAAGCTCACATAGGGCTGGAGCCTTTGGCTGTCTTCTAGGGCAGCAAGGTGCTGAGGTCTTTGGACGGAGAGTCTACATATGCTCGAGGTGGAGCACGCAAGCTCAGTGATCTAGGATATCTTGGAGATGGTAGAAATACCTTGTGGTAAGATCAGAGGACCACATCCTGGTGGGACTCTGGATCTATCTTTTGTATTGTGTCCATATCTTTGGACGGAAATATATTTGGTTTCTATATCTGGCTGGATCATTGTCTATTTACTAGTCTGCACATCTATTTGAAGCACATAAAGTTAAGAAGTTTGTGATTGTACTCACCACACACACTGTGTGAGCTCCTGGGCTATTCTATCAGTCTTCTGCTGTGTGTACCCTCTGTTGGTCAATTTCTAACATGGTGTTAGAGCCCAAGTAGGAGGCTTACGAGTGTGGGAGCTTGAAGGCAGGGACCGATCGTGATTCATAGGGGCTAGGAAAGCAACTTCGACGACTGGAGAACTGTGCCCTTGCGAGGAGGGTGACTCAGGTTTAGTCAGGTGTATACAATTCTTATCTGCAAACGGTTGAGTTTGCTTTCGATTTTGCTGTGTGGGTTAGCAGCAAAGGTGTCGATTTCAAAAGCAAAAGCCTCTTCAGCCCCTTCTCTCCCTTCCTCCTCATGCAGTCGAGTTCCTTCTTTCACCATCCCTAACTTTGGCGAGTCAGGAAACTGGATGGGACTAATTATCCTATTTGGAAGGTGAAGATCGGGAGTCATTTAGTGGCTTGGAAATTGTGGAGGTTGACAACGAGAGCGGAGGCAAAGCCGGAGGATATGATGGACAAAAAGGGAAGGGTACTTATACCAATAGATGGAGAGAAACTCGAAGCATGGGAGGATAGAGATGCCCACGCTTTGGCATTGATCACAGTGAATATAAGTCTCCATCCACTCCCTACTATGTACCTTTTGATGTGACATCTAATCCTATCTACTACCTCCTCCTTCCTCCTACGTGCTGCCTACTCTCTCTTCCAATCTCTCTCTATCTCTCTCTCTTCCTCTCCCTCTACCCCTTTGTTGGAATGGTCATCTCCCCATCTGTAAGCCGCCATATGAGGAGAGCATGGTGGAGGTAGACCTGGGTCGGTTTACAGACTGGGAGGGGGCAGACTGGTCGGCCCAAACAGACCTAGGGGTCGGCCCTACCAGGTCGGTCCATTTCAGGGCCCCTTGTGCCTATAAAAGGAGAGGCATTTGGCCTCATTTATTATCACTTGGAGCAGCCCTTAGGACAGCAGACAGGAGCAGCAAAGGGGGAGACTTAGGCCTACATTCAGAAGGACAAGGTGCGAGAGTCTACATATGCTCGAGGTGGAGCACGCGGGCTCAGAGTTCTAGGAGTGCTTGTAGTAGTAGGACCTTTTGGTATTGTATCCTGTCCTAGTTTCTGGACGGACAGAAATATAAAGTGTTGCTTCTATATTTGTTTCTGAGCATTGTCTATTTACTGGCTTGCACATCTATGCACATAAGTTAAGAAGTTTGTGATTCCACCCCACTGATGGGATATCTCAAGGTGTATGCCTCAGGCACACCTTATGTTTCTATGTGTGAGTGCTAGAGGCACAGTTAGGTGCCCACAAGCACAGTTAGGTGGTGGAAGAGCCACATAGGATGATTGAGAGAATCTAGGAGCAGATTGAGGAGATGATTGTGGAGCTCTGAAGTCATCAGTGATGTCAGTGAGCATGTATGAGGTGCCTACTTAAGGACCTCACTCTTCTTCATTCTACAAGCAAGTAATGCAAGTATTCTGAGTTTGTGTCCACTCTCCTTTCAGTTTACCAACATGGTATCAGAGCCCTTTGATCCCCCTTGAGCCCATTTCTGCCACATCATCTTCTTCTTCTTCATCTTCTTCTTCTCCATTTTCCTCTTTCTTCCCAAAATCTTTGAGAGCTTGGTTCTCCACCTACAAACGACCATTGCCCAAACCCTCTGAGCTGGAAACTCCTCTAGTATGGGCGAACTTCCACCTGCAAGCAATTGAAGAAAAAACATCTGTGGGTGGCTGCCATTCCCCAAACAGCGCATTTTTTGCCATTTCTTCTACTGCTCAATACTCCCTGCCTGCTCCGCCATTGCTTGAGCCCTCTTAGGAGTAGATGGGCGACCTCAAGACGAAGATTTTGAGCCATTTTTCAGCTCATTTGGTTCAGTAACGAGGGAGAAATCGTCAAAACTCAGGTTCAGCTTGTAGCAACTCCCCTGGGCAAAAGTACGCACCATTTCGTCCAACCTCTGTGCTGGACCCTCTCTGGTATATGAGCTTTCTTTTGCTTCAGAAAGCCCTCTTTTCCTTGCTTTGAAGAGTGAGCTACAAGCCCTCCAAGTTCAGCCTTTTAGTTTTGACAGTTTTGGACAAGTTTTTGAAGATGATGCTACATAAAATGCTACTCTAGCATTTCTGGTTTTTTGAAACTTTCAATAACTTCAGTACAAGTGTGGCTTCAGTTTTGTTTTGAATTGCTAGACCTGGTTTTGATTGGAAAGTATTCATTTTAGCCACTTCTATGAAGCATGTAAGAAGAAGCATCATTTGGTCACAAGACTTTGCTACATTAAATGCTTATATTTTGAAGCATTTCAGTTGTTATTCTAAGCCCTGTAAGAGAGAAGACACTGCCCAATTCCTGGGTTAGACCCTCTCATGGCTTGCTTATGCAAAATATGTGAAAAGCCAAAACATAAAGCAATGTCTTGTTATGCTACAAAGGATGAAAATGCCAACCTGACTTCCTTGTTGAAGATTGCTAAAACAATGGTTGCCAAAAAGGAAGCAACTACAAAGCCAGAGATCTACCCTCTCGTGGCACTTTTATTGGACTCCAAGTACAAGAAAAAGATGAAGGTCAGATACCTAAGATATGCTTCTCTACACAACTATGGAGATGACAAGATAATTGTTCTCTTGAAGGATATGATTTTCAGATCCACTTGTTCTATCATAGTACCATCTTATAAGGCACTAGACACTGCCCATGTGGTAAGACCTTGCCTTGACATGGATATTCTGCCTCCACAAGATGAGGCATCCCATGAAGATTATGCATTTTAAATCATCTCTATGTATGCTCCAGATCTCTCCTTTTATGTCAAGGTACTCAACCTGGATAGTCCTCCAAAATGAATGAAAATAAACTATTGTGTTTTGTGTGTTTTGTAAACACCTCTGGTCACCTTATGATGTAGGCCATGTGTATGTTTTACTCCATGGTACCTCTTGCAGACATTGTGTGCATGTACATGCAGGGGAGATAACCATTGGAAGGTCTTTTTGTATCCCTTTTGTTTACCTTACACCCATGGGAACCCTTGCTAGCATGAGAACCTAGCCATAGATTTATCCTTGACCACCATGAGATGGCATGAGAAACTATGAGACTAGATGTATCCTTGACATAGCCTGAGGCATTCCCTTGAGGGGGGGTTTGATGGGATATCTCAAGGTGTATGCCTCAGGCACACCTTATGTTTCTATGTGTGAGTGCTAGAGGCACAGTTAGGTGCTCACAAGCACAGTTAGGTGGTGGAAGAGCCACATAGGATGATTGAGAGAATCTAGGAGCAGATTGAGGAGATGATTGTGGAGCTCTGAAGTCATCAGTGATGTCAGTGAGCATGTATGAGGTGCCTACTTAAGGACCTCACTCTTCTTCATTCTACAAGCAAGTAATGCAAGTATTCTGAGTTTGTGTCCACTCTTTCCTTTCCTTTCAGTTTACCAACACCCACACGCACACTATATGAGCTCCTGGGCATTACTATCAGTCTTCCGCTATGCGTACCCTCTGTTGGGTAATTTCTAACACCCTCCCCTCTCCCTCTTTCCCTCTCCCTCTCTCTCTCTCTCTCTCTCTCTCTCTCTCTCTCTCTCTCCCTTCTGCTCCTCTATCCCCCTTTCTCCAAATCTGTCCTACCTCTTTTCTAGACCTGCCCCTCACAAATGCGCTAAGGTGCCAAGCCTCGCCTTTGCCTCCATGGGTAATCTACTCCATCTGCCAAAGGAGCCGGCCGGTCCATTGTCCCACTGTGCCCAACCAATGTGAGTCCGCTGCCCGAGCATACGCCCCTCTTGATCTCTGATGCTCGAACTCCTCTCTGCATTTGGGCTGAGCACGAATGAGGCCCCCTGCTAATCTCTGTTAGACCCTATGGAGTCTCCTCATCAAGGGGGAACCCTTACCCGAAAGGGGGGCCTTTGAGAAGATCCATATGTGTTAATGCCGCCACTGCCCCTGAGAAGCCCTCGTTGTAAGAGGAGCTTCCAAGGCTCTGCACCTTGGATGAGGCTGCAAACAACCAACTTGCCCAAGAGGGCTTTGCTATGCATCTCTGGATCGATGATACCCAAGCCTCCCAGCGCCTGCAGCATGATAATAGTCTGCCAAGCGACCCAGGCTCTAGTATTCCTTGTGTCGTCCAATCCTGCCCAAAGGAAGTTCAGAAGCAACTGTCGGAGTTGCTCAATGCACTCTCTGTGAAAACTCCAGCAGGATGCGATATACCAGGTCGTGGCAAGAAGGACCTGTTTTGCCACTAAGGCACGTCCTGCTAGGGAGAGAGTTTGGCTGAGCTCCAGTAGAGAAGCTTGCGCCGAACACTCTGGAGGATTGGGGCGATCTGTTGCTCTGCTGTAATATCAATACCAACCTGGCATTTGAGGTATCTCGCTGTCTGGCCTCGCGGTATCCATCTGAAGCCAAAGTTACTCCCCCACTCTCGAATCTCCTGTGTCTCCTTAGAGCTTGTGAAGAAACCTATGGATTTTTTTTAGTTAAATCCGCGCACTCGAGGCCTCACAGTAGATAGCCAGAGCTCCCTTGACTCTCTCCAAACTTGCTGTGGTGCTCTCTACATACAAGGCCGTGTCATCTGCTAACTCAGAGTCCAGTAGTTCCTCCTTTGTCTGATTGGGAGCCTTAACCTTGTGAGGCCCGCCTCCTGTGATCTCAAGTAGTAGCCCAAAGGCTTCGCCACAAACAAGAAGAGGAAGGGAGCGAGGGGGCAGCCCTGGCGGACCGAGCAAGAGAGAGGAAAGGCCTCACCCGTGTGTCCTTCGATAAGCATTTGGCTAGAGCTCCCCGCAAAAAGCACAAAAACTCCTCTAATCCATTTGTCTGAGAAACCCAATCTCTGCATAGTATCCTCCAGGAAAGACCACTCCACCATGTCGTAGGCCTTCTAAAAATCCAAGAGGAGGACGGCCAACAGCTGTGACTCCTCCCCGAACCAATCCACTCCCTTCTAGAACGTGAAGATGTTGTCCAAGATGTTGCGCTCCTGGACGAACCCGGTCTATGTGTCGTGAATGATGTCTCTAAGATGGGGCTGTAACCGCAAACTCAAGACCTTGGCGAGGATCTTGTATGCAGTATCAAGCAAAGTGATTGGTCTCCACTGCCAGATGTCTGACCTATCTCCCCCTTTCGGGATCAAACAAATCCACCCCTTGTTCAGGGACTGAGGAAGGGAGCCCGTGTCGAAAATCTCCTGGCAAGCTAGTCGGAAAGGGGTGGAGATGATCTCCTAGAAGTTCTGGAAGAAGGTCGGAGTCAAGCCATCCTCGCGAGGACACTCCTGGGTGGGGAGAGCCTTGAGGGCTTCCCAAAGCTACTCATCCATGAAAGGCTCCTCCAGATTGCTGCACAAATCCTGCAAGACTACTGTTCGAATGTGATCCCAAACTACCTCACGGGCCACAAGACAAGGTGGAGTCATCCTCTCTGTTTGATAGAGCTGGCTGTAAAAACCTGTGGTCAGGTCTAAAATCTCTTGCGGGTCAGTGTGCATGATGCCTTGCGGATCTCAAAGACGCTGTAGCTGTGTGCCTGCCGATCCGGGTCCGTTGTCGGCTGCTCACGAGTGCAGGCCTGTGACGTCTCCTAGTCATAGCTCTGCGCCTAACAAGGGCCATAGTAATCCCTTTCGGCCGGCCTGCGACTCTACCTCAACAATGTAAAAGGTGGTAGGATCCACTTAATTACATCATACACAATAAATTGACAAATAATTATGCATCACAGATTAAATCACAAGGGAGACCGGGACACCGAAAAACCCAAACGTTGGCTCCAAACATTGGTGCCCCTTGCGGTATTTATTTAACATTCATTTGAAGCCGGTTCTGGAAAGCTGCACCACAGGCAAACCAACGCCCGCAGACTCCCCATCCAGCCCACCCTGTAATTCCATGCTCAACTCCAAATGGTGAAATGGCATCCAGTTACTAGGCAACCACCTTGTATCCTCAGCCAACCAAAGCATGCAACAGAGACCCCAAAAGCATCCACTGTCTGTGCCACATCTGCAATTGCACAACCAAGTGCCCAACGAGCCAGACACGGCTGAACAACTGCAAGACAAGTCCTCAACAGCCAAACTCTAATGCAATCAATAAACTAAGCACTTCCAAACAGGTTGCCTCAATCTATAGCCTCTCTGGCCACTGTCCAACAGCATAAATCAACCTTTCTTCGCAAGGAAAGAAACCCAAACGCAATAACTAGCCAACACCAATCAAGGAATGGAAAAAGGAGGCCAAAGCAAGCCTTCTTCTACCTGGTATCCACAGAAGATAGACCACTGGGGCTGGAAAACCCTAGATCCTGCAAAGAAAAGCTGACTCTGCTCTGGCACAGCCCAAAAGTAGCTTAGAAGAGAACACCCACGCCTGGAAAGTTACCAAAATCAGCAACAACACCCAGAAGCTCCCTAGAATGAAATCGCAAGTTCCTTGCAAAGCTTGGACAGCCTGGAAAGCAAATCGCAATCACCTGGAACAGCCTTGGAACAAGTCACAGCCGCCTGGAACAGCCCGGAAGACCTGGAGATCAAATCGCAATCTGAAGAAGACACCCTAGCAAAAATTGCAATCTGTAGCAGGCTTTGGATGCATTGGAATTGGCCTTGGCAGATGGCGATTTCCCCTGGCAGGCCTTGGATGCTCTTGGTAGATGGCGATTTGGCTCTGGCAGCACCTGGCAGGCTGATGATCTGACTCCCCTAGAACTGATTTTGGCCTTCTGTCCCCAAAAACAGGGCTCTCTACTCTTTTTGGAATCATGTACTAAAATTAGCAATTTTTTAATGCACCACACACTTTGGCCCTAGGAATTAATTGCCTAGTAACTGGGCGCACAGTCACAATTCCCAAGGGCCCACTAAGGAATTTTAATTCCCCAAGTCCTGCCCCATGGCCGAACCCTTATGCCCCAGAGGCTCAAGGCAACAGTCACGCGCAAATTACGGGAGTCGCAAATTAAAAGTCCCATAATTTCACGTCCTCGTGACAGAAGCTGCGGACGTTAGCTCGGCAACGGGCTGAGGAGGAGTAGATCCAGAGCCTCGATGAGCCTAATCAACAGGGGGGGCCTGTGGTCACCCCTACTCCCCCCCACCCCCTCCCCCTCCAGCTCCCTCTCCCTCTCCCTCTCCCTCTCCATTCCCCCCCATCCCTCTTGGATTCCCCCCGCTCCCTCCCCCCCTCGCCCCTCCTGCTATGATCATCTTCACCACCCGTCCCCCTCCCTCCGCCTCACCTCCTCTCCCTCCGCCCCCCTCTCCACCTCCTTAGTAGGTTCTTCAACTTCCCTCCCCTCCCCTGCCTCGACACCCTTGCCAGCAGGCAAGGGCAAGACATCATCCCCTTCCGCCTCCTCAACGCAGCATCCTGTCCCCTCTCCATTCGGGGAGGGAGCCAGAGGGAAGGGGCTCGTCCTCTCGCTCAGGAGCTCCTAATTTCCTTGGGTGTCCCTTACCGTGGGACTTTTGGAGATTGGGACCTTGGAGTTATCTAGAGATTCCGAACTCTTACCCTCTACCCTTGGAGGTAACGCTTGTCATCTTGCAGCCATGGAAAGGGGGTTCGATCAACGTAGTGGGCTCCCAGACACACCCAGTTTGAAGATTCCAGTTCGCCTCCATAGGGTTGGAGAAGTGGTCCCCAGTGGTGTTTGATGCTATTATGGGAGATCAGATTTCACGCATAGGCATGGGGCCACAGGGATTGGACCTTTGGCACGCCCATGGTGCTGAGGTGAATTTTCAGTTGTGCTTCACGCAAGAGAAGCCGATGTGTGGTTTGGCGGTAGGAGTTATCAGAGTGCCGCTTGAGGCAAAGGTTGATTAGGCTTACTATTGGCCACTCCAGAAGTGTGCGGAGTTGTTCGGGGTGGAAGTCTCCTTCATGATGAAGTGGGCACAGAAGATTGGCATTGAGCTGGTGTCCACCTTAGTATGTCGACGTACAAACACGGACTACTCGCCCTCCAAACCCCCGACAAAGTCACATAAGGCAGCCTTTCTGGAACAGGCACCCACTCACAAGAGAGCCTTGTTTTCTGCTCCCTATCCTCATGAGCTGGACTAGAGTGAGTTGGAACGTGCACGGTCTACATTACCGTGCTCGAGGGCAGTGATAGGGCGGACAGTGGACATCCACTTGATTCAGGAGCATATGTTTTCAGCATCAAACATTAGACAGCGACACCACCTTCTCTCGGGGAGAGGCTCGGAGGTGTGGTCCCTTTCAGTAGGACGGAGTGGAGGGTATGCATCTCGGTCTCACAGACAGTGGCTCCAAAGGTTTATGATTAGGGCGAGCTTATCCCAGGACGGACAGTTTGAATGGGAGTTAGGATGAAAGAGTCCAGGATTGGGATCTTGAACGTGTATGCCCTAGCGTGTAGACAGCACCGTCTGGCCTTTTGGAGGAGGTTGTCAAAGTGTCTTCCGGATGTAGACTCCTGGATTGTTGGAGGGGACTTCAACGACCTGGAGTTTGGGGAGGACAAGCAGGGCGACGCCGCCTCTCTTAGATGCCAGCACCAAAGAGGAGCACCTGGGAGCAGTTCATTTTCATGATTAGTGGTAGAGACCCGTGGCAAGAAGTCAGAGTTCAGCAGGATACTTGGCAGCCTTCTCTTCTCTTTCAGACAGAGGAGACATGATGGACTGCTTGAGAGGCTAGACTGCTTCTACGTTGGGGACTGGGCACTAAACAGAGGTGGCTCTACTGGGATTCTGGCAGATACCACGATGTCAGACCACTCTCCAGCAGTACTCCACTTAGAGCAGCCCCATAGAGGTCTTCCCCAAAAGCGGGTCCGCATTCCAGAGGACCTCTTGCAGGACGAGGAGATTCAACAGGTCATGGCAAAGATTTGGTAGCAATCAGAGATGGCACCGGGCGAGGGCTGGACTTCGTAGGTGGCGGATGCGACCCAGAGGAGCAGTGAGGAGTTGCAAGCTCATGCCCTTAGGTGGAGGAGGGCTCTTCAGGAGCGTGAGCGGGCACTGCGGAGAGACCTTGCCTCCATAGAGAGGCTCAAGGAGCAGGACCCAGGATCTCAGTGGCTTAGTAGCAAGTTTGAGAGCACTCGCCTTGAGCTTCAGGACACGGAGATTCGGTGGGCTGAGTTCTCCCATCACTCTTCCCGAGTCCGGTGGGTACAGCAGGGGGAAAGGATGACGAAGCAGTTCTTTCAGATCACTACTCTATCACAAATTTCATGCCTCCATTGCCTCATTCACCTTGATGTCCTGATGATGATGGGATAGATATGTAGTCGAAATTTCAGCTTCCGCCATCGCAGCATCTTGAGCTCTTGGGGCTCACTACTGATACAAGGGTGAATGCAGATGGTGAACCTCCATCACGGGAGGATCACCTGGCTGGGTGGTGGCCCCTGCCGCTTGGGGGGGTGGGTCTCCACGTATGGGCTGTTGCTGCTGCTCCTCCTCAGGTGCCTCTCGAAAAACTCTCTCTCTCTCTCTCTCTCTCTCTCTCTCTCTCTCTCTCTGCGTCTGGCCCTCTACCTACAGCGCTTTCGGGCTTGTTTGCTTGGTTTTTTCTTTTTAACATGGGTCCAGTCTCCTTCTAAAGGGGTCACCCAGGGGGTTTGAGACTCCTACTGCTCTTGTCTGGGGGGATCTGGGCTCTGGCGTGTTGACTCTACCTGCTCTACGGGGGTGGGGGAGAGGAGCTCGGCCTTGGCCACGGGGGCAATCTATGGCTAGGTGACCCTTCTGCAACGAAGACACTGGCCTGGTAACCCAGAAATCTCCACTCGCTGGCGAAGTGTATCCCCTTCGAGGGTCTCTAGGATTATCAACTCTGGGCTCTCAACCTCTAGTCTGATCTTGGGGACCCCGTCATCTACTACCATTGATGCGGCCGAATCTGGCGAAGGCTCGAGCACAGTGCCAAATGCCTGACCAATGGGGGGGAGGATGGCTTTATACTCCTTTGGGAGCCCTTGGAAGCGGAGCGTAACCGAAAAACGGGAAAACATGGTGTGTCGTGTCCATGTCCTCCACTGTAAAGCCATGGTACCAAGGAAAGAGGTACACCATATGCGAGCCAAGGAGGATGGGGCTCTGCTCCACAAGTGTTGAGGCAATATCGGGGGAGCTCAGCTGGATGAGGAAGGCACCTTACCTCTTCCATAGATAGTGACCTCCTGAATGTGGTCACCCTCTAGTGCCAAGTTGGCTTGGCTCCACTCTCGCACCTGTCGCCTTGTGGGTGTGAGGCCCACAATTCTGTCCCCAATTGTCATGTGGACGGATTGATATCCGACGTGTACTGGGTACACAAGACTAGCTCAGGTAGCCTGGGGAGGCTTAGAGCTAGGCAGGCTTGATTCTCGGGTTGAGTGGCAAGGGTACGAACCAGTTAGAGGTCTTCGCTATATTTGGCGCATGAGGGGCCCAGAGGTTCAGTTCTCGAGTGAGCCGATGGGAGCAAGTCTCGTTCCTAGGTGCTAGGTCTGATCTTGGATTGAGTCGTGGATGCGCGCCTGCATCATAGCGTAGCCCAAGGCCTAGCAACAGATCCCAGGCTTCATAGCGCCACCTGGTGGTATAGGACACCAGGCTGGTTAGGATGTGGTTGGGAGTTCGTGCCAGTAGCTCAGCTCGTGGCTCAGAGGGGACATCTCCTGATTCGGGATCGTATCCCGTAGATGTCATGGTTGGGTGGTGAGCAACCTGCTCAGTTTCCTCACGTTTGGTGTGTTCTTGTGTTTGCTTGCAGATCAGAGGTTTCAG
The DNA here is from genome assembly GCF_047967505.1 of Dipteris shenzhenensis. Classification (NCBI taxonomy): domain Eukaryota; kingdom Viridiplantae; phylum Streptophyta; class Polypodiopsida; order Gleicheniales; family Dipteridaceae; genus Dipteris; species Dipteris shenzhenensis. Next base: position 5,960,287 of record NC_141624.1, on the reverse strand, counting down.
GAGTGCTGGGGTCGTGTCAGTTGGTATCAGAGCCAACTCCTGAGGTAGAAACTTCTGTTGCGAGAATTTTGGACGAATTTTTCTCCAGGTGTGCCCTACTTTCGAAATTCGTGTTCATGCCTTGCAAGTGTCTGTTAAGGGAAGTGGTATTAGATTGGGATAAAAGGAAGGAGAGAGAGAGAGAGAGTGTGTAGGGTGATTTCGTTGCAAGATGTGACAGGCTGAGAGAGAGGGAGAGAGGTGTAGTTAGGAGGAAGTAGTGAGGTCCAGGTAGAGGCGTCAGAAGGGAGTCAAGAGAGCGTGTAGAGCTGGGGCGAACCAAAGGGGATCCCGCGTGTCAGCTGGCTGCGCAGGGGTTGTGATGGCAGGTAGAAGGGGAGCGCAGGAAGGTGCGCCAAAGGATAGGGCTAGATCACAATCTAGGCCAGTTGCTTTTCGGGGGGGCTTGGAGGCTTAAAAAAGCGCTATCCCTCCATTTTTGGAGGGTGAGATTTTGGAAAAGCAGGGCTTTACTAAAAGCCTGCTCTCCCATTATTAGTTCGGCCAAATTGCCTTCTCCCATAGCCTGTAGATTGCGCAGAATTCCAGCCCCTCTACACCTCCACGCGCGGGAGCCAGAACACCTGTACGGCCTGCTGCAGCACTTCGTACGGACAGCCAGGAGCGGAGTCCCAGGTTCAAGAATCTGAGCTGAATTGTGAGATCAGCTCAGCCAGCTTACCTTTTCATCGGCCAGCTTTCCCTTCTTCCATCGCCTCCTTCCTGGCCAGCTTTCACTTCGTTTCTACCTCCTAGCTCCGAGGCCACTTGCTTGTTTCTCTTCTCTAGCCTATCTTCTTTTCAGATCAGATTTCAGTCATGGCTAATTCTGTAGACCCTGAGCTTGCGATGGGAGACCAAGATATGAACTACCATGCGGAGGATGACCAGGGTCTCTACTATGATTTGATTACGAAGACAATTCACCACTGCTCTCGATGAAAAGTTTGAGCAAGTTAACACGAATCAAACGGGGTTGACGCAGCAACTCCAAGGGATTCAGACTACACTCACACTTTTGACTAGCACTGTTCAGGGGCTCACACATGTGGATGCCATGGCTTCAGTGTTAGGTCTAAATATCACTCCAGATCCTTTTCCAGGAGATCAGAAGTCTCATACCAAGGAGGTTGTTGACACTTGGTTGCACAAGTGGCAAGAACACTTTCAGTTTCACCCTTACCTAGATGACAAGAAAATACAGCTTGCAATAGGGTTTATGTCAGGAAAGGCTTTATTATGGTGGAAGGAACTCCGACCAAAGCCTACCACATGGATAGAATTCGAAGGGGTCTTCAGGAAAGAGTTTCTGAAGGAGGAGGAAGATTACGATATCAAAGGCAAGCTCAAAGCCCTCGATATGTCCAAGCTGAATCTGACTTTTGAGGTTTATCTTTAGAGGTTTCGGGATTTGCAGACCAGAGCTACAAAGCTGGATCTAGTGATCTTGTTAGGTTTCTTTATGGATGGTTTGCTTGACTTGTACAAGTTACAAATCAAGAACAACCAGTGTACCACTTTGCAAGAGGCCATGAATTATGCGCGCATCTATAATGATAACATGGCCAGCGCAAAGGGAACCACCGTTCCGACATGGGTGGGAAGAATAAGAGGAAGTTCTTCCAGTCTACCACTGGTACCGGGGAGTCGAAGTCTTTAGATAACGCCTCCAAGAAACATTCGTCTCAGGCGAAGAATAGTCGTGTCCGTTTCCTTCGTACCTTGAAGCTAAAGAAGGAAGGACGTTGCTTCATATGCGAGGAGCGGGGCCACACTAGGAATGATTGTCCTAAGCGCAAGAACCAAAAGCAAGGGTTAGGACCGAAGCTCCATGCGGATCCAAATACCAAAGCTAAGGGAGCTAATCAAGTTTCAATGATAGGTATTTCTGTAAATGTCATTACTTGCCCACTTTTTTGTAATTGCACTTTTAATAATTCGTTATTTGGTTCCCATGATCTTTTTCGAGTTTATGAAGAAGTTAGGGACCAAAGAGTTCACATTCTCTTTGACCCGTGCAGCTTTCACAACTCTGTTAATTACAAACTTGTGCAGAAGATGGGGTTGTCCACAATACCTAGCGATCACACCTACGAGGTGCAGCTTCTAGCTAGGAAGCAGTTTTGGAATCGCAAGATTGAAGCGCTTTCTATCCGGATTCAAGACTACACAGCTGCTCTTACGTGCTATGTCATGCACTTGGAACATGTGGACTTGTTAATCGGAATAGAGTGGTTTAAAACCCACGATATTCGGATTGGATGGAAGAAACATACTCTTTCTTTTTTGGATAAGGACACCCAATTTTGTATTGAGTGTGATAATATTCCCTCTTCACAGGGACCTATTGTATCTGCGATGCAACTTCGGAATTAAGCACTTCTCATTATGATGTGTATCAGTGTGTTTTGATTCCGCTTTCTTCATTTGTTGTCTCTGTTAATAACAAGAATGATTTAAGTGTGTTTGAACACCGTGAATTGAGAATGTTGTTGGATGCTTTCATGGATGTATTCCCTGCTCAACTGCCGGAAGGTTTACCTCCAGAACGGGCAGTAGACCATCGCATAGATTTAGTACATGGGGCTCAATCTATTAGTGTTCCACCTTATAGGATGAGCCAGCTTGAGTCTAAGTACTGGTTTGGTTCCGAAGTTATCCCCCAGATACTATGGTCTGTTCAAGGTTATTAAAAGAATTGGACCAGTTGCATATAGACTAGAATTGCCTCCTGATGTTAAAGTACATCTAGTATTTCATGTCAATAGACTGAAAGAGTTACTGGGTGCGGATGATCAACTTGTTTCTCCTTAAGAGATAATAGAAGTTACAGATTTGACTTTTTTTCATGAAAGACAGATTCGTAATAGAACTATCACGGAATAGAAGATCAAGTGGAAGGATCGTGTTGAGGAGGATGCAACATGGGAGATATTACAGAACCTCTAGAGGACATTCTCGAGTTTTTTAGCGAACTCAGGAGTGAGTTCTTAGAGGAGGGGAAGTATGTCATGTGCACGGATTGGTATCCGATGTGTACTGGGTACACAAGACTAGCTCAGGTAGCCTGGGGAGGCTTAGAGCTAGGTAGGCTTGATTCTCGAGTTGAGTGGCAAGGGTATGAACCAGTTAGAGGTCTTCGTTATTTTTGGCGCATGGGGCCCGAGTCTATATAAGGGGCCCAGAGGTTCAGTTCTCGAGTGAGCCGATGGGAGCAAGTCTCGTTCCCAGGTGCTAGGTCTGATCCTGGATTGAGTCGCGGACGTGCGCCTGCATCATAGCGTAGCCCAAGGCCCAGCAGCAGATCCCGGTATGGGACACTAGGCTGGTTAGGATTTGGTTGGGAGCTCGTGGCTCGAAGGGGACATTTCTTGATTCGGGATCGCATCCCATAGATGTCATGGTTGGGTGGTGAGCAGCCTGCTCAGTTTCCTCACGTTTGGTGTGTTCTTGTGTTTGCTTGCAGATCAGAGGTTTCAGGAGTGCTGGGGTCGTGTCAACAGTCTCCTTGTGCTGGGGGGATTGAATAGCTTGTTGTACCTGTTGCTTGTTGGCTGAAGAAAGAAGGACCTTAACGGCTATGGGATTCGAGGGTGCTGCCATAGAGCCCCTCTAGCCAGACCAAAGGTCACCACCAAGATCTTCCTCCTCCTAACAAATACCAATGCTCCTGCTGCGAATGAAGAAGAGGAAGGAAGGAGATGAAGAGGCAGAGAGGAGGAGGAGATGGGGCGAGGGGGGATGGAGAAGGCGGGGAGGAGGAGGCGGAGAAGGGAGGCAGGAAAGAAGCGGGAAGAGGCCGGGGGGCAGCAGGGGGAGGCGGGGTGGAGAACATAGTTGCCAGGGAACCCCGTTCCGTAGCTGTGGAACGCTAGAACGGCATTCCCTTCAGAAATGGTTATGGAATGCCTATGGAACTTCAGACTTCTGGAACAGCTGTGTGAGTTAGCTAGGAGGGGGAATAAGGAGCTGAGTGGAAAAGTAGAGGGAAAGAGAGGGGGCAAGCTGAGCGGAAGTGGAAGTAGAGGTGGGCTGAGCTGAGTGGAGGGAGTGCAGCGAGAAGGAGAGCAGGTGGGCTGAGCAGAAGCTGAAGAGCTGGACTGGGCTGAGCGGAAGTGAAAGAGGAGCGGAAGAGATGACTGGAAGAGGAGCTGAATGGAGAGTACAGGGAGGCAGGTTCAGCGGAAGCGGAGGGGCAGGGCTGGTGTTGAGTGGCTGATGCTCATGCATGGTTGGGTGATGAACACGCGTGCTCACGTAGGTCAACAAAAGCTGCAATAGTGCAATAGATGAGACCTTAACAACTAGATCCCCACCAGGGATGTTTTTCCACATGATGTAATCTGAGTTGGTCTCATAGGCCTTCTTGGCCTTCCGTTGACATTAATAAACCTCTCTCTGGCCGATGGGAGTGACAGTGGCACTTGTTTGACACACGGCCATAGCTAGGAGACCACAATGGACCACACATACTGAGAGCAGTCAGCGCTCTATCCTTTATGCCACCATAGTCTCATAATCGTTGACCCCCTCTTAGGCTTGGCCTCTGCCAGCTTCCAGAGTGCTGCCAGCTTCCATCTTCTCCATGAGCTCAGAGATTGCTCTTTGTGTTTTGGTGTCTTTATGATTATGACTATTTTGTATTCGTCATGGGTCTTGATGCCTGCTTAGAGGCTTTGAACCCTTTTAGCTCATTGTACCCCATTCTTTTAGTTTCATAGACCTTTCGGTCTTTCGAAGAGTTTTAACAACCTCTCTCTCTCTCTCTCTCTCTCTCATGCGGACAGTCATGGTAGCTATGTGTACCCTTCCACAGAGACCTTGTGGTGTATATGTCTATTTTGTGATTCTCATCTCAGACATCAGCCTTGGGTGTGGATGCCCGCTTTAGTGTGTCCACTCATATTTCTTTGTATCCGGTTTTCTTCTTGTCTCGTAGATTCGAAGACTTTAAATAAACTCTCTCTCTCTCTCTCTCTCTCTCTCTCTTTGTGTATGTGTCTCTCTTTTTGCCTTCAGAGATACTTTACAAGAATCATGAAAATTATGGTCTTGCTTTGCAGAAAATGTGGCTGGAAGGATTCGCTGGAGATATACAGGAGGTGCATAAAAAATCCTGTATGGTCTTGGAAAATGCAGTAAGGAATATCTACACTGTTGTGGCATTTTCTGCTGAGAAAAAGATTATGCAGGTGTACAATGGGTATCTTTCGAAAATTTTGCTGCACAGTTTTTTGAACGGGCAACTTAGAGGTCTGGCATTTGGTGTCTCCCAGTTTCTTCTTTTTGCCTGCAATGCAGCTCTTCTCTGGTATGCAGCTCGAGTGGTGGAGAGGAATGAAGCACCCTCATCAAGAGTTCTAAAGCAGTTCATCGTGTTCTCATTTGCCACTTTTGCTTTGGTGGAACCCTTTGGACTAGCTCCTTACATTCTAAAGCGCCGAAAATCTCTGGTCTCTGTTTTTGGAATAATCGATCGCAAGCCTAAGATTGATTCGGATGATTCCTCAGGACTGAGGCTACCCAATGTGTATGGGACTATTGAGTTGAGAAACATTGATTTTAGGTATCCAGCTCGGCCAGAAGTCATGGTTTTAAGCAACTTCAGTTTAAAAGTGACAGGGGGCCAGACAGTGGCAATTGTGGGAGCTTCTGGCTCTGGCAAGAGTACTGTGATTGCATTGATTGAAAGGTTTTATGATCCATTGGCTGGGCAAGTTTTCCTCGATGGGAAGGACATCAAAACATTGAATCTCCGATGGCTACGAAGTCACATGGGCCTGGTTCAACAAGAGCCTGTTCTCTTTTCAACCTCCATCAGGGAGAATATTATATATGCACGCCATAATGCAACAGAAGCAGAGATGAAGGAAGCAGCACGTATTGCAAATGCACACCATTTTATCAGCAGTTTACCGCATGGTTATGATACACATGTGGGGATGAGGGGCTTAGAGCTTACTCCTGGACAGAAGCAGCGGATTGCCATTGCACGTGTTGTATTGAAGAATGCACAAATACTTCTGCTTGATGAGGCAAGTTCTGCAATCGAATCAGAATCAAGTAGGGTGGTGCAGGAAGCTCTGGACACTTTAATAATGGGAAATAAAACCACCATATTGATTGCACATCGACTGGCAATGATGCGTCATGTGGACATGATTGTTGTGCTTAATGAAGGACACATTGTTGAAGAAGGTAGCCATGATGCACTCATGGCAAAGAATGGCCTCTATGCAAGGTTGATGCAGCCACATTTCAAATCATCTTTACGACAACAAAGGGTTGCTTAAGCCTGCAGTGCAGATTCTTTGTGTCAATGATATTTTGGAATGCTGAGGGCAAGTCTATGGACTTCCTCTCTGTGGCTCACCCCCTATTCTTTGCTGTGCAGGATAGTCAGTACCTTCCTTTTCTCTTTGTTGTGAATTAGTGGCTTCTTTGCAGAAGCTTGTGCTAATATTGTCCCATGCTTTCGGGGCAAATCCATTGCAGGTGTAGAAATATGATTTAGGAGGTTTCAGGAGGTAGATACATTTCTATTGGTTTCCTTGTGGAGTTACGGTTTGTACACACGACTCAAGAGTTGATGAGGTATCATGGTCCCAGGTCTAGAAACCCGTGAAGATGTTGTCTGTGGTTGAGCAACATGAATTGGGTTTCCATTTTATGCACAAGTTTGTACATATGCAGGGATGACATGACAGGGGTCCATTGGCCCTCCATGTTACACACTTCACTTCACCAATATGTTTGGTGACATGTGCAAACCAAAAAATGTGCCATATATCTTACTGAATACAAGGTTGTAATCCTTCTTACTGCAAGGTGATTGGATCTTTATGGTCCATTGCGATAATTTTTGCTAGATTGTGCTGAGCAGCAGCTGTTGTGATAGAGCTCTTTTTGATGTGTGTAATACAATTTGATACTTACAAATGGACAGAATAAATTGCTCCAGAGAGTGTTGAATGGTTGAAACATGCTGCAGTTCGTGCTTCCTCTTGCACTGTCCCTGTGAGAGTGTTGAATGGTTGGAACATGCTGCAGTTCATGCTTCCTCTTGCACTGTCCCTCGTCTAAATTGTGCATGTATGTCTCACATGGTGCAACAAAGCTTGACCAGATTAATTCTTTTGTAGAATTCAGCATCACCATTTGCCTCCAGGTTTTAGGCAAATAAATTGCATATGCTTATCAAAGAATCAATGTTTTGGTGGTGCTGGATAAACCTCTGTCAATTGCAAATCCTATCCTTGTAGGACTGGGTCCAGGTACAGAAAAGACAGCTGGCATGTGTTCACAGGGCTCAGAGAAAGGGGTGACACACTGAAGTGATGCGCTGTACATTGGTGTCTTGTGTTGTCTTGGATACATATAGAACCAAACCTTACACAAATTGCCTGCTGTATGTTTTCCTTTGTACCCCTTTTCCTTTGAAATCTGTAAGAAGGGTGATTGTTTTGCAGGCTTGGTTCCATATAAGGAGGCTTGACAAGCCCCGAGCACTAATGAAACAATGTCAACAATATGAAGCACATAATCAATGAGTGAACCTTGTGGATAAAAGAAATGATCACTGCACTCTCGTTTGTCTAAGCAATACAAATCAACATTTGTAATTGATTGCTGTTGTATGTGTGCCCGTGCTCTCCTGAGGGGTGTGGGCTCCAATTTGCTGGGAATGCTAATCTATTGCAAGGTCGGCCTTTCGTGGCAATTGTCATTGCGTGCTGAACCATAAGGGCACATAGATGTAAGGTTTGCTCCCTGACAATGGCACTCCCGTGGGACTCCAGTGGAGGCTCTTCCCATTGGTAATAGTGGGTGGATGTGTGGCTTTAGCTTTCTTTCAGTAACAAGTGTTATAATTTGTAATATGCTGTATTTCTTATATGTATTAAAATGTTAGTTCACCTCAGGTATGTAAAAACCTCCAAAGTCAATTTGGTGTAGAATCTGTGATCTGTCTTTTGTCAGTGAGCACGCTTGATGCAAGGCACTGTTTTTGTGAGTGAGCTAGTTGGTGTTGAATCTGTAATTGAGGTATCTTGTCTTCTGTTAGTGAGTAGATTGGTGCAAGGCTCGTTTTTGTTGATATTATTTCTCACTATCCTTGTCTGTAACCACAAAGACGAGAGAGTTGGATGAGCTACTAAATGAGATCTTATTCAATGTCAAGTTAGACAAGCCCAACTACAAGAAGTTAACACAGTATTTTGTATTTATCATATTTCTTGAGAAATGTTTGGAGAGAGAGAGAGAGAGAGAGGTTTATTACACAAACAGATGGTACTTAAAGCTATTATAAGGGGTGTCGAATGTTAGAGGTTAACTCTCCACCTATGAGGCCCCAAATGAGGACATGGGGAGTGTAACCTATAGTAGGATTTGGGACCAGAGAGAGGCCATGTAGGTAGATCCAAAGCTTGCCATGCAAATGGGCAAATCCGACTAAACATGGAATGTGCCATAGCGTATGGAGCTCTTGCTGCACTAGGGCATGCAAAGGTATCTTTGTTGATCTTGGAAGCAATCTACATTACATGTTCTGCTGTTCTATTCTATTGTGTACTGTTCAAAATTTGTGTTTATGTCTCTATCTCTATATACATTCATGTCTACAATAGAAAGAAGCGAGCTTTGATTTAGCATTGTGCTACATATTTTTACATACTTCCATTGTTGCAGAAGTGATGGCTACAAAAAGCAATCTCCACCTCTGTTTTCTAACATGGTATCAGAATCTGAGAAACATTCGCAAGTGTGTGAAGCTCGGGGGTGAGAACCTTTGTAAGGAGATCTTAATTTAGGATTGTGGAAATTGTAGTAAACTCCTACATTTGAAAGACAGGTATCTTTGCAAGAAAGAAGGTGACCAAGATGAAAACAAGTGTGCCTTGATGAGGGATTGCTTGGTTTTGTACTTGTCGCATCCATCCCAAATTTTAGAGAAGTGGGCAAATTGGATGGAGATAACTATCCTACCTAGAAGGTGAAGTGAAGGAGCCACCTAGTGGTAGGGAAGTTATGGAAGGTGATGACATGAGAGGATCTGAACCGAAGTGTGACGGGAAAGGTAGCAAGAGAAGATGATCCAAAGTGACTCTGCACATTGAAAAGATGGGATGTCTTAATGGACCTATGCAAAATGAAAAATACTATAAGGATCCTCAACCTCCAAAGAAATCAATTGTTCACCATTAGGAGTATGGAGGAGGGAGATATTGTGCGTGACTACTTGATGAAACTATAGGTAGTGAGAGATAAACGTGGAAAGGTCAAGGCCACTCACCTTTGAGGAGTTGGGGGCTATGTTGGTATAGAAGGACTACTATGGTAGGGATATAACTAACCATGGAGATAGTGGCAATGACAAAACCGTTTTTGCATATAGCAAGGGTAAGGGCAAGCCCAACAAGAATAATGAAGACGACTCTGATGACAATGAAGACTCTTTTGGAGGTGGAAGCAAGAAAAGCAAGAGATGCTTCCTCTCCCACTAGCCCTATTTATGCGAGGGACTACGGAAAGAAGGTTAAACAAAAGAAGGAACTCCAAGCAGGAGTCAGAGAAGCCAAAACTAGTGGCAAGTGTGGTAACGAAAACGAGAGAGCTTCTTTTGGTGACTACTTTGAGTGTTGTCTAAATCAGGTATGTAGATCTAGGTGGAATTGTGTACTGTCTAAACAACTTCGTTTTTGAGATTGTTGTGAGAACAAGGTTGATACCACGTGCATGAAGGATGCATTTTGGGGTTATGCAGAATTGTGTGGAACTACCTAATGTCTAGACAACTGTGGTTTCTTAGTTTCTTGTTGTGAGAATAAGGCTGACACCACGTGCATGAAGGAGGTATCTTTGGAGGTAATTCCAAGATCAAGGTCATAGGAGTACATAGATATCAGAGATGGACATATAGACCCACATGTGGATATTATTGGTGCCTCCCCGAAGGTACTTGGTTTGCTTTCAAGGCAAGCAACTATACAAGTGGATCCAATGGTATGTATGTTATCAATGCATACATTTAGACTTCAGTAGCATGCATTGGGAAAACTATATGCCTTGTGTTTCTTAGGTGTTGAGAAAATGAAGGGTGAAAGTCTTCCTGGCTAACATTGCAGAGGCCATCAATGCTTGTTCTTAACTTTTGTCAAGGACAGTAATGATTGCTTTGAGGAGCATAATATGCCGACATGGATATGCATTTCAAAGGCTTCTTCAAAGCTCGAGTTCAAAATGCTAGAAGTAGAAGAATATGGGCTTGAATCTTTTAAGGTGGAGACGGGAACATCAACAAATTAAGAGAGTATGTTGTTATTGATAAGTTACTCAGATGTGAGTGCATGTAGACTACTATATATGGAAAGATACTTGATGATGGGGATGTATGTGGATCAACCACCACAGAATGTCATTGCTCACATGGATTACTGTGTTATGGATATTGCTAGACTAATGATGGGTTGAAACAGACCACAAGAGCATGGTGCTTGGTAGGTTGTCCTTGGACTTTAAGGGGGTCAACTACATGAACTTGATGCTTGTACCTGCATTACTCGTGAATGCTAGCATTTCTCAATTGAAGACAACTGGTACCATGCATGGTGGTACCATGGTTGGTGCTACCTGGATTTTAGTTATGTTACGAGTTGTGGGTTTGAGAACACTAGGAGTCGTCTTGGGCGGTAGCTCAAGGGCTTTTCATTGGTCTTGTACAAGGTCATCAGACTTTAAAAGGGCCCCATTGGGGGCCTTGCCACACATTCATAGGGCATCACAATTGCCTACATGGTAGATCAAAAGGGAGGCCAAGAACCATCTAGAGGTGCCTCAAAATTGATTGTATGGAGGTCCAAGGATTCAAAGAGTAGAGGAGCACTTAGCTGATAGGTCTTCATTATGAAGAGAAAGAATCAAGGAGTGCCCAAAAATGCATCACTACGGCCAGTCCACTAAAGCTCTTAGTGAGAGCATGCAAGCTGGTAAAGAATGAAGGTTGTAGGTGGAGGTAGAAGACAACTCTATAATGAGGTAAACTTGCTAAAGAATTCTATTTCTGGTGCAACAAGACCAATCTAGCAAGATCAAGTTCAAGACAGACTTGATGTGTCATGACTGCCCCAAGTAAATCATTTCTTGCTATCTAAAAAACTCTCAACTTTCTCAATTACCACTGGGGCAATAGCCTATGATGGAAGAACAACCTACTCATTCCAAAGATGACTCTTTGATTGAGTTGATCATTGGGAGTCTAACACTCAAAATGCCCATAAAGCATTTTGTCTCAAGAAACTCCCCTTTGCATGATGGCAAAAACCATAATGATCACACTACTTAGTCACTCCAAGAATGGAGAGTCAGTTTGGCCCACCCTGTCCATGGTTGTAAAAGATTCCAACTTTTCTCAAGTTAAAAACTTGAATTGTAGAGTATGTAGACTTAGGGAGTTACCCCTGAAGAGGTTATTGATACAAAAAGCCATGATCAAGCATTTTCTATGGGAGGAAAAGAGGAAACTTGTCACACAATACATTCTTGTATCTACCAATCTTCATAATATTCATTTGATTATCATAATCATCATCAAGTTCCTCCACTCAAAGGGGGTGAAACTATAGAAGAGGAAGTAATCAAGCAATTCTCCTAGAAAGACAAGCTATTGCCATTACTATGGTATCCCAGGCTATTGGAAACTAAATGCACAAAGAAACAAAGAGATACATCTAGTTGTTAGTATGGTAATTGCAATCAAATTAAGGCAATCAACACAAATAGTATGTATATTATGTCAACGATTTATATCATGATAATTCACAAGATCAGTTTCAACATAGTATTCTATTTTTTAGTATGCCATTATAGAGAGAAACTAGTTGATTGGCATCGAGAAGATGAGAATACCAGGTGGTTTGACTCAAATGCAAGTAACCACATGACTCCTGAAAGGATGGGTTTTCTTAATTGTATCCAAATAGAAATGGTGTTATTATGAGTTATGACAACCTTATAAAATTGGAGTAGCTAACATACCACTACATAGTGATGCTGAAACTGTGATTATTTTTATGTTCCAACTATGTGAAAAATCTTATTTTTGTTGGTCAAATGACAAAGAATGATATAAATTTGTGTTCAACAAATATGGATGCATAGTTATAAGGAGTTGACAATCATAATTCTATCATTGCAAAAGGTGCCAAGATTGCTAAACTGTTTAAGCTTCCATCAATAGTTCCAATTTAGAGAGCTCTTGTTGTGCATTATAAAAGTCAAGATGCATGTCTCACAACAATATAGAATAAGAGGTTTGGACATCTTAATGTCAAAAGCCTAGTATCATTGAAATGTTCAAGTATCAGCTCAAGGCCTTCCACAAGTTTACTTTTAGAATTGGTGTCAGTTAATCTCATATGTTTTTTAGTCTCACTAGATAATCTAGGCCTATTGCTATCTACAACTTAGTTGCATTGTTCAATTGATTTTCAAGCGTAATGATCCTGAACATTTTTGCATTAGCCAATTATCTAGAGCTTTCCATGCATCTCTACTTGACTTTTTGTTTCTAATGATAGAAATCAACAAATATTTGACATTGAAGTTGATGAGATTGCAAATCGAATGAGCTTTCCTCATCCCATTTATTTTATTGTTTGGTAAGTTGATCTGGTGTCAGTGGCATTGAAGTTGATGCAAGAGGTCCTGTTTGAGGTCCTGTTTTGTTCTGTTCTCTTATTTGCAATGATTTTCCACCACTTTTTCATTTGGACTATTTTCACAAGTTTAAACTACAATCAAATTGTTGTCATCAAATTTACTGTTTGAGTCAAAAAGTATGGCATTTGAATTGTGAACCAGTCAGTGAAGACACTGAAATATGACCACCAAGATATGGCAAAAAATAGCTTAAAATGGCTTGTTGATAGTTGACATGAATAATGTTGCAGAAAAGTACACTTAACCACATCAAAATCTTTTGAATGATGTGTCCTTTCACTATGTGAAACCTCATTTCAAATTGGACTCGATTTGGATGCAAAATAACCAAGATATGGGTATCTAAATATAGTTTTAAGAAAAAAACATACAAAAGTTGATTAACTTTTATGGAATTTGTTCTTTGGAATGATCGAGATGATTAATTTTGCCTATCCATGCACTAGGCTATAGTCAAAAGTAGATTTGAACAATGTGAGAGCTATGTTACGTCTGCTCCATAACCAAAGAGTACAGGACCATGAGGGTTTACAGACTGAGCACTTTGTGCACGGCAGGAGGTCTTGGCCCCGATCTTAGCATATATGTTCAATTAGCGATGGATCGAGCTCAGCATGTCATAGATCTCTATAGATTCAATTCTACTCTTGGACATGTTCGGATAGAGGTTGAAGAGATTGATGACATGAGACTAGTATGGACCAGTGGGATGAGAAAAACGATGATGAGGGGAGATACAGCCAGAAACACTAGAGCCACCCATGATGTGGCGATGGACTAGAGCACATTTGATGGAGGTTTAGCCTCTTATAGTTCTAATGGGAGGAGATCGCCCAACCATATGTGTTAACATTGATATGGCCCATAGAAAGAGCCCAGAGACCACGCCCTCCACCATAGCATGAGATGGCCAGATAGACAGAGATCTAAGACATCTTTGCAACTCACAGGGGACTGTGATGGATCAAGCTTAATGACATGTCACAGATTTCTACATATTCATGTCTACTCTTGGACATGTCGGGATAGAGCTTGAGGAGATCCATGACATGAGAGTACTATGGACCAATGTGATGAGACAAATGATGATGAGACGAGATACATCGAGAGACACTAGAGCCACCCATGATGCGACAATGGACTAGAGCACACGTGATGGAGGTTAGCCTCTTCAGTTCTATTGGGAGGAGATCTCCCAACTAGAGGTGTTACCATTGATATGGCCCACAAGATACAGAGAGTCCAAAGACCACGCCCTCCACCACAACGCAAGATACCAAGATAGATAGAGATACAAGACATCTTTGCAGCTCACAGGAGAGCCACCATGGCACCTAGATATGTCTTTTGAGTCCTTATTTGAGAGTGAGTCATACAATTGGTCACTAGTTCTAGATTTGAAGTTTACATGTTTTGTATTTCTAAATTTTCAGTCTAGTATAGCTTTTAGCAAAGGGTCTTAGCATGCCCTTTGCCTCAACCCTTTATGGCTTGTATGAGTATGTGTCACATTTAATTCTGTGCTTTGTCTCGTAGGCCCAGGAGGACTCTCGAAGACGTTAATACATATCTCTCTCTCTCTCTCTCTCTCACACACACACACACACACACACACACACACACACAAATTTGGATTAGTAAATGTATCTCACACACATAGACAATTATTTCTTTACACACACACACACATGTATACTATGAATTATTCTTTTATGTACCCCTCATGAAATCTCCCCTTTACACTCTATTTTTAATGACCCCACCCACCAAGCACACTAATCCTTCCATACGTTGAAAAATCAGTGTTTGTTTACATCAAAAAGTCCCATCGATAATTGAGCCATACAATTAATTCCATCAATTGGTTAAAGAGTAAAAAAGGGGGAACATATAAGGAAATAATGTTTGAGAATGCAACAACTAGAGTTTTCAAAATTTTCCACCAACATTAAGAATTTGTAAAAATATTGAGTTTGACAAACGCAATATTGAAAAAAGATGTCGAATCCTCAGGTTAGTCCAAGTTCCGAGGTAAGGGTCCACTTACCTGCCACCATCCAAACAAACTAGGTGTAAGAACATCATAGTTGCATTTGGGTAGACAAGTAATGCCTGTTTTCCCTGGCTTGTTATCGCTTTATCTAGGAATATAGACAACCACATGGATTCTTAGATAATTAAAAAAAGTCTAAGTCAAAATTAGAGTAAGGAGCAAATGAGTGCATGGGTTAAGAATGGATTGGCTAGTGCCGTACAGTTAATTCACATCCATTGGATAATTCTTTAGCATGTATAATCCCTAGTCTTTTTGTGATCTGCCTTATTTTTTTCTAACTTTTATATTTATTTTGCAAAAGCAGTTTACGCATTTACTACTTGCATCATTTTTTCATTTGACACTTATCATACAAATCCAATTTTATTCACTTATTATTTTAATAGGTGGGGAGTAAGTTCCACATGGTGGGCTTACTCCCCACCATGTGGTCTTACCCTCTCGGTTGGGGGTGGACCACACATACACACACACACACACACACACACACAATAATTTTGATTAGTAAATGTATCTCACACACACAGACAATTATTTCTTTACACACACACACACATGTATACTTCTCAAACTATGAATTATTCTTTTATGTACCCCATGTGAAATCTCCCCTTTACACTCTCTTTTTAACCACCCCACACACCCAGCACACTAATCCTTTCATACCTTTTCTAATCCCTTCTTAACCCATGCACTCATTTGCTCCTTACTCCACTTGTGCCTTAAACTTCATTGTGACTTAAACTTCTTTTAATTATATAAGAATCCATATGGTTGTCTATATTCCTAGGTAAAGCAATAACAAGCCAGGGAAAACAAGCATTACGTGTCTACCCAAACATAACTATGATGTTCTTACACCTAATTTGTTTGGATGGTAGCAGGTAAGTGGACCCTAACCTCCGAACCTGGACTAACCTGAGGATTTGACATCTTTTTTCAATATTGTGTTTGTCAAACTCAATATTATTACAAATTTTTTACTTTTGGATGATTTCAAACTCTAGCTATTGCATTTTTAAACTTAGATGTCTCAAATATTTTTTCCAATTGATGGAATTAATTGTATGGCTCAATTATTGATGGGACTTTTTAATCTACACACACACACACACTTACAAAGTTACTGTTTCTCACACACACTAACATTTGTTGCATACACAATGCTTACAAATTCTTTGAACACTTCTTTTTTCAAACTGTTATGGTTATTTTTGCAGGGAACTCTCTCTCTGATGGAAGATTGACATCTTATGGCGTTCTAGTACTTGGAACCTTGTTTTTGTTGGTTTATGAGAAACTTTCACTTTGATGAAAGATGGACAGCTTATACATGGATTTTTTTTTTTTGGGATGTGATTAGAGTTTTACTCAGCGCTTGTTTGCTTTGTAATTTTTAGTTGTAAGCCTACTGGTCTACATGACTCTTTTTGCTCTACTTTGGGCTCTGCAGTAATATAATGACTCTTACCCCATAGCCTAGCGTGGTGGTTATTAAACTTAAATGTGCCTTTCCATGTTTTTTGGTATTTAATTAATGTTGATAATGAAATTTATAATTGACTTTCGCATGTTAATTCCCTCTTTTAGACCTACCTAAGCACCTACAAATGTGAGTATAGCCTTTAATTTCCCCACTTATTTATTTTCGTGTAACCCCTCCACCACCCCACGTTCTCACCTATGAAGCATGCTACATCCTTTTCTCCCTATTTAACTATGGGGTTTTATACTTTTTTTAGACTATTGGCGTGTCTCCTCCCTTTCTTTCAG
This sequence comes from Dipteris shenzhenensis, assembly GCF_047967505.1. Lineage (NCBI taxonomy): Eukaryota > Viridiplantae > Streptophyta > Polypodiopsida > Gleicheniales > Dipteridaceae > Dipteris > Dipteris shenzhenensis. Next base: position 5,943,699 of record NC_141624.1, on the reverse strand, counting down.
TGCTTCTATCTTCCCTTCCAATGACTTCTACCAATTCGCAGGTAGCTCCCATCATTTAATCGCTTTCTTCATGGATCGATGGTTGGCTTAGGTCTTCCATAGTATTGTTTGTTTTGCTTATACGAAACTCTCCGCTCGAAACTAGTCACTACTTACAATCATCTATCATCTAGCTCCTGAGGGTCTTTTCTGGCTTACCACTCGCACTTATTTCTGGTTGATTAGTGCACTTGCCTGTATTGCGTGTTCAGTTGCATTGTTTTGTTAGTCACACAGGTAAGACTTTCCTATTTTTCTGCTGTCGACTACCTCTGTTAGGGATATTATTCCCTGATCATTGGTCGTACTTCTACAAGTTCTTGCGCATTGCACAGGTCATACGGTTTCTCTATTTGTATCTAACGATTTCCGCACGCAGTTGATCTTCTGTCTTTCGCCTTACCTTGCACTGCTTCATTTACGACTAGATACAACCTCTTACAGCATGCCTGTAGACGACGGATTCAGGTACCAAGAAAATGGGAGGTCGACCAGGAGTACTTGAAATGGCGGTGGCAACCGTCATAATATAGAAAGCTATTGAAATTCTCTATGCAACCTTTAACTATGAGCTAAGTGGCACGCAAGCAAAGGAGCTATTGTGCTTCAACTTGTCTCTTTTGTGATCTAGCGCCTCGTATACTGAATGTTAGCCATCGACTCCTTTTACTACGATCTCTCTTGATTCTTTACGGAGGCAGCGCAAGCTCTTACTACACTTCCGTAGAACCTCGGCTAGCAGTCAGGCTCCCTTTCTCTGATTCGGTTTCTTTCATTGGTACTGCTCGTCTTGATGTAACTACTTTCTTTCAAAGTCAACCTCATAGTTGACCTTATTACTAAAGTCCTTTTAACCTCCTCTTTTGGGTTAAATTAAAATTAATTACCCCCTTGCTTCGAGTACTTTTTATTTTGCTAGTCTAACACACACACACACACACACACATGCCACACACAAAGAGAGAGAGAGAGATAGATAGATAGATATATATTAACGTCTCTAAAAGGCCAAACGGCCTATGAGACTAAAATAGTTGATACATCTACTAGTGTTGTCTCATAAAAGAGAACGACAAAATAAATAAGCTGAAGGCTGAGAGCTACTAAAGGTACTTACAGTCAAAGGGACTGCAAGTGACCCAAAACTAATGAAATACCAAGCAAGTATTTACTAAGTACCAATTGATCAGCATAGGCAGAAAGCTAATCAATAAAAAGGTTGCACTCTTCTTATGTCAAAAATCCCAATCATGGGTAGCTCTAGGATCTCATAACTCGGTGCCAAACGTTTTCGGTGTTTGGCAATGATGGCACGGATCCGATGAAGATATGGGTGTCGGGCACGGGGTCTTGGGGGCCTGGGCCTTCGTGACCTGGATATGGCGATGGCTCGGTCCAAAATCACACCACTAGAGTGTGGCAATCTGCCTGTGTGTGATAAGGTGGTGGTGGCGCCAGGGGTTTCTGATGGCGGGGAGGGCATAACACTAGTTGAGGTGTTGGCAGTGAAGAAGTCTTTGAGTGTACTTTGCCTGGGTGGGGCTGGTCTCGGCTGTCTATCTCCCAACAAAGTCTCTCTATGTCGCCTGAGCTTTGATAAAAACAAACCCATCTTCGTACTCCATCACCCTACGGAGTGGGCCAAATCCCTTTCTGAATAGACAGTGGTATCTTCCTCGGATTTCATAATATACCGTGCATCTACATATGTAATGCTCCTCTGTCTCCTCCTCCTGCTGGCATAACTGACATATCCGATCCTGATAGGCTGTGTGGGTGTATCTCCCTGTCTCTATTCTCAACTGATGTGATGAGGTTCGAATTTGGCCAATAATACTACGTAGCCCGTGAGATAGGTGTGTGTCCATGTATGCTGGCTTGGCTATAAGTTCATCTTGAGATAAATGAAGAAAATGGTTCTAGTAGTGTGCCATCTTCTTCCCTAGGGGCTCATGTGGTCTAGTCCAGGTTCTCTCAGTCTCCAACTTGACAATATCAGCTCTAATGATCTTGTTTCGGTCATGGCGAGACAGGTCTAACTTAGGACAATCCAAACTGTATTGAAAGGGTGGGAGTGCATCCATTGTCAACTCATGCTCTACAAACCATCTCTGTAGCTGAGCATACCAGCACCATGTTCGACCCTCCTCTGCTAGCTGCCTGGATGATATCATAGCCAACCATGCATATCTGGAGCCAGGTAGATCCTACAATCTATGTATGCAAGTTACTGCGTGGAACAGAGCCTCAGTCAGTAGTGGAGCAGCTGCTAATTCAGCTCGTATTATCGGATGTGGTACAGATGGCTTGCTCCGGATCATGTGGGCAATCAGTGTCACTAATGGCCTTTCCAATCTCCTCCACTCAGTTGCACCCCCTACACTGGGGCCCCATATAGCTGCACCATAAAATAGTGTGGGCACCACCAATGTCTCAAACAACCATAATTTTGTGCGTGGCTCTTGGAACTGTACATGTGCACACTATCTCTCTAGTGCCCCCAAAGCTGCATAGCCTCTATCCAATCTGGCATCAATCGCGGCTCTCAATGAAAATTGTGGACCAGAAAAGATCACCCCGAGGTACACATAAGATCGTACCTGCTCTACTGTCTCACCTTTGAAAGTGAACTGTTGTGCTGGGCGCGTTACCCAAGCCTGTGTAGTATTAAATACCATCACCTTGGTTTTCCCAAGGTTTATTGTTAGATCCCTGTCCTCACAAAAAGCTTGTAGCGCATCTAAATGTCTTTGTAATCCTTCCGGGGAATCTGCAATCAAAACTACTTCATCTGCATAGAGCAGTATGGGTATCAACACTCCTGCTAGGCTGGCTCCGGTATGTTGAATGAAGAGAGAGAGAGAGAGAGAGAGAGAGAGAGAGAGAGAGAGAGAGTATGATGAGGGTATGTTGAATGAAGTAGAAGCTTGTCTAGTCTAGTTGTAGGTCGGTCTAATGTCTTTGCAAAGTGGGTTTGTTTAGAATGGTATAAATTGCACCATATAGGGTTCATGGGACAAACTCCAACCCTAATCCTAAATGGTGAACATGTATATATTTCCAATTTCTTAGAATACAACTTAGTCTAGAGTAAGTCATCTTGTGTGTACTCCTCACTCTCCCACTCCTACATGGTATCAGAGCTTAGTTTGAGCTTCATCCTCCTTAGTGAGAGTCAAGATAATGGCATGAAGCCCACCCTTTGAGGCATTGTTTCCATTTCTTTCGTGTTGAGTGTCTAGAGGGTGTGCTCTGCTTCATTTTGTATCACAAATAGCCATTTCTTCCATCTTGAACATGTAGAGGGGGTGTGCTCCTCATCATTTTGTTTCACAAATCTTCCTATTCTATCTTATGGTGTAAAATATATGATAGTTTGGCCGAATCTTGTGAGTTTTGTTTGAGTATTCATTGTGTGAGGAAAAGAGAGAGAGAGAGAGAGAGAGAGAGAGAGAGAGAGATTTTGTATGGTTTGAGAGAAAGAGATTTAGAAGAGAGAGGGAGAGAAAGTCAGTGTAAAATAGTTTGGGGGAAATTGTGAGAGTTTTGTAAGGTTTTTTTATTCTCCTTGATGTCCTCCAACTTCAAACCTTGGCGCAGAGTATGCAAAGGAGGCCCCAAGCCTCCAGGCTTCACTTTGATTGGCCTCTTGAGTCTTGAGTGCATAGACAGTGTTGCATCTCATTGACAACCAAGTATACTCATCTCGCATGCTGCTAAATACTATCGGCAACTCCAATCCTTTCATAGCCTTGCCAACGGATGCTAAATACTCATGTTGCTGATGAAGACTCTCGGCAACTCCAATGCCTTCATAGCCTTGCCAAGGATGCACACCATCTCCTCTATGCAATATCTTCTTTCTTACTTCTTGTTACTTCTTTGAGGCCATAAAGTGTAGAATCTTATAAACAACAATCTACTTGATGAATAGAAGTCCCGTTGCCATATTGTAGAACTTAGGGATATTGCAGTGTGAAGTCGCCAAGTAACACTCTTTATCTGATGAAGTGCTCTCTGACATCAATGTGCTTTTTTGCTCTTGACAATAGTCTTCTGAGCCATATAGCCTCGCATGCACTTGTTGTGAGTGCTGTATATTCTACTTTTGTTGAAGACAAAGAAACGGCTGGCTGCTTGTTTGACAACACTGATATAGCACCTTGATTATGGAAAAATGCATATGCTTGAGTGGGTCTTCTAGTCTCATGATCTCTTGCATAGTCACCGTCACAGTATCCATGTAACCTTGGATGACTTGCTCTGTACTATATTCCAAATTGTCTTGTACCTAGAGTGGCTGCAATCTTGCAATCTACCATATGAAACTTTTTTAGGAGACTATCCACATATTTCTACTAGCTTATGAAGGTGATGTTTGAGTCTCTCCAAAACTCAATACCAAGACAATAGTGCATAAGTCCAAGATATTTCATGTCAAACTCCACAAATAAGTCTTGTTTCAACTTCTTGATGAAGCTTTCCATTTCTTCATTCATAGTAGTTTGCTATTCTGGCTTATCAACTGCATCTTCAAAGTACACTGGTTGCCATGATGGTGGTCATAAGAGCACGATTGGTAGTTTCAATCTGAATTGCTTTCCCTTTTTGAGCATATCTTAACCATGCTGGTGGTCTACTTTCTCTAGTAGTCCGTTTGAGTTACTACTCTACTTGGGGTGTCTCTGGCAATTCTTGCTATTCTTCATCAACCGTTTATGTAGATGACTGACTAATCGGTGTGTCCATCTCCTGTGTATTGGATGTTTTCCATTTTGATTCCTCATAAAAAATTATGTCTATGGAGATTATGGAGATTTGGTTTATGGGATTGTACAACTTGTATGCTTTGGTTTCTTCACTAGCCAACCATGATGCATTTACATGACTTAAGATCCAATTTTCTGCGATGATCGTCATGTATGTGGGCATATGCTATGCAACTAAATATGCGATGCATGGCTTGTATCTAGTGAATGCTTCATAACGTGTCATACCCTAAATCGGTTCGGTTGGAAGCTGATTAAGCAAGTAGTTTGTAGTGGTGATTGCTTCTGCCCAATATTGATTTGAAAGATGTTTCTGCATTACTCTAGCACTGTCTACTAAAGTCCCATTCTTCCTTTCAACTTTTGCATTCTGCTGTGAGGAGTATTTGCACATGTGAATTGTCTTCAAATCTCATTACTTCTGCAAAAGTTCATGAATGGTGAAATATGTATTCACCTTCTCTGTTTGATCTCATGACTTTGATCTTTCTGTCTGTCTAGTTCTCAACATGGCCTTGAATTCTTGAAATCTGGGAAAGACTTTAGATTTCTCTTTTAGAAAGTAGACCTAACAATATCTATTGTAGTTGTCGACGATGAAAGTCAGGTAGTACAGTGAACCATTGATGCTGCGGGGTCTGTGCATAATCCCATACATATGTATGAATCAAATCAAGAATAACTCTAGCTCGAGAGGTGCTTCTGCCAAAATTGGTTGTCTTTTGTTTACCGAAGCAACATGCTTCATAAACTTTTCCAAGAAACTGTAGCTTAGGAATTCCAATTGGCTTTGAAATTGACATGTCCATATCTCAATAAGTTGCATTAGTTGTTCCTATTGAGCTGACATGGCATGTGAGTCTGGAACTGAAGCTAGCATTCTAAACAAGCGTCCTTCCTTGACTGCTTTTCCTTCTAGCTGATATCCTCTTTATGTGTCTCTGATAGTGCATTCATCTCCATTGAAGATCACTCTGTAATTGTTTTCTGTCATTTGCCCAACTGACAAGAGGTTCTTGCTGAGCTTTGGAACATAGAGTACATCTTTCACCAATCCTTTTGTACTAGTGAAATTGTTTATAGGGACAATGCCTTTCCCTTGAACTGGATTTGGTATGTTATTTTCCGTGTAGATCACATTCTTTGGTCCTTCTAATGGTTTCATCTTTGTGAACCATTCTTGATGCTTTGTCATGTGAGATGATGCACCACTGTTAATGTACCAAGGATCTTGATATGCTTGATCAACTTGATAGATGCATTCCCCTTGGAATTACAATCTATGTCAATGCACACTGTATCAGTCTTCTGCATATCCTCACTTGCAAGATACATATTTTGAGGTTCATTGGCATAATGACTAATGTCCACCGTGGTGATTTTCACTTTCATGAAAATTCCCTCAATTACTGCTAGATTGACCTCCTTGGTTGTACTGCTTCTTACGGCAATCTCTTTTGCAGTGTCCAAACTTTTGACAGTAGTTTCATTGAATGTTTAACAAGTTGGTGGATGCATTCCCTCTTCCTTGAAATCTTCCTCTATTGGAATGATTTCCTCTTGGATACTGATGTTGATGTTGTTGTTGCAGATGATGCTAACGTTGTTCTTGATGCTGGATGAACACTTATGAGTCTTGAGTTCTTCACCAAGTAACACTGATTGTAACTCATCCAGTGTTGGAATGGTAATACTCTGGACTAGATTCTCATAAAGACCTCTCCTAGTCCATTCAGGATTACTTAAACCATTTCTACGTGATTCAGAGTCTCCTTTTACGAGTTGATTGTTGTAATCCTTGATTCTGAGTACATAAGCATGACCAGTTTCATTGTTGTTTTGCAAAATTATCCCATTCTTCCTATACTCGGGCAATGGAAGGATCTATTATAGGTGTAGATCCTTTAGCTTATGTTGCGGCATTGGTGGGAGTTACTATTGGAACATTGGATGGTGTAGGTGCAGGTGCAGATCCATTGACATACTCCCATTTGTCCTGAAGTACAAGAATGGCCTCCATTTGATATTTCCATGTACCGTAACTTGAGTTTTCTAACTTATCAAATGCCTCCGAATTAAGGTTCCTAGTCGTAGACATGATGTAAGCAATGTACTCAAGTCTCAAAGTGACTGTGAAAAAACATTGTCTGAATCACCTACAAAACACTGTCTGTATCAATTGAGATCTAAACTACTGGTGAACATAGAATTGCAATATATTCCAATCTGTTACAAAGCTAATGTGGCAAATGATACCGAGAATAGCCAAGAGGCTTTACAAGGCTCAAAATAGTGTGCACAATGCCAGAAAAACAGCCTATAAGGCTTAAGAAATGATGTGCAATCTACCCTCTAATTAATCTGCCAATACTTCTGAATATTTTGAAATCTACCCAATTGATGTGTCGATGGTCAGGTTTCAGGACATGTGATGATGTGAAACAACATGTGAGCATAGGGACTGACTCCAAGTAGGAACTATTTGGGAATTTTTGGGCATGGCTTCGATTGGCTACTTTGGAGTTCTCTCTTCTCTACTTTGATCTAGATCTAGACCAACTATCGAGTGATGAAAAGCAACAAATAATATCTTTTTCTATTGTTCCTTTCAGGTGTTGGGTCAAATGCGTCAATATAGAGGCTTAAACGTGTACACGAAGTGGATTTGATGCCAAGGCTAAAAAGTGTGTGATACATGCACCAAAATGTAGTACTGATGTGACAAGTGCATAGAGCATAAAAAATCAAGTGTTTTTCCTCTTTGGAGCACCATCAAATTCATCCTGGATCAAGAGATATGGCTTGATCTAGGTGGAAGGGCAAAAAGGGTGAAAATGATGATGTGGTAGCTGTATTCACATGGGAGACTGTGCCTAGAAAGGGTTGTACTTATGGAGCACTGTGTGATGATGTGGAAGCTCTATGCACATGGAAGGTGCCAAGTGTAATTGTGGAGAGGTTACTATGCCTGACGGGAGACTTTGTGCCGTGTAGTAGATGATGTGGCAAATGACATGGATGTTAACATGGCATGAGTATGATGTGGTAGATTTTGATGACGTGGACTGTCAAACGATGTGGTAGATGTGCATACGTGGTAGATAAGACTAACGTGGCAAGGCTTGATGATGTGTAGATAGGTGATACGTGGTACTGACATGGCAAAGATTACATGGCAGGCAAGGCCGCTCTACTGACGTGACAGATAGGGTTGCCACGTGGTAGCACACAATAACCCTTGAGGATAGGGTCAATCAGATTTTTGGGATGTGCCAGAATCTTAAAAAATGCGACGAAATCTAGGAGATGTTGGTATGTAAGAAAGATTCCCTCTTCAGCCACATAGGAGTCATCTTGTGATTGTGATCATCTGGAGGTCGCTTGTTGACGTGCCAGTGATCATAGGAGATGTTGTAAATGCTTGTAAGCTCGTGTATTTACAGCTAGTCATGTTGAGGCTCATGGGCGTTGGCTTGGTGCTGTGTTTTGAAAAGATGGCGATCAATTTACTTGTTGGATGGGATGACGTCGTCGTTGGGGTCGCACTATTTGCTATGGAACTGATTGCTGCCATGGATGTCGTTTGGCATCTGTCGTGGAAGCCGCTTAATGGAGTAGTTGTGCTATGAGCCAATTGATGGTAGCTGCTTCTGCGTGGGCATTAAGCTTTGTTGCTGCCTCGTTGTAGGGGTGACACTCCAGATTTCTCTAGATCCAAGTCCCCGACACACAGACAGCCAGGATTTTTTCGTTGCAGTATGCTCCTCCCCCCCCAAGACCTCCCACTTTGCTCGAGATGTCCGAGAGGAGACGAAGACATCACCATACACAACTCTCTACCAGGACATTGTTAACTTCTCGAGCCACAGGGAAGTCTTCTTGGTTGGGGACTTCAACGTGAGGATAGGGGCCTGTCAGGTACCACTTCTCAACTTCAGAGACGATTCCATTTTACTGCCAAACATTGATATATAAATCAAATCAGTTTGAGAGAACTTAGTAGGTAGATGTGCTTACATGAAAAAAGTTACAAACTATAAGTATCTTGAGATGCAAGGTAGTTATATTTACAATGGAAAGTAATATGTCGTAACTAATTGAATTGGAACATGTCCCACTCTCTGCAACATCACAATGTCTCTTGCTTACTATGGGAAGTAGAATTCTAGCTTGACTTCATCATCTCCCTTTGCAATTGGTGTCCTCTGTGGTCTACTCTCGTATGTCTTGCCCTTGCTATATTCTCTTATGTTTGCTATTCCTTGGGGTGATGGCATAGGGATGTGCATGGATTGCATGAGAATCTCTCCCCCCTAGTCTTTTGAATTTATGTTTGCACCAACTTTTGGTAGGTGTGTCCTTTGCAAGAGATCAACTGGGCCATTTAAATATTGGACGATCAATTATTTGTCACTTGGTAGTTCATTGAAGTAAGTGGGTCTGCGTGCATGTGTATGTGTGTGAGAGAGAAAGATTGCACCAAAAGAGTGTGTGTGTGTGTGTGTGTGTGTGTGTGTGTGTGTGTGTGTGTGTGAGAGAGAGAGAGAGAGAGAGAGAGAGAGTTAAAGTCTTTGAAAGACCGATGGGTCTATGAGACTGTGAAAAGTCCTAATACAAACAAGCTGTGTGGGTGGAGCTACTAAATGAGCATCCATTGCATTGGAGTGAAAATGATAAGTGATGAGTACTACATGGCCATGTCAGAATGATGATCGCCTACACAACACTTAATCCTCATCATCAGAGCATCGAGGAGGTGAGGTAATGAGGGCATAAAGTTAGCGATAGAGTGTTGGTGGATGCCTGCGGATGTGGTTCTATGTCTTCTCTTGGTAGTAGCTCTGCGTCTGATAAGGGCTACAGTGACCCGTGTCGGTGGATCCCCAACTTTGAACGTAGAAGAAATATCCCCAAGCGTATTCTGTGCATCAATCCTCTCTCTGAGCTATCGTGTTGTTGGCTCTGCGTCCCGATCATGGTGGGGCCTCGTGGTGTGAGAACCCGTATGGTCTGGCTAGAAGAACTCAGTGATGAGCTCTGAGAAGAGTCTATCAAGGAGGTATGCTCCTGTCTTCGTGATTAAAGTAGATGCTCGCGGTATTAGATTGCCTCGTGAATGAAGGCGGCTAAGCTAGAAAGGAGAGAAAGCGGGACTATCCCAGAACTGTCTTTGAAGAGGCAATAGAAGCGTCCTCGGATCTCATAGTGTACTGGGCATCTGAAAAGGAAATGCTCCTCCGACTCAATCTCCTGGATGTCACATAATGTGCATATGCGCCTCTCCCTGGGCAAACCCTCAGCCTACCACTGTCGATGCGAAGTCTATGTGGAGACCCGAAATTGCCCAACAAAGATCTTCAACGAGTGGGTAGGTGGATATGCGTATATCTTGGTAGGTCGATAAAACCCTCCCCCATGAAATGTAAACAATGATCCTTGTAGAAGCTGAGCTTCACTGCTCCGAACCAGGTCCTGAATCTGTGTAGCTAAAAGATCCTCACGAATGACCTGGTTGACCTCATGAGACAAGAGAGGGGAAAAAGGTGCATTGATGCTATACTGGAAGGGGGGGAGTCTATCCTCGTGAAGTCCCAGTCGCTCAAACCATCTCTCTATGCATGCAAACCAGCATCTCTGGTCACCTGTTGTTGATAGTGCCATAGAGGAGAACAATGCTAGCTACGGTAATCTGCTGCGTCCAAAAGTGCAATCTCCGTTACCCCTGACCCGATATAAGTAGGTGATAACCTGAAATGCTGCATCAAGCTGTAGTGGAGATGACCCAAACTCAACAAGAATGATCTAGTGAGGAACTAACAGCTTACTGAAAATCATCCGTGATAGCATGAGAACCTATAGGCGCTCCACTCGAGCCCACTCTATATGTGATAGATCCGGTTCCCAACTAGGGCTACCATACATCTCCATTGGACGGACCAAGGAGTCAAAAAGTAAAACCTTGGTCCGCGGGTCCTGAAAATGTGAGCGGAAGCACTGCCTCTCTAATCTGACCGATGAAGTGTATCCTCTGCTCAGCCAGGCCTGCATCGTCGGTCTCATAGTAAAGATAGGTCTAGAGAAGAGAACCCCTAGATATATATATGACGAAACCTCAACTAGTGATCTGTCTAAAGTCAACAACTCCTGGTGCATAGTGGCTTGAGATGTGTTGAAGATCATGACCTTGGTTTTACCAAGGTTGACCTTCAAATCATGGGAATCACAAAAGGACTGAAGTGCATCTAGGTGTTTCTGGAGACCCTCTGCTGAGGAAGATAAGAGTGCCACATCATCTACGTGTAACAAGATCTGAATCAAAGTGCCAACGAGAAAGCATCCATCACCTCCTAGTGTCTGCATAACTGTCTTAAGCTCCTCAATGTATAGGCCAAACAGGGATAAAGGACACCCTTGTTTGACCCCAACAGTACTCGTGATATCATATGTCCATCTAGACCCTATTCGAACTTTGCCTAAGACCCTCTCGTAAAGTGCCATGGCAGCCCAATTAATCTCTTGGTCATAACCCAAGTCCTACAGACATCTAATAGAGCCTGCCCGTAAGATTTAGCTGGAGCTCATTTATCAATTGAAACTCACAGCATACCTGTGTCCTCGAAATTGACACCCTTTTTTGGGTAAACTATCATCAATGCTTTTATCTACAACAATTTGTGATCTCTCTTTAATCAACTTATACATGTTCATTATTAAACAATTGTTGATAACCGGCTTGGCTTGTTTCTTAAGTGTAATTTTTGGGCCCCTAAATGTTTCAAACATGAATTGCCAAACCGTTTGTGTATATTTTCAAGATGGATTGGAAAAAAACAAAAGACTAGAAGGAATTGGCTAATTGAGTAATGAATCAAGAGAATTCTTAGAGAGGTGTTTGAAGCCGCAATGCACATTTTTTTGTAACAAAAAAGCCACAATGCATGCTGGCAACTTATTAGAGTGCGCAAGTCTGCACAAACAAGGAGATGGAGATTCACTCTGAATATCTGAAGCAATCGAACGGTTGCAAAAAATGCTCTATGAGCATGTGTGCATACATGCGATGTGTGAATAAAAGCACTGACGAAAGAACAAGCACCCTTTCCTATGACATGAAGATAATACCCTTACCTCGTCTCTACAGTTAATTGGAGCCAATGACACGGAGCCTTCTGGACAAGCTACAATTGGGAAAAGCACAAAAAGGACTTCAATATTGATAGTAGAAGAAACACATGGCACATACATGACAAACTCCAACTAATGCGCTGCCACAGAATCGAAGTTGATTTCAGATCAGAAAGTTCAAAATAAAAAACATAGCTTGATCACATTGAGAAAAACACTTCAACATAACAAATCCTTTGCTAGAATAACTGAGAGCTACTGCAGTGACCTCTCCCTCTATACAAAGCATATCAACTACCATTTTGAAGACTGATAACATATCACCAATGGCAGAGCCCAGGTTCTTTGCTTCTTGCATTCCTTGCTCTACAAAACGCAGACATCCAGATCTTTTTAAAGTAAATGCCTGAACAAATGCAGAAAGAACTTGTCTGGTCATTGTACAAATACATTGAAACATCCACCTGTTGAGGAGCAAATCCCTCCGCAACTTTTAAGTCTGAAATACAAACTTGGAAAAGCATGGAGCATCTAGTAAATAGCCTTACAATTACAAATACCAGTTTAGAACATGTCAACAGCTACTGGTGCAAGGGATCATATCCGAATCCGCGACAAAAGCAATCTGCTTCAAAAACAGAGGGCATCTGCAATGCAATTCATCTATATACACAGATCATCAGCCTCGCATACATGATCAAAGTTTCATTGCTGAACAAAACACCTTCCAAGCATCACTTCTGAGTGGCTGACATACTGACTGGGCTACAAGTCATTTTCCAGATTATGTCTGTCAATGTCTGCTATAATCTAAAGTGCAATGCTCGTGCTTTGAGATTGCAATGGAGTCTGGCCTTAAATGAAAAAATGTTACTATAGGTAGATAATTTCAAGTCTAAGGACCTCTTGGCACCCTGGTCTACCACATAAATTATTGGCACCTCACCAAGTGAAGCTCCCTGAAGACTCCATAGATAAGGAATGTTTAACGTCAAGCTAGCAACACAAGCCGAACAAGCATTAAAACTAAGTCTTTACAATTGCAACTTGCAAGCTTCCAAGTTTCTCACTGCATCATATCATCTGAATTGAAACTTAGAGACTCCAGCCAGATCAGCTCCTTTATGTGCTCCTCTGTGAAAGAAGTCTGCTCAAAATCAAAATTAAAAGGTTCATGACAGCAAGGTTCATCATTGATGTCATGAAGACTTGCCAAATAGGGGTGACTTAAAGCCGCCTCCACTGAAAAACAAACACCAGACCAAAGGTGATATAATTGTCAGTAGACAAGTCGCGGAACGAAATGATTCCCAAGAAAACCACGAATTTGAAACATTCCACAGTGGGCTCAGGCATATTGTCAATCAAAGCACAAAAAAGAACAGCAGAACACACATCACTCCTAGCTCATGCCAAATGATGGACACAAAAATACAACAGACCTGCCTACATTCTGCTGTTCCAAGCAAAAGTGATTATATGTTCTACATTATACAATCTAGGCTAGTTTGTAATGCACTTTTCTAGAAAAGGAAATCTGAAAGTGAGGTACGATAAAACTCAAAAAGCTAGGGGGGGAGGGGGCGATCCAAACATTAAGGAGCAGTACATCAAGAAGGGAAAACCTAATCCAAACAAAAACAACCAAGTAGAAGCGGAGGCCCTGCCCTTTCCACCTTCCAGGGTAAAATTTACTTGAACAAGAGAGTCTCCAAGAGAAAATCATGAAAACTAAACCTCAAAGAAAAGCCTTGTGGTAATACACCTAAGGGTATAAGGTATAGTGCAGACTGTCTTGGCAGTTGAACAAAGGAGAAGATTTAGCTTCTTTGCAAAATTCCAATAGTAATTTTTAATGCAGGCTCATCATGTATGAACTAAAAGCTAAGCTAAAACAGGCTCCATAGCAGACTCAAGACTGGGATTTGTGGTGTCAGCAAGAATTACCACGAGTTACATCAAAATGTAAGAAATTCAAACTTGCCAACGAGGAAGTTCAGGTCTAATGTTCAAGCTCTTTAACCCACAGCATGCTTCAAATCAAAGTTTTCCTCTACACCAAAAGAGAAAAAAATGGAAGAAGCAGATAGTAGATAACAAAATCATTTTTTCCATGGGTGATGAATCACGGCAAGACAGAAGAAGTATGAGACAAAAACAACAGTGCAGAGAAGACTGTGATCGAATCACCAAAGGCCTTAAATTAGACACTAACCAATCCCAAGCCATGGAGGCTAACGAAAAAGCAACAATCATCACCACCAAGGAAGTCCCTAAACCTTATAGTTCTGGGACTCACGGATAAGACTAAAGACTAAAACATCAACATGGCCACATTCTCTTGCAACTTTTGATTTATAGCCCATCTTTACTTTGAAAATTACTCAATTATTCAAGAAAAATTTATAGACAGGTTAGGTCATAGGCTAATCCGGGAGATTTTGCAGCCCACTGGAGAGCTACTATGATGCAAGGTTTCGGTTTCTGATTCAGCTCCGGACTCTCAGCTCCAATCGAGCTTCTAAGTTTTGATATCTATAGCTATAGCTCAGATTAGCCTAGCACTCAGTAAGGGCCCTAGCGCACCCTTTGCTTCAGTCCTTTGAGGCTAGTATGAGTTTCCATTTCTATTTAGTGTACTGTGTCCCATAGGCCCGCGAGGCCTCCCATGGACATTAATCTCTCTCATATGGGGACTGCACATCAGGGAGACAGAGGTTGTCATGGTTGGCTTTCGATTCCTCCATGAGGTTCGCAGCAGAGGGAGACGAGCGATGCTGGTATGCACGGACTCACAGATGGTTTGTGAGACTGGGGTTTCACATCGACAGGATACCTCCTTTTCAGCACAGTTTGGATGCCCCCCCAGTACTCCCACCCACCATCCCGATCAGGCCACACACCAACCAGGTCATTCGAGAGGATCTCCTGCAGCTACACACCTTTAGGACCTGGTTGGAGCCGAGGGAGCTTCCAGTGAAGCTCAGCTTCTACAGAGATCATTGTCTTCGTATTTCAGAGGAAGGATTCATCACACCACCGGAGTACACTGAGGTACACATGCCTCACTCACTATGGATCTCCATCGGACAGTTTCAGATATCATCACACTGCCTCCGCATAGAGAGCGGTAGAGCAGAGGGGATCCCTAGGGAGCATCGCATATGCACGTTGTGCGATTGTCAGGAGGTTGAGTCAAAGGAGCATTTTATTTTCAGGTGCCCAGTGTACTACGAGATCCGAGGTCGCTACCACTGTCTCTTCAGAGACGGCTTCGGGCCCCTTTCCAGATTCCTCGCCTACCCAGATCAGAGATGCATCGTTGCCTTCATTCATGAGGGGGTTTGACATAGAGAGTACTTACTCAGGCAACGGGGCTTGGCCGCACTACCAGACACCTCTCAGAGCACGATCAGAGAGTTCTTCCCATCAAGTGATATTGCTCGTCCAGTCTCTAGCCGCAGACATGACAGAGACCCCGACCTGACGATCGCATCACGACACACGAGGCATCGAGGGGACACAGATCACTCTGGGAGCCTCCCGTCATTGTTTAGACCTAGGACACGTCCCACGGGAGTCACGGTGGCTTTCGTCTTGCGTCGAGCCTCCTCTAGGAGACCAAGACGCATGGCACCCCTCAACAGACGCCAGTGCCCCATCACCGGCTACGCACCAGCCAAGGCGACATGACATACGGAGGATTCCGCTCCGCTCCGCTCCAGTCTTTTTCCTTTTCATTGTCACACCCAGATGTATTTGACTATGTATGATCAGACTTAGGACTTAGCATGCGTGATGATGCTCGTTTAGTAGCTCCACCCTTACTGTGGTTTGTATCAGGTTTTCTTTCAGTCATAGACCCATCGGTCTTCCGAAGACTCTAATAAAATTTCTCTCTCTCTCTCTCTCTCTCTCTCTCTCTCTCTCTCTCTCCGCTCCTCAACTAATCTCCACAGTCAAAGACTTCATTCACATTGAAGTACAAACAATCAAGAAGAAAGTTACTGTGGAAGTTGGGACAAAGGCAAGTAAAACTGACAATCAAGAAGAGATTAAGAAGCATGAAGCCGATTGTGACAACGCATTGAAGATTCGCATATGAGGACTTCCTGAAAGTTGGTACAAGGATGAGGACTCTTTTAGTGAAACTTTAGCACATGTCAAAGCAGCCATGCCCAACATTGAATGGAAGGATGAGGAGGAGGGACCAACTAACATCAAACACTCCAAAGAACATGCTATCATTACTCTCAAGTCACGTAACTTATGAGCCAAGTTGAGGAGCTCACATGAGCTCAATTGAAGAACAAAGCGACTGCATGAGCCAAGGTTAGAGCTGCAAGGAAGGATGGAAAATGGGCAATATACCATGAAGGCGTAGCAATTATCCATGAATTTGAATGTAAACCAAACGACTCTCAATCTTAAACTAATGTATGGCCGATTATATGTTTTTATGTTTTATTAGATGTAGGTAGTCCAAATATATAGAGCTGCTTTTGCACTCTATGGGAGCTGCCACGTGTCCCCTAAGCTGATGCATTAGTTGCTTTTGTGCTGTCCCATAGACCTGTTGGTCTCCCGTGGCCATTAATAGACTCTCTCTCTCTCTCTCTCTCTCTCTCTCTCTCAAAGGGAAAAATCTGATTTGCCCACCTTCATCAAGAATCCCAAAAAGGGGTGGAAACAAGTTAAGAGACAGAAGGAAAAGATCATGGGAAATATATCAGATGAGGAAATGCTTGAGTATGTTATCAGACTCTATAACCATGCCAATGCAACAAACATGAGAAATGAAGAACTGTCATATGCATGCTTCAGTCAACCCTTTCACTTTTGAGGACATTGAAGCAGGGCTAAAGAAGATGGCAAATGGAAAGGCCCCTGACCACATGCACATGTGTGCTGAACTCTTAAAATGGATAGAAGATAGGACACGACACTGGCTATCACACATACTGACAAATGCTCTACATCATGGCTTTCCTCTGGACTAGCAAGAGAATTGGGTTCAGCCACTATTCGAAGGGGGAGACAAAAATTCAGTCACCAATTACAGGACTATAATGGTTAGCTCCACACTAGCTAAACTTCTTAGCACGGTGCTTGAAGCAAAAATCAGCACTTGGGCAGAAGAGGCCAAGAAGAGGGCCATTGGACAAGCAAGCTTCCGTAAAGAGCATAGGACTGCAGATCATCTGGTCACATTAAGAGTACTCATGGATGAAAGCAAACTCAAAGGAAAAACTCTCTTTTCTTTTAAATATAAATAAAACAGAGAAAAGGAACTTCTATTAATGCTTAAAATCCAACCATACATATTGGCAAACCGGAAAGGTGCCAATCGTGGCCAAAAACAAAAAGGGCTGAAAGAAAACCCGCCTGTTGCCAGAGATCCCAGCTCACTACCTAGGGATTCTTTGTAACATGGGCTAACAACCACGGTGGTGGACTATATAGCTAGTGAATCCCTCACAGCGTGAGATCATAAAATACACCTGCAGGCCAAACCTTGCAGAAACGTGCCTGCCTATCATCGGTAGCTCGAGAACCTAGAACGCCGCGCTCCCAAATGGATCCCAGCGTATAAATAATATCCTACCAAATGGCAACCAACGTATCCATCGGAGAAACATGGTACTAGCCCATGACCCAGTTGCAACGGGCCACCCAGATGTTCCAGGCTATGATGCTGGCCACCGTCTCCCAGACACTATCCTCTCTCGACTGAGGGGGATGGTGAGAAGGGGGGGGAGTAGCCAAGTGAAGCTCAATGCTGTGAATGCTCCGACCTTGTATCCAGTAAGCTGGCGAGACCATGTCTATGGAGAAGGCGTGGCCCCCCTTTGTAAGCCAAGCTGCCATACCCCACGTGAAATCTCTCTGCGTGCTCTAAAGCCATGCCACAATCCGAAGCGCTCCGAGCTAGATTCTCTGAGCTACTGGGCAGCTCCAAAAGCCATAAGGAATAGTCTCCATAGCTCCGACTGTTGGATGCGACGTCCTATCCGCATGGTGTACGAGAAGAAAGACACCTCCTCCACTCTCTCTGAGAGACTTGCTCTGACCGGCCATAACGCTGAGAGGGCGTCCCTCCCATAACCATAGTCTCCAACGGGGGGCATCTAGGTCTGTGATGCAAGAAGGGTTGATCGACAACTCCTTGCCCAAACATCCCACTACTCTGACCCTCTACCAACCCACCTAGCCTAACACCCGTCCATCTCCTGATCCCCTGTGATCCAGGGCTGCAATAGTCCGCCCGGTCCCACATCATAGAACCGCGCACTCATGGGGGTTGGCACCTGCAGGCACAACTGAATCCTCAGAAGTACACCCGTCCTAGAGAACTGTCCTAGCCAGTGTGCTGGAGTGAAAACCTGCAGTCCCTCCCTCAAAGAGTCCGCAATACCTGCCTCTATCTCCACCATCCTCTGGCAAGCCCCTCTCAGATGATAAAGGACCTCCAATCGCTCTTTTATGCTGTTTTGCAGATTTTAAGAAAGCATTTGATACAGTCCTGAGAGGTGGCCTATGGAAAAGAATGCAAGACCTCGGAGTTCCCTTGGCACTAAGAGTAGGCATCTCCCGAATCTACGAGAAAGTATCATGTAGACTAAAACAAGAGCATGGATTGTCAGCTGCATTTCAAAGTAATAAGGGGGTAAAACAAGGTTGTCCTCTCTCACCTACACGAGAAGAATCTCGCGGCCTCCGCATAGCCCATCTATGCGACAAACTTGTCAGGACTCCCTACGAGGGGTTGTCGCAGTGTTAGGCACGAGAGGAGTCGGGCTAGGGGTGGTCGCAAGGGTAGGCCCCTGAGGAGTCGGCTGAGTGGAATCAAAGTACTCTGGAGAGTAGAGATCATGATGTCTCCTCCTACGAGGGGTACCATACTTAGTGGATGTGCGACGTGATGCCATGTCTAATTAAAGAGGATTGGACAAACGTAGACACAAACATGAAAACAAAAACAAAAACAAGTTGAATACATTCAAAAGGCCCACCCTGGAAGGTGAGAGAGAGAACAAGAAGATGAAGAAGAACAAGAAGAAGAGAGAGAAAGGGGGAGAAAAAAATGGGGACAAAAATAGCAAGCACCAATTGGATGAGGACAAAAATAGCTATTTGGAAGAAGAAGAAGAGAGAGAGAGAGAAAGGAGGAGAAAAAAATGGAGACTAAAATAGCAAGCACCAGAAGAACTCATAAATGAATTTACAGCAGCATAAGGGGTAAAAGGACCCACACACGGGATATAGGCAATACCAGTATTGCTTCTATATGCAGATGATGTGGTTCTCTTGCTTATGACTCTGATTCCATGCATCAACTACTACAAACACTTCAGGTCTTTTGCAATGAAAGTGGGCTGCAAGTTAATGTCACCAAACCACAATGATGGCAGTATGCACCACTCAACCTGAACACCTTCCTGTTATCAGCTTTGTGGGGCAGCCCATTGAATATGTCAACACCTTTAAATATTTAGGCATCGACATACCAGCCGACCGTAGATGGTGGCAATGTGCACAAAGAAGGTTGGATATAGGTTGGGGAAAATACTATCAATTTGAAAATGATAGCAGGCACACTGACACTCGGAACTGGAAGATCCGGAATATGTTGTTTGATGCATATGTGATCCAAACAGTGCTCTACGGAGTAGAAGTATGGGGAGGCAGTGTCTCCCAATCTACATGGAATGAGATTGAAAAAATGCATAGAGCATTCCTATGACAACATCTAGGAGCCAAGGCTACTACCCCGTACTCTGTGCTCCTTTTGGAAACAGGCAGGAGGCCAATTGAGTTTCATGCATTGATCAGAGTGATGCAATATCTAGTGGATGTGCAACAAATGCCAATAGACAGATTACCACACAGAGCATGGACAGCAAGTATGAAACTTCAAAAGAACCATAAAAGCAAGTTCATATGTACAGGATGGGGGACAGGCATAAGGAAATGGTTCAGCAGATGGAAAGTGGAACCATACTTAACTATGCCACCTGAAAGGTCAATCTACAGGTATTCCAGTTGTCCTTACTATGCACCCTACAAGCTCAATGGCTGACAACAGAAAGGAAGACCAAGTTAGAATACTACCAAGATCAAATAAATCCTCTATGCTGGTCATCATACATGAAATCAAATGCCTCTGCTCAGCCATACATCAGCACTCCCATCACTCTTCTCTATCGCAGGAATATTGCCAGATTCCGCACATGGTCACATACCTTGGCCATAGAGAAAGGAGCTTGGCTGAATTTGCCACGACATGCCAGAGTTTGCAGGTTTTGTGATTCACAGACAGTCGAGACAGAGGCACATGTAGCCCTACAATGCCCCAGATATGCACATATCAGGGATGATTACCAACAAATACTGGTAGACACCACACAGCTCTCATCAATTCTCTCCATTGCCTCTCTAATAGTATTGGGGTCTTTTTGTCACTCGTCTTTTTTCGTACCGTCAAGAACTTGAAAACTCTTGACCCCTCCACATTGGAGGAGATTTTTTGTACTGAGGATTAGGTCCCAAGCTTTGACCAAGGGTCGAGGCGCCTTAATTATAGTCAAGTCTCTCCAACCGAAGTTGGCACATCTTGGTTAACCGTGGTTAACCCTCTTGGCGCATGCCAAGTCTCGTTGACCGAAGTCAACACTCTCTGACCGTAGTCAGCTCTATAGTTCTCTGGTTAACCATAGTTAACCCTCTTGGTAATAAACCAAGTCTCCCCGACCGAGGTCAGGTTTACTTGACCAGAGTCAAGTATCTTTGACCATAGTCAATTCTTTGACCATAATTAACACATATAAAACTCTTTAATTATGATCAAATAAATGGTTAACTGTACTTTGACTTAGGATATTTACATTATGGTGACATCTCCTCGGTTTCTATTCAGTTGACCTCAACTGAAAAGCTTCCTTGTAAACATCCAAAAGCTGTGGATAATCGGATAACATGTCTTCGTCCATCCACTTGGCATCTAATGATGTATAATTCTTGAATTTTACAAGATACCTGTAAAACTCCTTGCCCTGAGGGCCTTTGCGTACAGTATGGTACACAATCTGCTCTGGCTGAAGGACCTCCTCCAGTTCATCCACTTCTGGTGGATCCTCTGATACTGGTTCTGTAGGCTCTGGCCCCTGGAATTTCTTTAGAAGACTCACATGGAATGCATTGTGAATCCTCCAATGCTCTAGCAATGCTAACCTGTATGCAACCTCATTTATTCTTTCTGTAACCCTGAAAGGGCCATAGTATCTAGGAGATAACTTTGCATACACTTTCTGTTCGCCTTTAAACTTGCGGAGCCTAGCTTTTTCAAACTTCAAAAGTACTCAATCCCCTTCCTTGAGATCTAACTGTCTCCTATGCTTATCTGCAGCTCTTTTATGTTTCTCTTGAGACCTTTCGATTGCTGTCCGGACTTGGTTGTAAGCTGTCTGGAGGTCTCTCACAAACTGATCAGCTGCAAATATTTCATCTTTGGTCCTCAATATAGGTGGCAAAATCACCTTCCCATAAATGACCTCAAAGGGGGCTTTCCCTGTAGAGCTATGTACTATATTATTGTAAGCAAACTCTACCAATGGTAGGTACTTTTCCCAGTCTAAACCTTGGTCACCCACATAGCATTTCAGCACATCTAATGCTGTAGAATTTGCTACTTCACTTTGACCATCTGTCTGGGGATGGAAAGAAGAAGAAAAATTCAGATTCGTCCCCATGTTATCAAATAAAGCTCTCCAGAATAGACTGGTCATTCTGGGATCTCGATCACTAACAATGGACTTGGGCATACCATGATGCTTAAAGATCTGTGCCATGAAAAGGTTAGCCATATGATCTGCCTTTATGGTTTTGTGAACCGGAATGAAATGAGCTTGCTTGCTGAATCTATCAATGATAGTCCAAATCCCATCATTCCCTGACTTTGATCTTGGCAAATCAAAAATGAAGTCCATTGTAATACTTTCCCATGGTGCCTGAGGCACGGGAAGAGGCATAAGTAGGCCAGGTGCCTTCCGTCTATCAAACTTCACTTTTTGACACGTAAGGCATTCAGTAACAAACTGATGTATATCTTTCTGCATCCCTGGCCAAAAGAAATACCTCTCTACTGCTAGAGTTGTTGCTGTAATTCCTCTATGTCCAGCATAGGGAGGTGCATGGCATTCCTCCAAAATCTTTTTCCTCATCTCCTGGGTGATGCATAGGCAATCATCTTTCATTAGATACCCATCTTTCAGGGAATAGTGACTGGTGGATTGCCCCTCTATTGCTCCCTCATGCCTTCCAGGTCCTGATGATAAGCAATAGTCACATTATTGACCTGGGGTCTTCGGGACAAGGCATATGCCACTCTGTTCCGAATTCCTGGGGTATGGACAATCTGAAAATGATACATTGACAACATGTTTGCCCATTTCATATGCTTCTCGGAAAGCTTGGTCTGAGTCAAAAAGTATCTCAAACTTTGTAAAATCTGCACCCAAAAGATAGTGCTTCCATGTATGGATGGCATGAATTACAACCAATAACTCTTTCTCATAGATTCCCAGATATCTTTCTGCATCACGCAATCTTTGGCTCTCGTAGGCTACTACATGTCCATTTTGATGTAATGCAGCCCCAACACACTCTCCACAAGCATCGCAATCAACATCAAAAGGTTGATAAAGATCCGGGACTACAAGAATAGGCTCTGTAGTCAACCTCTCCTTGAGTGTATTGAATGCTTTTTTCTGTGATATTCCCCATGTGAAGGCTGTATTTTTCTTAGTAAGGTCATGTAATGGAGCTGCGATATCAGCAAAATGCCTGATAAACCTTCTGTAGAAACAGGCCTAGGAAACTTCGAACTTCATGCACAGTTTTCAGCTCTGGCCATTCTTGAATGGCACGGATCTTTGCTGGATCCATCTGTATCCCATTCTTGGATATTATATGCCCCAGATAATGGATTTCTTCCAAGAAGAATTCCTTGCTAGAAATATTGGTGTAGCTGGGGGTAGTGCATCCCCCCCTTCCTATGCATTCACCAGGATGCTCATCTCCACATCCAATAGCACCATTTGGAAAGTTGGTGGAGGCAGCGCCATTGTAGGCCTAACGGGTCATAGAGGTGGCCTCAAGCATGGCCCTGGTGGTGGGATCCACTGAGTTGTCGGTGCTGGCATTGTGGCTAAAAAGCTTGTTCCCCCCATACATTGGAGCAATAGCTACAGGAGTGAATTGGCGGACTCTAGGACACAGCAGGCCACTAGACATCTGCATGGAGGTTCCTTGCATTAGACGATAAGGTGGAACTTGTGGGACTACATAGTCAACAAATGTCGGGGGCACCTAGAAGGTAGGAAGTTCATAAAAATTCCGCCCTTGAGAGTCTCATGCATTTTCTCAACTAGGCTCTTGCCCTGCAAAGTCCCTCATCCATGGTTCTTCGTCCTCCATGCGTTCCAAGTCAAGATGCCTTGCAAAGGCTATGGGACCTGAGTCCACAAAGGCAGGGTTAGTCCCCGGCTCAAGAGTTGGTTGTTGCTGGCCTCCCCTTCCCACAAACATGCTGGTGAAGGGGTTCTCCATGTCTACTAAATCCATCCAGCCCAACCATCCAAACATGTTGGATATCATACCTCTTAACCTGGAGGCTATGGAAGGAGCAGGAGAGTTAGGTCGAGCCAAGCTAGTGTAGGGGGTTTTGGAAGCCCTCAGACCTGCGGGGTCTTGCAGTTCCTATTCACTTCTTGCTGTTTGCATAGAGCTGATGATTTCTCAGCTCTTGAAACACTATAGCAAGATGTTCCTTGTCCTGTACTTTTGAAAGATGTGATCCATCATTCTATTGAATGTGGCTGGAGCATTTGTCAACCCAAAAGGCATCACTAAGTATTCATACAACCCAAAAGTAGTGCGGAACGCTGTCTTGTGCACATCCTGAGGCTGTATCCTCACTTGGTGATAGCCACTCTTTAAGTCTATCCTGCTGAAAACTGAAGCTCCATTTAACTGATCCAACACCGGAATAGGGAATCTATTCTTGATGGTCATTTTGTTCAATGAGCGGTAATCGACGCACATACGAAATGAGCCATCTTTCTTCTGTACTAGCAATATAGGGGAACAAAAAGGAGAAGAACTGCGCTGAATCAACCCCTTGGACAACAAGTCCTGCACCTGAGTCATAATCTCTTCTCGTTGAGTTGCACTAACTCTGTATGGGGGCCTATTGGGTGGCTCGCTACCAGGCATTAACTCTATCTGATGATCTTTTGGTCTCTCTGGGGGTAACTCCCCTGGCAAAGCATCGGAAAAGCAATCTTTAAAGTTTACAAGAAACTGAAACTTATCTTTGTCTGCATCATTCATTTCAGCGTGCATATCATTCTCTTTTTCTTTTACAAAAACCATGTACGCAGAAATTGACTTTATTGCTTTACCATATGTAACATCAGATACAATGGGGATAGTCTCCCCTTTATTCCTGGCAACTAAACGCTGGTTTTTCCCCCCATGCACAAACTCCAGCACTCTTTCAAGAAGAGTCAACTTCATTGCCTTGCGATGAAACCAAGGCATTCCCAAGACTACATGATGATGTTTCAGTGGAGAAATGAAGAAGTCTTCCTGATCCACAAATAGAGATTTAACCTACACAGGCTTTCAACGCACTTCAGTGCTAGGTTAGCGAAAGGTAGTCCCAATGGGAATAGTATCTTCCATTGGTGCAGGGGATCCTCACTAATATGCATTCCGCATCTTTTGAAATGTTGAAGTCTCTTCTCACCACACCTTCTAAGAAGATTTGTGAGACAATTCAGATCACCGAATTCTGTAAAGGATAAGATCACCAAAGCTAAGGAGTCTTGCTGAGTCCAAGTCAACAGTGCACAAAAAAGATGTGGAGTTGAAGGAAAATGGGTGTACCTCTAGATTATTAAAAAGCGACTCAAGAAGATGGGAAAGTAGTATATACCTAGATGAATCCAGGGAGATTCCCAAACTCATCCTCTAAAAATAGAACATATTGCAATTTCAATCTCACGATAGTCACTCATAATATTGAAAACCATAAACTCCATCACACATAGCAGGGACTAGCTACTATGACATCCCCACTGACGTCATCAACGCCCAATAGTGGGTGTAGACCATAGTATAAAAATATGCTCTCACACATACAAATCCATACACCCACACATACTTGAGCATCCATTTATACAAAGTCTTCATACTGAGTTTCTGTCGGCACTCCGGAGGTGAAGGGCAGACTCAGCCATGACGAAGGCTAGCACTAAAGGAGAAGGCTAATCAAGAAGTGGTCCAAACTCTCTTGTGAAGTCTAAACAATTTCATTCTCTCCCAAACGAGCATCTCAATGGTCCCTTTCCCATTATCCAGGTTATCAATGACCTGTCAATGAAGCTGTAGTTTTTCACGTTTTATTGACAGCCATGAAAAGCAGCCCAAAATCATGGATATGTGGAGGTTGAGCCCTACAGGTAACCGCAGCACTAAAATGCAGCCAAGCTCAAGCATCAGGATGTGGATTTTTTAACAGATTAGCCTCACCTTCTTGTTACCTACAAGGAGGCATTCAACATACCCTAGTTCTAGCTTTAGCAGAAGGGGATGTCAAGGGTGAAGGGCCGGAAAGAGGAAGAAGAGCAAGAGGGAGAGAGTGTGAGAGAGAGAGAGACTCAAATGTGCGGGTGTGAAGTGATGAGCCACACCACAAACTCTTTAGTTTTATTAGGATTAGGTTTTACCCTATGACTGTCTTAAGACAGTCATAGGTGTCCTATCTTTAATAAAGGGGTGGCAATGTCCCTTTACCCCAACAACCTCCCACCTAAAGGCCAATGTGCCTAAAGGGGAGAAAAGAATAAAAATACAGCAATATACAGTTACTGTATACAAGACCATAAAATAAGAATGGTCTCATCCTAATCCCATGATGTGGCGGCAATGTGCAAACCGCTCTGTAGGCAAGCTAAGACTTAGTGAGCAAATCTGCAGGATTATCATCAGTATGCACTTTCACAAGCTCAAGTCGCTTGTCTTCCAGTACCTCCCTGATGAAATGATATTTCACATCTATGTGCTTGGTCTTTTGATGAAAGACCGGATTCTTTGCCAACATGATAGCACTCTGACTATCACAATGCAAAACTGGCATATCTCCTGTAATGCCCAAATCTCCCACCAGCCGAGTAAGCCATATTGCTTCCTTGCAAGCCTCAGTGGCTGCAACATATTCAGCTTCAGTAGTTGACAGTGCAACACATTTCTACAACCGAGACACCCATGATATAGCACCTCCTGCAAAAGTGAAAATATAACCGGTAGTAGATTTCCGGTTATCTGCATTCCCTGCATAGTCTGAATCTGTAAAACCATGCACCAATGCATCCTGCCTACCATAGCATATGCACAAGTCTTTGGTACCCTTGAGATACCTCAAGACACCTTTCACTGCTTCCCAGTGCCGCTTGCCTGGATTTGCCATATACCTGCTGATGACTCCCACCGCAAAAGCAATATCCGGACGAGTGGCAACCATGGCATACATCAAAGAACCAACTGCAGATGCATACGGAACTTTGGCCATTTCAGCCTTATCATCATCTGATCTGGGGCTGTCCTTACTGCTGAGTTTTAAATGTGGAGGCAACGGGGAGCTAATAGACTTCCCCCCCTCCATTTTAAACCGCTACAGTACTTTGTCAATGTACTCCTTCTGTGACAGAAACAAAAGTCCCTTGGACCTGTCACGAGTAATCCGCATGCCAAGAATATGATTTGCATCACCCAAGTCTTTCATGTCAACGCAGTTGTTTCTTCAAAGCACTAATCTCATGCTGAGATTTACTGGCAATAAGCATGATGAGTAGCATCAAACTGCCATCCTTTGCCCGTTTGGTGTACAAGCAATGATCGGTCTCACACCTATGATACCCTTGGGACTGCATGAAGGCATCAAACTTCTTGTACCATTCTCTTGGCGCCTGCTTGAGTCCATACAAGCTCCTCTTGAGCTTACACACAAGCTGCTCTTTCCCTTTAACAGCATATCCCTCTGGCTGACTCATATAGATCTCATCATGGAGATCTCCGTGAAGAAAAGCAGTCTTTACATCCATCTGACATAAATCCATGTCATCATGAGCAACAAGAGCTAACACTGCTCTCAAAGTAGTCATCTTGACTACAGGGGAAAAGATCTCATCAAAGTCAATGCCTTTCTCCTGCTTGAATCCCTTGGCAACCAATCTGGCCTTATACCTCGGTAAAGCATTTGAATCCACTTTGACTTTGTAAACCCACTTGCATGGCAAAACTTTTCTGCCTGCAGGTAGCTGCACCGAGTCCCATGTATCATTTTGAAGTAGGGAGTCCATTTCTGACTGCATGGCTTTCTCCCACTTCCTTTTCTCTGTTCTTCCCATAGCTTCTTTGAAGCTGGAAGGCTCACCACAATCTGTCAGCATGATAAAATCAGCCACATTATTGGCTCCTGGAACAAACCTGGCAGGAGGCCGTTGTACACGGGTGCTCCTCCTAACAAAATGTTCCGGATTAGGCTGCTGTCCAGCTTGTTCGTCATGCATGACGGGTGGCTGTACCACCATATCTGGCTGTTCTACAGCCCCATCTGCTGGCATATCCAGTGGTGCATCATTGGCAAAATTATCAGGCTGATTTTCAGCCTGTGTACCCTCTTGAACAGGGTTATCTGCAGCAGCCTGCTGCTGCATATAAATGGGCATTCTTTGCTGTCCAACATCATCATAAATAACCCTCCTGTATTCCACAGGTTGCACGGGTTCCTTGTGTACACTATCCTCTTTAAAGATGACATCATTGCTGCCTATAATCTTCCGTTTAACGGGATCCCATAACCTGTACCCCATTTCACCTTCGTCACCATAACCCATAAAGATGCATCTGATAGACTTTGGCTCCAGTTTGGTGCGCAGTGCTTTGCGTACATGAGCAAAGCACTCGCAGCCAAATACACGTAAGTGCTTATATGAAGGTGGCTTGCCAGACCACACCTCCTCTGGCACTTTCAACTCCAAAGCCTTGTTTGGCGACCTGTTAATAATGTGAACTGCTGTTTGCACGGCTTTTGCCCAAAAGCCATGGGGTAATGCAGCATAAGACAACATACATCGAACCTTCTCCTGAATAGTTCGATTCATCCGCTCACTTGCACCATTTTGAGATGCATTATGAGGGGCTGTGAGTTCCTGTTTAATGCCCTTAGCTTCGCAAAACTGCACAAAAGCATGTGACACATACTCACCCCCATTATCGGATCTGAGGCATTTCAGCCTACGACCGGTCCGATTCTCAACCTGAGCGACAAACTTCTTGAAAGCATCTAAGGCATCGCCCTTATGCTTCAAGAAATAGACCCACACTCTGCGTGTGGCATCATCAATAAAAGTAATGAAATACTTTG
Organism: Dipteris shenzhenensis; assembly: GCF_047967505.1. Taxonomy (NCBI): domain Eukaryota; kingdom Viridiplantae; phylum Streptophyta; class Polypodiopsida; order Gleicheniales; family Dipteridaceae; genus Dipteris; species Dipteris shenzhenensis. Next base: position 5,915,277 of record NC_141624.1, on the reverse strand, counting down.
CACCCCCTAGTGATAACTGTGGCATCTCACACAAATCAGTGTGCACTAGATCAAGCGGTGCTCTATTCTGGGGAGTTCTCCTCTTATGAGGAGTCACAGAATGCTTGCCAAATATGCAATGATCACAAGTAGGCAAATCTGAAAAAGAAAGAGACGGCAGATAACCCAAACGTGACAGTTCTTGCATTCCTTTAACAGACATGTGTCCCAACCGGCTATGCCACAATGAAACCTTTGGCAGCTCGGTTATGGCAACAACATGATTACCCACACTGGAAACATAAAGAGGGTACAAGGTATCACTCTTATAACCCTCAGCCACTACAACCAGGCCATCAGTAATCACCCATTTGGAATCGCCAAATGTGGTGTGGTAACCACTGTCATCCAACAAGCCAGTGCTAATCAGATTTTTCTTGATTTGCGGCACATGGCGGACACCATCAAGCATGAATATGTGTCCATCAGGAAATACTATCTGTATACTGCCAATCCCTGCAATCTGACATGCATAGTTGTTCCCAAGATGAACAACTCCATGAGTACCTGTGTAGGAAGTAAACCACTCCCTATGAGGAGTAACATGAAAAGAAGTACCTGAATCCAAGAGCCAGGTGTGCATGTCATGGCCATCAATAACCAAGGTATGTGCAATTACAGCAGAAGAACATAATACCTCATGTCTGTCACTGTCACTGTCCTCTGCTGCAACATTCACTGCATCCAAGTCATCTACCTTGGCCTTGCCTTTGCCTTTGCTTCCACTGCCTGCATCCTTTGTTTCAGCCTTTTTGGCTTTCTGATCCCGTATGAACTTGAAGCACTTAGACTTCACATGTCCCTTCTTGCCACAATAAAAGCATTCAATATCCTTTTTACCACGGGACTGACTGCGGGATTTGGACTTACTAGCAGATCTGCCCTTCTGCTGAGTCCTGCCTCTATCCTGTACCTGCAAGGCATTTGAAGACTTGCTGCTCGCATTATTCTTCCTGCTCATCTCCTCCATAAGGAGAGAGCTCTCTACATCAGCATACATAAGAGTGACATTCGAATTTGACAGGGTGGTCTTGAAAGTGTCCCAACTCTCAGGGAGGGTACACAGCAAGAAAGTAGCCTTGAACTCCTCATCAAGGTTCAATCCCTGTGCAATAAGCTGTGTAAAGATGGCATTGAACTCACTCAAGTGTGAGGTCATAGCTGTACCTTCCTTCATGCGAAGATCAACCAGCTTCTTCAACCAATAAACCTTACTAGCTGAACTCTTTTGGGCATATAACTCTGCTAGCCTCTGCCATAGGCCATAAGAGGTCTTTTCAGCCTGAACATTGAACACAAGAGTATCAGAAATAGTAAGCATGATAGCTGCCCTTGCGGACAAATCAAGCTCTTCCCAGTCATCATTTGTCATGTCAGATGGCTTGACACCCTTCACCCTTATGGGCTTAGAAATCTTCTTTAACAGAAGTACATTCAAACATTGTTCTGCCCATAATGCATAATTGTGTGCCCCTTCCAACTTCTTTATGTTCAGAATTGATGATTCACTTCCCCCTGATGCCATATCAGATAAGGAAAGTATCTGACTCCCTGTAAGTCAAAAAAGGACTGAATAGAGTTCTGATTTCTCAGAAAAACCTGCTCTATCAAGAGCCAGAAGCACTCACAATAGTGCTGTTTTTACTGTCAAAAGAATCTCCAGCAAAACAGTAAATTTCCTCCAGTTACTGTACCTTCTGACACACTGTACCGTGCTCAAATAGGCATAAAATTCTGATTTCTCAGAAAAAACAGTAAGTTCAGAATGCTGCAGTTGCTCCACAAGTGCTTTAACAGTGCATCATCAGCTGACAAAGCACAAAACACTGCTATACTGATCACTTCTCCCACCTCAGATGAGGTATGCACTGATTTAATATGCATAAACCACTTGGCATACACTGTTTTGTTTACTGAAAAAAAAGGAGGCTCCAGATACTTCAGGCTGTCACAAACCTGCAACAGAAAATGGGACAAATCCCAAGCAATCACCCTTCTGCCAAGGGGATAAAAGGCATCTGAAGATCTCTGACAGTAACCCAAGTGCTCTCAAGCAAAATCTGAGCAAAAGCCCTTTGATCTGACACCTGAACCAAGTGAAGAACACCTCAACACTGAGGTAGCATACAAAATGTAAATCTCTCTGACAAAATCAACTAACAGTGTAATGCAAATACTGCCCTGTGTAGAAATGACATACACAGATCCCAACGTACAAACACTCAATGAGGAACCTTTTGAGCACTGTCAACGATGGACAGTTAGGGACCGAGTAAACTCGATGCGCCCTGGCCAAGCGTGGCTCAACTGAGGTTCTCTGAGTGTTGCACAAGAAATGTGACCTGCAAGAAAATGTCACCTCGACACTGCGGAAATCGAGACAAATGTGTGCTCTCTGGCACCACAATGCCTCAAGGCATACAAAGCATCAACTGCCGGGCAAAAGCCCTATGATCTGCTCACCCGTAAACTGAGATTCAAACCCAGTAAAAGCATATGTCCTCTGCAAAATCAAGGCATTACCTTCCCAAAACAAAATAACTGTGCAATCAACCACACACTGTGGTTCTGTTCACCTCAAGCACGAGGGAGATGAAGGTACTTGTTGTACTTTCAAGAAAACACAGTTTTGAGAACTGAAAGATGATCCTGAATGAAGAGCAGAGTGCTCTTTCTCCTTCTCTTTTTCTCCAAAAAAAAACTGATGTACCTGCTGTACTTTTGTACCAGTGTACTTGTGCAGTACTTGTGCAGAGTACCTGTGTACCTGCTGTACTTCTGCAGAGTTCAGAAAAAAAAAATTCCGAAAAATGTACGTCTCTTGCTGCAGATCTTGACGAAGGAGAATAGGCGCAGATCCCTTCCTATCGCAATCCGTACGGAGGTCCGTACGGTACGGACGACTGCTGTCCGTACGGCTGTACGGACGACCGTACGTCCGTACACCTGCGCGCCGCCTCTGTGTTCGCACAGCCTGCGCCCACGCGTGCGCGCTGCCTTGCCTGCTCGCAGCTGTTGCAGCTGCTGGCGCTGTTCGGCACCGCCTTGCCCTGCTGCAGATCGCGACCCTGCCCGCACTACCCCGCTGCAAACCTGCGCTGGTACCCTGCGCTGCCGATGCAGCTGCTGCCTTGCTGGCCACTTGGGCAAAGAGGTAGGGGGAGTGGGTAGTCAGGGGTAGAGAGGGAGGGGTAGGCTCTGATACCAATTGAAGGGCCGGAAAGAGGAAGAAGAGCAAGAGGGAGAGAGTGTGAGAGAGAGAGAGACTCAAATGTGCGGGTGTGAAGTGATGAGCCACACCACAAACTCTTTAGTTTTATTAGGATTAGGTTTTACCCTATGACTGTCTTAAGACAGTCATAGGTGTCCTATCTTTAATAAAGGGGTGGCAATGTGCCTTTACCCCAACAAAGGGCATGCTCCAGCCAAGCTCAAGCATCAGGGCGTGGATTTTTTGTACAGATTAGCCTCACCTTCTTGTCACCTACAAGGAGGCATTCAACATACCCTAGTTCCAGCTTTAGCAGAAGGGGAAGTCAAGGGCATGCTCCAGCCCAAAGACATGCTATTAGGTCTGTTATAGCAGGCACAAAGGAGCAAGAGACAGTCAGCAGAACTAGCTTCCAATGAGTAGCAGGAGGGTCTGCAGGGCCTGGCCAGCTCGCAGACCAGGCTGCCCTGTAGCGGACCAGTCAGTGTCTGAGGAAAATGCCATAAAAACAGTAGCCAGCCCTATTCCAATTCAGTGAGATCCAGATCCCCCCGCCTCAGCCTATGCAGTAGCCTATATAGCAGGCTCTGGCCCCTTGTATCAGTCAGGAGGAGGGAGGAGCAGATCTGCCACTCTCCACCAACCTAGAGGAAGCCCTGCTTCATCTTGTAAACAGCCCAGTGGCTTGTCTTGTACTACAGTATTACAAGGGGATTTCTAGCCCTTTTTTGTCTACAGCACACTCTTTATTCAGCACATGCGTCTGCTTCCGTTTAACAGTTGACAGGTTAATGAGAGAATAGTTAGCTTGGTTGGTTGCCCATTACCTGTCCCTTGTATCATTTAATCCATAGAAAACTGACCTGTAATACGATTCGCTGGGTTAAAAACAAGCATCTTGTCGATGAGATCTATTGCTTCCACATTGATGTGAGGGTACTTTTGAGCAAGGGGCTGTCTAGCATAACGAGGAAGCTGTCTGATGTATCTGCGAGCATTGTCACTTCTCAAAAACCCCAGGTCTGCATCATTAGGAGAGCCAATCAACTGCATAAACCCATTCAATGCAGATCAAGCCAAAGTTAGAGACTATTGTTACAGATTGAAACAAAATGGAGAATACACCAGCAGAACGACTGGAACAAGCATATCTGCTCTTTAGATTTCCAATTCATCGCACAGGAGCTACCTCTGTGATAAGACGCAGTTGTTGAACATAATCCCTCCCTGGAAACAGTGCCTCCCGGTTCAGTATTTCCATAAATATACAACCCACAGACCACACATCAATTGCAGCAGTGTATTCTGAGCAGTTCAGTAATAATTCTGGTGCTCGATACCAGCGGGTGACAACATATTCAGTCATGAAATCTGTCTCAGATGTCGTGCGAGCAAGTCCAAAGTCAGCGATCTTCAAATCGCAGTTGGCATTAAGAAGCAAATTGCTAGGCTTTAAATCCCGGTGAAGAATATTCGCAGAATGGATGTACTTTAAACCTCGTAATAACTGGTACAAGAAATACTGCACAAAAGGGCAATCATAACAATAAAACCACTGCAAGAAAGCAATATATCTTTCACACACAGTGAACCAAACAGACAAACAGAATCACTTTTCAAAACATTGCACCAATTGAGTAACATTAGCTGTGCATACATGGGATTATCTGCAACCATCAATCGGCAATTTTCATGTATGTAAATCAGCACAGCTACTGTTCCTTTCATTACAGAGGCATCTTGCTTGCAAGAACAAGCTGAACAATATAATGACATTTCATGGAGTACCAACAACAATGGTCTAGATGCCCTACGATAGGAACAAGAAGAAGTCAACCGCAAATCGACTCCCTAGTGTATAGCCTTTGACAACAAGTCTTGCCTTGAACTTATCCAAGGTCTCATAGGATTTATACTTGGCGCAATAAACCCACTTGGTTCCAATTAACTTCCTCTTCCAAAGTTGTTAACCAGATTCCACGTACATTTCTTCAAATGGGCCTCCATTTTTCTTCCATGTCAGCCCGGCACTCTGGAATTCCTTCTGCTTCCTCAAAAGTCTTTGGTTCAACAATCTTCTCAATCTGAATCATCAGAGCATAGTTCACAATCGGAGCTTTTCTTTGAGATCTCCTTAGCTCTGAGCTGTTCTCTGGAATGTCTCCCTTTGAATCTTCAGTCTCGAGATCTTTCATTTCCCTTTCTTGTGTAATAGCAAGCCTGGGTCTCTGAAGAGTAACAACTCGCGCCTCTGGTGCAGTTGTTTGTGGATCAAATTATGTTGCCTAGAAGACTACATCACTGCTAACCCACTAGCTTCTTTGTCTCTCTGGAATGCCTTGAGAATGTCTACAGCTAGTCCCGGCCCATCTGCACACACTGGGGCTTCTGCTAGCCTGCAGATCTGCCCTAAACCAGGGCCACTGCCAGCTCCAGTTGCTGGCCTGGGTAGCCCACACGATCACCCTAAAATAACAACAGCAGCAAATTGCAGTGTTCTATCAGGTTTTCAGACTCCTATAACAGTTTTGGAACAGCTTTGTCAATCAAAAGTCTGATTTTCATGCTTTGGAAATTGTCGCAAATCTTGGTACCAGCTTTTGTGGAGTGTGAGAGTTTTACTTTTGTGTTTGATTTCTGATAACTTTTGATCATAAGTGGACCACAAATGCCATCTCTTAGCCACAAGCTGATTAGTGGAGCCTACAAGCTGATTTTGGTCCTTCACTCATTGGATGCTAATATATATATTTTAACCCTTGTACTGAATGGTTAACTCGTATCAGCTTTTTATTACACTTATCTTACGGTATACCTGATAAGAAAATTCGCATGTTTCAGATGACTGCTATTTGCTCTTGCAAAGGAGCAGGTAGGGGGAAGGGGGTGGGGGTTTGCGGTTCTAGATTTTATAGGAGCTAGCGTGAAAGATGGGAATGGGGAAAGTATTTGTACAAGGGTAGGGAATCTTCTTATCATGCAAGCAATATACAAGGATCCTCTTTTTAATCGTGAATGCAGATCTTAAGGTATGAGTGAGATCCCTTCTGTTGGCGGGAGCGTGAAGATGCCCAAGCGTGATGCTGCTTGTATCACATAAAACAAAAGTACAATAGAAAGTAGCCATGGAGTACTTTTAGACAGGGTTAACCTTAATGGTACACGTTCACACATGGATGGGGGAACAACCTCCTAGAGAGGAAAAAATGTCCCAAGCGACTAACTCAAGGTCCACTAACATCACTACTACAAGTCTACAGATCCCCCCCTGTCCAGGGATCATGTGACGGATCAATTTGGGAAAGGCAGCAGGTTCATAAGCTTGTGAAAAGCTTCAAATTTTCACGAGGAAGTGCATTCACGAAGAATCGGCCACATTATCAGGTGTAGATACATAGATCATGCTGATCTCATCTGCTGACACTCTTTCCTTGACATAGTGATAGTGTGCTTAATGTGAGCATGAAACACCCATCAATTTGTAGCAGTCAACACCACCATCAGCTTTTCTCTTAAGCTATAAACGCACTTGTTACCAATAGTTTTCTTTCCAAAACGCAGATCTATAACATACCAAGTGTCATTCTTTAGTAGGAAACCATATTTGAATGTGTCCCCCAATCAAAGCATGATCAATAAAGAGTCCATATGCATGATGAGTTGCTGTACATGTCCTAGATGGTAATGGATTAACCATCCCGCTGTCACATAGTGTTTCTAACAGCCATTTAGGCACCGTTTGGATGCTTGAACTGCTGTCATTTCCTCATCCACTGTATCTCCTCCACAATTGCCTCACCTATAGGCTGATCTGTAGGCATAATAGCAGACTCAACATCTGTCAAAACAGGCTGCTGTTCTGCTGTTATGGGCTGCATTTCAGCACCATGATGTGTATCTGCACATCTGGCTGACTCATATTGTACAGGGACAACAAGGAATTATACGCATTCTGTGGACAGACCTGTTGCTGTTTTGTGATGACAGCAACGGCTGAACTGAGTTCTGCACAAATGTCAAATACAACATCTTTACTGACTATGATCCGCCTAGTGGCCGGATGGTAGAGTCTGTACCCTTTGCTTTCCAAATTGTAACCCACAAAAATGCATTTTACAGCCTTGTCATTAAGCTTGGTCCTTTGTTCCTGAGGCACAAGTGCATATGCAACTCACCCAAAAACTCTGAAACTGTAGGCTGATATCAAACCAAGCTTCATAAGGAGTGATTGTTTGCAAAGCTTTGTTGGGCATCATAAGGACCCCCCGAAGGTCTTTATTCATGAAAGAGAATCTCAGTACAAAGTTCAGTGTAGAGCTGTGTTATAGAGATTCAAAACGTGAATTGTTTTACAAGAGCTCATGGCTCATTCATTTGGCAACATGCCACTTGTCAAAATAATTAACTACATTTTAGTTACATGCCACAAAGGGCAAAAAATCTAGGGTCTTCCTAGCCCCTGGGTCATACAGACACCTCCTGGCTGCGCATAGAGCTCCAAAGCGCTTGGGTTCTCAACCCCGCTTGGTTCCTGCAATTAATAAACTAAATGGCACCCATTAAAGGTTGTCGCCTTGCATGCAAATAATAATCCGTAGACTAATCCTAGTCACTGTGGGTGTCCCCACCAAGCAAACATATGAACAAAACATAGAACACAATTCTTAATCGACCAAGGTCAATCCTCTTGGTCGTAACTAAGGGGCTTGACCATCAGTCAGAGCGCCTTAATTATGGCCAAAGGTTAGGCTTACTTAACCGAGGTTAAGTTTCTTTGACCGAAGTCAAGACTTTGACCAAATGAAAGTAACTCTTTGAACTTAAATAAAAAAATAAATCATTAATTATGCTCAATAGATTGTCAACTTATGCTTTGACTTTGGAATATTTACAGCTTGGTGACATCCCCTCGGCTTCTATTTAGTTGACCTCAACTGAAAAGCTTCCTTGTAAATATTCAAAAGCTGTGGATGATCAGACAACATGTCTTCATCATCTGCTCTAGCTGAAGGACCTCCTCCAGCTCATCCACTTCTAGTGGATCCTCTATTACTAGCTCTGTAGACTTTGGTCCCTGAAATTTCTTTAGAAGACTCACATGAAAAGCATTGTGAATCCTCCAATGCTCTGGCAGTGCCAACTTGTATGCAACCTCATTAATCTCTTCTGTAACCCTGAAAGGGCCATAGTATCTGGGAGATAACTTTGCATACACCTTTTGCTTGTCTTTTAGCTTGCAATAAAGCTCTCCAAAATAGATGGGTGATTCTGGGATCTCGATCACTGACAATGGACTTAGGCATACCATGGTGCTTAAAGATCTCTGCCATGAAAAGCTTAGCCATATGGTTTTGCGAACCGGAATGAAATGAGCTTGCTTGCTTGCTGAATCTATCAATCATAGTCCATTGCTGAATCTATCAATGATAGTCCAAATCCTATCATTCCCTGACTTTGATCTCGGCAAATCAAAAATGAAGCCCATTGCAATACTTTCCCACGGTGCCTGAGGCACGGGAAGAGGCATAAGTAGTCCAGGTGCCTTCCGTCTATCATATTTCACTTTCTGACAGATAAGGCATTCTGTGACAAACTGGTGTATATCTTTCCACATCCCTGGTCAAAAGAAATACATCTCTAGTGCTTGAGGCAGTCATCTTTCATTAGATACCCATCGTTCACGGAATAGTAACTGGTAGACTGCCCCTCTTGCACTTGCTGTAAAATCTCACCAAAATCTGCATCATTAGCAAATTGCTCCCTCATGTCTTCCAAATGCCGATGATAAGCAATAGTCACATTGTTCACCAGCGGTCTTCGAGACAAGGCCTTTGCCACTCTATTCCTAACTCCCAGAGTATGGACAATCTGAAAATGATACATTGACAGCATGTTTGCCCATTTCATATGCTTCTCGGAGAGCGTTGTTTGAGTCAAGAAATATCTTAGACTTTGGTGATCCGTTTTAACAGTAAAGTCTACACCCAAAAGATAATGCTTCCATGTATGGATGGCATGAGTTACAGACAGCAACTCTTTCTCATAGATTCCCAAATATCTCTCTACATCCCGGAGTCTCTTGCTCTTATAGGCCACTACATGACCATTCTGATGCAATGCAGCCCCAACACACTCCCCCCAAGCATCACAATCCACATCAAATGGCTGATACAAATCTGGAACTATCAAGATTGGCTCTGTGGTCAATCTCTCTTTGAGTGTGGTGAATGATGTCTTTTGTGGAATGCCCCATCTGAAAGCTGCATTTTTCTTAGTAAGGTCGTGAAGTGGAGCGGCTATATCCACAAAATGCCTGATAAATCTTCTATTGTAAGAACACAGGCCTAGGAAACTACGGACTTCATGCATAGTCTTCAGCTCTGGCCATTCTTGAATGGCTTGGATCTTTGCCATGAAGAATTCACTTTTCTTTATATGCCATCTTTGGATATTATATGCCCCAAGTAATGGATCTCTCCCAAGAAGAATTCACTTTTCTTGCTGTTTGCATAGAGCTGGTGATTTCTTAGCTCTTGAAATAATGTAGCAAGATGTTCCTTGTGCTCTTCTTCGCACTTAGAAAAAACAATAATATCATCGAAGAAGGTACCCGTGAACTGTCTGTAAGGTTGGAAGATACAATCCATCATCCTATTGAAAGTAGCTAGGGCATTAGTCAATCCAAAAGGCATCACCAGATACTCATACAACCCAAAAGTAGTATGCGTTGTCTTATGCACATGCTGCGGCTGTATCCTCACTTGGTGATAGCCACTCTTCAAGTCTATCCTGCTGAAAACTAAAGCCCCATTTAACTAATCCAACACATCATCAATGCGCGGAATAGGGAATCTATTCTTGATGGTCATTTTGTTTAGTGCATGGTAATCGACGCACGTACGGAATGAACCATCTTTCTTCTGTACCAGCAATATAGGGGAGCAAAAAGGAGAAGAACTAGGCTGAATTAACCCCTTGGACAACAAGTCCTGCACCTGGGCCATAATTTCTTCTCGCTGAGTTGCACTAACTCTATATGGGGGCCTATTAGGTGGCTCACTGCCAGGAATGAGTTCTATGCCATGATCTTCAGGTCTCTTAGGGGATAACTCCCCTGGCAAAGTGTCTCAAAAGCAATCTTTAAAATTTTAAAGAAACTGAAATTTATTTTGATTTGCCTCACTTATTTCAGTATGCATTTCAACATCTCTCTCTTTTACAACAACCATGAAAGCTGAAATTGCAGAATTTATTTCTTTTGCAACAGAACCATTTAATACAATGGGAATAGTTTCTCCTTTATTCCTAGCAACCACACGCTGTACTTTGCCCCTATGTACAAACTCCAACACTCTCTGAAGAGTCAACTTCACTGCCTTGCGATGGAACCAAGGCATACTTAAAACCACATCGTGATGTTTCAATGGAGAGATGGAAAAGTCTTCATGATCCACATAACTCTATACATGAAGACAGAGCATCCCTATCAAGGGAGTGATTGGCATAGGGTTCCCACAGAACATCTGGTCAGCATCCAAAGCCCTGCCCAACTCCTCCGTCTTTATTCCCAACCTCGGGGCTAAATCCTCTGATATAAAGTTATCTGTAGCCCCTGGATCAAATAAAATCAACGCTTGCTGGTCTCTGATCTTGCCCCATGATAGCAGCAATTCTCGTTCCTCTGGGTTTGAAACACGACCCAGTACATCCGAAATTCCTCCCGCCATTGGTTTATGCTTATGCAGTCCTCGTGGCTTCTCTGCCTCTTTTCCCTTCGGATTTGAAGGCTTTTCTAGGCACTAGCCAGCCACATGACCCCTCTTTGCCGCATCTAAAGCATTTACCCTTTTTCCTAAAAGTTTCAATTTGTTCAGGGGTAAATTGTGGTCTTCCCTTATAGGCCCTTTGTATTTGGTTTCCCCTCGGCTTCTAAGGCTGAAATCCCCTCTTCTGAGCCTTGGGAAACTCTCTTGTTTCAGAATTGGGAGTCGCTGACTTTTTATCCCCCGGTATCCCTGCCTGTAGTGACGGGACAATGGTAGGATCTTGCATATATATAAGATTGGCCACATTGGTTGGATGCATAATATCTTTGATATCCTTAGTGTTCACTTGGGCCTCTATCTTTGGAGTGAGTCTTGCCCGATACTTTCTGAGTTGACTCTTATCACAAATTTTCTTGAGAGGTGAAACCTGCAAATATGAGTCCCAAAATTGCTGATTATAAGACTCAACTATATCTTGTGCTTCCATATGCATACTCTCCCAACCAAGCCATGGCACCCATTAAAGGTTAGCGCCTTGCATGCAAATAATAATCCGTAAACTAATCCTAGTTATTGTGGGTGTCCCCACCAAGCAAACATATGAACAAAACATAGAACACAATTCTTAGTCGACCAAGGTCAACCCTCTTGGTCATAATTAAGGGGCTTGCCCATTAGTCAGAGTGCCTTAATTATGGCCAAGTCTCTCCAACCGAAGTTGGCGCACCTTGGTTAATGAGGTTAACCTTCTTGGCGTGAGCCAAGTCTCGTTGACCGAAGTCAACACTCTCTGATCGAAGTCAACGCTTTGGTTTCTTGGTTAACCGTGGTTAACCATCTTGGTCGAAGCTGAGTCTCCCTAACCGAGGTTAGGCTTACTTAACCGAAGTTAAGTTTCTTTGACCGAAGTCAAGACTTTGACGAAATGAAAGTAACTCTTTGAACATAATTAAATAAATAAAGAACTCATTAATTATGATCAATGGTCAACTTATGCTTTGACTTTGGAATATTTACAGCTTGGTGGCAATGGCCTCCAACCAAAACTTATTGGGTAGCCTCTCCCCCCTGGCGACCGCGGTTGCCAGCCTTGCCATCTCCATGAGAGACCAATTCCTCTCAACCACACCATTTTGCTTGAGGCATGCTCTATCTACCTTATATGAAGAAAAATCCTTTGACATAGTCTCTCTTCCCCCCAAGCGAGACAAACAAGTCATGCTGTGAAATGATCTTCTTGCTAGCACCACTATCAAAATACCAGACATGTGAATCTGAAACTGAAAGGCATAAATCATGAACAAAAGGATCATAGTTGCATTACACGATGAAAGCCCACTCATGTGCATAGTTCACAAATTCCTTCTTTTCACCACTAATGGTGATGCATCTATCAATGCTTCCTTCTTCTTGTCCTTGACCAAGCTTACAAAAGTAATTGCATTTGGCTTTCTTTTTGGGTTTCTTAACCCTCTTCTGTGCATCCTTGCTAAAGGAAAGGGCTGCATCACTCTTGGGATGCTAACCCTCATGTGGATGAGGCTCTACCTTTGCCTCTCTAACTGGCAGCAAATGTGCAATCCCCCACACACAACACTAACTTGTTTCTAGACTGCTCAACCTTCAAGAGCATAGAAACCAGCTCACCAAATGTGAGGGCATTTAGGTTATGCTTCATATGAGCCTGATTGTAGAGGCAAGACTCTGATAAGTGTCAGGTAAAGCATTAAGGACAGTGGGTACCAATGAACAGTCGGCATATTGCTCCCTGAAGTCCTTGATCTTTGTAAGGAACTCATCCATAGAGGCTCCTGTCTGCATGTGTAAGGACTCAAGCTGCTTGTGTAGATATGTAACATGTGCTTCATTGCGCACACGACATAGACCTATAGGTGCATCCCATGCCTCAGCAGTTTTGCATCACCGAAATTCGAATGTGAGGATAAGTCCCCTTTAAACGGACATTGCAATCAATGCATGTGCATCCGCATCCATGCCATCCCAAAAAGCTAGCCCTACTATTGGAGGTGTCACAAGAGTTGCTGTTACAGCAAATGCAGCATCTCCCTTCGAGGTACTAGCTGTTTTGGGCTGAGTTGTTGGCGAGACAGGGCATGTCGGATCACCAATATATATACTCCACAAGCCCTCGGCAACCACAGTATGACACATCATGTATGACCACAAGGATAGTTGGTGCATCCAACTTATTCTCTGGTGCAAGCATACCAAACACATCATCCATCTAACTACAAGAGTATGCAACTGAACCCCAAATCTGGCTGAATCCAATGACTGCACAATGTATCTAAGTGCAAATGTCTTACTTCCCAGTAAAATTGAACGGCAATGCCTACAAATAACAATCCCTGGCAACAAACGAGATTGTACTACAAAAACAAGATTCTATAAACCCTTGAGAGAGCAACTAAAGCTGTAAATTAGAACCCAAATTGAACAAGAATGAGCAGCGGCACACTATCAGTTAACTATGTAGAGGCTTGCAAGTACGGCTTGTACAGCTGGTACAGCCTATAAAAGTTCGTACAATGCAACATATTGTTTGGTGCAAGATCGGCGCTGCTTTTTGCCTGGAATAGGAGCTATCACGGGGGCGTGAAATTCTAAGTACTTTAATGTACTATAAGACTGTGACAACTTTGGTTTTAAAAGTCCAAGCGTGGGCTTGATAATGTGTAATTAAACGCAGCATGGTACCTAGCACATAAGCATAATTAATCCCTAGGCCCAAAGGCATTCCAACGAATTAAAAGAGTGGTTGTTGGAAAATGATGACGTGGCATTTTTAATGGGCCCCTAGAGGGCCATGTACCTTCAATGGCCCCCCTAGAGTTCCACATGGCTCTAGTGCCTTCTACATGCTCCTTTGCCATTCCTGGACCTTCTAAACTTCACATGTGTGGTTTTCTCTCTCATCTTCTCCCTTTGTTGAGATTTTGGATTGGTTTTTCAGCCTCTTGAACTGAATTCCATTATTCTTCATAACTCCTCACCCGTTTGGATTCCTCGACTTTCGTTTGGCCCGATGGCTTCCCCTCTGTCTCCTCTTCGCAGTGATATGCTTTTCCCTTCGTGCGTTTGGTAGAATAGGCAGAGTTGAGCACTTCCTTTGCTGGTCGAATTTGCAAAAGTGGCTTTTTCTGGACCTTTTTGCTTCTACAGCCTCCTAGGCCTCTCCTCTTGCAAAGCTACAGCTTTCTGTTGAATTTCGAATGGTCCCACGCACTCGTTGACTGGTTTTTCTCAATTTTGGAGGACTTTACGGCGATGAAACTTCTCCAAAACCTTCTCAATGCATTCCTCTCTGAAGCACGCTTCTTTTGAGCCCAAGAACTCCCACTTCTTTGCAACAGAAGTGCTTCTTTTCGCATTTTTCCGTGGAATTCTTGCTGGTCGGCTCTTATAAATGCTCTTTCTTCATGCCTTTTTAGGGCTTGGTGAGTTGTGATTTTGCTGCTGCAATTTATTTTTGCCATAAGCTATTCGTTGGCCTCGTGTGCCGCCTCTTTCTTGGTTCACAGGTGCCTAGGCAGTGCTACATGAGTCATTCTTTGGTTGGGTACTTTGCTCATTTTATTTTGAAGCTTTGAAAAGCTTCATGAATGCCATCTGGAAACCACTCAAAGAGAGTGCAGCTGGGGTGCAATGTGATTGCATCTGAATAACCAATGGAATTGCACTCGGAAAATAGAATGCCTTTGGATTGAGCATATGGGTTAAGTGCACTTATGTGATGGTATTCTATGCTTGAAAGCCTTGCGAAGGCTCAATGAATTGGGGCTGCGTGCTCAGTTGCAGGGAAGGTCTCCCAGATGCAACTTGTAATCATTTCATTGTGAAATATAGAGAAATACCGAAAGGGGACGCCACGATGTTTGGGGCCAATCGTTGTTGAGCAGGGGCATTCTAGCCTCCATCCCTTTTTCAGTGGTTCTGTTTGTGAACAAATGGGTAAATGCCAAATGGTGATCATGAAATGGTTAATGGTTGTGATATATGCTTTGTGAGCTGTAAATAAGTGCTGAAGTGATTAAAGGTTTAGTTCCACTGCCCTCTGAGTGATTAAAGGCCGGTTTCATTGGTTCCATTGCCGGGATACCACACACTCTTCCACAAGAGGTGGGCCTCAGTATCTTTGCTGCACTTCTTGACAGCTGAATATAAAACCCAAAGAGCCAGTATTAATGAAGCAAGAGACCCACAAAATTAACAAAGGTTTTAGCTCTCCTTTTCATTTTCTAAAAATATTGGGAGCTTTTCAAATTACTAATATGGTGTTACTTGTATGATGGACAATCGGAGCAGGAAAACTCTACCATCCTGGATATGTTTAAATGCTATGTCTCAGACCACAAAAGCAAATGGAAGCATTATTTGCCTTTGCTGGAATATGCTTATAATAATACGGTGCACACATCCACAGGTAAAGCACCTTTTGAAATAGTGCAAGTCTTCAAGTATGATGATGGAAGTCTTCAGGTAAAGCACCTGTTGAAATAGTGGAAGTCTTCAAGTATGCACACATCCACGAGTAAAGCACCTTCTGAAATAGTGAAATAGTTTCTACAACATGTCTTCAAGTATCATGGGATGCCTGAAGTGATAGAGATGCGAGGATGACCAGCCACTTTGGAGAGGGCTATTTGAAAATATGGACACTACGCTGAATTTTTCGTTATCTTTTCACCCTCAGTTTGATGGACAATCGGAGCACCATCCTGGCTATGTTTAAATGCTATGTCTCAGACCACAAAAGCAAATGGGAGCATTATTTGCCTTTGCTGGAATATGCTTACAATAATACGGTGCACACATCCACAGGTAAAGCACCTTCTGAAATTTGTGGAAGGTGCCTGGAAGATACCTCCCATTTTGCATACAAAAGAGAAAATCTTCGAAGCTGATCGTTTTGTGGAAAGCCTTGAAGAGGCTTGTGCCTTGCAAAGAAGTCAGGACAAGCAGAAAAGAGCAGCAGATAAGCACCGCAGGGAATTGGTATTCACAGAAGGTGATTGGGTTTTGCTGCGTTTTCAGAAGGCAAGGCTGAAAAATAAAAAAGGCAAGGAAAGGTTGTACACAAAGCTGAACATGTGTTACTATAGTCCTTTCCAGTTTTCTGAAAAGATAAACGAGGTAGCTTACAGGCTGAAGTTGCCTCCGCATTGGAAGATACATAATGCCTTTCATGTGAGGTTGTTAAAGCAATATCATGGAGATGTTCCCGAGGATTTACCTGATGAGGTACAGCCTGAAGTGGAAGAACAGGATGAACTTCTGGTCCCAGAGCAGATTCTGGCACAGAGAGATAGAAAGCTCAAGGGTAAAGTTATCCGTCGCTACTTGGTAAAATTTCAAAATTACCCATCACTCGATGCGAAATGGATGGAGGAAGGTGAACTGGCAGATTCACCTAGGATATTACAGCTTTACCTTGATGCTTTCCAGTTAGAGCCGACTGCGGTCCGGGCTCCTACAAGTAGTTCAGCAGAGCGAGCGTCTGGAGCATTACCTAGTGTTCGAGAGGGAGGTAGCACGGGCTTATCGTGATTTCATGAGGTCGCTTGATGACACTAAATGTTTCATCCGAGATACTGAGCTGACAGTATTTCTGTTGTGAAACTTCATGATATTGATGCATCTTGACTATTGATCGCCGAGGATCACATAGATTTTGAGCAGTGTATATGGATGGATGCATGCCTCTCCTAGCCATATTTTCACTGTCTCTGTATACTATAGCTGCAGCTTTCTTATATACTCTTTCATGGTATATTTCATGCTCGCTCCTGTGTTTTGTGTCACGGGGGCGTGAAATTCTAAGTACTTTAATGTACTACAAGACTATGACAACTTTGGTTTTAAAAGTCCAAGCGTGGGTTTAATAATGTGTAATTAAACGCGGCATGGTATAGAGAAACGATAGGGTTTGCAGTAGAGCGATAAAAAATAGACGATACTCAGACACAACTGAAGAACGGAACTCAGAAAACATAGTGCCTGTTGGTAATATGAAAAACTGAATACAAAAACCTCAAGCCGTTGTGTCTCACGGACCGTGGCTGAGATGAATCAGAAAGATGATTCCATGTAGAGAAACGGTAGAAAAGATAGCAGCAGAGGGAGTGAAACGCAGTCCTCCGTGTAGCTCGATGATGACGAAGATGATGAAGGGCTGGAGCTGCCCTAGGAAATGGCTGAAAACAGCATGCTCTCAGGAAGGAACCTTCAGGCTATCTGGAATAGCAACATGATGAAGAAAAGGAGCTCATCTGGCTATAGATTTGGAGGTGTATGCGCAGCAGAGGATGAGGAGATGTGGAAGCTTGTCGGCAACAGTCTGGAGGTAGGAGAGGATGGCAGCAGATGAAGAGGAGAAGTAGAAGCTCGTCGGCAACCACTCAGGAGCAGATCTGGAGCAGCAGCTGGAGGTCCAGGGCTAGATCTGGAGGAGAGGAATAAAGAGACAGAGGAGTTGGGGCAAAACTGGAGCAGAGGAGGCAGAGAATGAGTTGGAGGCTTAATAGCCAGCTCTGGAGCAGGAGGGGCTGCAGCAAAGGATGGAGGTGGTGAGGAGCAGCTGTAGGTCCAGTCACTAAGAGTGAGGGGGTAGGGAGTGTTTTATAGGCCTGACCCAGGAGGTCGGCCAGCTGGTCGGCCAGCTCCAGGTCGGCCAGTTCTAGTCGGCCAATTCTGGTCGGCCAGTAATGGTCAGCCAGTTCTGGTCGGCCGGTAATGGTCGTCCACTTTTGGCCTTTCTGGCCACTTGTTTGGCCCTGTTGGCTGTCCTTTTGGCTGCACTGATTGGTGCCTTTTGTGCCTTTGGCTGGCCTTAATGCCCCTAAAATAGGGATTGCTGATAGCTGGTATGTTTGCCCCTAAAGTGGGGATTGTAGTTGCTTAACACCCCCTCTCAATTGCCAATTTGGAGGGGCAGACATTGTGTGCTTGGAGCTTCGTGTAGAGATGTCGACCGTGGTGGTGGCTATCCCTGTGAAATGCCCAAGAGATGCAATGCAAAAATGCCAGAGAAGGTCACAAGAGGAGTGCCCTTGCAAGGGAATTGTTCACTTCCTCAAGTGTCTAAGTTACACGTATGATCAGCAGAAATAAGAACACTGTGAAGCTCGAGAGAATAAGCCACCCCCTCTCACCGCCCGAAAGGTGGAGGAAAAACAAAGGTAAAGAACAAATATGTCGTAGCAGCACTGATAATCCAGAGATGATGAGATTCCGCCAAAGGAAGAGGTCATAGCTGAACAGTGAGCCACTGTGTGCCCGATCTTGGACCTCGGGAGAGAGGAGTCTATCCCCGCCTCCATGCATGTAGAAGATTCGAAACAATAGTCATCAAGACACATCTGAACAGAAAGAGTCCCGCCTAGGGAGAACTTGTAGATCCTGGAAGTCGATGCCGATGGAGATCTGGTAGAGGTGAAGGATCGTGACCTCCTTGTTCGAAGGAATGGGGAGTGTCAAGCCTGAAACCGAAAAGGGAGGGAGGGATGGGAGTAGAAGATGGGAGGTTAGAAAGGGAGGGAGGGATGGGAGTAGAAGATGGAGGTAAGAAAGGGAGGGAGGGATCGGAGTAGAAGATGGAGTTCTCTCCCGTAGTGCGCAGCAGAATGAAGAGGAAACTGATATGTTCATAGGAGTGATGCTCCCCGTACCTATGGCCTCCATGAAGAAGCAGGATCTTTAGATCACCAGAGATATGGGGTCTTTAGATCACCATGGCTCTAATACCATATAGAGAAACGATAGGGTTTGCAGTGGAGCGATAAAAAATAGACGATACTTAGACACAACTGAAGAACGGAACTCAAAAAACATAGTGCCTGTCGGTAATATGAAAAACTGAATACAAGAACCTCAAGCCGTTGTGTCTCAAGGACCGTGGCTGAGGTGAATCAGAAAGATGATTCCATGTAGAGAAACGGTAGAAAAGATAGCAGCAGAGGGAGCGAAACGCAGTCCTCCGTGTAGCTCGATGATGACAAAGATGATGAAGGGCTGGAGCTGCCCTAGGAAATGGCTGAAAACAGCATGCTCTCAGGAAGGAACCTTCAGGCTATCTGGAAGAGCAACATGATGAAGAAAAGCAGCTCATCTGGCTGTAGATTTGGAGGTGTATGCGCAGCAGAGGATGAGGAGGTGGAAGCTTGTCGGCAGCAGTCTGGAGGTAGGAGAGGATGGCAGCAGATGAAGAGGAGAAGTGGAAGCTCGTCGGCAACCACTCAGGAGTAGATCTAGAGCAGCAGCTGGAGGTCCAGGGCTAGATCTGGAGCAGAGGAATAAATAGACAGAGGAGTTGGGGCAGAACTGGAGCAGAGGAGGCAGAGAATGAGTTGGAGGCTTAATAGCCAGTTCTGGAGCAAGAGGGGCTGCAGCAAAGGATGGAGGCGGTGAGGAGCAGCTGCAGGTCCAATCACTGAGAGTGAGGGGGTAGGGAGTGTTTTATAGGCCTGACCCAGGAGGTCGGCCAGCTTCAGGTCAGCCAGTTCTGGTTGGCCAGTAATGGTCGGCCAATTCTGGCCTTTCTGGCCACTTGTTTGGCCCTGCTGGCTGTCCTTTTGGCTGCCTTGTTTGGTGCCTTTTGTGCCTTTGGTTGGCCTTAATGCCCCTAAAATAGGGATTGCTGATAGCTGGTATGTTTGCCCCTAAAGTGGGGATTGTAGTTGCTTAACACATGGTGTCTAGCACACAAGCGTAATTAATCCCTAGGCCCAAAGACATTCTAAGAAATTAAAAGAGTTGTTGTTGGAAAATGATGATGTGGCATTTTTAATGGGCCCCCTAGAGGGCCATGTACCTTCAATGGCCTCCCTAGAGTTCCATATGGCTCTAGTGCCTTCTACATGCTCCTTTGCCATTCCTGGACCTTCTAAACTTCTCACGTGTGGTTTTTTCTCTCATCTTCTCCCTTTGTTGAGATTTTGGACTGGTTTTTCACCCTCCTTCCACTGAATTCCGTTTTTCTTCATAACTCCTCACTCGTTTGGATTCCTCGACTTTCATTTACCCCGATGGCTTCCCCTCTACCTCCCCTTCGCAGTGATATGCTTTTCCCTTTGTGCGTTTGGTAGAACGGGCAGAGCTGAGCACTTCTTTTGCTGGTCGAATTTACAAAAGTGGCTTTTTCTGGACCTTTTTGCTTCTACAGCCTCCTGGGCCTCTCCTCTTGCAAAGCTACAGCTTTCTGTTGAATTTCGAGTGGTCCCAAGCGCTGGTTGACTGGTTTTTCTCAGTTTTGGAGGACTTTATGGCGATGAAACTTCTCCAAAACCTTCTCAATGCATTCCTCTCTAAAGCACGCTTCTTTTGAGCCCAAGAACTCCACTTCTTCGCGACACAAGTGCTTCTTTTCGCATTTTTCAGTGGAATTCTTGTTGGTCGGGTCTTATAAATGCTCTTTCTTCATGCCTTTGCACTCCTCTTTGGCTGAGAATGCAATTGGGCATTGGCTACTATGTGCTCTTGGCGATTGAGGACTTAATTCGAGTTTTCAGGGCTTGGTGAGTTGTGATTTTGCTGCTGCAATTTATTTTTACCATAAGCTATTGGTTGGCCTCGTGTGCCACCCTGTCTTGGTTCACAGGTGCCCAAACAGTGCTACATGAGTCATTCTTTGGTTGGGTACTTTGCTGATTTTATTTTGGAGCTTTGAAAAGCTTCATAAATGCCATCTGGAAACCACTCAAAGAGAGTGCAACTGGGGTGCAGTGTGATTGCATCTGGACAGCCAATGGAATTGCACTCGGAAAAGAGAATGCCTTTGGATTGAGCCTATGGGTTAAGTGCACTTATGTGATGGTGTTCTATGCTTGAAAGCCTTGCGAAGGCTCAATGAATTAAGGCTGCGTGCTCAGTTGCAGGGAAGGTCTCCCAGATGCAACTTGTAATCATTTCACTGTGAAATATAAAGAAATACCGAAAGGGGGGCCACGGTGTTTGGGGCCAATCGGGTGCACTTGTCTATGTTTGTTGAGCAGGGGCATTCTAGCCTCCATCCCTTTTTCAGTGGTTTTGTTTGTGAACAAATGGGTAAATGCCAAATGGTGATCATGCAATGGTTAATGGTTGTGATATATGCTTTGTGAGCTGTAAATAAGTGCTGAAGTGATTAAAGGTTTAGTTCCACTACCCTTTGAGTGATTAAAGGCCGGTTTCATGGAGGCTGGAGCACAACAGCCTGAGCAATGCAGCCTCACTAGCTGGAGCACACGAAACTGTTTGCTGGCAGCAGCTCAACGAATCAAATGGCCCTCTAGAACTTCTTACTGCTCGATGCACAACATGTATGTGCTCACAAACAAAATGAATAGCAAGAAGCGCAAGACATGGGCACACAAAGGTGGAAGGCAGCACTGAGCAAAAAAAGTGAGTAGCGATGGCAAAGCTGAGTGAAGCAATGTTAAGTAGAAGGGTGCCGACATAACAAAGGCAGAGCAAGGCAGTGTTGATGGATCTACAAGGTGACACATCTAGTCTTTGAAGAGTGTTATCTTTCAGCCTTTGATGTTGTAAAAACTAGGCAATCCATAATGCAATTCCTGACTTGACTGACTCTTACCTTTTTGTTTCCATATACATCAAATCACCAATAAAGTGGTAATGAGCATTCCATGGAGGCAATTTGCCCATTTTTTGATCCGCGTTCAATAGAGTGTCATGCATACGACACTTTTCTTTATACAAGAGAGCAATGAAGCTTTTGTGCCAGACTTTAAAAGCCTTACATAGCAGCCTCTACCTTGCAATTTACTAAAATTAATGATCCTCAGTGGTCACACTCTCACAATAAAAGTGTAGAGTGCTCTTCTAATATTTTGTAAAATGGATGGAGATTTGAACACATAAGTTCATAAAGTAGAAGCTGACAACATTTAATACAAAAAATGAAACTTTTGAACAAAATATAAAGACTAATATCCACACACATACTTAAGCTGACGGTATGGATATTTTGAATTATGCATGCTTTAATATGATACGCACACTTTATTTCTCATCCTTTTTAGCTTGCAGAGGAGATATGATATGAAGAAGCACCTTCAAAATGGAATCGAACTCCAAATTGTAACTACCTATAGAGGCAACTCAACTTCAGTGCCATTGAAATTGTGCTATAAACTACATGTTAGACCCATCATAGTATTGAGATACCCCTTGGAAGAGGGGACAAATGTTTTGTTTTGTTTTGAGAGCCAGCTTTGCTGTGTGAGGGACTTACACCACCAAACATCTCATGGAGAACTCTTTCCTCCCACCTTATTTATTCGATGCCACCTCAAGTGTGGACCCTCCGTATTAAGTCGAAACTTAGAGAGCAGAAAAGATGCCAGGACCCTGACGGACCCAGGCACAGGACTTGCCTTCGACCCCCCAGGCCTCCAGCTCACCACACTAAAACTCCATAAACTGGCAGGTGCTCAATCTAGAGCTGCCATACCCATACCGGGTGTCAGCTCAAGTACTCATGAATGCATGTACATGCATCTATCTATATGTATCTACATACATACATACACAAGGAGTGTAAAAGCATACATGCATTACATATTTCATAGTTTAGATCTATTTATATAGGGATGGTGTAAGCATGCTTTTGCAGTCTCTATGGACACGTGCACAAAAACATCCATCTATGTAAATGATTGCTTTCTTGCTTTGGATTTGTGAAAGGTTGTGGATGGTACAAAGACGGAACCTGAGGCAATGCTTGCAAAAACCAGTAGTAGGCACATACATCATCCGCCTCTCAGTGTTTACATTATATACCTGAAGCCTCCCAAAACAGACTATACCCTAAATAATCACAATGGGTTTTCAAGAAAGTATCGTCATCTATAGAATTCACCTTCCAACAGACATTCCATTTTGTGGATGGTGCAAAGACAAAACCTGAAATAGTGCTTCCAAAAAGCAGTAGTAGTGTTTTAAGTCATATACCTGAAGCCTCCCAAAACAAAACATACTCCGAACAATATCACAATGCCTTAATAATGTAACTCAAACAATTAAAATTTCTCCAAGCAAAAAATATGATGGCTTCAAAAAAACATCATCATCTAGAGTTTGCATTGTAACAGACGTTCCACTTTGAAATAAGGTTACAAATAGAAAGGGTACATGTGCGTTGTGAACCTGAGATTTGCAAATACCTGTTTCATTGCAACAGAACAGTACAACTTCCAAAAGTAAAACTCAAGCCAATGAGACACTCTCGTACGCAACAATACATCTACAGTGCAGACAAGAGTCACAAACCTGACAGTGGTCTCCTGTCAAGGGTTGATTTGAACGTATGATTTGATGCAAATCTGTGTCCATGAGCTCATAAACAATGTAGACATCATTGAAATCCTCCCTCCTGGGTGGACGAATAATATCTCTAATGGCAACAATCTGCATAGGACAAGAAAACACGTCTTCTTTTTAAATACTCAAATGATGGAAATTAGTAAATATTACCAACAAATAGAACATAAATCAAGCAAGATAAGCGGAAAGGGAGAGAAAGAAGAGTGAATGGGAAGGAAAAGAAAGAGGGGGACTGGAAACAAGAAGTAGGGTGAGAAGGACAAAAGGGAAACGCCAGGCATCCACAATTCTAGAGGTCGCTATGCATTCTGAAACACCCAGATACAGTCCACATTAGGGCAACGCCCTTAATATAATTTTCCTGCTCACTGTTGTTGCATCTGGGCTCCCACTGCTACGCAAACCCAGACCGTGAGGTCCAAAAAGACCTCTTTCTAGTATCTACTGCTAATCCACTTGGATCTTTCTTCCCTTTAAGCAGGCTGTGAAATTTTACGTGGAGATTATTGTCCACGAACCCACACCAAATAGCTCTACATCCTACACGGGATGTGGACACATACATGTAAATATAAATCACACTCAGACCTGCAATAGACTGCAATACATGGCAACAAATGACTCATTAAGAACGTCCAAACAAAGGAGCGAAATGTATTACTGTCATTATTTCAAGTTTTTTAGCTGTTATGGAGCATTGGAGTATATCATTTGAGGATGCTAATGAGTTGATTGGGGGGAGAAGAGATGAAGAGAGAGAGAGAGAGAGAGGGATAGAGTACTCACACAAGCAAAACTAAAATAGAAAGTAGTTAATCAAGGCATGGGTGTCCAAAATCTATTGGGAGGACACTTTTTTGCAAAAGTCTCAGTAGAGCGCTGCCTTGCAAACAGAGTGGTAAAAAGCACACTCACAACCCACACTACATGGATAGCAGGGTGCTGCCCACTAGTGCTGGAACTGAGGCTACAAATGTTGCCTTACCCGCCTCAAAACTAGCAAACCGGATGCCAAGATAGCAATGCACCCCATCCATATCTAAGATGGCAAATGATTTCTGCAAATCAGCCTTGAAAGCTGCAATTTGCTGAGTACCTAATAAGCATGTCAACCACGCTGCCATCAGCTTTCCACTTTAACTTGTAGACCCACTTAGTGCCTATGGCACGCTTGCCTGGAGGTAAGCCTGTGAGTAGATGGTGAGTGAGAGAGAGCAAGAGAGAGTGAGAGCTGGAAGCTTGGAAGCTGAAAGGTGAGTTGCAATAGAAGAGTGTGAGAGTACAACTCAATGAGAGAAAGATAAGGTTTTGTCCTAGTGACAAAACCTTAGTAGTCACTAACCATAGTTAGTGAACTAACTGCGGTTAGGGAAAAAAACCTCTTAAAGAGGGAAAAGTGCCCCTAACTAGCTTATTATATTACATTGGTCACTACTGAATTATATCTATAATTCTAACACCCCCCTGCAATGCCAATGTCATGTACAAGGCTGATCAATCACCAAACGGATATAAGTTCAGGGCACTGCAAAATGCCTCAAACTTTTCACGTGATAGTGCTTTGGTGAAAATATCTGCAACGTTGTCATGTGTGGACACAAAGATCATACTGATCTCTCCTGCATGCAACTTCTCTCTGACGTAGTGATAGTGAACCTCAATGTGCTTCGTGCGAGCATGAAACATTGGATTCTTTGCCACTGCAATAGCACTCTGACTATCAGTGAGAATTGGAGAAGGACCCTCCAAAGACAGATGAAGATCAGCAAATAGACGTCGCAGCCACACACATTCAACTGTTGCTGTGAAAGCTGCCCTGTACTCAGCTTCACATGATGAGGTAGCCACTGTAGATTGTTTCTTGCTCAGCCAGGAAATGCAAGATTTACCCAAAAAGAAACAACTGCCACTAGTGAACTGCCTAGTGTTATAATCAACAGCCCAATCTGAATCACTGTAGGCATGCATCTGCAAGTCACCCCACTTGGGAAATAGCAAGCCAAAAGACTTTGTGCCCTGCAAATAACGGAAGATGCGCTTAACTGCCTGCCAATGCATAGTTTTTGGGCTGTGCATGTACCTGCTCACCTGAGATACTGCAAACTGAATATCAGGTCTAGTGTTGCAGAGATATATGAGGCATCCAACAGCCTGACTGTAAAGTGTGGCATCAACTGATTCTCCTGCATCATGCATTGTGAGTTTCAGCCCCGGCTCCATGGGAGTGGCTATGGGCTTACACTCATGCATGTTAAATCTGTCCAAGAGTTTCTAAACATACTTGGACTGAGACATAACAGTGCCACGTCTCTCATGAGAGAACTGGATCCCCAAATAAAAGTGAAGCAGCCCCAAATCTGACATGTCAAAGTTGGTCTGCAAATCAGCTTTGAAATCTGTAATTTTTTCTTCATTGGACCCTGTGAGCAGTAAGTCATCGACATAAAGAAGAATGACTAAAATTTCCTCCCCATCCATCTTGATGTAGAGGGTGCTCTCAGTAGGACTATTGTGCAGCCCCTTGCTGGTCAAAAAGGCATGTATCTTGGCATACCATGCACGAGGGGCCTGTTTCAGCCCATATAAAGCTTTGTTGAGCCTGCATACTTGAAGTGCATTTGCTGTAATTTCAAAGCCCGGAGGTTGTTTGACATACACCTCTTCCAACAAGTCCCCATTTAAGAAGGCTGTTTTTATGTCCAACTGATGAACATTCCACCCAAAATGTGCAGCCATTGCAATAACTGATCGGATGGTGGTCATCCGGGATGTAGGAGCGAATGTCTCCTCATAATCTATGCCCTTTTTTTGAGCATAGCCTTTAGCAACCAGCCTTGCCTTATATCTGTCAATGGAGCCATCTGGCTTCCGTTTGACCTTGAAAACCCATCGTGTGCCAATGGCATGTTTACCCTGTGGCAAGTCTACAACATCCCAAGTCTAATTTTTTGCAATGGACTGCAACTCATCATGCATGGCATTCATCCAATGCACATTATCCTTTGCCTCTTCGAATGTGGGAGGCTCCTCCTCATCAAGGAGAGTACCTGCATATGCTGATTCCACTGAATTAGCACCTTCCATGTGCCTTGCTACACTGCGAGTCCTGCCAGATAACGGAGCATCAATTTTACTCTCCCTGAGAGTCTGTAACAGCCAGTTTGGGACTGTTTTTGCTGCATGTATGTCTGCAATTTCTTGCTGCACCACCTGTTCCACTGCCTGTGGAGGGGGCAAGACATCCTGTGGCGGAACTGAAGCATCTGGAGGTTGCTGTAAATTCTGATTTGCATCAGAAAAATCAGCGGGGGAACCCAAGGCAATGGGTAGCAACCCTTCAAAGACATCCTCTGAAGACGAAGGCATTTGAAATTCAGCCTGAGTGTGAGCTGAATTTTGAGAAATATCACATCTCTACTTACTATGATATTGCGTGTAGCAAGATTGTAGAGACGGTACCCCTTGCTTTCTGCACTGTATCCAACAAATATGCATTTGATGGCTTTATCTGACAACTTGTGCCTAAATTCAACTGGCACATGTGCATAAGCAAGGCATCCAAAGACTCGGAAGTGATCCACTGAAGGCTTCCTGTCATTCCAGACCTCATAAGGAGTTTTTGTTTTTAAAGCCTTAGTGGGAGCCCGATTCAAAATGTAATTGGCACACATCAAACCCTCTAGCCAGAATTTATGAGGCATGTGTTTGCTTTTCAGCATACATCTGTCCATCTCCATGAGGGTTCTATTTTTCCTCTCAGCTTTGCCATTTTGCTGAGGGGTCAGCCTGACTGTGAGCTGATGCACAATACCCTTGCCTTTCAGAAAAGCATCAAATTCTGCAGACAAGTATTCCCCACCTCTATCTGTGCGCAATGTCTGTATCTTGAGTCCGGTTTCATTTTCAACCATGGCTGAAAAGTGTTTAAACACCGTGAACACTTCAGATTTCTGTTTCAGCTCATAAACCCAAGTAAAATTGGAGTAATCATCAATAAATGTAACGAAGTAGAGATGACCACCCAACAATGGAGTCCTCATGGGACCACAGACATCACTGTGTATAAGCTGTAACTTGCGGACAGCTTTAACTGAACCATCCTTCTTGAAGGGGATTCTATGCATCTTGCCTAAAATGCACCCTTCACAGGCATGTGGAGGAGGTATCTCAAGAGGTGGCAATGCATCAACCATGGAAAACTTCTGAAGTGTCATCAAGCTGTTGTAATGCATGTGGCCATATCTGGCATGCCATAATTCTGCATTCTGCATGGCAGCTGTAGGGGTAGAAACTGCAAGAGCATGGGCTGCTCTTTTCTCAAAAATATCAAGCTGAAAAAGCCCACGCAGTAGAGTACCAGATAACCTTAAGGCATAGTCAGCTTCCCTGTCTCGGACAGCACATTTGTCATCCTCAAAAATGACCTGAAATCCCCCTCTGTTAAGAGTGGACACTGAAAGGAGATTTTTGGTTATGCCAGGCACATATAAGACATCTGAAAGTCTGAAAATTGAGCCATCAGTGGCAGTGAGCTCAACATCTCCTGTGCCACGTACTGAATATGATGAGTTGTTGGCACAAGTGACTTTCTTACCAACGGGAGGTGGATGCAAGGAAGTAAAAAGACACTTCCTAGAAGTGATGTGCTTGGATGCACCGCTGTCAAAATACCAAGTGTTCAGTGTTTCATTAACACTGAAAGCGGATGCATCTGTAGAAGAGTCATAACTGCAAGTCAAAAATGCATATGTATCATCACTGCAAGTGGCTGTACTATCCCGAGCATCTGGAACAGCCAGCCTAGAATCTGAAATGCAAGATAAAAAGGCATAATCCTGTCCAACGAAGTTGGCTGCAGCATCCCCACTGTCAGATGCATGAGGAGCTGAATCTGAAACAGCCATACCTGAGCTATTTTTCTTTTCTTTTGCAAGCCTTTTCCTGCATTCTACTATGTGATGACCTGGCTTTTTGCAGTAGTGACAAAAACCCTTCTTCTTGGGCTTGCATCATTTTTAGCCTTTTGGGAAGGCTGTCCTGACCCACTGGAAGGCTGATTTACTGATGTCTTTGCCTGTCCCTTTGTTTTTTATTTAAATTTTGAGAGCATGGCTTGTTCACCTGCACGTGAAGCCAAATTTTTCCTGGTCTGCTCTTCCTGAAGCAGAAGTCCTATCAACTCATGAAAAGTGAGAGGATTTGCACCCCCCCTCAATGATAAGTTCAGCGAGGTATGAAAGCTGAGATAAGACTCAGGAAGAGGATTCAGAGTGGTTGTAATCATCTCTGAATCAGGAATAATTTCATCTATGTTTAACAATTGCTCTCTGAGATCCTGTAGCTTTGTGAGGTGGACTGACATGGAGTCACCCTCTTCCATATGTGTGTTACTCAACTCTCTTTTCAAGAAAGATACCCTTGCATCATTCCGAGCTGCATACATGCTTTCCAAAATATCCCACGCTGCCCTGGAGGTCTTACACGACCGGATATGCAGAATGATAAATCTTTTCACTGAAAGAGAGATGCATGACAAAGCTAAGGCATCCCGTGAATCCCATCTCTTCTGCTCTGGAGTAGTGACTGTAGCTGCACCAACAACTTGTCCTGCAGCTGCACCCTGTGCACGACCTCTTCCACCTCCTTGCTGGGGAGGGGTAGCAGGTGCAATATCTGCTGGTCGGATCTCATCCCCATTGACATAATCCCATAAATTGCAAGAAATCAGAATATTGCGTACCATGAAACTCTAGAGGGAGTAGTTGGTACCATCCAACTTGTCTTCCTGTGAAAGACCACCGAACTGGAACTCATTCTGATTTTGATGGGCCATATCTGAGAAAAAGATTGAAGCAGATACAAAGCTGAATTCCCTTACTCGGAATGAAATGCACAACTCCCAAAAAACACAGCCAAGCACGGGCTGTAAATGCAACTTAGATTTCTGTACTTGCACTGTCAGAAATCTGTCCAAGCATCAAAAACTCTCCAAAATCTGCCAAAAGTGCTTCAAACACTCCAAGAAAAGCAGTATGAACTGCATACTCCAAAAATTGCTCTCCCAACACAAAAGCCCCAATTTGTGGCTTGAAATTGCAACCAGAAAGGGGAAAATTTACTAAAAGCCCCAAATCTGCAATTTCTGAACAAAAGCCCCAAATTTCAGACTAGATCTGCACATCTGTCTGCAAAAGCCCCAAATTTTTCTGCAAAATTACAATGTAATCACAAAATCCCCAAATTTCTTCAAGAAATTGTACTGCAGAACTGAAAGCCCCAAATTTCAGACAAAATCTGCAATTTTTACTCCAAGTGTAGCTCCGAAACTACACAGTGATTGAAATGTCTGCAACATACAAAATGCCCCAAATGTACTCCCAGAATACTGAGCCAAACAATGGCTGTCTGCAAAATTTGCCTGCCAAAGATCACCTGCTAGTTCTCTTCTACGAAAACAAGGGACTACCTGCTGTACGGAAGCAGATTCAGTACGGAAGCACTGTACTGAAAACAGTACGGAAGTGTTGTACGGTTGGTACGGCACTGTACGGATGGTACGACGAGCAGGTACGACGACAGGTACTGTACGGCGAGCAGGTACGTAGACATGTACTATACGGCAAAGTAGTACGCTGTACGAAAAAACAACCTGTACGAAAACAGGTACAGATACCTGTTGGACAGTATGTACGCGCAGGTGCGGTCAACTACGACGGAACTGTACGGTAGCTGTACGAAACTGTACGACTAACCGTACAGTCTGCCGACGATGTACGGCGAGCAAGTCTACACGACGTTGTACGGACGACAATGGAGTACGGAACTGTACGGGAGCAAAGCTGTACGGTGCTCTTTGGCGCAGATCGGTGAACAGGTAAGCAATACGGTGCAGTACGGTAGGATTCCGTACAGTCGTACGGACTGTACGGACGAGGTGTCGCAGTCTAGCTGGAGCTGAACGGGGAGGTTGGAGCTGAAGGGAGCAGGGAGCACGGAGCTCTTGAACCCGCTCTGATACCAAATGTGAGTAGATGGTGAGTGAGAGAGAGCAAGAGAGAGTGAGAGCTGGAAGCTTGGAAGCTTGGAAGCTGAAAGGTGAGTTGCAATAAAAGAGTGTGAGAGTACATCTCAATGAGAGAAAGATAAGGTTTTGTCCTAGTGACAAAACCTTAGTAGTCACTAACCATAGTTAGTGAACTAGCTGCGGTTAGGGGAAAAAACCTCTTAAAGAGGGAAAAGTGCCCCTAAATAGCTTATTATATTACATTGGTCACTGCTGAATTATATCTATAATTCTAACAAAGCCATGTTGGTAAACTGAAAGGAAAGAGTAGAGTGGACACAAATTCAGAATACTTGCATTATGGAATAAAGAAGAGTGAGATCCTTATGTAGGCACCTCTTACATGCTCACTCACATCACTGATGACTTCAGAGCTCCATAATCATCTCCTCAATCTGCTCCTAGATTCTCTCAATCATCCTATGTGGCTTTCCACCACCTAACTGTGCTTATGGGCACCTAACTGTGCCTCTAGCACTCACACATAGAAACCAAGGTGTGCCTAAGGCATACACCTTGACATATCCCATGAAACCCCCCCTCAAGGGAATGCCTCAGGCTATGTCAAGGATACATCTAGTCTCATAGTTTCTCATGCCATCTCATGGTGGTCAAGGATAAATCTATGGCTAGGATCTCATGCTAGCAAGGGTTCCCATGGGTGTAAGGTAAACAAAAGGGATACAAAAAGACCTTTCAATGGTTATCTCCCCTGCATGTACATGCACACAATGTCTGCAGGAGGTACCATGGAGCAAAACATACACATGGCCTACATCATAAGGTGACCAGAGGTGTTTACAAAACACACAAAACACAATAGTTTATTTCATTAATTTTGGAGGACTATCCAGGCTGAGTACCTTGACCTAAAAAGAGAGATCTGGAGCATACATTTAAAATGCATAATCTTCAAAGGATGCCTCGTCTTGTGGAGGCACATCAACTGAAAGTAGATTTGCATTTTCTGTCTTTGCTTTGGCTCTGCAAAACTTCTCATGATGGTTGTTTTTGCCACAGTGTTTGCATGGATTGATGCAGTCCTTTGAAAGGTGATTTGTCTTTCCACAGTGATTGCAAGGTGTAAACTTGCCCTTCTGGATTTTTACAGCATAAACAGTGTCATTGCCTTTCCTGAGCTCCATGTGCCTTTCTTCTTCTTGGAGAGCAGAGATAATACCTTCAAGATTAGGATTAGGAAGATTTTTCAAAGTGGTAACTATATGATCATAATCTTCAGGCATACTCTTAAGTAACACTGCCATAGCATCATCTATAGTAATAGGAGAGTTGATAGAAGCAAGTTGAGTCATAAGACTCCGCATGTAATTGACATGAGCTGCCAAAGTAGTGCCACTAACCATCTTCAATTCAAAGAAAGAGATTTTAAGTGATAATTTAGAGATGTGAGAGCTAGCACCAAAAATCATGTCAAGCTTCTGCCAAGCTTCTGAAGGAGACTCTAAGTCAGAGATGTGATGAATATAATCATCTCCTAAAGCAAGAGCAATGATATCATATGCTTTCTCCTCTCTAGCGGGATCCCTTGCCGGGCGTGTCGGAGTTGAGGATTCTCCAACATTGGAGACTGTAGAAGAAGCGGTTGAAGTCGGTTTGACAAGTCCCCAGAGGTTTTCCCTCATCAATGCAAATTTCACCTTCATCTGCCATGTGTGGAAGCCCTTTCCATTGAACTTATCTATATTCAATATGGTAGCCATGAGAGGGTCTAACCTAGATATTGGGCAGTGTCTTTCTCTCTTACAAGGCTAGAATAACAACTGAAAGGCTTCCAAGTATAAGCATTTAATGTAGCAAAGACTAGTGACCAAAATTCAATCAATGATGCTTTTTCTTACATGCTTCATAGAGATGGCTAAAATGAAAACTTTCCAATCAAAACCAGGTATAGCAACTCAAAGCAAAACTGAAGCCACACTTGTACTGATGTTATTGAAAGTTTCAAAAAACCAGAAATGCTAGAATAGCATCTTATGTAGCATCATCTTCAAAAACTTGTCAAAACTGTCAAAATCAAAAGACTGAACTTGGAGGGCTTGTATCTCACTCTTCAGAGCAAAGGAAAAGGGGGTTTCTGAGGCAAAAGAGAGCTGATATACCACAGAAGGTCCACTGAGGAGAAAAGGGCGCATAGCTAGTCTCTCCAATTTCGACTGGTTTTTCTCTGTTTTCAGCTTGAATATGCAACCATTGCTGCTCAGATTTCAGCACAGGATAGCTCTAGGTATGGACTAGCTCCCTCTGAAAGGAATTAGAGAAGCATGGAGCATGCTGAGAGAAAACGCAGGAACAAAGGTCGACGAACTGCGTGTAATGGCGACGAACCGAGCGCGTGTTTCTTCAATTCCTTTCAGCCAGGGGTTCGCCCCTTCGAGGTGGATCTCCAGCAGGAAGGGCATGGAGAATGGTAGAGAACCGGAGGAGAACAGGCTTAAGCAAATTCTGGGAAGAAGAGGAAGAGGTGGTGAAGAAGAAGATGGAGAAGAAGATGATGATGTGGCAGAAATGGATAAGGGGGATCAAATGGCTCTGATACCATGTTGGTAAACTAAAAGGAAAGAGTAGAGTGGACACAAATTCAGAATACTTGCATTATGGAATGAAGAAGAGTGAGGTCCTTATGTAGGCACCTCTTACATGCTCACTGACATCACTGATGACTTCAGAGCTCCACAATCATCTCCTCAATCTGCTCCTAGATTCTCTCAATCATCCTATGTGGCTTTCCACCACCTAACTGTGCTTATGGGCACCTAACTGTGCCTCTAGCACTCACACATAGAAACCAGGGTGCGCCTGAGGCATACACCTTGAGATATCCCATCAAGCCATAAAGACTAAACAACTTCTCAACAAACGAGTGAAAAACCTAGGTAGCTGTTATAGTCTCTCTTATAGATATGTATCTAGTCAATTTGGTGAGTCAGTCAACGATCACCCAAATTGCATCATCATGCCCATGAGACGTTCGCGGTAAACCTACCACAAAATCTATGGAATTACTTTATATTTATTCTTAGGTATTTCCAAAGGATGCAACAATCCCCCTCGTCTCAAGCACTCAGCTTTATTGACTTGTTCGACATCAACTTTCAGCTTAGGCCAAAAGAAAGTTATTTTGACTAGATTCAAAGTTTTTTGCACAGTTCTTCATCAGCTCCAGGCAGCCTCAGCATCAGCCCGAAGCCTCCAGCAGAGATCTAACTCTCGTCTCTGTTTGGCTAACCTCAAAAGAGGGGATGCACATGATATAAAGGTTAATTATGATCCCACACACAGCAATAAATAATCCAAGAGTAGCTTCAGGAGCTGCAGCAGCTATTTGAATATAGAAAAGAGTCCTCTTGATGTTGACCATCAAGAATGCTATAGCAGCATGTCCTCAGGTAAGATAATGAAGTTCCCAACCCAAGACTGCCTAGGATGCAGGAGGGCATAATCTTGCAGGGTGTAAGGGTTCCACCATACATCGAGGAGATGTTGGACAAGTGTTGGAATAGGGTTTGTCACCTCCCCACCCGTGAGTAGTGCATTGGGGGCTGGACCATAGATTGATAGGATGGGTCATGGGGCTGCCACATGGAAAGCAAAGAAAGAGGATCCACCATGGAGGGAAGACTTGGCAGAGAAGGCTCCAGATGCTGTGCATGCTTGGAGAGGACAGACTGCATAGGCAAAACCAGTAAGCAAGGCTGTAATGACATCAGCATCTTTACGGAATGCCACATCAGCATGTATGGACAGTTCTGGAGCAGTTCCAGAGGCTGGAAGTGACATGAACAGAGGCGGAGCTGTAGCAGACAGAAAGGACAGGATTCATGGATGTTTTGGAGGCCTATGGGCATGGAAAACAAGCTGGATATGGGCAGGCAGGCCTGGACCAGTGGCAGCCTGCCACGTAGCCAGGCAGGGCCAGCCAAAGGCCTGGAAGTGGGCCCCCAGGGGGGGGCTTTATAGGCAGCACGAAAAGCCGGTAGGAGGGGGCTCTTTGAGTCGGCCAGAATGCCCCCCTGCTGGTCGGTTTTTTGGTAGGGCAAACAGTCCTATAAAAGGGGCCATTTGGAGCCCCATTCCTCATCAATTGGAGCAGCCTTTGAAGAGCAGGAAGAAGCAGCAATAGCAGCAGTAGTTGGGCCTTATCCAGGAGGTGAACTATATAGAGAAACGATAGGGTTTGCAGTGGAGCGATCAAAAAGTAGACAATACTCAGACACAAATGAAGAATGGAACTCAGAAAACATAGTGCCTGTCGGTAATATGAAAAACTGAATACAAGAACCTCAAGCCATCGTGTCTTAAGGACCGTGGCTGAGGTGAATCAGAAAGATGATTCCATGTAGAGAAACTGTAGAAAAGATAGCAGTAGAGGGAGCGAAGTGCAGTCCTCCGTGTAGCTCGATGATGACGAAGAAGATGAAGGGCTAGAGCTGCCCTAGGAAATGGCTGAAAACCAGCATGCTCTGAGGAAGGAACCTTCAGGCTATCTGGAATAGCAACATGATGAAGAAAAGGAGCAGATCTGGAGCAGGAGGGGCAGATCTGGAGCGGAAGGAGCAGAGGGGCAGATCTGGAGCAGGATGGGGCAGATCTGGAGCAGAAGGAGCAGAAGAGCAGATCTGGAGCATGATGGGGGCAGATCTGGAGGAGAAGATGGAGCAGCCAGGAGGCAGGAGGCAGGAAGGAGAGGCAAAGAGAAGGCAGAGAGGAGCAGATCTGAAGAGGAGAGGTAGATGGAGCAGGCGGGGCTGCAGCAAAGGATGGCGGAGAAGAGGAGCAGCTGCAGGTCCTGTCCTGTCAGAAGGAGTGTGGGGGCAGATGCCTTTATAGGCCAGACCTAGCTGGTCGGCCAGCTGGTCGGTGGGCCTGCCAGCTGGTCGGCCAGACCAGCTGGTCTTTCTGGCCACTTGTTTGGCTGAGGTGGCTGGCCTTTTGGCTGGCCTGTGAGCTGTTAGATTGCCCCAGAAATTGGGGATTGTTTAGTTGCTGAATACCCCCTCTCAATTGCCAATTTGGAGGGGCAGACATTGTGTGCTTGGAGCTTCGTGTAGGGATGTCGATGGTGGTGCTGGCTATCCCTGTGAAATGCCCAAGAGAAGATCACAAGAGGAGTGCCCTTGCAAGGGAATTGTTCACTTCCTCAAGTGTCGCAGTTACACGTATGATACCATATAGAAATAAGAACACTGTGAAGCTTGAGAGAATAAGCCACCCCCTCTCAACGCCGAAAGGTGGAGGGAAAAGCAAAGGTAAAGAACAAATATGTCGAAGCAGCACTGATAATCCAGAGATGGTAGGATTTCACCAAAGGAAGAGGTCGTAGCTGAACAGTGATCCAGTGTGTGCCCGATCTTGAACCTCGGGAGAGAGGAGTCTATCCCCGCCTCCATGAATGTAGAAGAATTCGAAACAACAGACATCAAGACACATCTGAACAGAAAGGGTCCCGCGTAGGGAGAACATGTAGATCCTGAAAGTCGATGCCGATGGAGATCTGGTAGAGGTGAAGGATCATGACCTCCTTGTTCGAAGGAATGGGTAGTGTCAAGCCTGAAACCGAAAAGGGAGGGAGGGATGGGTGTAGAAGATGGAGGTAAGAAAGGGAGGGAGGGATGGGAGTTCTGAAAGGGAGGGAGGGATGGAGCTCTGAAAGGGAGGGAGGGATGGAGTTCTCTCCCTTAGTGCGCAGTGGAATGAAGAGGAAACTGATATGTTCATAGGAGTGATGCTCCCCGTACCTATGGCCTCCTTGAAGAAGCAGGATCTTTAGATCACCAAAGATCTGGGGTCTTTAGATCACCATGGCTCTGATACCATATAGAGAAACGATAGGGTTTGCAGTGGAGCGATCAAAAAGTAGACAATACTCAGACACAAGTGAAGAATGGAACTCAGAAAACATAGTGTCTGTCGGTAATATGAAAAACTGAATACAAGAACCTCAAGCCGTCGTGTCTTAAAGACCGTGGCTGAGGTGAATCAGAAAGATGATTCCATGTAGAGAAACTGTAGAAAAGATAGCAGTAGAGGGAGCGAAGCGCAGTCCTCCGTGTAGCTCGATGATGATGAAGAAGATGAAGGGCTAGAGCTGCCCTAGGAAATGGCTGAAAACCAGCATGCCCTGAGGAAGGAACCTTCAGGCTATCTGGAATAGCAACATGATGAAGAAAAGGAGCAGATCTGGAGCAGGAGGGGCAGATCTGGAGCAGAAGGAGCAGAGGGGCAGATCTGGAGCAGGATGGGGCAGATCTGGAGCAGAAGGAGCAGAGGAGCAGATCTGGAGCAGGATGGGGGCAGATCTGGAGGAGAAGATGGAGCAGCCAGGAGGCAGGAAGGAGAGGCAGAGAGAAGGCAGAGAGGAGCAGATCTGAAGAGGAGAGGTAGATGGAGCAGGCGGGGCTGCAGCAAAGGATGGCGGAGAAGAGGAGCAGCTGCAGGTCCTGTCCTGTCAGAAGGAGTGTGGGGGCAGATGCCTTTATAGGCCAGACCTAGCTGGTCGGCCAGCTGGTCGGTGGGCCTGCCAGCCGGTCGGTGGGCCTGCCAGCTGGTCGGCCAGTTCTGGTCGGCCAGACCAGCTGGTCTTTCTGGCCACTTGTTTGGCTGAGGTGGCTGGCCTTTTGGCTGGCCTGTGAGCTGTTAGATTGCCCCAGAAATTGGGGATTGTTTAGTTGCTGAATAAACTAGGCTGAATACCTGCAGACTTAGTTCAGCAAGAGTTGCCCACCTAGGCTGGCTTCCGGACAGGAAGGTGGAAGGGATCTTTGGACAGAGAGTCTACATAAGCTCAGAGGAGCACACGGGCTCAGAGATCTAGAGGTGCCCAGGCGAATAGTAAGATGACATTTTGGTAATGCATTGTGTTCAGTTTGTGGACAGACGGAAATATATATATATAAGGGTTGCTTCTATATAGCTTGCACACACACATGAATGGTTGTGATTCGTGAAGTACACAGTTATCAGGTTTGAAACCGTAGTTAAACACTTCCACGTGTAATTCCTGGGCTCAACTATCGCTCTTCCGCTGCGGGATACCCTCTGGTGGGATTTTATGTTCTAGCAATAAGGATGGGCAAGTGGGTCTATCATCGGATCAAGAAGAAAAGCCTCAAGCAAATCGGGAAGAAGTGTCTGAAGCTGTTGCATCGTAACTTTGGACCCTTTCCAATGATACAGGTTATCAACGCTGTATCCATGGAGTTGCAAGTACCTTAACATGAGCCACGCATCCCCATCAGCAGAAGCGGATGTCATGGACATCTAGGCCCATGGACAGGACTGTCCACAGGGCAGTCACACATCAGCCACAGCACTCGCTCCAGGTCACAGTAGCAGCAGCAGAGTACCATAGCAGGAGGGGCTATTTATAGGCCTCCCAGTCAACCTGTGGATTTACAGACTCAGGCAGTCTCTGGATTTCATCTCCAGCCTTCAGTCTCAGCAGCCCACAGCCTCCAGCAGATATAGGACCACCAACACGCCTTTGAGCATCAATAGGGAGGGGGAAAAGAGCAGCAGTCTGCCTCTCTCCCATCTCCATCCTACAGGAAGGGACAGCCCTTCATTTTGGGCCTTGACAACAGTAATATAACAGAAAATACTCTCTTCGGAGGTGGGGCAGTGGCAACCCAATCCCGCATTCCTCACACTCATTCACAGGTGAAAGCAAACGTGTCTAGTATTTCAGTACACGCTTCCACATTGATAGATAGCTAAAGGATTGTAGAGAAAGAAATCGCTCCCTTGTCTACCCAACAGGTTGAAAACCATAAATTCCATATGCCATGATGAATCTAGGAACATGGCCGAACTCATCCTCTATAAATCAAGCAATTAGTGCAGCTTCAACCTCCTGATACTCCCCCACAAGGTTGAAAACCATATAATCCATCATGCATAGCATGGACTAGCTAGCATGACATCCATAGTATAAACATATGTTATCACACTTACATATTCACATACCCACACACACATGAGCATCCCTAGAAAGATCTTTGTGCTGAGTTTCTATCAGCACTGTAGAGGTGAAGGGCAGACTCAGCCAAGGCTAACACTAAAGGAGAGGACCAATAAAAAACAAATCCAAATTCTCTTCATTCAAGCTACAACTCCCTGTGAAGACTAGATCGTAATAAAGCTGCAAAACAGACAAACTTCACAAGAAAAATAGTGGTATGCAAAGAGCCTTGAAATTTACATTTTCATGATCCATGTGACGCAGTAGTTTAATTTCCCGTAGTGTGCGCTTTGCATCAATCCTGTTGTCAAATGCATTCCCAATTTTCTTGATTGCCACTTCTTCATTTGTCTCTGAATTGATTGCAGAACTGTTTTCAAAAAAGATCTCCACTAGAATTAGCACAAAAGTTACAAAGCTAGACAGCATATTTCATCTAGGAAGTCAAGTGTATCTTGCAACAACAGAGCAAATTTGCAGCTAGCACTTCTACATCAGCCAATAGGTGCTTGTCCACAACTATTTATTCTTTGAAAGTTAATAATCAAGGCCCGCATGCATTCTAACTGAGCCTGTTTTATGCATTCATAGAGAATTTAACAAAAGAATAAGTTCATCCCACACATGATTGCTAACACAGAGGGACATTACTTCTGCAGGTTTTGGGAAACATAGAGGAAGGGGCTACGGGGAAGAAGAAAACACAGAGAAGCAAAAACGTGCGTGTGTTTATAGGGATTGGAGAAGGTGGCGGAGGGGAGAGGGGACGAGAAGAAGGAGGGGGTAGGAGGGAGGGAAAACGGAGGGTGGGGGGGGGTTGCAGAATTTCTTTACTGGCTGAAGATCAAACTTCCAAACGTCACTCTTGGATGGTCAAAAATTGAATGAGAACTGTCCTAGATAGACATCAGCTCAGGTAAGGCAACAGAATTGACCAAAAGGTCCTTCCAACTCGACTGAATTGTAGAGGGCGTACAAAAAACAAGACTTTTAGTTGCGAACCAAGGCATACGAAAGAACGGATGTCTGGCATGATATCCAGCATTTCATGAGAAAAGAAAGACCAAGATAGGATTCAACCTTTACTTCTCTAGAGAGCAGAAAAGAATTGGAAACAAGCAACAAGTCCAAAATTACGAGAAAAAAAGAAAGCCCGGTCCTTTACCAGACAATGCCATAAGCCCCGCGGCCGATGGGACGAATAGGGGGCACATACTTCGCTGACAATTCAAACAAGTTGCCAAAAATGTTATATTGGATATACTGGCCCCCATGGGTAGGCACACCTTGAACGTGACCCTCTGCAGCGTTGGTTACGTCCATCACTGCAGACAGCATGGATTTGAGGTGCGTTCCCGGTGTTTACTAGTGACGAAAGATTCTTCCTTTCCCGTCAAAATGTTTGCCGAAAAAATCCTGTTTGGCAAAGCTCAGCTGGTCGACGACGTTGAGTCGCAACTGTAGCTCAAAAGCCTGTCTCGACTGCTGC
The DNA here is from genome assembly GCF_047967505.1 of Dipteris shenzhenensis. Lineage (NCBI taxonomy): Eukaryota > Viridiplantae > Streptophyta > Polypodiopsida > Gleicheniales > Dipteridaceae > Dipteris > Dipteris shenzhenensis. The sequence continues at coordinate 5,875,389 of NC_141624.1, read as the reverse complement.
GTAAGCTACACACGAATTCGTTGCAGGATCTGGCTGGCACCGGCTCGCCCACAACGGGAACACGACAATCCAGAGGTCTGGCATAAACCCAGCTAAGGGAGGTGCAATGAGAGATGGAATCTAGCACGAGAGAGCTGAAAACGATGGAACCCAAATGCCAGAACGCCGCAGAAAGGAAGAAAGTCGAGCTGCAGAGGCAGGGCAACGGCAGGATGAGCTGAAATCCCAGAAAACAGCAGCCTGGGAAGCCCAATTGAGCAACAAAAGAGGAGGGTAAGCCACAAGTACTGTGGATATGGATTCGATCAGAAAGGCTGTATCGGCCCTAGTATATATTATTACTGGCAGGACCATCAAAATACTTAGCAGAATGTACAAACTTTCAGAAAAGAGCAGGTACTTGAATCCTGATTGCCAAAAACGAGACAGCTATCAAACTTTAAACATCTTTGCTTTGCCCAAAAGGACCTGCTCACTACTAACAAAAGGACTGTCCCTTGTCCCCTTGCTCAATCTATTAGACCTGCACACTACTAACAATAGATTCTCAGCTTGCTTTTCTGTGCTCCTCCTCCTCACGGGATTAGAAAGAGAGGTTGCTATCGTCAAACCAATATTACACGTGCCAGTATCTACACGAAAAGATGCTCTCCCAACGTGTTCCTTTCCCTCGGATCTCCATTTTCTTCGTGATGATTCCACCTACCTCCAATTTGGGGCAATGTGAGGAGAGTGAAAATGGCTTCACACAAAGATGAGCAAGGAAGCATCAAAAGGCCTCCCCGCATCGCTCCGGAGGCCGCCTTATTGGCTCTTTTAACCAGACAAATGTCCCTACGCGTCCGCTCTAACGAGACAATGGATGGAGACAAACACTTGCACCTCCTCGAACCTGTTTCGTGGGTTTTCACAAGAATGTAACGCAAGAGAATTCTCAATGAACTAGATTTTCGGCAGGCAGTCTTTCCATCGTGGAGCAAGTAACTACTAACTCGAAATTGAAGCTGAATCCTTCTATTTTACCAATTGTTTAAGGAAAAAAGAGAATGAGTAAAATAGTGGACATGAGACGCGACACTAGGTCCATTAGGACCCGATACTCCCTGCAAATGTCAGGGGTGATGATTTATTATTGATTTTGTGATGTCCATATTTTGGAAGCTGAAGTCCAACAAATGCATGAATAAGGCGATACAATATTGTCACATGGACTACAAGCATATGAATAAAGGTGTAGTCATCCTTCAATCTTGGATTTCCTTCCTCCCTCGCATCGATAACATGCATTAAACGAGAGGAATGTTGTAAGAATTCAGATTAAAAACAAGAAATTTTGAATGGACCAATAATTGAAAATATTTATATTATAATATATAATATATAATTATTATAACCAAGTGTGGGCGGGGAGGCGGCGTGCTTCCTTTCCCAAAGAGTTATAATCCGAGGGAATGGGCCCTTCCTTGGGTGCTGAGATAATGTCGAGAATATTAGCGCCGAGGGTAAGTCTCACGAATGGATAAGAAACTGGCATATTGCCTGAATGTCGATAGTCATAATCATAGTCGAACGCCAAGAGACAATATCTGAAAAACTTGCCAATGTGACCTTGAGAGGATCTGTGTGTGTCCTTGAGCGGGATGATTCCAACATTCTCAGATTGCTCAGTAGACTCTGGACAGCACAAAAAGACAACTATCATTAGAGGAAGTCAGAAGTAGAGCATGTAACATTCTCACTCTCCACTTAGCCAATGTTACGTGCCTCTCCAACCTCGTGAAAATGGGAGCTTTTAGGCTTCTAAGAGTAGAGCATAAGGTCATCGCGAGGCTCTTCAAAGCTTCACGTGCCAATAAGCCCAAACTTGCAAATCAAGTCTTCAAATCGAATAGGTTTGAAACGTTTATATAGTCTTGTTATTGTGAAAAGCACCTATATGCTTTTAGTGCTCTTGTTACAAGACCATAAAGGGCTCTCTTGGATTCTCTATCCAGCCGCGATTCCAGAGTTCTCCCTGCAGCCTATGTGCGTGAACTCTTACCCTCTGTTCCTTCTCTTTTCGTGGAGCTTCCCTCTAGAATCTCCCCTGAACCCAATGCTTGCGACTTGGAGCCCAATTAAGTGCCACATGTCCATAATGGACCTTAGAACCTTACTGCCCTTTAGACCTTAATATTGCACTCCCTATTGATGCAAGCATTGTCGAGCCCTTTAGTTTCCCGCTTCACCGTAACTACACCAGATAATGCTGGGATTATGGCTAACGTAACAGCTTTAGTCAAAAGCTTAGCTTTTACATCAAATGAAATCAAGGGCATAAGATGAAACCTGATCAAGGGCTTAGTTTCATGCTGATTCATGACACGTGGCTCAAGGGGGTGTGAGGAAACCCAAACATCTCCCTAGGTTGCCTACCATAATGAGAGGAGTAGAGGTAGTTTGGACCGTTTCAGCCGGTCTAGCCAGTCCAGCATTCCAATGATGGGCTGGAATTTTCATGCCAAGGTTGCTCAGTCCACATCCAGGGAGAGGGGGGGGGGCTCAACATTAAGGCAGTATGGGGCTGTGGATTGATCATGCCAATAGGGTTGGGCCAGCCCTACTGGTGGTGGACCTGGGGAAGCTTCTAAGGGGAGAAGAGAACCAACCAACTTAAGATGGAAATGAACCCGGATGGAGTTCATGGGCCCTTGTCATACATAAAGGCCCAACTACTATTTCATAACTTAACAATATAGGCTTGCATGGCCACTAAAGACCTCTAGTAGGGCAAAGAAAGATTAGGAGTTTATAAGCATATATCAATAATTATGAAATGGTCAATCCAATACGCAAAGGAAGTGATGATGATCACATGTTGTTAATTATAGCAAACCTGGTCCAAGTGTGAGTTGGATTCATTGGAACTAGAGTCAAATGTCATTATTGACCCTGTTAAGGGCCATGTGTCTATGTTTTATGTAATTGTCTACTAGAGTTTCCCAAATGATACCTATTAACTTTGCCAAGCATTTGTAATCAATGTTTCTTTTAAAAATAATATCAGTCAAGCACTATGAGCCCACAAGATATCATGCTCATATTGGCTTCCTTTGTATTGGAGTTTCATGACAAAAAGTAATAAATGGTAACCATGTTACTATATCTTTTGTAATAAGTGAGAGCATGTTTTCAACTTATGATTGTAGTATCTTGCACAAGCTTAGGCTTTTGACATATGAGTTCCTTCAATTTTTCTAAAGTATTAACGTTGTGCTTATTTTTAGTTATCACACTATTATGAGAAAACAAGTAACCATTAAAGTTTTTTCTCCACATGAAAATGTCACAAAGGATATCGTTGCAAAAGCACCTTTTTAAAATTTCCTTTTGGCGAAGCCCAACATGTTGAATGTGGAATACTAGTAGATATTCCTCTTGTTTGCAATGTTGTGAAGGAGCCCATATGCTCATTACACTGGTGGTAATTATAGAGATTGAAAGTCCCAATGAAAGCATTACCAATCAAAAGCAAATCAATTTGCTCACCATAATCTTGTCTATCTGGATACTATCTATGGCCAATGTGGCCACCTGACGTCCTTACATTTCTAAGTTTCCATATCCTATTTTTGGTTGGAGTAATCTTCAACATTGTTATCGTCAATGACATCCTTTGCATAATTTCGCTTTGCACAACTCCTTTTCTCAATTGAATGCATATTAATTGCATTGTTTGAAGTTGATTGATCCTCCCCCACACACAATTTGCTTTGCACAACTCATTTTCTCAAGTGAACACATATTGATACATCAAATTGTCTTAAAGACAAAAATTAGTAAATTATAGATGTGTAGCACAAGCTTATGTATGGTATTTTCAAGTTGATAATATTTTGATGTGATAACTTTGTGTCTATCAGCAATCTTGCAGTGCCAAAGAATCATGTTGGAAAATAGATTTTTTAATTGCATTTGTTCTAAAATATGCTTAATTGTGATTGATTTTTACAAGGAGCAATATATCTGACATGTGACATGCAATAATCAATAACTTGCTCAACATTTACTAAATTCTGAATCAATGTATTTATAGCATCGATTTCGTTTTCTCTTGATAGGCATACTAGATTGTGGATCAATATATTTATAGCGTTGATTTCATTTTCTCTTGATAGTTGTGTTTAGTGTCTACAATTGCTTTTAGAGTTCCAATGCAACATCTAATTTTCATTTTTTTGCATGTTGTAATATGAAGCAGTAACAAATATGAAATTCAAGTAGTTTCTAGACACTTTAGATTATAGCATGGATGGCCGATTTAGGCATCTTTTAGACAAAAAATTTCGAGGGTGCAACAAATGCTCATATAGAGCATTGGACCCACGAGTTCACGTTCCTCAAATTTGAAATTCTTTTGTTGAACACAATTATGCCATTTGTACATTCCTAGAAGAAACACAATACAAGCAACTCTCTATCTATGTCAAGTTGATTGCAATGCTAAAATTTATAATTTTATAATATATACAAAATTCGTGTGCTTTCTAAGTTCAAATGAGGGCATGATGTCACTAGTGATTTCTAACATCTTTCAGATCAAAATGTTTGGGTAGCAATTGATGCTCACATAGAGCACTGAATTTTAAATGAGAATGCAACTTAAAATGCATTTAATGGCACACAAGGATGAAACATATAGAATCTCCAAAAGCTTATATCATATATTTCTCATAATGTGAATCATACTTCAAGCCACAACCCACGACTTTACACTCCTACAAATTCAAAGATGCTTTTGTCACAATATTATTTTGAATACAACTTGTATATTTCAAGAAACTTTCTACCTATAAAGCTGATCACAAGTCATAATGTCAAAATGAGGCAACAATTAGTTTGGCATAAACAAATTGTACCCATAACTCCAAATTCCTCAAATTCGAATTTCTTTTATCAAAAAAGGATATTTAAACAAAATTCATACAACTCCCTACATAAAACTGATCACAACTTAAGAATCTCAAAATGGGATGGAAGTTGGATTGTAGCTAATTTGGCAAAAAGGAAAACTAAAATTGCTGTGTCACTGAGAAAAACGACTTTGAAGATTTTTTTTAACAGAAACTCAAATCCATATTTCATGGAACGAATGTTGATTCAACACAAATTCAATATACATACAAAGTTTAGGACTATTCAAATTTTCAGATTGCATGAAATGTAAGTGATGTATTAGAGAAACATATGTAAAACTTTGAAATTTCACAAAGTTCTTAAAAAAAGAGTGTTTTTATTCAGAATATATAATTTAATACATCCCAAGGGTCCTGATAAGCTATCTAAAATGAGTATTTCACATTACAAAATTTATAATTAAAATTGAACAAAACTAAAGCAAACAACTTAAAGTATCTTTATAAAGATACAATAAGAACACTATTATAGATAAAATATCCTATTGGTGAACATCATGTGCTTTTAATACACATTACAAGGAGCTCTAGTTGTTAAGTTGGAAATAGGACTTCTAACAAAGTGTTATAGCAATTGCAAAGTACCAAATGCATTTATACATTTGTCATCACCTCATGTATTTGAAGAAAAAAATTAGCAAAAGATAGCTACCATTTTCTTAATGAAGAAATCTGATCTTTTTCAATAATTTTGTAACTATCTTTGCAAATATTGGTTGAAAATGTTACCCCTTATATGATGGAACCATCAGTGAAGTACACATATGCTTATGCATCATGAAAATACACAAAAAATGACGATGAAGAATCATTGAAAAGCCTTCATGACCTTAACATCTCTATTTGTCCCTCCATGTCACAAAACCTTATAAAGAACACTCTCACAAAAATCAATTATTTCGTAATTGTCTTTGCAAATATTTGCTCATTGAAAATACCAATGTTAAAATGTTACTCCAATGTGATGGAACTATCATTAAAGTACAAAAATGCATGTGGAGCATGAAATTACACAAAAAATGACGATAAGAATCTTTGAAAGCCTCCATGACCTCAATATCTCTATTTCTCGCTCTATTTCACAAAACCTTCCAAACAACGCTCTCACAAAAATCATGAACAAGCTATAGGATTTTGACATAAGGGCTTCATTGTGTTTCTAAAGTATTAATTTTTGTTCTATGTTTACTTATTACAAGATACCAAGCAATCCATGAAAGGGGCACACATTGTTTATGCACATTACAATGTCATGAATAACATTAGAGGACCTCAATAGTGCATCATTGCCAAACCATCTTTCTTAAGTATATCTTCGTAATTAAGTAAAATTTAAGTCTCTATATCCTATTTTTGTGGGAGTAACGTTTTCACATTGGTATTTTCAATGAGCAAATAATTGCAAAGACAATTACAAAAAAGTCTCTTTATCATTTTTTTTACGCGCTATAAAAGAATCATCAATTCTTCAACGTATCATTGATTAATTTTTTGACAAGGATTTCAAAAATAGAGGAATCCAACATGAGCATGGTATCTTATCGGTTCATAATGCTTCAATTGATTGCATAAACTCTAATGAAGAAATCATCTCCTATATCAATCAACATATCAATTGTAACTAGGATCTAATTGATAGGAGCATGAGAGAGATACAAACTCACAATAGAAATCTACATGCAATAAAAATAAAGGAAAGCATTGCAAATTTCATTATCACAAAAGATTCATCAATCCTCATAGCCACTTCTATTACTTTTGATAAGGAATTCCAAAATAGAGAAATCCAACACGTGCATGGTATCTTTTGGGTTCATAATGCTCAATCTATGGCATATTCTTTTAAGAAGAAATCATCTCATATATCAATCAACCTATCAATTGTAATAAGGACCTACTTGATAGGAACATGAGAGAGATACTATCTCTTAACCATATAGCTACATGTAATAAATAGAAAGGGAAGTATTGCCAATTTCATTATCTAAAATCTCCACTTAACAAAACAATTATACTAAAGCCATTGGATGCAACATAAAGGAACACCATAACAAAATATACGACACAATATCTAAGCAAATGCGCTACCCCTTCAAATACCAATCCATTTTTGTATTAATGTGAATAAATGACTGCATACTAGCAATTTAATCACATATTTCAAAACCAAAAATATTTTTTTAAAGTGAGCCAAAAGAAATATACACCTAGCTCCAACAACAAAATTGTGTTCCTTTGGCAATTGAATATGGATGTCTAATTCATAATGGACCATACATGATAGTAATATATCATATTTCATACATAACAAAGGTGGAGCCTTCATAGAGACAGTGAGCCATGTGTAGAATCCCATACTTGCACACAAGGGCAAATGCCAAAATGCAAAACTCGCTTTTTAATACACGAGACAATATGAAAGTTGAGCTAGCATCCTTCATTGCACGCTCATATCTTTACAAAGAATGGAATTTATTAACACAAACATAAAAGAAAATAGGGCATTTATTCTTAAAACAAAGCATCAAGTACAAATACTTGACAAACAAGACAAAGCATTTCAATATCTTTAAAGACAGACATAAGAGTTCATAGAGGAGATCAAATATACACTATTGTTAACCATCGCCCTAGTTAACAGTTTATGTACCATGTAAAGTAAGCAGAGATGTAGGAAAGAGCATGAGAATTAGAATATCATATCTACCTTGGAGCCAAACGGGCCCAAGTGGTTGTAAAATGAGAATGAGAGAGGCACATGAGAGTACAAGGGGTAGCCCTCCCTTCAAAAGGCGAAAATGTATATAAGGCCAAAAGTTTGACTTTGGTCTTCATTGTGTACTTGCAAGTTTTGGAATAGAAGGTGTCTCTTTCTCTTCATTCTCTTGCATTGAGTCTTCTTGCTTCCTTTTGCTAAGTCATCTTGTGATTGCCACTCTCCCCATTCCCCATTCCCTTTCCCTTGCTCTCATTCCCTTCTCCCTTCCCCTCTTCCCTTCTCCCTCTTGATGGAATGTAACTCACATCTGACCACCTTGCAGTAGCCAAAGGATCATGGTACCAAGGGGAGGTGTTGAGATATGGTGCCATTAGCACATAGATTAAAGGGCAAAGGTATGTGATAAGGAATGTATTAAAGTAGCCACCCTAAGATGTGGACTACATGATGTGGAGATGTGGATTGAGGATATCCACAAGGAGAGATGTGGATGAGAGGATCCCACATGGTTTGACTATTCTAAAGGCTCTCTCTATATAAGAAGCCTATCATGTATTGTTGAGAACACACATTGCAAGAGATATAAATTTGCTATCTTCCTCTCATGTCTTATTTAGTGTGCTTTGAGCCTCCTTAGTTCTTTTGTTAATCTTGTGTGCACTAGGTTTAGCACGATCTTACATTCTTTCTCATGGTATCAGAGCATAGGTTTAGCTCTCCTAGTTTAGCTCATTAGTAGTTCACTAGGATTGCTTCCATTCCTAGATTAGTTTCAAAATGTAGGATTAGTTTTAGATCTTGAGAGTTCTTGTGAGAATTCATTCATCTTCTTGAGACAATTTCCATTTGCTCAATAGAATTTCCATCCATTTGAGATATTTCCATTCACGTGAGAAAGAGAGAGATATGCTCCTTCATTTCTCTGATAGAATTATGTTTGGGAGAGAGAGCATTTATATTCTCCTTGTTGCAAGAGAGAGAGACAGGGAGTGCAACTTCAAAGGTTTTCGACCTTGTTGTAGAACTAAGGCTCTAATGATTCTCCATCTCCAAAACGACCTAGCATACGCAGCTAAGCGATGCCAGCAACAACTAGCAACATCTACACCAAGCAGTGACTACTACAACTGACTCGACCAAAAGCCAGCCTCGCCTAATTGCCTTTGATGCCTCTCCAACAGTGCTCCCAGTCTCCAGTCTCCCGCGTCCTTTAATGCTGCTCCTGCAAGATCGTCCCTCTCTAGACGCGACCTTGACTGACGATAGCTCAAAGCTCCAAAACACAAAGCAGCCAAGCTATGCGCGCTTCCTAGATATGGCAAGCTCCGATTCGCGCGATTTCATTGAGGGTTTGGCGAGATCCTTATCCACGTCGAAAACAACACCAATGCCCAATCATAATAATTAGATTCATCCCCTGAGCGAATGCTGCTTCGTCTGCCTCCCTCTACAAGCGGCTTGCACTCGCTCTTCCTCTCTCCGAAATTTGCAACAAAGCACCATATTGATTTCACACATACGCAGACTCTGGTTGAATTCTTCGATATATCTAGGATCGATTGCACTGTAGAGATGACCAAGCACCGTTGGAACTCTCTGTACAACCTCTACACGGCCCATCCATTGACGACCAGCAACCTACAGCCAGCGCAACCCAACTGCAAATGCGATGACTATCTCCTCATCTCCATCGATCGACGATTGCCCAAGCAACTCATGCGATAGCACGCACACATCCCCGACCCGGACAACAGCGAGACAACTTCTTCTTCTTGCGATAAGGAATGCCAACGACTTCTTCTTGCGATGAGGATGACAGATTGTTTGCAAAGATTTGGTCACAGTTTTGGCTAAGGGCTACACGTGGCACATAGAATGATTAGGGTGTAGTCAATCTCTAGGTTTGGTTAGCCATGCAATGGTCAGTTTTTTGCCACGTGGCAGATCAAACTTGAACCATGGTTAAGGCTTATGGTTAGGGATAGGAATAGTTAAGGGCCACCTAAGCACAGTAACCTCTTACTAAGCACAGTGTGAGTGCATCATGTGAACAGCCAAGCCACATCATCAAGGATCCTTCTTCTTCACAAAAACTTCAACAAGGCATAACTTCCAATCCAGGAAGAATTTGCACACACCCCAAAAAGGAAAAGTGATCGTCTTTTTGAGCTCTACGTGGCTATCAAGTCAGAATCATTGTATGCAATTAGACACTACCAATATTAAAAGAAATCAATTGGTACGACCTTTGCAACAAATGATAAAGCAAAGCATGAATGCACACATTGCTGTCATAGGCATGCCAAAAGCACAAGTGCATGAGATGACCATAGCACGAAGCATGGCATCCACACATAAAGCGTCAAGGCACATGGAAGAACAAAGCATCATGCATCAAGCTACGTCAAGCGAAGAAACGAATGCCATCGACATCAAGCATTGAGAAGCAACATCCTTTCGACCTACAGCCCATATGTTTGTAATCAAACCTGACCACTTGAGGGTAGCTATGAAAGCACCCAGGGGAGGTATTGACATGTCAAAGCCACACTTCACCACCTTAAGTAGCAATGAATGCACTAAGGGGAGGTGATGGAATGTAACTCACATCTGACCACCTTGCAGTAGCCAAAGGATCATGGCACCAAGGGGAGGTTTTGAGATATGGTGCCATTAGCACATAGATTAAAGGGCAAAGGTATGTAATAAGGAATGTATTAAAGTAGCCACCCTAAGATGTGGACTACATGATGTGGAGATGTGGATTGAGGATATCCACAAGGAGAGATGTGGATGAGAGGATCCCACATGGTTTGACTATTCTAAAGGCTCTCTCTATATAAGAAGCCTATCATGTATTGTTGAGAACACACATTGCAAGAGATATAGATTTGCTATCTCCCTCTCATGTCTTATTTAGTGTGCTTTGAGCCTCCTTAGTTCTTCTATTAATCTTGTGTGCACTAGGTTTAGCACGATCTTACATTCTTTCTCACCTCTCTCATTCCCACCTCATGGAATCACTCGTTCACAATCTGGTAGATGCTTGGGTGGCAAAAGCATGAGGTTTGCACATATGGAGGTCCCATAAGGAGTTGTTTGAGAGTAGAGCCTTCGATGGCATTCTTCCAAGATCCCCATGACACGTGTGTCACCACCCAAACTAAAAAACTATGTATTGGCTCCAAACTTATCCATTGTGCTTGTGCTGTGCAATTCAGCCTTTGCTCTCATGATGGTTGTGAGGATATGCTTTCTTGTTCTACCCCAAACTTTTCTGAATTTGATGAAGGTGTGGTTCTTTGACTCTCTTGGTCACTCCCTCCTTCCTCTCTTTGTTTGGCATGGTTGTGTGGACTACTCCCTAGGCTTCTTCTCGATTACAAAGAGTTGTTCAGGATCATTGCACTGATAGAAGAAATGACCAACATTAACATAAACAAACAAAACAATGCAATCAAGCAAGAGAGAAGTGGAGATTAAACATACTTTACAAATCGACATGTGAAATTCAAGACAATTAAAGAGAAAAGTAATAATGTGATTAGTGCAATCTTGTTTTAAGAGGTATATGTCTTCCTCAACCATTTCAAGGAAAGGATTTGACAATCTAGCTTTATACACCCATTCATTTTTCAAGGTAAGCTCATACCATCCCGCTTTCCTTAATTTTAAAAATCGACTAGGTTCAAATGAAAAGAGATTAGAAATGAGAAAAACATGATGGAAATTGACGAAGGAGATGGAGAGGAAGACAGAAGATTACACACTAGATTCCCCCACCCACCATTGAGTGCTCACAAAGGACAAGGTCTGGGAAATGACTATGATGAAGATTTGGTGTCAGCAGACAGAACTGACGACTTGAATCGACATGATCATCGATCCCAATCAAACTGGTCTTCTGGTGTGACCTTTGAAGACACATTTCCAGAACTCCCCAGAGAAAGAACACTCGCTGCCAACCTCCACCAGTTGAGCCTTAAAAGGGGCTCAGGGACCCTCAGACAAGATAGACTTTCTCCCACCTTGAGTGAAAAACCAACACCACAGGAAAATAATGGACATGCGTCGCCAGATTTTAGAGCTGGGAGGGGAGGCGCCACAATATCTTACTCAGCTACTACTCAGAAAGCTAGAGGAGGGTTCTTCTCCCTCCGAGTGAGAAAGGAGCTTACTTCTTGCTTTGCCAGCTCAAGAAGGACAGAGGAGGCCAAAGAAGGACTTGCTGCCTCTACTTGAGTGAAAAACCAACACCACAGGAAAATAATGGACGTGCATCGCCAGATTTTAGAGCTGGGAGGGAGGCGCCACAATATCTTACTCAGCTACTACTCAGAAAGCTAGAGGAGGGTTCTTCTCCCTCCGAGTGAGAAAGGAGCTTACTTCTCCCTTTGCCAGCTCAAGAAGGACAGAGGAGGCCAAAGAAGGACTTGCTGCCTCTACTTCAGCCCCCAACCCACAAGAAACCAGAGCCCCCCAGAGCAGCTCAAAGCTCTTCGATTGTAGCAAAGGAGGTGAAAGAGGAACCTTTGGAACTTCTCCAAGAGCCAAAATCCACCGAAGTGGGAGCGACGGACCCCAAGGGGGAGAAGAAGAAGGAAACAAGGAGCCCCTTCACCGCGAGAAGGAAAAGAATGACTCACAGACCCCATAAGAAACCAGCTGAAGAAGAAGAGGCTACTTGTGGTGAGGGCCAAGAATCTACAAGAGGTAAGCAGATTGCTGCTTTCATCAATGAAGACTTGCTTTCTGATTCCATTGAATGGCTTTGTACCCATGTATGAATTGGTTTCCTCCCAGGGCCTAGACCTCCTCTAGCCTTCATTGAGAATTGGGTGAGAGCAAATTGGGTTAGACAAGGCATTAGTCTTACCAATGTTAGATTTCTAAGGAAAGGGTTCTTTGTCTTCCTATTTGAGTCTCCAAGCATGACCTACAAGGCTCTCAACGGTACCCTGTGGACTATCAGACACCAACCTCTCTACTTAGACAAGTGGAAGGACAACTTTAACCTTGATCTCCCTAGATCCACTATTACTCTTGTGTGGGTAGAGCTCCCAGATCTGCCCCTCTCTCTCTGCAACCAACTAGCTTCCTTGTGCAGCTGTTTGGGTGAGGTAGTTGGAGTTGAGAAGGAAAACTTCATCAATCCTAGAGCTAACCCACAAGTGTGTATTAAGATGGATATTGTTGAGGACTTTCCCAACACCTTGGTTATGGTCAACAGGAATGGAAGTGTGTACAGGGAACAACCCCTTCTCTACAAAAATCTTCCAAATTCTTGTTTCTTGTGTGGACTCTCTAGTCATGCAGTTAAGAACTACCCACAGAGGAGGACCAAAGCTAAGCCCAAGGATCCTGCACCCACCAATAGTAAACAAGCTGAAAAAGGAATCCCCAACTCAGTTTCTACTGAAAAAACCCTTCTCCAAAAGATAAACTCTGTCAAACCCTTGCTCCCCCAAGCAAAGGGATGATTGATGACACCATAGCTCTAAACAATGCTTTTGACACCCTGGAAGACAGTGAAACTGAGGAATGGATAAGAAAAAATCAAAACTTAGACATTGACTCTTAGATTGAAGCAGGCTAGTCAAAACTTAGACATTGACTCTTAGATTGAAGCAGGCTAGTCAAAAGATTTTGAGGAGGATATAAACAAAGAGGATGAGATGGCCTCTTCAAAAGTCAGTGAGGAAGACCTAGGAGGTGATCAAGATATGGGAGCTGAAAAGGATACTGCTGACCAAGGTAAGGCTTTTACTCAGGTACAAAGCAAGAGAAGATTCTCTCAAGGAAAAAATGCCTCCCCTCAGAGAAACAGTCCCAATCCTAGGGCTAGAAAGGGAACTAAGAAGAATGTCAAGTAAACCAATATCCATCCTCTCACTCAATGTCGGAGGTCTCACTAACCCTGGCAGAGGAGGAGAGTTAGGTTATTGGCTGAGAACTAATGCTCTTTCTCCTACTTTCCTTACTTTGCAAGAAGTTAAAGTCTCTGGACCCTTTTTGGAGAAAAGACTGACTGTTATTGACAAGAGAAGGAAATGGTACTTCACTGACATGAGGAGGGCAAAGGTGGGGTAGCAATTGGTATACTATCTAAATATGCTCAGGGTATTTTGAATGTGTAAGTGGATACACAGAACAGATGGATTATGGTTAAATATATGATACATGGGCAGACATTCACAGTGGTGTCACTTTATGCTTCTAACAGTTCACAGGAAAGAATGGTTAGCTGGGAATCACTCCTACTGGCAGGAAATAAATGTTTTGTGGCTGGTGACTTTAACATGGTGGAAAGCTCCAAGGACAGATGGATGGGTAAAGGAACAGTCATCAAAGGCAGAGAACTGACTTTTTGGGAGGACTTGAAAGAAGAGCTAAGTCTAGTGGACATGGGGTGAAGGACACCTTCACATGGTCAAACGGTCAAGTAGGGGACAACAGAAGAGAGGCTAGACTAGACAGGATATATGTCTCACAAGATCTAGTTAGCCAAACTAGCTCTTGCTAGACTCAGGTCTTTTCCTCTTTCTTTCTTTCAGACCACAAGCCAATCTTGCTCAAGTGTGACTTTGGCCTAGGCCAAAAAACGACATCATGGTTTAAGGCTGATCCCAAATTTTTTGACTTAAGGAGTGTTCAAGAAGGTGTTAAACTTATTTGGCTCAAGGCTTTCACTAAGTCTCCTTCTGCCAGTGAATCCTGGTATACTACAGTTGACCAGACTCAAAAGTTCCTCAGAAAAGCTAGAAAGGATAGAGCTAAAACTAGGGCAAAGAGGATGGACAGCATTCAGAGCATGATTACTACCCTGGAGACCCTAGCTAGACAGGGAGACCCTCAGGCATAGGCTGACTTGGTGCTTAAAAGAAATGAGTTTAGGATTTAAGAGCAGATTCTTCTAAATGACTCTAAGGTATACTTCAAAGATTGGTGGGCTGGCAAAGCTGATAGACCTACCAAGGAATACTTTAAAAGTATAAGAAAGAAAAGGTCTAATGAAGAGGTACCCCTTCTTAGAAAAGCTGACAACTCTTTGGCCCTTTCTAATGAGGAGAACATTGACCTCATTCAGCTTCATTTTTAGAGTCTACTATCCTCCACCATTCAAGTAGACAATGAAGTGATTAAAGCCAGAGAATTTTGCAAGGAAGCTAGAAAAAGCACTGTTCTCAGCTTTGATAACAAGTACCTGGAGAAACCTCTGACTATAGAGGAGCTGTTTGAAGCTGTCAAGGTGATGTCTGATGGTAAAACACCAGGAGAGGATGGACTACCAATTGAATTCGACAAAAGATTCTGGTCCACTGTTGGCCCATAGCTCCTTCTCTTATGGCAGGAAAGTGTTGAAAGTGGGTTCTTGCCTACACATATCAATGGTGGTGTTATAAAACTCCTAAGGAAGGAGATAAGACTGAGCTAAGGAACTAGAGACCTCTTACTATGCTCAATTGTAGCTATAAAATCTTTGCCAAAGCTTTGGCTCTGAGGATTAAAAATAGAATGGCCAAGTGGATCCTACCAAAGCAGAAAGGCTTCATAAAGGGCAGACATTTACTTGAGGCTATCATCAACATTTGGGAGGGATGTGAGTATGCCAGAGAAACAAAATAGGACATATGCTTCTTCAAGGTTGACTTTGACAAGGCTTATGATAGACTTGAATGGGAGTTCATCATCCAAGCTCTGACTATGTGATATGGGACTTGGCCCCCTTTACATTTCTTTTATCAAACTCCTCCTTACAAATGCTACAGCAAAGATTTGTGTTAATGGGATCATGAGCCAACCATTTGAGCTTAAAAGATCTATAAGGCAGGGGTGCCCTATTGCCCCTTTACTCTTTGCAATTGCAGCAGACTCCCTGGGATGGCTTCTCCATCAACAAAGCCAAGAAAACAAGTTGAAAGGTATTGAGCTACCCTCAGGCAAGCACCTTATCAATCAATAGTTTGCTAATGATACAAACTTAACCCTTAAGAATGAGGCACAATATATCAAGGTGGCCATGGAGTCTTTATATATTTTTTGCAAAGCCTCTAGGTCCAAAATCAATCACTCTAAAACTGAATATGCAACTCTCAAAGGTGATGAACAGCAAGTGTTGGAAGGGATGGGATGCCAGAGGGTCAAGCATGGCTTAGTCTTCAGGCTACTGGGTATCCCCATGGGGTTTGATATTTCCCTCAAGCAAAGGTGGGACTGCTTCATGAACAGATTCCAAAACAAGATGGAGAAATGGAGAGGATTTCAAGCTAGTCTGGCCGGAAGAAGAACTATTCTTAACCATTGCATTTATCCTATTGTTATCTTCTACCTCACAGCTTGATCCCCCTCCAAAGCTGGAATTAACAAATTCATAAAAATTTGCATATCTTTTCTGTGGGGAGCCAAGATACCCAAGGTCCAGGTGGGACTTTTGTATCAAACCCAAGCAGGATGGTGCACTAGGAGTTATTGACATAGAACAGGCTACTCTGAAACTCTCCTCAATCTGGATTTTAAAGGCAATCCTAAAGCCTATTGAAGACTGGGCTCAACTTCTCCTTAGGAATGTCAGCTCCCTAAGACCCCTCAGAGTTCTCAAGTGGAAAAACTACCCCATGCTATCAGCTATTTGTAACCCAGAACCCTGCAAACCTAAAGGCAGCCAGCTTTGGGTCTCTCTTTGGACAGCTTTTGAAGGGATTAAAAGCCAAATTGTCTTTTCAGGTAAAGGTGCCTTTATGACCTTGGACTCAATTTGGATTTCTGTTATTTTTAAAGAAGCTGTTCTTTCTGATAAAGAGATAGCCAAGGCAACTCTTCTATTTAAAAAGGGTTCGCAAAGCTGGGGCCAGTTGTGGAACAGATCTGAACTAAGGTGGAAAACTTGGATAGAGATTAGGACAGAGTTCAGTCTAAACAACAAAAGCCAGTCACTTTTTATGAGTAGATTACAACTTTGGAGTGGCAACCAACAGTGGAAGGGGGGATCTTTCCTTATGTACAGTAGGGAGTTTAGCTAGGTGGAAAGTTCCTCTTTCTTCCCCATACCCACACCAAGCAGGGACATAGGTGATCTCTGTAGGGTTCTTAATGACAGGTGGAAACTTCATGACTCCAAAGAGAAATAGAAATTCAAGTTTTGTGCCATCTGGTCTCCTTCAATTCCAGACAAACTATCTACCTTGATGTGGCTCATATTGCATAAAGCTGTGTGGACCAATATCAGAGGACTCGGGATTGGGAAGGGTAATGGTAAATGTATGAATTATCCCTCTACTAATGAAGATATCTTCCATCTCTTTGTGGCTTGTTGTCCAGTGGCCAGAAAGGTATGGAAAATAGTCCAACTGGAGACCAGGGAGCCAGTGAATTGGAAGGCCATCTTGCTTGGAGACTCTTCAAGGACAAAATAGGACACCTGGTCACCCTTGAGAGCACATGCACTTTGGTTTATATGGGTAACCAGGAATCATCTTCAGTTTAACCAAGTTATTTTGCAAAATGAGTGACTATTTGTTAATTGGCTAAATAGGACCAGAAGAAAATCATTAACTGATCCACACTTTCCAAGCAGAGGTTGCCATCTTCAATGCTGACTTATAAGAACACACTCAAAGCTACTTTGGGATTGATAGTTCCACACCCTTTGAAGTCCCTGCTGAGATCACTAAGTTTCTTAATCAGGTACCCTCCACAAAGGTCAAAAAGGAACCTGACTCACCTTGTGAAGCCCAGGCAGATGACATTGATAGCTCTAGAGATTCAGAGAGTTTCAATTACTCTGATTACTTCAATGATGACAATACAAATGACACTCCTATGTCCCTCTCTTTTGATTTTGTTGCTACTGTTTATGTTTTACTTAGAAATGTTTTGATGAAACTCTCCCCATGGGGGCTGGTTATTCTTTACCAAAGAACACGTAAATACTTATGATGATGATGATATCCTAATATAACAAAAATTTTTTCTGCCAAAAAAAAAATTGACTAGGTTCGTTTCTTTTTCATAGATAAATGATACACATTTGTTGCTTCCCCTTGTCACAACTGAAGTAAGAAATTTTGAATAATGAAGCATTCTTGCTCCTTGGCATCAAAACTCACTTTTAAGTAAATAAGGATCGTGATGATACTTTATTTGGTTTCCATATCTTATATGTTGCGTGTGAAAATCAAAAGCTCTTGTCACCCTATGATCATTGTAAAACCAAGTGAAAGCAAAACCACTACTTGATTGATATCATATCACCAATATGCCTCATGTAGGATACATCTATGACAATTAAAACTGAACTTGACAAAAAAGAGGCATGTGGTTTTGGTACCCTAAGGTACAAAAATTCTGACACAGTACCAATGGATCATAAAACCAAGCGTCATGTATCAATAAAAGCATACATGTGGGCTCACAATTTTCCATGAAGGTAGCAACTGCATGAAAGATGGTTATTTCCAAATTACTTTCAAGAATGAATAAAAGTTAAAGGATATATATCTATAATTAGTCATACCTTTTGCATCTTTGCACCAAATTTCATTCGAATCAACTGATTTTATTTTTGCTCTTCGCCTGCATGCTCCTCTTGCAATGACAAGTTGTTGGGGATAGTTGAGAAATCTAATTCATTTTGTCCACCTACAAAAATACATATATATGTCTTAGGCACATAGTCACAATTACTAAAATGAATACATGCATTCTACTTTCTACTTTTAACCTATGAGAAGACTAATCTTCTGACTTCAGATTTTTCCTTGTGATTGCATGCTCATTTAATATACACATCACATGCTATTTATTAGTATTAGAAGATTCAAAAGTTCAAAAACCTAAGTCAATTAAAGTGTGCAATCAATACATACAATATATACTATTTCAATTTTTGAAAGATTCACTTAACTGATTGAGCCTGTGGAGCCCTGTGATTGCTTCCACACTAGCAACAAGGTTTGATCCATGCACCTTCAGAAAGAAGGAACAGACCTTCTCATACCAAGACAAGTGTTTCCACATGTCCATAGTTGTCCCATTCCTCTGGCTAACAAAACACCGGACTAGCTGAATCCATGGAGTCTCCAAAGCAAATAACCTATGGAACCATTTGCAGATCATTGTCGTGTTCCTTAAGGTAACATCCAGGATGCCCAGTGCCACCCCCTACAACTTTGCTGCTTCTATGGGGGATGAGTTTTATTTATTTTCTTTTTGTATAAAATAAAAGCCTCCCATGGAATACAATGAATCCTTCTATGACCTCCTTCCTTGAATAGCCACTCTATCTCAAGGCAATGGGACTTACATGGTAGCAGCAGCCAGTATAGCTTGGAGAAGTAATTGAAGCTCTTGTAATTGGTTCGAAGTAGCAACTAGCAAATGGGCAAGGCCAATAACGATCATAGACCCTTCAACATCGATGATGGGGACTCTGCCAACGTCTAACTCATTACTCCAAAGACCTTGGATCGTCCGCATTTGCCAAAGAAGGGGGAAGGGCTGATCTCCAAGGCAGGTTGCAAAAAGTGGAAATAGAGGCAAACAATTGCAAGGCTAGAGAACAAAGGAATTGAGAGGACCTAAAGAACAAATTGTCATCTCAATTCCTAGTGATAGCATCTGGTTGTTGCAAAGAAGTTCTACTAAATGTGGTTATGCATAGCACAGAAGCCTTCCCAATACCAATTTCTTAACAAAGACGATGTGGTAATACTTTTGTTGCGAAGCTGCCCTGGCATCTCTTCTAATGTCAATCATGTAGAAAAACATGTGTTCTGTGAAGAAGGAAAAATGGAAAAATGGGAGATAGCATGAAACTAAGCAAACAGTGGATGCGCAAAGTTGAGTTGATTCTTTTCAAGTCCCTAAGTCATGCATTGCAATGCAACAATTTTTAATTTCAATTGTCAAGTGACATTTTTGAGTCAATGCTACCGGAGCCAAGCGTACAAGGCCCGCTAAAGTTAAACACGCTTTTTTTACTGCAACAGAAGAGCAGAAATACTTACATTGGCAAATTTATCATCAACGAACAATGTCATGTCTTCCAATCATGCTCCTAGCACTAAAACCTACTAATTAATCCATCTACATCGGCTCCCCCCCCCTTTTTCATAATTAACATATCTAATGGCGTTAATCCGCCTCTCCCTGCACTTCCTAATCAGCCTCTCCCCGCACCTTCCGCTCCCTCCGTGCCTTTCTCCCTTTGAGTTCTCTCCCGCCTCTCCTTTTGCTTCCTCTCGTTCTTCTTCCGCCTCTCCTTCTCCCTCCTCCCTTCGCTTCCTCTCCCGCCTCTACTTCTTCCTCCGCACGCTCCCCTCTCCCTCTCCCTTGGCTCCTCCCCTCAACCCTCCCCTCCCCCTCCCCCTCTCTGCTCAACCCTCCCCTCCTCTGCCTCGCCCCCCCCCCCCCCCCCCTTCATATATTTGCTAAGGGCGGCGATGATGAAAGTTCTCAAATGATGCTTTTGGACATCGCACAAATGTTTGCAGGCTTAGGTTAATCACAAAAAATTTATTGCTTGCACGCTTAGGTTAATCGAGCCACAACACACCCCCCCCCCCCCCCCCCCCCCTTCCCTCCCAAAAAAAAGAAATTATTCAATAACCAATCTTATATATCTATTTAAAGGGATGTTGTCCTAAAAGCAAAGCAATCTTCTCTCTTTAGCTCATTTTCTTTACATAGTATTGAGTTAAAATTAAAGTAGATTGATGCAATTACTACTCACCACCCAGATTTGGCTTAACCTTTCACTCTAAGGAATAATGCATGATTGCTACGTGATTTGATTTCCTACTATAGGCTTTCCAAAGACTCGTCTTAGGATCCACATTTTGCAATTGAATCTCTATCAAAATGCCTAACACATCAGAGCATAGAAAAAGGCTTATATAAGTTCCCAAAACATTCAATAACAAGCAATCGTGGGTTCTCTTAGACAAACATACACATGAGAATATGAAGGTTTCTAAAAGATTGAGAGTTAAGTGTGTTCACACTTTTACTCATCTCACACACTAATGTAAGAGATTCTAGACTTCAAGGGTTTTAGGGGACAATGCATTAACTGGCTAAAAGATGTGTTCGCAATTCTCCCTCTTCATTACATATTGCATCCCTATCATGCAATACAAAACCTTAAGTTGAAGCAATGGATGGAAACCCCAAGAATAAAATTACCTTCCAACAAAATGTAAAAAACCAATGAAAGCTCAACCACTACGAACTAAGGCATTCCTTGAAGGAAAAAGAAAGTGCATTTACCTTGGAGAGGTGCTAGGTAAGAGAAGAACTCCAAAGGTCAAAATAAAAAACTATTGAAAATTTTCCTCTCATATTGAAAAAACACTAATGCTTTACTAAAATGGAGACACATTGAAAACCGCGTGCATTTGATAGCTTATAGTAACAACGAGATGAATGGAATTTTCATTTGGAGTGGAAGAAGTGATGGAAGGCTAAAGATGGCCATTAAAGGACAAGATGAGGTTGCTTTCAAGCCTTGTCATGCTATGGAAAAAGACCAATTAGTGCTAGTTTTTGTCCAAAGTGACAACATTTCATCAATTTGGCTCAGTGTTCAATTTCAAACATACAAAGAAAACTATCAAACTATTTCAAGCTGCTAGTACAATATTGGGCTCCAACTTGCAAACTTGGTGATGATGGTGATCAATAGTATTGATCCTCATATTTCGAACATCAAAAGTGAGTGTTTGTGGTAACATGGAGTTGGAACATCATGCAACCGTGGCTCTCAATCACTAGTTATGTGATTGTCTTGAACTAGCATGGTTGAACAAACATTAGTTGATGCATTGGCATTGAACAAAATAATCCTATGGGAACGCTCGAGTTATCTAATTTTCTTAAACAAGACATGATCTCGTGCATTTGCAAGTTGAAAAACGAGATATTGTAATTACTATTGTACATGCAATACTCCAAACTCTTCTTGATAAACATATCTCATATAAAAAAACACTAAATAAAATTAATTTTCCCGATACAAGTTACCATATACAAGACCAGGCTCCACTAATTGACAATGATCTCCTCCATTGTGCCATAGGGCAAATATCTTTACAAAAGTCTTTAAATGAAAAACAAATTAAATTTTGCAATCAACAGACAAAAAATGTAATATTTCAACTTTGTACTTACATAGCATGCTATATCTAAACATGTGCAACCATGCCGCTTCCAAAACCCAAGCTACTCCACATCTTTCTTCTGAGTATTTGAATCATTTCATTTTGAGGGGATCCAAGGATAAACAGTTGAGATATACCCTACAGGTTAGAGTTTCTTCACAAGTTTTCAGTATTAAGGGGATTACTACATGCTTTCCTTTGTATTTTCATTCAGTTTAGTTGGACTCATCCAATAAATGAAAAGAAGCAAAACCACTGATTCTCCAATTTTATTTCTTCATTATATCACTACAGAATTTTGGAAATAGATGCAAAGGCAGATGTATTAATGCAATCATGCATTGACCTTGTCAGGGATCAACAAAGTAAGCCCAAACATAATCATCTGATAATTCATGAACAAAAAAGATAAGTTGAACAAAAATGAAAAGTTAAAAGACATTAAATCTGCACCACGTGTATAGATAATCACAAGCTTTAAAGGTCATTCACCCCTAAACATAGAGTACACCTGAAACAACAGCCCAGATCATGGCCAAATCATGGACATGAAGTTACCTTCCTGAAACCCAGATTTTGATCTTACAAAATGAGAATTAAAGGCAAGAATCACTCAAACATTACTATTATGAAGAGGAAATGGATAGTGTAGTAAGGCCCCTTGACCCTCCAAGGGTTCTAAAATCACGTACTGAGCCCTACTGGCATGAGCATAAGAGCTTTATGCTAAGCCCTCTGGTAATAGTCCCTCAAGCAATAGGTACAGAAACAACCATTTCATCCCATCTCTACTCAGTATGCCCCTGAAGCAACAAATCATACATCACGGCTTCACCTCATGACCAAGCCCTTTACAGGTGGAAAGTTAAAACAAAGGGACAGTGGTGTATATTTGGTCTAGTGCAGGTTGGTTTCAATGCCTTGTGCTTGCGGAGAGGAGGAAGCGTCGAGCAACCATCCAAACAGAGCCTAAGATGTGTCTTCTTGCCTGGACACATCTATTACATGGGTAGGCATGACCGACATATATTTTCTTGCAATAGCTCAGCATTTTGGCCAACATTTGTTGTATATATAGCTGCCTCAACACAAAGTGGCCTTATAACATCTTTGAAGCACAGACAAGAGGCCAGCAAATATACTCAAAATTGGGAGTATCAAACATGTACCCTGAATGTGTCCACTGCAGATGCATGCTGCAGAAGCCACATATATATCTAGATGAATCCAGGAACATGCCGATCTTTCAAACTGTACCCGCCACATGTAGCCTGAATGGGGGTCCACTGCAGGTCAGTGACCCAGAAGTTGCATCCACAGATGCCTGTCTCGTTTGGGCACAGAAGGTCTCATTCTTTGGATGTAGGACGGCTGCTCCAAGGAGGGTATACTCTCCAGGCACTAGAAAGCAAAGAGCAAAAGTATGTACAATTTTACCTAATGGGGGGATTTCCACTTCTACTCCGCTAAGAGCACCTGAAATAAAAAGAGCCCTGTTCTTAGGATAACATGTCAAGGCCCTTTTCAACACAATTTCTTTCTTATTGACCTACACATAATCTATAAGGCCATGCCATTTACAACATAACTTCAAGAATAGGCATGCAGAATATAAAGATGTTTGATAAGTTCATAAACAATATAATCCAGAGGCAGCCTAGATTGGCTGCAAAGAAGGTAAAGCTCTTACCAGCCCATAAGACCGTTGCTTTATTCCCACCAAGGCAGTTCTCCCCTGCAACATCACGGCAAGTTATGCTGAAGCTCAAGGTTATTGCTTCTCCAGTATTGTTTCGTACAAGCATCTCTAATGGAGTCAATTCATGGGTCAGGATGGAACTCTTGGGTTTACCATCAGATATGCCTGCTTTACTTTCCCTGCAAATCTTCGTACTAGTTTCTGAGATCTTTAGAGTTTCCATATTATCAGCGAGTGCTTTTGGAGCTATTCGAAAGCCAAAGGTGAGTGGGTCAGGAAGTAAGACATCGATTGCAGAGGCCTGAAGTGCCTCTCGGATTGCATCTTTTATAGCAAGCTCCCCAGTGCTGTTTCTTCCTGAATTCCATTTTACACAAATTCTAGAGCTCAGTTCCTTTATGGTCACATTTAGCTCTGCCCTTGTTTGCCTCTCTGATCTTGGCAGATCAGAAGTCTTATTGAAGAAAGATTTGTTAGGTACAGGAAGCTTCAATCGTTCCAGTGGAATCAAAACTCGTGCAGAATATTCACGATCAATCCTTGTGCTAGGATACAAACACTCAACACTATCTTCTGAAAGCCTCAAACTTTCCAGACCTCCCCTGATCCTCCTCTCACAAACTGTGATTTCAAAGACAACATCGGTTGGATTCCACAGTTCTAGCTCCAGCAGGCGTAGACCCCAGCTTCCTCTGTAAGGATCCATCTTTACTAGACTATCGGCTGAATCCATTGTTGCCACATGGATTTCAGATGTGGCATCACTTATTTTGGCTGGAACTTCCATTGACAGTAGCCGTGCATGTACCAGGCATAACCCCCGGATGACATGCATATATAGAGGGACAGTCAATCTTCTCCCTGGAGGGATCTCAGAGTTGACATTCTGAATGTCTGCTCCACCATCCATTGATGGCCCTGCAATAGTTTAAAATTAAGATTAGACTCAGTCGCTTGACTACATGGAAAATTCTGCATGGAAATCAACACTGATGACAAACCGCCCAAAAGAATACCTGCATAGTGAACCACCAAGAAGGGACTGGTACTGTCCTTCACCGCCCTTCCAAGGTAGGTTCCTGTACCCCTTGTGGTAACAATCTCTGTGTCAGAAGACAGCTGACCAGCCTTCAATATCACCGGGACGATCACAGTGACCCCAGGCTGAAGAGGAAGAGATGTTTGTAGAATATCATGTCCAACAGAAATGACATGTTCTTGCTGCTTTCCTGTCACAGATATATTCGCTTCCACAACTGGAACAGCACCTGCATTTACCAGACTTATTTGTACCTCTCTGATCTCTCCTTCATACAACACAGCAGCTCCTTGGCCACCAACAATTTGTGCAGTTAACAATGGAAGAGGTGGCATAATAACTATCTCTGGATTCGACGCATGACGCATTTTGGGGCCTCCAGCATTTCGAAAAGGATCGCTTAAAATCAAACCCTTTGCAGCATCTGATAATAGCTCATCTATGTCCTCAAATAAGTGTTCTGTTACCACATCAAAGCAGTGTACAATGCAACCCCTGAGAGATATAGAACCCACTCTTAAAGGGATACCAGACAATGACAAGATCTGAGATGAATTGGGTGGAAGAGTCACTGAAACAGGATGTGCCTCAAAATCTCTGGACTCCACTGACAAGTACATGCTTTCAACAAAAACTTCAAATGCACATGGGTTTGCAAGTTCCACTAACACTTGCACAGCCTCCCCAACCACCCAGATGACTTCATGCTTGTTGCCAGGGTTGGAATCAGCTGCTTTGGCAAATGGAGTATAAATGAAAGGGCCCAAAGGAGCTGATCCAGCCCACCATTCTTTTTTACCCGGACTTCGCTTTACTATTTCTATCTGCGATGGCAAGGTTGGAACAGAATACAGCCTGTAGGCAGTAGTTGTTGTACAATAGGATAACTTTCAATCAGCCACAACAGTTTTCGAGATGGAAGCATATTCAAAATTGCTTCAAAATTAATGGATGACCAGCAACAGAGAAACCAGGAAACAGAAGCACATTTGGCAGCATGAGCAGGACAATGAGATTTCAAAAGCAGAATGCTGCCGACCTCACAAAAGGAAGAGCAGGATCTGAACATCGAGTCCCTAATGGAAGCCGCCTTGCTGAGGTTGTGAGAGCATTGGCCAACCTAGATTGATCACTGGGTGTAATAAGAGGGTAATGGCCCCTCAGCAATCGTGCTGCTGCACTCCAGGCTGCAAGAGAGTCGTTTGCTCGCAATGCTGCTAACAACATATCACCAAGTACATTCATTTGTAGTGTACTCCACTGACCATTTGAGCTAGAATGAAGATAGTATTTTTGCGTTTCACTGCTCACTGCTTGAGCTTCCTTTCAATTACAGGCCCAACATGACACAAGTCAGAACTCTGTAAGACTTTATTAACTTTTTTTGTGTTCTCTTATTCGACTTGCATGGCCCTTGTCTACTTAGGCTAAAATAAAATTTGCAAAAGACACAAGCGGATGGAAACCAACATGAATACTCACGTCAGCGACTTTGAACCCATCATCAGAAGTAGACTTGCTCTGGACATTATATGTCTTCGCTCCTAGTGCCAACACCTGCAGAGCGCTAGTTGCAGCCGACTGGCTCTCCTGCTGAAGATATAGCTGAGCCACTTGCCTAGAGAAAAAAGAAGCCTTTCGTTCATATCCCAAAGCTCCAAAGATCCGAGCAACCTCTACGTATAGAACAAGTCGATCACTTGCATCTATACTTTTCGATCCTTCCACAGCACCCATCAACAATTCTACTACTTCCCTAGCAAGTTCCTTCCTGCAGGTGTAACATCAATAGAGTAATCAACTTTATATAAAGCATGAAAGATGCTCAAAATTATTTTGAAACATAACCTTCTATTAGGTAAGGAAAAATGTTACAAGTTGCTGGGGGAAGGAAGAAACTACATAACTGGACAGCAACAGTGCTACAAACCAGGTGAAAATATATTTAACATTGTGATATCTACTCTTCAGCCTTCCTTTGAATTATGATATATTTAATCAAGCCCTTCCAACAAAGGATTGAGACTTGCTCTCCCACCTATTGTAGTTACTTTTACTGAGGTGTAGTACATATCATATATTCTCATGTGCCAAAATAACATCAATTATAAACACAGGGAAAAAATTCGCCATTCGTCCAACCCATGCCATGGTTAGAAAAGTCAATGGTATCACCATTCTAATGGTGTTCTAAAGTCCAATGCTTGCACTTGGAAAAACTTGGAGTTCGTTCCTCAGCTTAAGAAAAATTGATAAGGGATTTACGTTGGAAAGGTCACCTCCCCATCTGTAAGCCCCAGTGAGTCGGCCTGCATGCTGCAGCCAACTGAAGCAGGGTGAGGGACTATATATAGGCCCCCCCTCACTCCTTATTAGAGCATCTTCTAGAGCTGGAGCAGTTCTTCCAGGAGTACATCCCGTGGAGCAGTTCAGTCCACCATAAAGTGGAGCCTGGCAGAGGTGCAGAGCAGCCCACAGCATCACTTGAGGAGCAGGGTAGTGGAGCAGTTCATCTACTCCTATGCCTAAACCACACAATGCTATTTCAAATCTCACCGATTTCCTTAATGTGTACAAGTGCATAGAGAAAGATGCAAACCGTTATTGAACTATGATCAAGAGAGTAGAAACAGTAAATAAATGTTGTTCCAAAGATGGCCAAAAACTCATTAAAAGGTGTGCACAGTGTGCCACCATCTAGCAGCACGGTGCTGCCTAGAGGTGGACCCTTGTCAATTACAAAACTGCTCTCCTACCTCCTGGTGGCACGTTTAAAACACTGTCAGCCTGCATGCTCTCCTAAAGCATCAGCGGGCTGTGTATCGATGCCCTGCAAACATGCCTCCTTACTGCTCCAATGGACAGCCAATGGTGAGGCAATGTTTGCTCCCAATCCTTGACCCCCTGGCTACTTCCGGCACAAGTCTCCCTTAATTCCTGTCCTCCTTGCTGCTGTGGTGCCAGCCTGATATGAGGCACTGTTGTAGGTGCTCTTGGACCTCCTTGCTGCTGTGTAAGCAGCCTAGACTGAGGCTCCAGAATAGCCCAAACATTGAATGAATGAATGCCCCCCAAGGGGCCCTTCATATAGGGTTGAAAACTTGAATGCCCTGCTGACCTGGCTGACCAGCCTGTCAGCCCATCCAGACTCAGTCGACCTCATCTGGCCCTGCTTACTGGCCAGCCGACCAGTCTAAGCGCCTATAAATAGCCCTGGATGTGGTGCCTTTTTACCGCTCTGATCTGTAGCCTCCTGGGCCTTTGCATTGTCGTCCTGCCACTACAGACCTGATCTACCTGCCAACCTGCTCCAGGCAATGCCTCGTTCTGATGCTGCTCTTCCCTGTTGCTGTCTTCAGGGCCTTTATCATGGCCCTCGCAATGCATGTGAGCTGCCCAATGTGCAGCCCTTGCAGTACCTTCTGCTCCACAGCCTCCCATCTGCCCCAGCCACCTGTATGAGCTGCTGTCAACCAGGCACAGATCCCGGAATGACCCTGGAAGTGCAGTATACAGTGCCCACATGGCAGGCTGTATGCTGCCCATGTGGCAGCTCTGCTTCGCATCCCAAATATGCATCAAGTGGCAGCTCTCAGAACCTGATGGTACACCTGCCATTGTCTTCCTCATTTGGGAGCTCAAAGGTGGGGAGGTGACCCAGATTATCCCAACAATAGACTCTTCGGTCTTTCAAAGACTTTAATAAACTCTCTTCTTTTTTCTTTCTTTCTTTCTCTTCCAGAGACAGGTGCAGATTGGAGCAGATCTGCAGGTCGGGCCAGGCAAGAAAGCACCAGGAACAGGTCACAAGGCAGTACGGCTGCCACATGGCAGCAAGGCACAGTAAATGGAGCAGTCCCAGTCGGCAGATCTGGTGCAGATCTGGTCAGGCCAGTCTGCAGACTGGTCAGCCCATCTGCAGATCTGGTCGGGCTCTGTTTCAGGGGGCATCCAGCCCCATGCACAAAGAGTAAGGGTGCCTTCAACATCTAAGACTGACATAATCATTCATATCAAGTCTAGAGTCCAGTTTGTCTGGTTTCTTGCTTCCAGCTTGGTTGTGACAGCATCCCACCATTTCAAGTTCATTTTGTGTCAGAAAAAATCTAAAAAATATTTTGATTGCATTTAAGTTTCCAATGGCAATATTACACAACAACTTGTCCTCTGAATTGATTAAGATACCTGCAGAGAAACCTTGCAAGCTTCAATGTTGCCTCCAGCTCAAATGCTATGGCTGTTGCCCTGCAGATAAAGCAAGTACACATTGATTATTTTCTTTTACTGCAGTAAGCAATTCATTTAAACCAAAGTGACATTTATTATATGTTTAAAGAAGCAGAACACCACTCTCATAAAAAAACATGCGAACAGCCTAAGCATCCATTCAATCATTCATATACCTAGATGAATTGTTATGCTCTAGCCGAGATAGCATGACCTCGGAAAGATCGGTGGGCATTTTCTCTTAGATGACCAACTTTTGTAATAGTTAATGTGCGTAAATGAAATGGTCAAGAGAAGTAACTGCCAAGGTCCTAGGTGAGGGTGAAATGGCATTGACTAGGTAGTTCTGAGTGCTAAGGCCTAGGTGCACCTAAATGTGCAATAATGCCAAGGGGCAAGTGGTTTTAAATGTGCCCCAAGAGAGGGGTAAATGGTGCACCAAGTGGAAAGGCTAAAATGATGACATTTGGCAAGGGGAACTATCTAGGGAAATGAGGGTCTCGTAGATAGGCATGAGGAAGAAAAAGGATTAAGAATGAGAATACATGTAATCTACGAGTGAAGGCTGGGAGGAAAAAGATAGATGCCATCGCCCGTGATCTCGGTGGTTTGAATTAGGAGACAGAGTCTTTATCAGTTGGTATCAGAGCCGAGGCTATGAAGGAGATGGAAGTGGGATCGTCGAATGACCTCAGCGCCAAATTGACGGACTGACTGTGGGTGCAACGTGGTGATGACGGAGATCCCATACGGGCCTTCGACGAATTCGGACGTTAGCTACGACGCACGAGGCTTCTGTTTCGTGGCTGGAGTTTAGGGGTCACGTAAGGCAACGGCTGGTAGCAGGCGGAGAATATATATGCGGCTGTTTGTCGACGGGCTCGACGAAGATCATCGGAGTTTTCACAGACTGTGCGGAAGACGATTGCAAATTGAGCGCATAGGTGACGCAAGGATTGAATCACCTGTTCGTGACGTGCGAAGGCTGTATGTGACGGGACCTGGTGGACGGGCATCTTTGGTGAATGTTCTGCGAGGACGACGTGGCGTGGTGTTGACGAGCACTTACGCTCAATTATACAGGCCTTTGATCGTTCCGCCTCCTATTTTCTCCACGCAGCAATCCGTCCATGCTGGCCGTGTCAACTACCAGTTAACGCTGAGCACCGTTGGCTGTGGATGCTGCTACAAACATTGTGCCCGTAAATTCCACGCACGTACGTACTACGTTCAGATAAATACGACAAGAGTTAATCGACATTTCGAGAAGAAGATTCAGGAAGCAATTTTTTCGATACAGCTTTTATAGCTTTATATATAGTCCTGTTATTCCTGCACTGTGAAAGGAACGTTCAGAGTATTGTATATTTGGGAGTTTAGTGTGTAGGAGAAAGAAGGGGGGGAAAAAAAAAAAGAAAAAGGAAAGCAGAACAGAAAAGAAGTGTATATATATCTTTTATTTGGGTTCTAGAAAAGACTAAAAAAAAAAAAAACCATTTTCCATTGTGAAACTATGGAGGTAGAACGGCATAATTCTAGGGTGAATCCTAGTGAGTCTAGAGCACAGTCTACACAACAAATGTCACATCACACAGCACCTACTTTGATCGGTAGGATTTTGATATTAGAAGATGCTTTACAGCAGATTATGAACCAGCAGCTTCAAGTGAATGCTGGTCAGAATGAGATCAGGGAGATGGTACAAGCCTTGTCGGCTAGACCATCTAGAATTGATTAGGGCAAAGCTCCAGCAGAGCCAGAGCCCAGTATACATTCATTAGAGCGCGCAAGGGTCAAAGTGCCTAATATCGCTAAATATAGACCGGAGAAGTACGCTGGTCGGATGACCGAGCGCAGCTCTGATGTGATCGAGGTTTGGTTACACAAGTGGGAAGAAGCCTTCGCCATTTGTGAAATTAGATCTGATCTAAAGAAAATCCGTGAGGCCACGCTTCTGTTTATTGAGGCGGCGGATAGATGGTGGATAAAGCAACAGAAGGATCAAGTTGCTCCTACCACCTGGGAAGGGTTTAAAGCTGAATTTAAGAAACACTTTCTCCCACCTGATGAAGAGTCCCGAGCTTGGGATGCTTATAGAAATCTTCATCAGAGGAGTCTGTCAGTGGCAGGTCGGTGGCAGAGTACACCGACAAATTCAGGGAATGTGTCATGAAAATAACAGACCCTCTCCCTATGTCGGTTGAGTTAAAAGACTATATCTATGGACTGAACGACAAGATCAAAATGGAAGTTCGAGCTAAGTATGTGACTACATTAGATGAATCTATTGCAGTAGCCCTGAACTATGAGGATGCCAGAGGCAGATCTTGTGGATTTGTGCAGGCAGGGACTCAGTATGAGTACCCGAAAAAAGGGGGATTTCAGAGGAAATGGACTTTAAAGACAAGTGTCTCGCAGCCAAGTGGCCAAACCAAGCAGGTGAAGCCGGTTGAGGGACCAGTAAAAACAAGTACCACCGTTGGGGTGAAAAGAAAAATAACTCCGATGGCAGCCCGGGCTTGGTCAAAGTCCTCGTTGACCCCTGAACAAAAAGAGAAAGCTAGAAAAGAAGGTTTGTGCTTCGGCTGCCTTCAGTGACATCAGTGGAAGGATTGTCCACTGAATAAAGACCGTCGCACGGCTAATATGATAATATCTGAATGCGACGTGGAAATGCAGGAGAGTCCCAATGCGGAACATATGCAGATGCAACTGGCGGGACCTTCTCAGAGGTTAGTACCTTGTTTGTTATGTGTGTATGTTGCTAAGCTAGTGACGAGTGCACCTGATAACATCCTATCTAAGCCCGCAGCAACGGGGTATACAGCCTTTAATGATACGGAGTTAATTAAAATGAAAGGGCAAGTGGCCAGTCATGATGTCATTGTGTTGTTTGACTCGGCGTCAACTCACAATGTGATTAACTCCAAGCTCGTGAAGAGGCTGAAATTAAAAACAAGCCCATCTGACTATGCGTATACAGTCAGAATGGCAGATGGAAGTTCAACTGAAGTATGGGACCGAAGGGTTACCCAGTTGGAGCTTCCGATTCAGGACTATGCTGAGAAGCTTGATTTTGAAATGACCAAGCTTGCTCATGCAGATATAGCCCTGGGTATGGCGTGGCATTCTAGGAAGAATCCAGCCATTGATTGAAAAAAGCACGTATATCAATTCAAGATGAATGATGTGCTTTATGTCTTGCGAGGTGAAAAAGATATACCTCAGGGACCGTTGGTTTCCGTGATGGAAATCAGAAAAGCTCAAGTAGAGTTTTTATTCCTTTGCACAGCATCGGTAGAGCCGGTTGATGATTCTTCGGCTAGCACTGATGTTACGCAAAGTGGTGAGATGGCCAAGCTGGCTAATCTTATAACAGAGGAGTTCTCTGAATGTTTTAGGGATGAACTACCTTATGGGTTACCTCCAGAACGGAAAGTTCAACATAAGATTGAACTGATCCCGGGGGCAGAACCTGTAAATAGACCTCCCTATAGAATGAGTTTTACCGAAGAGGCAGAGGTGCGTAGACAACTCGAAGAATACCTCAAGTTGGGACAGATTCAACCAAGTTTCTCACCTTTTGCTTCGCCAGTGATATTAAAGAAGAAAAAGGATGATACGTTTCGCCTCTGTATAGATTACAGAGCATTGAATAATATCACTGTTAAGCACAGGTATCCGATGGCTCGGATTGATGATTTGCTAGATGCATTACATGGAGCCGTGATTTTCAGTAAGATAGATCTTAAGTGTGGCTACCATCAGAGCCGGATTAGAGCCGAGGATGTGCATAAAACCGCTTTCAAGAGCAGGTTTGGTCATTATGAGTTTTTGGTAATGCCCTTTGGACTTACCAATGCTCCAGCGACCTTCGTCATGCTTATGAATGATTTACTACGTCCGTATATCGGAAAGTTCGTAGTACATTTTATTGACGATATCCTGATATTCAG
Organism: Dipteris shenzhenensis; assembly: GCF_047967505.1. Classification (NCBI taxonomy): domain Eukaryota; kingdom Viridiplantae; phylum Streptophyta; class Polypodiopsida; order Gleicheniales; family Dipteridaceae; genus Dipteris; species Dipteris shenzhenensis. The sequence goes on along the minus strand of NC_141624.1, from coordinate 5,842,638 downwards.
TAAAAGTATTACTGAGCATCGTGAACACTTAAGAGTAGTGTTCAGTACTTTGAAAAAAGCCAGTCTTTATGTAAATAAAAAGAAAACTATACTGTGTATGGTTAGGCTTGAATATTTAGGGTTCATAATTACTCCACAGGGGGTAGAAATGGATCCGAAGAAAGTGGCTGCGATACTAACTTGGCCAATCTGACCGCGTTGCTATCATTCTTGGGATTTGTCCAATTTTATAGAAGGCATATCAAAGGATATTCCGGAATAGTATCGTCATTGACTGATCTGACCTCAGATAAAGTACCTTTTATTTGGGGACAGAATCAACAAGAAAGTTTTAACACCATAAAACAAGCGGTGGTCGCAGGACCGGTGTTAAAAATAGTTGATCCCCAGAAACCATTGTTCCTAGAAACCGATGCAAGTGGCATTGTGGTAGGAGCAGTTCTCCTTCAAGAAGGAAGGCCAGTAGCCTTTGAAAGCAAGAAGCTTTCTCCCTTTCAAAGGAATTGGCCAACTCATGAATTGGAGTTGTATGTTGTTATCCATGCTTTGAAAACATGGAGGCATTATTTGTATGGTTCAGAGTTTTATGTGGATGTGGATCATGATACCCTGAAACCTTTTTGTAAACAGCCTGACTTGAGGGGCCGCCAAGCTAGGTGGGCAGAGCTCATGCAAGAGTTTAATCTAACGATTCGGTACCGAAGAGGAAAAGATAATAAGGTGGCTGATGCGTTGTCTCGCATTATGCACAACCTGAGTTTCACGGTATTAGAGAGTGCTCTAATGACCGAGATCAGAGAAACTCAAAAGCTGGACGAGTTTGTACAGAGCTTATGGCCTAAAGCTCATGTGTTAAAACCCGGGGAAAATGAGAAGGATGACCTGGCATACAGAAAAGGCCAAACTTATGCAAGATATACCATAAGGGATGGTATGCTAGTCAGAAATGGCAAGGTTGTAATACCTAGTCAGAATGATCTCAAGCAGAGAGTCATTCGACAATGCCATGATAGCCCGTGTGCGGGACATCCAGGAGTTGAGAAGACATATGATCTCGTGAAGCGAGATTTCTTTTGGCCAAAGATGAAAAAGCATATTCATGAATATGTGACACGGTGTTTCTCGTGTCAGGTAAGTAAGGCCGAGCGGGTAAAGCCACCCGGACTTTTACAGCCCTTGGAAATACCACTAAGTAAGTGGGAGAGCATTTCCATGGACTTTATTGTAGGGCTGCCTACGACGCAAGGAGGGTATGATTCTATCCTTGTGGTGGTTGATCGTCTAACCAAGATGGCTCACTTCATTCCGACTAGAGAGTCTGTTAGTGCCCTGCAAGTAGCGGATTTGTTCATTAGACATATATTTCGTCTGCATGGATTGCCTAGATCCATAGTGTCAGACCGAGATATCAGATTTACCGGTCATTTTTGGACAGCGGTATTTGAGACACTGAGGACTAAGTTGGGAATGAGTAGTGGATGTGGTAGGGGAGAGTAGGAGCACACCGGTTGTGGTAGGGGAGAGTAGGAGCACACCGACACACACAAGCAGGATAAACACAAGAGTGTGGGGATAAAACATATGTATGTACCTCCCCTAGCACACAGTCAACCTTTTATATGAAAGGATAAGGTTACAACACTAAGGACGGTGTACTTAGTGTACTTAACAAATAAAGTACTAACTATACTTAAGTGTACTAACTGTACTTGGGTGGCCATAGTGCCTTTACCCCAACAACCTCCCACTTAAAGGCAATATGCCCTCGAGTAAAAATAAATGAGGCTCAACCTATACCCATCAACTGTCGGCAATGTGCAAACCGCTCTGCAGGCAAGCCTTCTGTCAACAGATCTGCTGGATTATCATCTGTGTGAATCTTGACAAGCTGAATCAGCTTATCATCTATTACCTCCCTGATGAAGTGATACTTGACATCAATGTGCTTTGTCTTTGCATGAAACACAGGATTGTGTGCCAACTGAATAGCACTCTGACTGTCACAATGCAACAATGGAATATCACCTGTAATGCCCAAGTCTCCACTAGCCGAGATAACCATAAGGCCTCCTTGCATGCCTCTGTGGCTGCAATATATTCAGCTTCCGTGGTAGACAAGGCTATGCACTGCTGCATCCTTGACATCCATGACACTGCACCTCCAATGAATGTATAAACATAACCGGTAGTAGACTTCCGGTTATCTGGATGACCAGCAAAATCTGAATCCACATAACCATGCACCTTTGCATCTCGCTTGCCAAAGCATATGCACAACTCCTGTGTGCCCTTCAGGTATCTCATGATACCTTTCACTGCATTCCAATGCTTCTTGCCTGGATTTGCCATATACCTGCTAACCACTCCCACTGCAAACGCAATATCAGGTCTGGTAGCAACCATGGCATACATGAGACTGCCACAAGCTGAAGCATACGGAATCTTGGCCATTTCAGCCCTATCAGCATCTGAGTGTGGGCTGTCCATTGCACTAAGTTTCACATATGGAGGCAATGGAGAACTAAGGGTCTTCCCCCCCTCCATATGAAACCTGTACAATACTTTGCCAATATATTCGGTCTGAGACAAATACAACAAACGCTGTCCCCTGTCTCTCCGTATCCGCATTCCCAGTATGTGATTTGCATCACCAAGGTCCTATATATCAAAGGCCTCATGCAATCTTTTCTTAAGGTCATCAAGCTCCTTACGAGCTTTACCAGCAATAAGCATGTCATCCACATATAAAATGAGAATGATTAAGCTGCCATTTGCAGCCCTTTTGGTATATAAGCAGTGATCGTCATCACTTCTCCTGAAACCTTGGGACTTCATGAAGGTATCAAATTTCTTATACCATTCCCTTGGTGCCTGTTTCAGCCCGTAAAGGCTCTTTTTAAGCTTGCATACAAGTGACTCCTTGCCCTTGACTGCAAATCCTTCTGGCTGCTGCATGTAGATCTCCTCATGAAGATCACCGTGAAGAAAGGCTGTCTTCACATCCATTTGGCATAATTCCAAATTCTCACATGCAACCAAAGCAAGTACAATCTTGAGTGTGGTCATCTTAACCACTGGAGAAAAGATCTCATCAAAATCAACACCATACTCCTGCTTAAAGCCCTTGGCAACCAACCTGGCTTTATACCTTGGCTTAGCTCCAAGTGTGACTTTCAATCTATACACCCACTTGCATGGCAGTAATTTCATGCCCTTAGGCAACTGCACCAATTCCCAAGTACCATTTTTATGGAGACTGTCCATTTCAGACTTCATGGCTAGTTCCCATAGCCTTTTATCATGCATTTGCACGGCTTCCTTGTAACAGGAAGGTTCTCCACAATCTGTAAGCATAATGAAATCTGCTCCTGGAACAAATCTGTCTGGCAGTTTCATTTGTCGAGTGGACCTTCGGACCCATTGGTCTTGCTGTCCTAAAACAGGTGGCTGTTCCAGTAGATCAGGCTGCAGAATTATGCCTGGGAGGTCTTCCAAAGGTGACCTTCGGACCCATTGGTCTTGCTGCTCACCTAAAACAGGTGGCTGTTCCAGTAGATCAGGCTGCAGAATTATGCCTGGGAGGTCTTCCAAAGGTGGCATGTCCCGTAGTACATCTTCTGCCACTGCGGGCTGTCCATTTGGACCTGCTGCAGCATCATGCATTGGCTGATTACACTGCTGTTGTGGCTGATTCGCAGCCTGCCTGAATTGTACAGGATGTCCCGAGTCATCAATGTCAACCTCTGAAGCATTAGAAGGCTTATCTGCTGCCTTAAACATACATGACTCATCAAATAAGACATCATTGCTGCGTATTAGCTTCTTATTCACAGGATCCCATAGGCGGTAACCCATCTCACCACTTTCACCATATCCAAGAAAAATGCATTTAAGAGACTTAGGATCAAGCTTGCTGCGATCTTCTCTGCGTATATGCACGTACGCAATGCAGCCAAAGACCCTCAAGTGCTTATAGGAAGGAGGTTTTCTTGTCCAAAGCTCCTCTGGCACTCTGCCATCTAGTCTTTTATTTGGTGACCTATTGATGAGGTGTACTGCTGTTTTTACAGCTTCAGCCCAGAATCCATGAGGTAAAGCAGCATGTGACATCATAGAGCGAGACTTTTCCTGTATGGTTCTATTCATACGCTCTGCAGTGCCATTTTGCGCTGGACTGTAAGGAGCAGTGAGTTCTCTTTTAATACCTCTAGCATCACAAAATGCATTGAATGCATTAGACATATACTCCCCACCGTTATCTGACCGCAAAGCCTTCAGTGTTCTGCCTGTTTGGTTCTCAACCATAGCAAGCCATTTCTGGAACACTGGAAAGACATCACTCTTCAATCGAAGAGGATACACCCACACCTTCCTTGTGGAATCATCTATAAATGTGACAAAGTACCGTGCACCTCCAAGTGAAGGACTAGGCATCTCACACACGTCTGTATGCACAAGCTCAAGTTGAGCATCTTTATGTCCTAATCTCCTTTTATGAGGACACTGTAACTGTCTACCATATATGCAGTGCTCACAAAACTTTAAATCAGAAAATTTAAGAGACGGTAAGTAGCCAAGGCGAGCCAATTGCTCCATTCCACTTATGCTCATATGTCCCATCCGGCTATGCCACATAGAAATATTCGGCAGCTCGGTGGCATGAATATCAGCATGATTACATACTTTAGCATGGAGAGTATACATTGTGTCAACCTTAGAGCCTCTGGCAACAACCAAGGCACCTTTGGTGACCTTCCAGAAACCATGACCAAAGCTGATCACAAAACCTTCGTCATCCAACATGCCAGTAGAAATCAGATTTTTCTTGACTTCGGGTACATGCCTGACATTGTGAAGCATAAGCTGAGTACCATAAGCAAATACAAGCCTGACATCTCCAACACCGACAATACTGCATGCATGATTATCCCCTAGAAAAACGACTCCATTACTGCCTGCTGCATATCTTACAAATAATTCTTTGTAAGGTGTAACATGGAATGAGGCACCTGAGTCAATGATCCAAGAGTGCATGTCTGCAAAATCTCCTGCATGGAGAGAATGAGCATCCAAAGTAGAGAGAAATAGAACCTCTCCCTCACTGTCATAACCGTGTGTAGAATGAAGCTCTTCAATCTTCACACTGCTCTTGCCATTGCTTACTAGTACAATTGCTTTTGCATCTGACGCATCAGTGTTTTTGGCTTTGTCTCTCTTATCATTTTTCAGTTTAAAGCACTGCTTTTTGGTATGTCCCTTTTTGCCACAGTAGTAGCACTCAACATCTTTGTTGGAGCGGGACTTGCTCCTTCCTTTTCCCCTTTCCTGAGATTTGCCCCTTTGCTGACTTCTCCCCCTTGCATTTAAGGCATTGTTAGGCTTTACTGCATCTTGAGCTTTCAGCTTCTGCTCTTCTTGCAAAATCAGCCCTGTGATATCTGAAAAACTTATGAAAGTGTTTGCATTTGTTACAGCTGTGGTGAATGTATCCCAACTTTCAGGAAGTGAGATCAAGAGTGCCATACCCTTGGTTTCCTCATCCACCACATATTTTTGATTTGCAAGTTGAGTGACAATTGAATTAAACTCATTGAGATGCATCCATGGAGGTCCCTTCCTTCATCTTCAGATTGAAGAACTTGCGCAACCGATATATCTTTGTGGCTACACTTTGCAGCAGCTCATATGTGTCCTGTAGCTTTTTCCACACACCCCAGGCTGTTTTTTCACCATCCACATTCCAAACAACACTCTCATGGAGTGACAATTCAATTATGGACTTTGCTGACAGATCAGCTAGTGCCCAAGCATCATCAGTTGTGCCAGTGGGCTTCACACCTTTGTGTATAATAGGAGCATGAAACTGCCTGAGAATTAGCACATTCAGGACCATCTTTTTCCACATTGGGTAGTTAGCAGCACCCTGCAACTTTTTAATATTGAGAAGAGAAGATTCCGAGGATGAAGCCATTACAATCAGCAAGAAATATAACCCACACTTGGGTGCCTGACTCCCTGCAAACTAAGTGCACAGATGCACTTGTAATTGTGCTCAAAAGTTAATTCCTGCAATGGAACACAGGACCTGCAACTTTCTCCCACTTAACAGTAAATACTGTCTGTTTCCTGCCTGCTGCAGATCCAGAACAGCAATACTTAATGCATTAATTGATGTTCTGTAGTACAGTACAGCAGTACCTTTATTTGACACAATGTATGTCCCTGCTGTAACAGTGAAAACAGCACTATTTTATGCACTTTAAACTTCAGTAAAGTGACTGTTTACAGTCCAAAAGTTGACTCCGGACAGCACCTGACTGTACTTTCTAGTACAGCAACAGAAATTGACTGTATAACTGTCCAAAACTGTCAGAATTGGACTTTCTCTTGCCTCTATAACTGTGTTACACAATTTAGAACTTGAATGAGGCAAAAGCCCCTTGACTGGAAGCCAATTTTTGAAGATTTAGTGCATGCACCACTTTCCCAAAGCTCCACTGATCACATAAAGCATCTAGGTGTTTCCCCCAACACTGATATGCATAACAATGTCAAAAGCCCCAATTCATATGCATCTGCCACTGTCCCGTAAGTCATAAAATGCATCAAATCCTTGCACAAATCAACTCCAATCAGGAGGATATACGCAAACAAGTGCGTGTATAAGCCAATGCTTGGCTGTGGCTACAAAAGCCCCTTGATTCTGTACCTTGTGACTTGAAATTCTCAACACCGACTAGGTACTCACGGGAGTGTAATCTGCATCATTTTGTAAGCCAAAGCTCTCCAAAGATTTTAAGGCATACCAAAGGCATCAATCTACAGTTTGTCCCGAAATCAGGGCGAGGATGCTTGGCGGGAGGCGGGGAAAGAAGCGATACTGGCACCCATAACAAGATTGCGGTGGAGACGATGATGGCGGAGCTGCTGGCGCCTGTGGCGCTGGTAGCGCTTCTGCTGGCGCCTGGCGGCTTGGCTGCTGGCGTCGCTGGTGGCCTTGGCCGCTGGCGTCGCTGGTGGCCTTGGCTGCTGGCGACAGACAGCCTCGACGGCTCTAGCACTGCCTTGGCTGCTGGCGCTGCTGACGGCGCTGGCTGCTGGTTGCTAACGCCGCTGCCTGGCGATGGCAGTGCTGCTGGCAGCTGCTAAGACCCACGTTTGGGCACACACAAGAAAGGCGAAAAAAAAAAAGCCAGGTAGCTGCAGAATAGGCAGAAGGGAGAGTGTGCAGCTCCAAGCTCTGATACCATTTGTGGTAGGGGAGAGTAGGAGCACACCGACACACACAAGCAGGATAAACACAAGAGTGTGGGGATAAAACATATGTGTGTACCTCCCCTAGCACACAGTCAACCTTTTATATGAAAGGATAAGGTTACAACACTAAGTACGGTGTACTTAGTGTACTTAACAAATAAAGTACTAACTGTACTTAAGTGTACTAACTGTACTTGGGTGGCCATAGTGCCTTTACCCAATAGTGGGGATCATCCTGAGACGGATGGTCAGACGGAGAGAGTCAACCAGACTTTAGAGGATATGCTGAGGGCATATGTGTCATTGAGGCAACATACGTGGGACAAGTGGTTGCCATTGTTGGAGTTTGCCTACAATGATAGAAAACATTCATCTACCGGGTTCAGTCCGTTTGAGCTGAACTATGGTTATAGACCAGTCAATCCAACTATAGTTGGAGTACCTCAGAAAGTGCCTAGTGCCGCGAACTTTGTAGTTCAGATGCGGGAGATGCTAGCACTTGCGAGAGCTAATATCCGCCAGGCTATGGATAGAGCCAAGGTGTATGCGGATGAGAACCGGTCTATAAGAGTATTTAAGGAAGGAGAAAAAGTTTTTCTCAGAGTTCCTTCGCACTCAAAGTCGTTGACTTCAGGAGAGTGTGCTAAGTTATCACCTCGATACTGTGGGCCGTGGTTCATTCTAAAGAGAATAGGCAGTGTAGCCTATAAATTAGAATTGCCACAAAGGTGTAAGGTGCACCCGGTTTTTCATGTTTCGCGCTTAAAGAAATTTTTGCATACAGGTGACTCACTAATCGAAGGTGTGGTTTTGTTTCAGGAGATAGAGGATATTGCAAGGCGCAAGCCAACAAGAATCCTGGACCGGGGAACAATGCAAATACGGAATCGGAAGATACCCACGGTGTTGGTTGCATGGCATGGTCAGCCTCTATCGCAAGCTACCTGGGAATCCGTATACCAGTTACGGAGAGTGTTCCCAGATTTCATCATCGAGGACGCTGATGCTTGAAGAGGGAAGGAATGTTATGCTCTAGCCGAGATAGCATGACCTCGGAAAGATCGGTGGGCATTTTCTCTTAGATGACCAAATTTTGTAATAGTTAATGTGAGTAAATGAAATGGTCAAGAGAAGTAACTGCCAAGGTCCTAGGTGAGGGTGAAATGGCATTGACTAGGTAGTTCTGAGTGCTAAGGCCTAGGTGCACCTAAATGTGCAATAATGCCAAGGGGCAAGTGGTTTTAAATGTGCCCCAAGAGAGGGGTAAATGGTGCACCAAGTGGAAAGGCTAAAATGATGACATTTGGCAAGGGGAACTATCTAGGGAAATGAGGGTCTCGTAGATAGGCATGAGGAAGAAAAAGGATTAAGAATGAGAATACATGTAATCTACGAGTGAAGGTTGGGAGGAAAAAGATAGATGCCGTCGCCCGTGATCTGGGTGGTTTGAATTAGGAGACAAAGTCTTTATCATGAATCCAGGAACATTCCCAAACTCATCCTCTAAAAACACAACATAGTGAAGTTTCAGTCTCGCCATAGTCACTCATAAGATTGAAAACCATAAACTCCATCACGCATAGCAGGGTCTAGCTACTATGACATCCCCATATAGAGAAACGATAGGGTTTGCAGTGGAGCGATCAAAAATAGACAATACTCAGATACAACTGAAGAACGGAACTCAGAAAACATAGTGCCTGTCGGTACTATGAAAAACTGAATACAAGAACCTCAAGCCGTCGTGTCTGACGGACCGTGGCTGAGGTGAATCAGAAAGATGATTCCATGTAGAGAGACAGTAGAAAAGATAGCAGCAGAGGGAGCGTAACGCAGTCCTCCATGTAGCTCAATGATGACGAGGATGATGAAGGGCTGGAGCTGCCCTAGGAAATGGCTGAAAACCAGCATGCTCTGAGGAAGGAACCTTCAGGCTATCTGGAATAGCAACATGATGAAGAAAAGGAGCTGCTCTGGGGTAGAAGGAGCTGATCTGGAGCAGAGGAGCAGAAGGGGACAGATCTGGAGTAGGATTGGACAGATCTAGAGCAGAGGAGCAGAAGGGGACAAATCTGGAGTAGGATGGGACAGATCTGGAGCAGAGGAGCAGAAGGGGACAGATCTGGAGTAGGATGGGACAGATCTGGAGCAGAAGGAGCATAGCTGAAGTAGAGGAGCAGATCTGAGCAGAGGAGCAGAAGTTGGGACAGATCTTGAGGAGAGGATGGAGCAGCCACGAGGCAGGAAGGAGAGGCAAAAGAGGAGGCAGCAGAGGAGAGGAGAGGTAAATGGAGCAGGCGGGCCTGCAGCAAAAGATGGAGGAGATGAGGAGCAGCTGCAGGTCATGTCCTGTCAAAGGAAGTGTGGGGGCAGAAGCCTTTTATAGGCCAGACCTAGCTGGTCGGCCAGCTGGTCGGTGGGCCTGCCAGCTGGTCGGCCTACTGGTCGGCCAGTTCTGGTCGGCCGGACCAACTGGACTTTCTGGCCATTTGTTTGGCTGAGATGGCTGGCCTTTTGGCTGGCCTATGAGCTGTTTGATTGCCCCATAAATTGGGGATTGCTTAGTTGCTGAATACCCCCTCTCAATTGCCAATTTTGAGGGGCAAACATTGTCTGCTTGGAGCTTCGTGTAGGGATGTCGATGGTGGTGTTGGCTATCCCGTGAAATGCCCAATAGAAGATCACAAGAGGAGTGCCCTTGCAAGGGAATTGTTCACTTCCTCAAGTGTCGTAGTTACTCGTATGATACCAGATAGAAATAAGAACACTGTGAAGCTTGAGAGAATAAGCCACCCCCTCTCACCGCCAAAAGGTGGAGGAAAGAGCAAAGGTAAAGAACAAATTTGTCGTAGCAGGATTGATAATCCAGAGAGGTCGGAGCTGAACAGTGATCCAGTGTGTGCCCGATCTTGAACCTCGGGAGAGAGGAGTCTATCCCCGCCTCCATGAATGTAGAAGAATTCGAAACAACAGTCATCAAGACACATCTGAACAGAAAGGGTCCCGCCTTGGGAGAACTTGTAGATCCTGGAAGTCTATGCCGATGATGGTAGAGGTGAAGGATCGTGACCCCCTCTTTTGAAGGAATGGGGAGTGTCAAGCCAGAAACCTATAAAAGGAGGGAGGGATGGTAGTAGAAGATGGAGGTAAGAAAGGGAGGGAGGGATGGCAGTAGAAGATGGAGTTCTGAAAGGGAGGGAGGGATGGGAGTAGAAGATGGAGTTCTCTCCCTTAGTGCACAGTGGAATGAAGAGGAAACTGATATGTTCATAGGAGTGATGCTCCCTGTACCTATGGCCTCCATGAAGAAGCAAGATCTTTAGGTCACCAGAGATTTGGGGTCTTTAGCTCACCATGGCTCTAATACCATATAGAGAAACGATAGGGTTTGCAGTGGAGCGATCAGAAAATAGACAATACTCAGATACAACTGAAGAACGGAACTCAGAAAACATAGTGCCTGTCGGTAATATGAAAAACTAAATACAAGAACCTCAAGCCGTCGTGTCTGACGGACCCTGGCTGAGATGAATCAGAAAGATGATTCCATGTAGAGAGACAGTAGAAAAGATAGGAGCAGAGGGAGCGTAACGCAGTCCTCCGTGTAGCTCAATGATGACGAGGATGATGAAGGGCTGGAGCTGCCCTAGGAAATGGCTGAAAACCAGCATGCTCTGAGGAAGGAACCTTCAGGCTATCTGGAATAGCAACATGATGAAGAAAAGGAGCTGATCTGGGGCAGAAGGAGCTGATCTGGAGCAGAGGAGCAGAAGGGGACAGATCTGGAGTAGGATGGGACAGATCTAGAGCAGAAGGAGCTGATCTAGAGCAGAGGAGCAGAAGGGGACAGATCTGGAGTAGGATGGGACAGATCTTGAGCAGAAGGAGCTGATCTGGAGCAGAAGAGCAGAAGGGGACAGATCTGGAGTAGGATGGGACAGATCTGGAGCAGAAGGAGCAGAGCTGAAGTAGAGGAGCAGATCTGAGCAGAGGAGCAGAAGTTGGGACAGATCTTGAGGAGAGGATGGAGCAGCCACGAGGCAGGAAGGAGAGGCAAAAGAGGAGGCAGCAGAGGAGGCAGAAGTGGAGAGGAGAGGTAAATGGAGCAGGCGGACCTGCAGCAAAAGATGGAAGAGATGAGGAGCAGCTGCAGGTCCTGTCCTGTCAAAGGAAGTGTCGGCCAGCTGGTCGGTGGGCCTGCCAGCTGGTCGGCCAACTGGTCGGCCAATTCTGGTCGGCCAGACTAGCTGGACTTTCTGGCCATTTGTTTGGCTGAGATGGCTGGCCTGTGAGCTGTTTGATTGCCCCATAAATTGGGGATTGCTTAGTTGCTGAATACCCCACTGACGTCGTCAGCACCCAACAGTGGGTGTAGACCATAGTATAAAAATATGCTCTCACACATACAAATTCACACACCCACACATACTTGAGCATCCATTTATACAAAGTCTTCGTACTGAGTGTCTGTCGGCACTCCGGAGGTGAAGGCAAACTCATCCATAAAGGAGAAGGCTAATTAAAAAGTAGTCAAAATCTCTTCATTCAAGCTACAACTGCTTGTGAAGTCTAAAAGATTTCATTTTAGTCTCTCCCAAATGAGCATCTAATTCTAGCTGATAGGGCAATGCATCATTTAAGATAGAAAGAATTATCGCAATACCAACAGGCCGCAACTTGGACGAAAACTTCACAATGTGAAATTTGCATATCCGCTAATACGGCACAAGCATATACCTAGATGAATCCAGGAACATTCCCAAACTCATCTTCTAAAAACACAACATAGTGCAGTTTCAATCTCACGATAGTCACTCATAAGATTGAAAACCATAAACTCCATCACGCATAGCAGGGACTAGCTACTATCACATCCTCACTGGCATCATCAACGCCCAACAAATCACGCTAACCAAAAATTAATAAATCCCTTTCTCCTCCCATTCGGCTGCTTTCCCCTTACCTGATGCTTCTTGTAAGCCCTTGTCGCCATCTTGCTTGTGTGCTTTGCACAAGCCCCTGTGCCCTTGCTCAGCATACCTGTCATGTGCACGGATTGGTATCTGAAGTGTACTAGGTACACAGGACTAGCTCAGGTTAGCCTGGGGAGGCTTAGAGCTAGGCAGGCTTGATTCTCGGGTTGAGTGGCAAGGGTACGAACTATTTATAGGTCTTCGCTATTTTTGGCGCTCGGGGCCCGAGTCTATAAAAGGGGCCCAGGGGGTTCAGTTCTCAGTGTGCAGTTGGGAGCAAGTTTCGTTCCCAGGTGCCAGGTCTGTTCCTTCATTGAGTCGCAGACGCGCACCTGCATCTTAGCGTAGCCCAAGGCCCAGTGGCAGATCCAGGGCTTCACAGCGCCACCTGGTGGTATGGGACACTAGGCTGGTTTGGATCTGATTGGCAGCCTGGTTTGGATCTGATTGGAAGTTCGTGCCAGTAGCTCAGCTCGTGGCTCGGATGGGACATCTTCTGATTCGGGATCACATCCCGTAGATGTCATGGTTGGGTGGTGAGCAGCCTGCTCAGATCTGACGTTGTGTGTGGTTTGCTTGCAGATCAGGGGTTTCAGGAGTGCTAGGACGTGTCAGTTGGTATCAGAGCCAGCTCCTGAGGTAGGAACTTCTGATGCGGGAATTTTTGACGAATTTTTCCTCCAGGTATGCCCTAAAATTCGAAATCTATTGCTGCGTTTTCTGCTGGGTACCTGGGTTAGCAGGGGTGGACAGATGTTAGGGAAAAGGTAGAAGAAAGGAGGGAGAGATTTCGAGATTCCTGAAGGAGCCTCTGAGAGAAGGCTGTAGGAAGCTGGAGAGAGAGCAGAGAAGTAGGAAAGAGAGGCGAAAGGGCTGCGAGGGAGGCAAAGAGGTGACGTCTAGACTGTACGGAATCAGGCGGGTGCAGGAAGAGGCGCAATAGGGCAGCGAACAGGCTGCGATCAGCTTGCATGGAGGGTGCTTTTTTCGAAAAAAAGCACCCCCTCCAAAGCTGGGGGAGGTTGGCCTTTTTTGGAAGCAGGGCTTCCCAATTAGGCTGCCCTGCTCCCTATATAGATGGGGGCAGGGTACCAGCCCACCCACAGCCTCGCAAAGAGTCTAGCAGCTGCATCGAGTTGCGTGCCTGCATCAGCCTCAGCCTGTCTGTACTTGCGACAGCCATCTGTACGGATTTGCGTCAGCCATCTGTACGGACCTGCGTCAGCCAGCCTGCTCCAGCCCTGCCCCAGCCTGTTTCGTGCCTGCGCCAGCCCTGCAACAGCGCCGTACAACTGCGCCAGCCCTGCGTCAGCTGCTACGAACCCTGCCTGCGTCAGTTTCTCCTGCATCACACCTGTACCTGCAGACTGTACGGACGCCGTACAGCCACGTCAGCATCTGTACGGCCTCCGTCAGCAGACCGTACAGCCACATCAGCAGCTGTTCACCACAGGATTTCGCACGTGTATCCGGTGGCGGGATCAGTGAAATTTGGGGATTCGTGGGCTTCCGGTTCGCGTTTCCAGCATCTCCGTCCGACAGCATCTCTTGGGACGGTTTTCCTCTGCTCCATTCTCCTTTTCGCTTCGGTTCAGTCAGTTATTTCTCTCAGTTTATATTCAAATCAGATTTCCGTTATGTCTGATTCTGCAAATCCCGAGTTCACCATGGGAGAGCAGGATTTGGATTACACTCCTGTGGGAGAGGAGGATCAGGGTCTCTATGATGACCTGATAACAAAAAAGGCCTTCAGTGAATTTAGGACTGCTCTAGATGGCAAATTCGAGCAGGTCAATGCTAATCAAACGGGGTTGACACAGCAACTCCAGGGGATTCAAGCAACTCTCACCCTTCTGGCTAGCACTGTGCAGGCACTCACGCATGTGGATGCCATGGCTTCAGTGCTAGGCCCGAATATAACTCCAGACCCTTTTCCGGGCGACCAAAAGTCTAGAACGAAGGAGGTAGTTGACACTTGGTTACACAAGTGGCAAGTACACTTCCAGTTCCACCCATACCCAGATGAGAAGAAGATCCAGCTCGCAGCGGGGTTCATGTCAGGTAAAGCATTGCTATGGTGGAAGGAACTCCAGCCTAAGCCCGATACATGGACAGATTTTGAAGGGGTCTTCAGGAAGGAGTTCATGAAGAAGGAGGATGATTACGATATCGTTGGCAAGCTCAAAGCCCTCCATATGTCAAAATTAAACTTGACCTTTGAAGTTTATCTTCAAAGATTTAGGGATCTGCAAACCAGGGCCACTAAGATGGATCCAGTGACCTTGTTAGGTTTCTTCGTGGATGGTTTGCCAGATTCATATAAGCTGCAGATAAAGAACAACAAATGCACAACGTTGCAGAAGGCCATGACTTATGCGCGCATATACGATGATACCATGGCCGGTGCCAAAGCAGCCACAGTTTCCGACACGAGTGGAAAGAACAAACGCAAGTTCTTTCAGCATACGACTGGTACTGGGGAGACGAAGTCTACGGACAACGCCTCCAAGAAAAACTTGACTCCAGCAAAGAATGGTAAAGCCCGTTTCCTTCGCACTCTGAGGCTCAAGAAAGAAGGACAATGCTTCTATTGCGAGGAGCGGGGCCACACAAAGAATGAGTGTCCCAAGCGCAAAAACCAAAAGTTGGTGCTTGGACCGAAGCTCCAGGCGGGTCCACGTACCGCAGCCAAGGGAGCGAACCAAGTCGCGATGACAGGTATTTCAGTAAATGTCATTACCTGCCCACTCTCTTGTAATTGTACTTTCAATACTTCGTTGTTTGGTTCCCATGATCTTTTCCGAGTTTATGGAGAAGTTATGGACCAACAGGTTCACATTCTCTTTGATCCGGGCAGCTCTCACAATTTTGTTAATTACAAATTTGGGGCTGTCCACAGTACCTAGCGACCACACCTATGAGGTGTAGCTTCCAGCAGGGAAGCAATTTTGGGATCGCAAGGTTGAAGCGCTTCCTATCCGGATTCAGGCCTACACGGGAGCTCTTACATGTTATGTTATGCATCTGGAGCATGTAGACTTGTTGATCGGAATAGAGTGGTTCAAAACCCACAATATTCAGATCGGATGGACGGAGCATACGCTTTCTTTTGTAGATAAGGACACCCAATTTTGTATTCAGTGTGATAAAATTCCCTCTTCTCAGGGACCTATTGTATTCGCGATGCAGCTTCGAAATATATTAAACAATTCTCATTATGATGTCTATCAGTGTGTTTTGATTCCACTTTCTTCATTTGTTGTTTCTGTAATTAACAAGAATGAATTAAGTGTGTTTGAACACCGTGAATTGAGAATTTTGTTAGATAGTTTTAAGGACGTATTCCCAGCTCAACTGCCGGAAGGTTTACCTCCAGAACGGGCAGTAGATCATTGCATCGACTGAGTCCCAGGGGCTCAACCTATCAGTGTACCACCTTATAGGATGAGCCAGGTAGAGGAGGATGAGTTAGCTAGCCAGCTGCAGGATTACCTGAATATGGGCTATATTCGCCCGAGTAAATCACCTTGGGGTGCACCTGTCCTCTTAAGAAAGAAGAAAGATTCTTCCTGGAGAATGTGTATAGATTATAAACGATTAAATAAAGTGACAATTAAGAATCGATACCCTCTCCCTCATTCCGATGATTTGATAGACCGTTTGGCCGGAGCGAAGTATTTCACTAAGATTGATTTGCGTACAGGTTATCATCAAATCCGTATCTATGCTAAACACATAGATAGGACAGCATTCCGAACTAGGTATGGTCATTACGAGTTTCTCGTATTACCTTTTGGTTTGACCAATGCTCCTGCTACTTTTCAGCAGATGATGAACGATTTGTTTAGGGATTTTCTGGGCAAATTTGTTGTAGTGTTCTTAGATGACATCTTGGTATATAGTCGAACGCTTGAGGATCACATAGGACACCTCCGGGTTGTCTTAGTTGTTCTGAGACAGCATAAGCTCTATGCCAAGATGAGTAAATGTGACTTCTTTATGAAGGAGATCATTTACTTAGGACACAAGATTTCTTCTGAAGGTATTAGCATTGATCTGGATCGTATCCAGAAGGTTTTAGAATGGCCTATCCCTTAGACTGTGAAACAACTTCGTTCTTTCCTACGATTTACGGTATTTCTTCGAAAATCTGTGCGTGATTATTCACATATCACGGCACCCCTGACCAACATATTGAAAGGTTGTGGACGCAGGTCTACTCAGCCGATCCCTTGGAATGATGCAATGAACAAGGCTTTTGAAACCTTGAAGCTTTCTATCAAGGAAGCACCCGTTCTTGCATTACCCGATCCTACCCGGCCTTATGTTTTAGAGGCCGATGCGAGTGACTATGCGATTGGGGCAGCTTTATTCCAAGAGGGTAGACCTGTAGCTTTCGAGAGTAAGAAGCTAGACGACACTCAATATCGTTGGCCCACACTTGAGAAGGAACTTTATGCTGTAGTGTATGCTCTTAAGGTTTGGAGACACTACTTGTATGGTTCAAAGTTCCTTATATTGACTGATCATCAGTCAATTAAGTATGTGTGTGATGGATCAGAATTGAGGGGAAGGAAAGCTAGATGGGCAGAATTAATGCAGGATTTTGATTTCGAAATACGTTATCACAAGGATTCGTTAAATAGTGTGGCGGATGCCTTAAGTCGAGTTAAGTTTGTAAATGCTTTGTCATTTACGGAAATATCCTCGGACCTATTTCAATCCTTGAGAGGGCTATACGCAACTGATAGTCATTTCAATTCTTATTGGCAAAGAGTCCAGGATGGGAGCTCCATGATTGACCAGGACTCAGGGATTGTGCCACCTAGGATACAGGCGGCGGGAGGTCAGTGGATGATTAGGAACGGCTTGCTGTTCCGGAATGAAAAGATTTGTGTGCCTGATGTTCTGGACCTTAAATCCAAGATTCTCTGGGAGTGTCATGATGCTCCTAGTGCGGGACATCCAGGTATACATAGGACTCTGTCTCTTGTGAAGCATACCTTTTATTGGCCTAAGATGCGTGCATTTATTGAGAACTATGTAGTAGTTTGCCGGGTTTGTCAGGTTACAAAGGCAGAACGCCTTAGAAGCGCGGGTTTATTACAGCCATTACAGATTCCGGGTAATAAATGGGAAAGTATTTCCATGGATTTTATTACTGGTTTGCCTCGAACGCGCAAGGGTCATGACTCCATTTGAGTCATAGTTGACCGTTTGACAAAAATGGCTAGGTTCTTACCTACTAGAACAACTATTTCAGCTGTTCAATTGGCTCACGAGTTTGTGGACCACTTGTTTAAGCTGTATGGTTTGCCATCTGACATAGTAAGTGACAGGGACTCAAAGTTTACAAGTAACTTTTGGACACTTGTATTTGAGAAGTTAGAAACTACTCTAAGTAAAAGTTCCTCGGATCATGCACAATCCGATGGCAGTACAGAAAAGGTCAACCAGTTGGTTGAAGACATGCTTCGAGCATATGTATCTAAGAGACAGTCTTTATGGGAAGATTATCTACCTATGATAGAATTTGCTTACAACAATGCAAAGCATTCTAGTACTGGTTACAGTCCTTTTATGCTTATGTACGGGTTTCAACCTAAGTCACCAGTTATGGTTGGATTAAAAGGGATTCAAAATGATGCTGCTAAGAACTTCTTGCAAGACATGCAGGAAATGTTGCAGTTTGCCAAGGAGTCTATTAGAAGTACCCAAGATCGGGACAGATTTTATGCTAATAGACATGGTTCACCTAGAGAGTTCTCTGAAGGAACCATGGTATATTTGCGAATTCCTAAGGAATCCAAGAGCCTAAGTACTCGTTTGGTTCCGAAATTATCCCCCAGATACTGTGGCCCAATCAAGGTCATTAAAAGAGTTGGACCAGTTGCATATCGACTAGAATGGCCTCCTAATGTTAAAGTCCATCCAGTCTTTCATGTCAGTAGACTGAAAGAAGTCTTGGGTGCAGATGATCAATTGTTTCTCCTCATGAGATTATAGAAGTTACTGATTTGACTTTTCTTCCTCACGAACCTGAGTGTATTCTTGAATTTCGTGAAAGACCGATTCGTAATCGTACTATCACGGAATACAAGATCAAGTGGAAGGATCGTGTTGAGGAGGATGCAACATGGGAGACATTACAAAATCTCCAAAGAACATTTCCGGATTTTTTAGCGAACTCAGGAGTGAGTTCTTAGAGGAGGGGGAGTATGTCATGTGCACGGATTGGTATTTGACGTGTACTAGGTACACAGGACTAGCTCAGGTTAGCCTGGGAAGGCTTAGGGCTGAATGGTAGGTGCATGGGTCATAGGCTAAGGGTAGGTGTAAATGGGAAGATGGAACTTGAGTGATCTCAAGGGACATTAATGAAAGGGTATCACCCTTTCATTGTGAATCTCACGTAGCATTCTTTCTACCACATTGCATTCATCCGTCATCTCTCTCCCACCTTGCATGTAGGTCGAAAAAGAAACAAGTACTCTCACGAGGGCGCTCTTCCCCATTGGAGGGCCAATCGGCATTCAAATTCTGCATGCATTGCACACATTTGCATTTTCGAAAAGCGTGGATCTTCACATTTGGTATCAGAGCGGCGACGATCCACGAGCGGGACGAGAAGAGGGCGACAGTTGTAAACGACGGAAGTCGCAAGAGAGGTTGGCGGAAAAGGATCACGATCGACCGATCTCGAGGTTCTGAGACAAGGGGGTTTTTCTGAAAATTTTGGCCTTCAACGGCGAACGGCGAACGGGGTGTTCTGTTTTGCCTCCCCCCCCCCCCCCCCCCCAAATGTGAATGTACCCTTAAACCGTGAGAAAAAGGGATTCCCGTTCTACCCAACCGGAAGTCGGATCGGAATAAGATTTTAAGGGAGTGATCCACCCATCAAGTAACCCCTATAACGGTATCTAGAGCTCCAATCCGCTCAAAACAAGTAGCCCAAACGGAGCGTACCAGTTTACAGCAGAAATACAAGAAGAAAAGCTTCAAAGAGAAGGGAAAGGAGGTCATTTTAAGTGTTTTCTCAACACAAACGAAGCGGGAGTCGGATAAGTACCACCACCTCTACAACACTTGAAGTTTGCTGTAAAATAAACCTTCTTTTTTGAAATTACAGCAAGACATTTTCTCTCTTGTATTAATAAAAGGAAAGAATGGAAGGGGAAGGGACATATAACAATGAACTTATTTCTTTTCCTCCATTACCCCAAGGAGAGAGAGAAAGAACACCTTCACCCCCTCTTGAAGAGGATGGATTAGGTGAGAGTTATACACATCTTGAGTATGATAACCCACAAATAGATTTACAGCAGTCTCTCCTTCAAGAACCTACTGATAGGGAGTTCTCCTTTCGTAATGAAAGAAGAAATGAGACCAGCCAAGAACAAGGTGATGAGTTCACGCCTTTAACTCAAAACCCAATACACATGGATTCTAATCCAAGTGCAAGAGGAAGAGAGGAGACTCCTGTTGATAAGCTGGTTTTCCAGCTTAGCAATATGATTGAGCAGTCCATTATGACAAGATTAGGGACTAAGAGGACTTTAAACTTCGGGGATGAAGAGTTGAGTAACCCTTCTAAGAGGTCCAAATTCCAACCGCGAGAGAGAATGAGTTCCCCAAATATGATGGGGCAAGGGAGGCTGACAAAATCCTCAATTGGATTCGTCATTTTGACCTATACTTTGCCCATCAAGACAAGACTGAGCAAGAGAAGCTTGCTCTTGCCACATTGCATCTGCAGAAGGATGCTCTAATGTGGTGGTCCTTGTCACAAACAGGAAAAGAGCCTATTCATGAATGGGCTAAATTTGTGGAGCAACTAAAAACCACTTTCATGCCACCGAGGCATGAAGAGAACCTAACCTTTCGTTGGGAGAGGTTTAGGCAGTTCGATAATGAGAGTAATGCAGATTTTACAGCCAGATTTTGGAAACTCTCTCTAGAGTTACCCGAAAAGAGTGAGGAAGATAGGAGAAAGAAGTATTTAGCAGCTTTAAGCCCAAAAGTAAGGTACGAGGTTGAAATGTTTAACCCGACCACGCTTAAGGACCTCACTAAGCTGGCTGAAATAGCCGAGAGAAAATTGAATCCTCGTAAACCCTTCAATAAGGAGTATGGATCATCATCTAAGACCAATAATATACCCACTTTTAGGAAACCAAACCGGTTTAAGAATAATAAAGGGAAGGGTAAAGCTCTTGTAAGGAATGTGAATAGCCAATCACGTCCTGGATGGGTGCCATTTCCTTCTATGACTGACGAAGAGAAGAGGAAGTTGATTAAGGAAGGAAAATGTTTCGGTTGTAAGAAACATAAGCCAGGGCACGTATGGCATAAGTGTCCCGTTCTCTTGGCTAAGATTGCCAAGACGAATTCAGTAAAAGGGAAAGCCAAGGCATCCAAGCAGGAGGGTGAGGCTTCTACCTTGTCACCCTCGAAATCTACTGTGACTATTGAGCCAATAGTGAATGCTGTCCATTCAGCCAATACCTTTGGGCCTCATGATCTTTTTAAGGTGTATGGATTCGTGAATGGACAGAGAATAGTGGTTCTCCTAGATGATGGATGTAATTATGACTTAGTAAGTGATAGATTGGCAAAATTACTCCATCTTAAACCAGAACCTATAAAAAACATGTTGCTTTCAGGAGCTTTTAGGGGACACAATGAAGAAGACACATCCATAGTACGAAATATTCCTTTTCGTATACAAAAATATAGAGATCGAAGGGATTTTCTAGTAGCCCCTTTACAAGACGTTGACATGATACTAGGTAAACCATGGCGGTATGATTTTAACCCTGCTATTCATCCTCATACTCATCATTGTTGCTTTGTACATAAGGATGAAAACATAAGGATCGTAGGGGATCGGGACGTGTATACAATTCCATTGATTACTCCTACCCAAGCCAAAAGATTGGTAAAAAGAGGGGTAGATTGTAATCTTGTGTATATACGGGATTCACGAGATCTTCATATCTCAAAAGAAGATTGGAAGAGAAATGAGTTCCTTAGAGCTTATGAGGATCGATTTTCAAGAGATGACTCATTCGAATTGCCCATGGAGAGAGAAGATGATCATGCCATAGACTTAGAGCCAGGAGCTTCCCCTCCATGTAGAGCCCCATATAGGATGAACAGGATAGAAATGGAGGAGGTAGAAAAACAAATTGAAGATCTGTTGCAAAAAGGCCTGATTCGACCAAGCAGTTCTCCATTTGGAGCACCTGTATTATTGGTTAAGAAGAAGGATGAATCATATCGTATGTGTATAGATTACCGTGCTTTGAATAAACTTACGATTAAGAACCGGTATCCGATTCCAAGAGTGGATGATTTATTGGATATGCTTAAAGGTGCTAAAGTTTTTAGCAAATTGGATTTGAAATCTGGTTATCATCAACTTCGTATGAAAGCTGGGCATGAACATAAGACAGCTTTTCGCACTCTCACTGGACATTATGAGTTTTTGGTCATGCCTTTTGGCCTAACTAATGCTCCAGCCACTTTTAGTAGGCTGAGGAGAAGGGTTTTGCGACCCTACTTGGGAAAATTTGTCATAGTCTTTTTTTATGACATTTTAGTGTTCAGCCAGAATGAGGAAGAGCATAAGGATCACCTTGCTAAGGTGATGGAGCTCCTAAGGAAGGATCGATTGTTCCTAAATATCAAGAAGAGTGAGTTCTTCAAGACAGAAATAGAGTATTTGGGACACATTGTGTCTGCCGAGGGAATTCGGGTTGACCCTAAAAAGGTCAAGGCCATAATTGAATGGCCAATACCCAAAAACTTACATGAGCTGAGATCCTTCCTAGGGATGTGAGTTATTATCGCAGATTCATTAAGAATTTTGCACGTCTTGCTTCCCCACTAACAGATTTGTTGAAGAAGCATTCCTTGTATGAGTGGGGAGAGGTTCACCAAGTAGCTTTTGAGGAGCTTAAGAGAACATTAGTGACTGCACCAGTGTTAACACTTCCGGACATGGACAAAGAGTTCTTTGTTGTATGTACGGATGCTAGTGGTACCTCGATTGGGGCAGTGTTGATGCAAGGAGGGCATCCCATTGCTTATGAGAGTAGAAAACTTCAAGGGGCTGAATTGAAATATATCACGTATGAGAAGGAGTTATTGGCAGTCATTCATGCTCTAAAGTTATGGAAGCATTATTTATATGGTTCTGCTTTCAAGATTAAGACTGACCATCAAAGTATCAAGCACTTGTTCTCTCAACCCATTGTCTCTTCAAGACAAATCAAATGGGCTGAATATATTCAATCCTTTGGGCAACCAAATATCGAATATCAGTCGGGAAAGGAGAATTTAGTAGCTGATGCTTTGAGTAGACGGCCCCAAGTTAATCACGTTTCTGTGATTAAGGAGAAATCATTAGGAGCAATGGTTGAAGCTTATCCTTTAGATGAGGACTTCGCTGACATTTATGGGAAGATTCAACGTAATGAGGTTGGGGATTTAGAGGCTTATTCCATCGTGGATGGATACTTATTTTTGGGACGTGCCATATGTGTACCCAAAACATTTCGGTATCTAGTCATGAGTGAGTTACATGCGAGTCCATATTCTGGACATAGAGGTATTAGAGGAACCATTGACAATATTGAGAGATACTTCCATTGGCCTAAACTTCGCAAAGAAGTTTCGACCTTTGTTCAACAATGTGACGTATGTCAGCGCATTAAATCTGACACAAGTAAGACTGCTGGTCTTTTGCAGCCTTTGCCTATTCCTTCGGAAAGGTGGGAACACATTACAATGGATTTTGTGTCTGGTTTCCCCAAGGTTGGTCAGTTTGAGCAGATTTTCACTGTTATAGATAGGCTGAGTAAACAAGCTCATTTTATTCCCTGTAAAAAAGAGTTGTCTGCTCCTGAAACAGCAAGGTTATTCATTAGGGAAATCTTCAGGTTACATGGGTTACCAAAATCCATTGTATCCGATAATGATGGCCGTTTCATTAGCAACTTTTGGACAGCTCTATTAGAGAATCTCGGAACCAAACTGAAATTTACTACAGCCTTCCATCCTCAAGGAGATGGACAAAGTGAGAATGCCAATCAAACCATAATTACTTTACTTCGAGCTTATGTCCATGACCAACCTAGAAGGTGGCCAGAGTTCTTACCCATGTTAGAGTTTGCTTATAATAACACTGTACATACTTCCACCAAGAAAGCCCCATTTGAAATCATCTATGGGCAATGTTTACCCACTCCAATAACACACTTGGGGGAGCGAATTTTTGCTGCTGACCAGTTTGCTGAGGATATGTCACAGGTTATTGAGCAGGTAAAAGAACATATTAAGAAGGCCCAGGTTCAACAATCCAAGGCAGCCAATAAAAAAAGAAAAGAAGTTTATTACAAGGAGGATGATTGGGTTTTATTGAAGATTGATAAAAGAAGAATCAAGTCAGTGAGAGGAAGTACCAAACATGTCAAGCTAGCACCGAAGTTTTATGGTCCATTTCAGATTTCAGCAGCTTTATATCCAGAAGAAGGATCCAGAGCGTATGAGCTGAAGTTACCAGCCCACTGGCGTATGAAGAACATCTTTCATGTGAGCAATTTGAAGAGATACCGTGGCGATACTTCTGCGTTTTTGGATACTCAGCAGCAAGAAGAACCTGAACTTGAAGATGGGACTGAAGTTCTTACTCCGGAACAGATCGTATACCATAAAGAGAAGAGTACTCGTGGAAAGAAGAGATATATGTATTTACTGAAGTTTAAAAACCAGCCAGCTAGTGATGCACAATGGATGGAAGAAGAGTTCTTTACAGATTTTCCACAGATACTCGCAGATTACAAAGAGGCGATGCAATGGCAGAAGTAACAAGAGAAAGTGCACATAAGAGGAAGAGACAAGCAATAATCCAGAAGAGGACTTCTGCTCATTCAAGCAGGAGGGAGTGTCATGACAAGAGAAATGATTATTTAGTTAATTAATAGTCATTAGAACTTTATTATTGTTAGGCGCCAATTTGATAGTACGGTTATATGTTTGTATTTATGATAGATCAAGCGGTGTAAATAGTACCGCCAAAACTATGTAACATTGGCCAATGATTATTAATAAAGATGTGCACACACGTGTCTAGGTCCTAGGGGCAATAGGAAAGGGAAAGGGTGCATTAGAGTGCATTGAATGGTAGGTGCATGGGTCATAGGCTAAGGGTAGGTGTAAATGGGAAGATGGAACTTGAGTGATCTCAAGGGACATTAATGAAAGGGTATCACCCTTTCATTGTGAATCTCACGTAGCATTCTTTCTACCACATTGCATTCATCCATCATCTCTCTCCCACCTTGCATGTAGGTCGAAAAAGAAACAAGTACTCTCACGAGGGCGCTCTTCCCCATTGGAGGGCCAATCGGCATTCAAATTCTGCATGCATTGCACACATTTGCATTTTCGAAAAGCGTGGATCTTCACAATACTAACCCTAGGGGGGGAAGCCTCCTACCTCACAGGGAAAGTGTTGATCAGACCTAGTCGTATAACAAATCCCCCCTATATTGGCAATATGAACATGCACTGGAAACAATTTACTCAATTTGAAAAGTTCTATCCAAGCTACTATGATACTTATGGTCTTGTTCCTCCTTTGATTTCTTTTTTGCAAGTTTGTACCTTTAAGAGTGTTGTCCAGAATCAATCTGTGTACTCTCAAACAGACTCTCCTCTCTATCTAAAGTTGTCCCACTCAATGATTATGTCCGACTCAAACTCAGGTGATAGGACATGTTCTTGTAGCTGTCTTTTAAATTGCTTCCAAATCTTTGGCATCATATCCTGTGTCTCTAAAGCCTGATGCCAAAGAGTGGCTGAACCACTAAGAAGCAAGTAGCAAAATTCAGTTTTGGTGGTTCCCCCTCATGCAAAGTATGTGTCTAGACTCCTAATCCATCCAAGCAAAACCTCAAGGTCACGGTATTCATCATACTTGGACATCTACACATGCTTAGATCAATAACCACAAGGTATCAAGTCTAAAGCATTGTGGAACGCTTCAAAATTTCCTCTGGATAGCGCCTTGGTGGTAACAATAGCGCCCCCCCCCCCTCCCCCCGGCATAGAACAATCCAAGATGCTGGGTGGCCTGCAAGTTATCTGAAAATGCGCTCGGGGACAACAGTCACCCCCCCGGCATAAAACAATCCAAGATATGGGATGGCCTACATGCCAGTGCATGGTCTTAGCACTCTCGATATATGTGCTCATCCGTGACACCCCAAACTGAATATCAAGATGTATGTTGCATAGGTAAACGAAGCAGCCAACAACCTGGCTATATAGACTGGCATCAAAAGATTGATAGCCATCATACGTTGAAAGCTTACACCCAAGTTCGACCAGAGTTCAAATTGGTTTACAATTCTGCATTCTGAACCTATGTAACAGCCCTTGTATATAGTTGGAATTGTTTCATGACAATGCCCTCTTCTGATTGCATAAACTGAACTCCCAGTAATAATGCAATAGTCCCAAATTAGACATCTCAAATGAGACTTTAAGATCAGTCTGGATGCTGTCCCCATTGGTGCCTGTAAGCAGCATATCCACATAAAGGATGATTATGATCAAGTCCACTTTGTCTCTCTTGATACTTCAGTTGGACTATTCTACAAATCCTGGATGAGTGGAATGGATCATTGTAAATACCATGTGTATGAATGATAAATACCTTGGTATGGGATGAGAGTTATTTGTGTATGGGATATTATGGGGTTTTTAGAAAATAGGAAGAGTGAGTCATATAAAGAGGTGGGCTACTGTCCATGTGTTCCAATAATATAAGAGAGGCCACATGCCAAGCGTGTGGAAGGCATGTGGAGGAGTGTGGAGTCAAGAGGAATCCTTCTAGAATTCCCATGTGGAATAAGGAGAATGTGGACATATGGAAAAGAGAGGGTTTCTATGGGAAAAGAGAGGATGTGGAAAAGAGAGGGTTTCTATGAGCTCCATGTGGGGAGACTCTTAACTTTCTCAATATTTTAAGAGTCTTGAGCATATTTTGATGGGACACATGGCAAGAGTAGCCAAAAAGGACATGGATGGTGACATACGGGCTTATGTGATTGATGGGGAAAGGAATCTACAGGCAGCAATTGTAAAAATATGTGTGTATCTTCTCATACGAAACCCGTGGAGCTTGTTTCAGACCATATAAATGCTTTATGCAGCTTACACACCTTACCTTCTTGTCCAGGCATCACAAATCCAATGGGCTGACTCATACAAAACTTCCTTTTGCAAGTCCCCATTAAGAAATTCCTTCTTAATGCCAAATGATGCAATTTCCCAACGAAATGGGCAGCCAATGCTATAACACATCTGATGGTTGTAATCCTAGAAGTTGGGGCAAAGATCTCATCATAATCCATCCCTTTTTGTTGGAAACAGCCTTAGCGACTAGCCTTGCCTTGTACCTGTCAATTGTACCATCAGAGTTTCTTTTCACCCTGCAAACCCACTTTGTATGGGTAACTCCACCAAATCCCTTGTGTTCTTTTAATGAATTGAACCCAATTCAGCCCACGATACTCTCATCCAATGCTCGCTCTCTTGAGCATCCTCAAAGTTATCTAGTTCATTTTCATCCATGAGTTGCTCATCCAAGCAGCAACATCCATCGAAGAAGCATCCACAAAATGTGCAACACTCAAACTTCTAGAACCAGCCCTTGTCCTACTAGTGAGAGGACTTGTAAGCTTACTCTCTTGGAGAGGTTGAATCAGCCACCTCAGGACTGACCTAGCTCGTAAAGTTGATATCCTCTCTTCCCTGATGATTTGTTCCACATCATCCTACATATTTGGCTGATCATTGACCTTATCTAGGTCATCCACATGATGTTGCTCATATTGAATTTGCTAAATTTCCACTGGCTGTTATGACCTGCTGTCCACTTTCAATGGGAGCAACCTATCAAACACATCATGTGAACCTATTTGCAGCTGTTTTCAAACTCAGTCATGAACTGATCTGAGTTCGGATAACGTGGTTTTCTTTGCAAAAGATAAGAGGGACATGCAAGCACACTTGGATGCATTGAGCAGTTTCTGAAAACACTCATGTATGCAAGTCAACATAGCAAAAACACAGGTAATGGTGATGTGGGACTCGAAACAAATAGATTGATTTCTCAATCGAAGGAAGAGTCCTTGGAAGCAGTCACCACATACAAATACCTAGGGCTGGATTTTACAGAAGACTGCAAGTCGAATGCATATGTGGAAAGAAGAAAATGGGACGTTTGAAAGTCCTATACAACTTCCAAAATAAGTGTGGAAAGCCTCTAAATTGTCTCATCCTTGCTTGGAGTTTTAGCTAATTGGATATGAGGAATAATAAACCTCCTCACCAACAAAGCAACCACACACATAGCCTTAGCATCTTTGGCATCTGATTTTTGCCGTCCGGAGAGTGTATAACAGGTGCTCTTGGTGGTTGTGTCTAGATAATCTTGGCTTATTGCCCACTATCTCATCTAGCACCTCCTTGAGATGGTCTTTCATCTCGACGAAGTGTTGTCCCCTTTGACATAACTCCACAAGCTTTTGGCCACAAGTATGTTCTTGGCCATAAAGCTCCACAAAGAATAGTTGGCACCATCCAGTTTATCCTCTTCGACCGAAATCCCAAATGCATCTCCTCCTTGCTAACCCATTATTTCACGAGCCAAACTTCAAAAAATGCTTGCAATCTGCCTCGAAAACCTAAGTCTAGATATCGTTAAAAATTGCCCCGAGTCTACAATAGACACTAAAAGCTACAAATGTAGCTTAAGCCCCCAAATTATCTACAAAAGATATTGCAAAGTTTGAATTTTTACAATTCCTTGCAATTGTCAACTTGTTCTACAAAAGGCACCTTTGAGACGAAAGCCAAAATTTTACCAAAAAAATTAGATGAAATTGGCAAAAGCTCCATATTTCCATAAGAGGCGTAGGGCTGGAAATGGGGGTAAGAGGGTAACACCAAAACGTGGAGATGTATTGAGAATGCAAGAGATGTGCTACTACGAATGACAAAAATGAGGAATGTATCCTCTACAAAGGAAGCTGACCTTAGGGAAAAACTAGAGGAAAAAGTGTCCCAAGGGTGTGTTTGTACCACACTACTCATAATCTAACACTTTTGGTTGCCCAGCAAGGGTTGGCTCTCGGATGTACCACATACTCACTCGCGCAGTTAACCACAAAAGAGGTGTTAAACCTAGCAATCAAGAGATAAATCAAGCTGCCCATTAACTATCTATACAATGTGGCATTCACACATCTGGCTCATCCACATCAATGTCCAATTTAAATCTTGATTACATGGAAGCTCAATCAGTTTGTTGCCATGCATGTGAAATTATTGTGTAATACTAAGAAACTGGGGTTTGAAGTGGTCCGTGGACCTATTCATGTCAAACCTCTTGGAGAACGCATCTTTCTTCGAGTACTACAACTTGTGTGCTTGCTTAAGTCCATAAAGGGCTTGTGGAGCTTGCAAACTTTCAATTCTTGCCCCTTTCACAAAAGCTAGATAGCTGATCCATACAAAAAGGCTGATTTGACATCCATCTGCCATAGAGGGCACAATCAATGTGTGCAAAAGTCTCCGTGAAGTGTACCCCTACTTACCCTTTCGCCAGGCTGAAACTGAAAGCAAGTTCTTTTTAAGCCCTTGCACATATATATCTGATATTTTTCAGATACTTTACACATTTTTCATGTGAAGTCAACATTGGAATTGTGCCACGCCATCTAATATTCAACTTATAGCATTTGCAACCTCCACAATGCCAATTGTCCCTGTGCTAGCACCTATATCTACCAACCAAACATGAGAGATGGTGGTGTTTGAAAGTAGGCAGCTCTTATCTGTGAGCGTGCAGAGTGTGCCACGTGTCAGCCTCGGGTACGGGGTCCCAATCCCCAAGCTAGAGCTTCTCTCTCCCAAAAAATCACGGGAGAGATATGAGAGAGAGGGGTTTAAGGCCCAATATATCCAAGGAAAAATCAAAATTCAAGCAAGGAGACAAAGGCCAATCTATAATTGGGTAGCCGCCGCCAAAGACCACAGGGAGGCAAGCTGCAGTCAAAGCAATGAAGAAACAACCGCCACCGCCGAAAGATGAGGTTCAAGTCACACTTAAAGTTGTCGCATGGATTGCGACTGTCGCCATAGAGTCCAAAAGGCCGCCACACGTCAACAACACAACAGCCCACGTGCACAGGTTAGACCTGTCTTTTCCTACTCTGATACCATGTGAGCACGCAGAGCGCGCCATGTGTCAGCCTTGGGTACAAGGTCCCAATCACGCCCCATAGCGCTAGAGCCTCTCTCTCCTCCCAAAAAATCCCGGGAGGGATATGAGAGAGAGGGGTTCAAGGCCCAATATATCCAAGGGCTACACAAGCCCACATTTGATTATGGGACTAAAGTCCCCCAATGCCATGTGTCAATCATGCGTTAGCACCACCAATACAAAGGCTCCACTTAGCCCAAACAAGGGGTGAAGGCCACCACCTCCAACATTATCTACTAACATGAGATGCTCATGTATGGACTGCTCATCTAGACACAACTTATCCTCATTAAAGGCATTGAGGATGGCATCTCCATCCTAACAAAAACCTGCATTTTGCGACTGCTCATGAGTGGACACTTTTTCATCCTCAAAAGCATCATGTGGCTATTCCATACATGCACCCAAGACATCACATAATTGTGCATAAAGTGGCTACATAAAACACGCATTAGAAAATGCATCTGCCAGAAGGGTTGTAAATGAATATTCCCTTCTTGAGTCATATACTGATCATGAGCTGGCTGCTAGACCTATCATGCTCAATTATCTCTGCTGTAAAGAGATGTTGTGATACATAATTGCTTTGTTCATTGTTTGATGGCTTATTGGAGGTGTCATGGACTATATTACCTTGTTCTAGTTTTTTTGTCCTGCATTTATTCTCATAATGTCCAATTTTCTTGTAGTGAAGGAGGGAGAGGTAGGGGATAGAATTGGCAGGAGAGAGAGAGAGAGGGAGGGGAGGAGTGAGAAGTGAGGAAAGGGGCTAGAGGGAGAGGACGAGAAAAAGGTGAGGGGATGAGAGAGATTGGGAGACAGAGTGTAGGCAGCACGTAGGAGGTAGTAGATAAGATTAGATGTCACATCAAAAGCATATAATGAGTGGTGGATGGAGACTTAGATAGTCCCTCCACATTTCCCACCTAAAAGGCCTCTAAAGGGCCTCTAAAATAGTCCCTTTTCCCCCCCTCATTATAGCCATCCCTTCCCATAGAATTTTGCCCTCGAAATTTTACAACCTGGCTGTCCAAGAAGGTGCAGCAAACAGCAACTACTAATCAGCCTAGTAGGAGATAGGGGTAGTCCTAGACAATGCTTTTTGGCTGCCATAAA
Organism: Dipteris shenzhenensis; assembly: GCF_047967505.1. Taxonomy (NCBI): domain Eukaryota; kingdom Viridiplantae; phylum Streptophyta; class Polypodiopsida; order Gleicheniales; family Dipteridaceae; genus Dipteris; species Dipteris shenzhenensis. The sequence goes on along the minus strand of NC_141624.1, from coordinate 5,811,954 downwards.
TTCTCATTCTCAGGGAGTCCCTGCCACTTGATAAGATATTCTATGTAGACCTTGTTTCGGAGCACATGGTCTCTGAAACCCATGATGCGCTCCGGGACATAGAGGATGTGACCTCCTCATCCATAGTTAGTAGCTCAGGAAGAACTTGGACATGTCCTACATGCGGCTTCAGCAAGAACACATGGAAAACATTATGAATCTTGGAGGTACTAGGTAGCTCCAACTCATGTGCCACCTCTCCAACTTTGCGGATGATCTTGTAGGGACCGTAATACTTGTGAGCAAGCTTCGTGTTGGTGTTACCTTTCAGTGAGGCATAACGGTTCTTATACAGGTGTAAATGCACATATCTTCTTTTTCAAAAGGCAGATATCTCATGCGTTCATCCGCATACTTCTTCTGGTTGGCTTGGACATCCTGCATATTCTTCTTAGCCAATTGCAGAAGGGCATCCATTCTTTCCAAGTCACTTCTTGTGCTTGCTGATTTTTACAGCCATGTCTGCAATTAAAGGCAACATCCCAACCTTGCATCATACATTGCTTCAAAAGGGCTCATGTCAATAGAAAGGTGCTCAGTACTGTTGTAACAGAACTCAGCAAGAGCCAACCACTTATCCCAGGACCTCTATGTATCATGACAAAAGTGCCTCAAGTATTCCTCCATCCATTTGTTCACCTTTTTCTGATTGTCCATCCGTCTCATGGTGGTAATCAGTGCTAGGCGTGAGGAGAGTACCCGCTGATGTGAATAACTCCCACCAAAAGTGACCCATAACTTTGCATCTCTGTCACTGACAATTTCTTGAGGGAAAGGTCATGATGCTTAAAAACATGCTCAATAAATTGCCAAGCAACCTGTGATGCTCAATACTGAGTCTTAGTGGGTATGAAATGAGCATGTTTTGTCATCCTATCCACCACCACATAAATGCTATGCCATCCCCTCTCTGTAGAAGGCAACCCTGTGATGAAATTGTTGGAAAGGTCACCTCCCCATCTGTAAGCCCCCATATGAGGAGAGCATGGGGGAGGGAGACCTAGGGCTGTGCCCAACAGGAAAAGAGAGAAAGGGGCTGCCACATAGACAGCATCATGGCTGGTATGTGGGCAGCACATCTAGGACTGTTAAGGGCAGGACACAGGGCCAGGAAAGTACGAAGCAGAAGGAAGACAGTCTGGGACAGATTGCGCAGGATCTAGGACATGGAGGCGCACTGTTTGCAGAGGCGCAGACATGGCAGGGAATGCAGGCTCAGATCTGCAGCAAGGAATGTGACTGGCAGTGGGGAGGTGGCAGGCCTTTTATAGGCTGCATATTTGCCTTGAATGGAGGGCCAAAAGCCCTGGAAGTTTGGGCCATAAAAGGCCTGAATTGTGAGCCCTTTAAGGGCAGTTTTTCCCAAGCAGACTGGGTCGGTTTTTTGTACAGACTCAGTCGGTTTTTGTACAGACTGAGTCGGTTGGCTGGCCAGGCCCTTGAGGCCTATAAAAGGAGAGGCCTCAGGCCTCATTTCAGCATCATATGGAGCAGCAATTCCATCAGCAGAAACAGCAGCAGCAGGGCTTTCTTTGGGCCTACAGTCAAGAGGAGAAAGAAGTGCCTTGTGCTGCAGACTTAGCTTGCAGGAAGCTGCCCACCTAGACTGGTTTCCAGACAGCAAGGTGGAGAAGATCATTCTAGACGGAAAGTCTACTCACGCTCGAGGTGGAGCACGCGGACTCTAGTCTAGAGATAGCCAGCAGATAGGAGAAGGACTTTTGTGGTAAGATCAAAGGACCACACCATTGGTGGGACTCTGGATCTGTCTCTTTTGTATTGTGTCCATAGTTGTGGACGGAAATATATTATTTGGTGGTTTCTCTATCTGATTGGTTCATTGTCTATTGATGAGTCTGCACACCTATTGTATGCACATAAGTAAAGAAGTCTGTGATTCCACACCCACACCGCACACTGTGTGAGCTCCTGGGCATTACTATAAGTCTTCCGCTACGTGTACCCTCTGTTGGGTATTTTCTAACAGAAATCCATAGCTATGTGAGCCCATTTACCTTTTGAAATAGGTTATGGCTGCAAGATACCTGCAGCGGGTAGCTGGCTGTACACCTTATTATGTTGGCAAGGCAAGCATTCAGTGACGTATAAAGAGAGTGCAGGTAGCAAAGGGTCGCAAAAGAACACCCGTCACGTCAAACTTAGATAAACAAAAAACAAAGGAGTACAAGGTACAAGTACCTAGACCTAGGACCTTGTATTTTCTAGTCATGGTGGCACATGTTCATCCAAAAGGATATAGCCACCTATGAATGTACAAGGGATGTGAGATCATGTAACAAAAGGAACCAAGTGTAAAGCTTGTCGAAAGACTTCGAACTTGGGACAAGGAAGTGCCTTTGTAAACATATCTGCTATGTTGTCCTCTGTGGGAAGATAGGACAACTCTATGTCTCCTGCTGACAACCGCTCCCGAACATAATGATAGTAAACTTCAATATGCTTGGTACGCGCATGAAACACTGGGTTACGCGCAATGGCCAAAGCACTCTGGCTGTCAGTGTAGACAATAGTGGAGGATGTATGGCGAATACCAAGATCTGTAAGTAACTGTCGAAGCCAAACACACTCTACTGTAGCAGTGAAAGCTGCCCTATACTCAACCTCACAGCTAGACGTGGCAACTGTTGGTTGCTTCTTGCTGAGCCAAGAGATACATGAATTGCCAAGCAAAAAACAATTACCAGTATGTGACACTCTGGTGTCGGAACATCCTGCCCAGTCACTATCCGTGTAAGCATGCATGGTAAGTGAACCCTGATCACCATAGAAGAGGGCTAAATCCTGAGTGCCTTTGAGATATCTGAAGACTCTCTTCACTGCCTGCCAATGCTATGAACTGGGCATGTGCATGAATCTGCTGAGCTGAGATACTGCATACTGCAAGTCAGGTATGGTGTGACATAAATAAATAAGGCATCCAACAGCCTGCTGATAAAGAGTGATATCGCATGTGGGCTCCCATCATGAGCTGAGAATTTGAAGCCAGGGTCCACTGGAGTAGAGATTGGCTTGCAAGCCTCAAACTGAAAACGATCAAGGAGCTGTCCAATATACTTGGACTGAGACATCATGATACCCCCCTCAACATGAGCAAACTAAATGCCCAAATAATAATGGAGCCGTCCCATGTCTGACATGTCAAAAATCTGCTGCAAATCAGCCTTGAAAGCTGCAATTTGCTGAGTATCTGGGCCCATGATGAGCATATCATCCACATATAAAATCAGCACTAAAAAATCAGCTCCACTCCCACGGACATAAAGAGTGGGTTCTGTGGGACTATTCTGAAAACCAAGGGATAGTAAGTGTGCATGAATTTTGGCATACCATGCCCTGGGTGCCTGCTTCAAACCATAAAGGGCTTTTCTAAGCCGGCATACCTTAATTTCAGAATTAACAACCTCAAAGCCAAGAGGTTGTGTGACATAGACTTCTTCCTGCAGATCCCCGTGAAGAAAGGCAGTTTTGATGTCAAGCTGGTGCACTTGCCACTGATGATGGGCTGCAATGGCAATGACACATCTAATGGTAGTAATCATGGATGTGGGAGCAAATGTCTCCTCAAAGTCAATGCCTTGTTGTTGGGCATACCCTTTTGCAACAAGACGAAATTTGTATCGATCTATGCTGCCATCAGATTTCCTTTTTAATTTGTAGACCCACCACGTTCCAATGGCATCCTTGCTGGGAGGGAGATCTACTAATTCCCATGTGTCATTTTTTGCAATAGATTGTAACTCAGCTCTCATTACATCCATCCACTCTTTGCTGTCAAAAGCATCTTTATGGCATAGAGGCTCTTCATTGCAAGCTGTAGCAAGGAGTGCAAACTCAAGAAAGTGACCATGCTGTCTATTCGAAGGGTTGTAGCGAACCCTTGATATGTATCTGGCAGTCCATTCAATGTGGTACTGACAAGCTATGAATTTGGCACCACCTCATCAATGTTGGCAAGCTGTTCCATCAGGTCCTTGACCTTCGTCAGGTATGCATCCATAGAGTCACCTTCATTTCCTGTAATTGCCTTCTCAAATATGCAACACGAGCTTCATTGCGAATCTGATAGAGAGAAGCCAATTTATCCCAAGCATCCTTTGCGGTCCTGCAAGACCGGATGTGTGGAATAATGATTCTCTTGCATGATAAAGCAATGCACGAATGCGCATTTGCATCTCTTGCATCCCATCTTGACTGTTCTTGAGTTGGAAGAGCAGCAGCAGGAGTGCTAGAGGAAGAGGCATCAGGAGTAGTACCCCCTGCAGAAGGACCAGCAGTAGAGGCAACCACTGTAGCATTGGCTGGCCTCAGATCAGCCCCAGAAACAATATTCCACAAATGCTTTGCAACAAGAATATGTTTCATGAAATAAGACCACATCGAATAGTTCGTGCCATCCAACTTATCATCTTCACGAAGAACTCCAAATAAATCTTGATTGTTCCCAGCCATAGCAAATGTGATACCTTGAAAAAGACTTGAAAATCCAAAAGCCTCAAGGCTATCACTGCAAAAAGCTGGCTGTCCAAAAATGACAGCAAATATCTGCAAATTTCTGACCCAAATCAAAGGTGGCCTAAAAGACACTAACACTATAAGTGTCTTTATTTATGCCTACAAGGCACATACCATGGCCTATAGGGCATCACTAGAACCACCATAGGATGGCCTACAGTATTTAACCACATCCCGCCACATGCCATCCCTGTTTGATCTTTTCATATGTCTTAGTGATACCCACATGTCTTGCCGTAGGAGATGAGTGCATTTCATGCAAAACCAGCAATCTATACTTTGAATTTGGCACGAGATACATTTTTTCCTTGCAATACACAGGCCATGATGCAGCTTAAATTTAGCATGCCTTTGGCTTGAAGGCTCTTGTAGCTCCAAACATATGGGAGCTGCCTTTAAATTCTACATAAATTCTTCATGAATCCCATGAATCCACTCCTGATAGATGGTGGAAACGGCAGATAAACTACAAGCCCACATTCTAGACAAGGCATCGCAACCACATTTTCTTTCCCCTTCTTGTACTCAATGTCGGAATCATACAACTGAACTGCAGCTAACTGCCTCTTCTGCTTCATGGACAAATTGTGCTGCATAAGAAAGTACTTGAGTGTCCTATGATCCGTCTTAACCTTAATCTTGGTAGTGGTGCCATTTCTCGAAAGCAAGTAGGATAGCCAACATTTCATGATCATAAACATGATAGTTCAATTCCTTAGCCTCAAATTTCCTGCTCTCAAAAGCTATAACTCCATGCCCACTGCATCTGTCTCTACAATGAAGGGCTGTGAGAAAACAGCAGGTGCATTACTCAAGGCATCTTTGAGGTCCTCAAAACTGAGTTGTGCTTTTCTGACCACTTTAAGGCATCCTTTTTCAACAAGTAAGTGAGAGGGGCTGCCCTCTTGGCAAAATGTTTAATAAATCTCCTGTAAAAAGAAGCAAGACCCAAAAAGCCTCTGAGATGGGTGGGATTCTGTGGCTGTGGCCACTCCCTTATGCATTTGACCTTGGTTGGATCCAACCGAATTCAATCCCTACTCACAATATGACCAAGATACTCAACCACTTTTGCCATGACAGTGCACAAGCCGATGCAACCTCAAAATTTCCAATCTTCGCTTGACATGTCTAATGTGTTCCTGCTTGTCCTTACTGTAAATGAGGATGTCATCAAAAAATACCAGCACACATTTGTAAAGAAGAGGCTGCAAAATCTTGTTGAAGCGTGCTTGGAAAGTAGCTGGTGCATTGGTCAATCCAAAAGGCATCACTTTGAACTCATATAAACCTCTCTTTGTCGGAAAGGTTGTCTTGTGCTCATCTCCTTCTTTCATTCTGATTTGATGGTAGCCTGACCTCAAATCAATTTTAGTGAAGAGTTGAGCACCCTTGAGTTCATCCAATAGGTCATCTATCCTGGGGATCGGAAACATGTTCTTGATAGTGGCCTTATTCAAGCCTGTGTAGTCAATGACATGCTATATGAACCATCTTTCTTCTTTACCAGGAGTACTAGGGATGCAAAAGGAGAAGTGCTATGAGAGATAAATTTCTTCCCAAGCAATTCTCGCACCTGTGTTGCCACTTCTTCCTGTTCCACCTTAGAGAGACGGGACGGGCCTTTATTAATTGGCTTACTGCCAGGTTCTAGGACTATGGCATGATCAACATCTCTTCTTGGGGGCAACTGTGAAGGCATATCAGCAAACGCATCTGCAAACTTTGAGAGCAATTTCTGGATATCACAATCCTCAACACGGGAAATGTTACCCACCTAAGACATTGAAACATTCAACGCATATATGGTACTCTCCCTCTTGAGCTCTCTCGCTAGTTGCCTTGCTGAAATGACCTGCAATTTAGAGGTTGCAATACCATGCAATGTTACAGATCTACCCCTGTGGACAAAGCTGAGTGACAAAGCATTTAAGTCGATGCTGATTTTGGCCAATGATTTCATCCAATCACAGCCCAGGACAGCATCTATTGGGCCCATATCCAATGCCAAGAGATCACCTGTAAATTCATAATCATCAGAGAACTTGATCCTTGCATCCTAGCAACCATATCTAATGATCATATGCTATCCTTTTGCCACCTCCACTCTCAGCCCATGATCTATTTCAGTAGCAATCAATCCCACCTTCTCCAAGGGTTTGAAATCCCTCAGTCCCGCATGAGATAGTGCAGGCAAAGTTTGCCATGACACTACTACAGATTGATGCCATCTTCCAGAGAGTGACATTCATTCATAGAGTCTAGGACTTACCTCAGTGGAGATACCGAGGCTAGCTCTGGAGTCATCCAGACGACTAGCTAAGAGCAGGGCGGAAACATGGTATGCCATGGTTTGCCAGACATGGGATTCAGATGGACAAGCTCCCTCCCTTTCAGTACAGTATCGATGCACCCCCTGAGTCGATCCCACGAGATGAGATTAACCGTGTCATACGACTATACCTCCTCCAACTCCACCCATCTTGGGCGTGGGGGGGACATCAGAAGCTCCCCACCAAGACCCATGGAAAGGGTGCTACTAGAGATTTCTTATCATTCCAGTCACCCAACTTAGGCTTCTTCTCAGCCTCATACGCAGTACCATGCATGCTGCCCATTACATTCTTATACTTGCTAGCATACTTTGGCTCAAACACTTTTGCAAGCTGGGCTGTCACCAATTGGTATTACTCCCAAGATATAACGAGGAGTCTTTATTAGATTGACTATGGTCAAAGAAAGTCGACTTTGGCTAACTAGAATAAGTTTTATTGTTTTTACTTTTGCTTTGCATGATGCCCACAAGGGACTAGGATTAGTCCAAGAACTAGGAATGCATGCATTTTGCTAACCTTTAATGGGTTAAAGTGTTGGAGTTTGTGTAGGACTTGAAAGAGTGCTAAAAGGGTCAAAACGATGCAGCAAGTGGCAAAAAGCAAGTCCCACAAGGGAAAAAAGCACCAAGAAGATGGTGCCATCAAGGAAGGTCCCATGGGGCTTAAAAAGGACTTAAAAGTTGCCCCACAGTGGGCAAAAGCAGAAAAGCTTAGTTTAGCTTAGAAAGCAGGTCTCGCTTTTAGCTAGGTCAAGTCTATAAAAGAAGAGCCTCAATGCTCCCAGAGTCATTCAAGAGTTGTACTCAGCCTAATGCTCTTTTATGAGCCAATTATACAAAGTTCATTCTATTTCAATAAAGACCTTCGGGGGGTCTAACCCTTATTTCTAGGCCCTAGTGTGTGTTCTCTCTGTTCTTTCTCCCCCTCTCTCAGTTTGTTTTGCTTCCCACAAGAAATCTATTGTAGTTCCTAGTCAGACGAAGCTCTCAGATATTGATTTTCCTTGATATCTTTAAATTTCAAAATCTATCTTGGTGATTATCTGCTGCAAATTGAGGATCCAAGCTGCATTTTACCACGAGTGATTCATTTTTAGGGTTTTTGGGCTGATTACCGATTCGTTTTAGGGTTTTGAGATTGATTACTAATTCATTGGTTTTTTGGCTGATTACCGATTCGTTTTAAGGTTTTGAGATTGATTACTAATTCATTGGTTTTTTGGCTGATTACCAATTCGTTTTAGGGTTTCAAGGCTGATTACCAGTTCATTTTAGGGTATTTGGTCCGATTTCATGGGCAGCCCTCTAAATAGTCTAAGGACTATGTGCCTTCACATCTGCAGCCAGGGAAGAACTCAATCCATGGATTAAACGCAGCAGCTTTCCTTTTTCAGATACGTCTTGTACAAACAATGAAAGCCTCCAGAAGCGTTGCAACCGTACCGGTCTGAAACAATGCATAGAACTCCGCTGAGTACTAATCCAAGATGAGTGGGGATACGAAGGTAGTAACTATCAATTCTTGAAAACCCCTCCATGTGGTTGGCCTATGAGGAATAGCATAATCATGCATATGCATACCTGCAAAGATGATGCGGTCCTCATCAGTCTTGGGGTAGAAGCGGAAATAGTCTTCCAGCTTCGTAAGCCGGTCCTCCAACTCGTTGAGAGTGCGAGTGTCCCCTTTAAACTTATGGACTAAGAGCTTATCCTTCACTTCCTCGGCTGCATCGTTTTTGTTGTACCCACCAAAATATCGGGCATCCTCACGCTTAAGACTCACATACTGAGAAAAAGGCATCTCATGACGCACATCCTCAGGCCAGTCCCAGTAAGAGCGTAAGGCATCTAAAAGTATATCATCTGTGGTCACTTGCTGCCCATTTCTAGCAATCTCTTGCATAGTAACACCACCTGCCTGATGCAGGGGCTGCATTTGGCTAAAAGTGTTCCTCTGAAAAGATGGGGCAGTAAAAGCCTCAGAAGAGGCCCAGCTGCCTTGCAACCCAAAACCAGATCCAGACATACTCACTGGTGCAGGAACAGATGCATACCCGAAGGTTGGCCCAGTATAGACTGGGCTCAGCCTGCATAGAAGCAGAAAACTGTGAGCCAAAAGGTGGCCTGGCATCCGTCTAGAAAGTGCCAAGGCACCCTTCCCACGTGTGAGTCGTGCTTTGGCGGCATGGGTCATCGTGAAGCCTGGTCCCGTGAATACTGCCCCTAGGTATGTGTAGGACTGCACTATCTCCACTGGCTCCCCTCGGTAAGTGAAACTATGTTGACGTCGATATTGATGAAGTGAAGAAAGGGGCTAGAGGGAGACGAAGAGAGAGAGAAAGGTGAGGGGATGAGAGAGATACAGAGATATTGGGAGAGAGAGTGTAGGCAGCACGTAGGAGGAAGGAGGAGGGAGTAGATAGGATTACATGTCACATCAAAAGTGTACAATGACTGGTAGATGGATATTTATACAGTCCCTCCACATTTCCCACCTAGAGGGCCTCTAAAATAGCCCTTTTTCCCCCCCTCATTACATTTCCCATATAATTGCATTTGCCCTTTTTGTAGGACTTAGTTCCACTACCTGAACCTTGTGCATTACGGCTGGCATATGCATTGCCACCACCCCCTCTTCCTCCATGGGAAGTATTGGATGCATCCTTGGAAAACTTCCCCTTGACTTTGCCTTGCCCATTGACTGACAAAGGTTGGTGATTGCCATGACCTCCATCCAAGTGTTGCATAAGTTGCACAAACCAAGCATTTTCTGATCTTAACATGAGCTGCCATGTTAATATTGGAGAGAGAAATTTTGTATGAAGGTGCTAAAGAATCAAAGTGATTGGCATAATGTCTTTATCATCCGTCTTCTCACCGATAGCTGTCAATTGCTCGGTGATGTTCTTAAGCTAACTGAAATGAGTGGGAGTGAATCTCCCTCTCTCACCCTCAAAGAATGAAGCTGTCCTTTGAGCTGCAATATTTTTCTTGCATTGTTCACCTCAATTGATATCGTCCATGCTTGAACTGAAATCTCTGCATTCATTACATGAATAATAAGTATCAGATGATATTTGCAATGTCCATCTTTTGCAATCTGTTCTTCTACTTTCTTTACAACTGTGAGCAACTTTGTGGATGCGTCTTCAACAATCTTCCACAAGCTCTTTCTTGTGATGAACAGCTTTGTAGATGTGTCTTCAACAATCTTCCACAAGCTCTTTATTGTGAATAGTATCTTCATTGGTAAACTTCTACACATGATAGTTCTAAGTACCACTCAACTTTGATGTTGGACTTGTATACAACCACACCTTCGATATGTTCTTGAGAGCTTATGAATGGAAGAAATGGAGCAGTTCCTTGACGGGGTCGCGGTGAAGGCCCACTGTGTCGTTTGAGAGAAGTTGTGGGGGTTAAAGGGTCGATACCCAACTTGCAACCCGAATATGAGGAGGACCCATGGAGGGCCTGACACTTATAGGAACTATGGGGAGAACTATGGTGTGGGCACACCATATATGTGCCATGTGGACAGATGTAGGTGGAAGGAAGATGGGATACCATCTGGGCAGCTGCATGTCTAACACATGGGCAGAATGATGATCAGCCATGTGGGCTTGCCGTGGAGCTGAATGCTTGGCCCAGCAAAGAGGGCCGAGTAGGCATGAGTATGAGGAGCCCTAAAGACTTGATTTAGCCTATTTAAGGGCAGATCTGGGACACAATTTTGCCCAGGTGTCACAGAATTGTATTTTATCCCAAGAAATAATATATATAAACCTTTGTAAGACTAGAATAAGTCAAACCATACAAATTTAGAGTTTTTGTTGTTCTAAAGATCAAAATTCTACACAGAAAATAAAAGAGAAAATGAAAGAGAAGAAAAAAGAGGTAAACAAAAACTTTTATGAAAAACAGAAGGAAGACATACTTAGCAAGCAAAGCAACACTTATGTCGTCATCAGTGCCCAAGAAATAAAGAGATTTTTTTAATTCTTAACTCCATTCAAAGAGAGTTGACTTTGTTCAACTAGAGAGTTTCCATTTCTTTACTTGTTTTGTTTATGGGGGACGCCCACAAAGGAGTAGGATTAGGCCAGAGTATGCATTGGCTAACAAATTAATTGGTGTAGTGTGTTGGATTTGTTTATATTTGACAGGAGACTAGAGAGAGTTAAATGCACCCACGTTTTAAGGGGGAAAGCAATTAAGTGGGCGACCAGCTCTTAAGAAGGGCCCACATAAGGAAAAGCGGCTACAACGAATTGGGCACCCACTTTTAGGGAAGAGATCATGCTTTCCAGTTCAGCCAGCCTACTTTGGCTAAAAGCCCTAGCCTTTTGTGGGAAAAGCCAAAAGCATGGCTGGACTTGTAGTCATATAAATTTCAGAGCTTTCATGCTCTTTGTACAATTCGAGTTCTTACTGTCTTCTTGCTCCCCTGCAAGTTAGTTTTGTATCAAGATTTTGCTGAAATTTGAAGTGCTTGAACTGTTGTAATTTTTTCTGAAGGCTTGAGCAGCTCTCACTTTATATAAAGGGCACATACAATTAGTCCTCTACCCACTGCAAGCCACAGAAGCCCAAGAGGAGCATTTCGGCAGCCTTCTGGAATGGTGTAGCAGCCCCAATTTGGAGGACACTACAGCGGTTTGCTACAGGTGTATGCCTCAACACCACTCAACTTGCTATACGCTTTCTCAACAATTTCAGCACATCCATTTCTAGATATTCATGATATCAACAAACAAACTGAGGATGATCGTTTGCACTACTCATACCTCTGGAACAAAGCTTACACTACACATCTCATGTGCTCTCTCTCTCTCTAGCTATGGAATTTGGGTTTTCAGGTGCTAGGTTTTAGACGTTACAAGATCAGACGTACGCAAATCTTCTATATCACTCAATGTTAGAAGATACAAACAAAACTATCGATGCTGATTTTGTAAAAGATGCTTGCGTGAAATACAACGCCTGTTCTCGAAGGTGGCACATGTTTTGTACAGAGATTGGCCTATTTTGGTGCACTATACATGTGGTACTGCAGCATCCAATTTGCTGTGTATGCTTTCTCAGATCTGAGCCTCTGCTTTGAGTTATGCTTGTGCACACGTCATCTGTGAGTAAACCTGGATGAAGTCTGGTATAAATCTTCCATTTAGGTTTAGGCCATCAAAGGGCTAGCTCCTATGATTCTATCATGGTATTAGATCCATGTTTGGTACATGCATAGTTTCTCTAACATTATGCAGAAGTCATCCTAACTGATACGCATAAGGGAGGTAGGGCATATGTATCATTATCCTCCATGTAGCTCTTGCAACCTAGGTATTAGACTTGTAACATTTTTATAACCTTTAAAAATGTCATCCATACATTGAGCCTACAACATCATTGTCTATATTATTACGTGGCTTAGCAATGGTTTTTCCCCTACTCTTTTCTAATTTACTCAATATTGAATATTTGGTATGTTTGCATAGCAAAGGCAGCTACCATGAAACCAGACCTACCTTCTATACAATTGTATAACCTCAAAGTACCGGAACTTCACTTCATCTTCAACGTATTGATCCTTCTGTCCAGAGTGGTGCACCTATAAAAAGCCCCAATATAACACTTATTTATTCTTGCAAACATGTTTTCCAGATCTATGCTAGGTTTATTATATATGCAAACAAAAGCATGAAACTATTAATTTTGGTCTTCCAAGGTATATACAAATAATACTAAATGGAGTGTAATTCAATTATTCAAGAATAGTTTATCAGTATTCTTGGCACGCAAAGCAACATCTTACAGTACTTCCATATGAAATTATAACACTACTGTAGATAAGTCAATGAAGTCTATCATCCTATGTACATAGAAGTACTTTCATTAAAACAAGCCAAGAAGCGAAACACATTGACAATATTTACTTGCATGCCCTTCTCTCAAAATCATGACAGTGCAAAAATTACCTAAAAACAAGGCTGCCAAATGGAAGAATTTTGAGTTTTTGGAGCAACGTCATGCCCATCCATTGAAATTTTTGGACCTCGAATTTTCCAATGACTCCAACAATATACCTTCATAAAATTAGTACTGCATTGATTTTCCATCATTCAAAAAAACAAGCAACATGTTGACGCTCCATTAAGCTCAGGCCCCATGTATTACCTATTATAAATCTTGAACGTTTGGAGAGCAGGGTACTCTTGTAACATCCATGAGAACTAGGGCTTCTTTCTCACTCTGCCACAAAGATTTGGAGGTCTTGCGTACGTGTATGTACATGGTTAGGTTAGTAAGTATGTATGTATATGATGATGTCACTCAGACCCTGCTTGACAAGCTGCTGACTTGCCTGCACCCCCCCTTGCCCCCCACACCTCAGCTTCCCGCCGTCCTCTCTAGTCCCTTGCCTCATTTCCAAAGTCTGCTCCTCCTGAGGAATCTGTTCCTGCCCATTTTGAGCCCTTTCCTCAGGCCCATTTGGTCATGTGGAGAGCGACCTACAGCACACCCTGCTCGCAAGTCTCCCTTTGGGGCCTCTTCCTAGAAGCCTCCCCCTCATTAGGGCTTTTTCCGGCCTTACAAAAGCAAGCGTCTGTGGCCTTTTACACCCAGCTGTGAGCTGTCTCAGACTGTCAACAGAAGCTCCTTCCCTTTCATCCCTTCCCCATAGACTACTTCTCAGCCCTTTATGGCCTCCCTTCCCTCCTTTTCTCTCGTCTTATTGTAACTAAACTAGCCTACAGCATGCTAGTTTAGGTCTAGTTCAACAGCCTAGTAATGTAGAAATGGCAGCAAATGAATGCAAAGGTAAAGGACAGCATGTAGGTTGCAGAAATTCATGAGCTGAACCAGCAAAGTACCTGGATTTGTGTCTAGAACCATAGCTAGTCAGGGCCTGCACCAGCAACAGGGCTAGGAAGGGAGATTCCAAGGCTAGGAGTAAACATCCTCGTTCAGCCTAGAGCTAGTCCAGCTCAGCTGCAAATGAGTGATCACAAGATTGCATTAAGAATGAATTGGTACATCGTACAGCAAAGCCCCCTTTTAGGTGTGGGCCTGGCATCAATTACAAGTTTACTTATGGGATAGCCAGCCTATGATGCCACGTGGCAACTTAGGGCTCCCTACTAAAGTACTAGAAACAGCATGACTGACCTGAGATCAGCAGGTAAAGTCTTGTATCCATTAAACCTTTGACAGAGGCTATCTACCTCAAGGTTGGCACTCTTGGGGACATTACTCTTTAGTGGCTCCCTGCTCTTGTGAGCTGTTTCCCCATTAGAATAATAGGTCTTTCCTTGCTGATGCCATGAAACCATGAGGGTCTACAGTAGGCTGAACCATGACATCCTTTTCAGAATCTGAGTCACCCTCTAGGGCCTGCTCCATAGGCTTCTTCCCATTAGTGTTTTTCTTGAGATGCCTGGGCATTGCAAGTACCATCAGTTAGCTCTTGTCTGCAACTGGCAGGGATTTCCACCATTTCAGTGCCATCATCCTGGGCTCCCTCTATAGAGCCAATGCCCAGTCTTGCACGTCAAAGTTCCCCATCTGATGCTTCTTAAACTGATTTCCAGGTCTCTTTAAAGGCTTCCTGATAACCCCAAATCAATTCTGAAGTAAAAACACTGTTTGAACAGTAATTTAAACATTTTTTGGTTAGAACTTACTGTCAGATTCTTTGGAAAAAAAAAAAGAACTTACTGTCAGATGCTCTGTAGCAGCACTATTTACAGACTGCTTAAATCAAGTAGTTTAGAAACACTGTGAAGAACTTAGAACACTGTTTAGGAGCACTGTGTAAGGTTTAGAGCACTGACTGGCCCACTGTGTAGAAAAATGCCATCTAAATCAGAAAGTGTCACTGATCAGGGTAGCAGATTCACTGCCGTGTGTCAATCTCTGACTGGACAGTTCACAGTCTGGCCCAATTTGGAGCTCAATTCCCAACCAAATGTTCAGATTAGGTATAGATGGAATAAAATGGGTCAGATTAGCTGGAAAAACTCAAAAGCCCCAAATTTTAGAGAAACCATAACTTCTAATAGTGAGAAATGCACCTCTGCTGGAACCAATTTCGAGGCAAAAGTAGGGAAAAATGACATCAGATCAATACCTTTTGGAGAAATCACAGCCAAAGAATGTGTTTTGGTGTGTTTTACTAGGAGTTCTAGTAGTAGTTCTATGTGTGAGTGCCACATGTCCCTTTGGGATTTATTCCATATACATTTGGAAATATGAGTGTGTGTGTGCCTATTCTATAAAGGCTTTGTACTTCTCATGTCACATCAATGAAATCAAGCCTCAAGCTCTTTTAGTCATGTGAGTACTTTGTCATTTCATTTTCATTATGTTTACATTTGAGTCTCATTACCTCTCACCCTAGCCTACCTTCTCTCTCTCTCTCAAAGCTCTATCACGGAGTTCTTTCAGCCAGATCACATAGACCCCCACGAGACGAGACCTCGACATGACCATGACCCGGAGCCTGTGACCCAACAGCTCAGACAAAGGGTTGACACACAAATCATACTTGGGGACATCCCCTCCTTGTTTAGGGTCGGAGCCCAACCGACGGGGGGTCACAGTGGCCCTGGTTAGACGCAGAGCTACAACTAGGAGACGTACCAGGAATGCACCCTTGAGGGGCCGACAGCACTCTACTGTTGACCTCATGCCTCCACTGCCTCATCCATCCTGATGTCCTCCTGCAGCTGATGATGATGATCATCATCATCATGATGTTGATGATGATGATGATGCTGAGATTGATATATAGTCGACTATCGACATGACTATGTTGTACGATGTTGTACTTAGGGCTTAGAACTGCCATTTTGCATTTTTTGCATTCTGCATTGGTGTGGATGCTCGTTTAGTAGCTCCACTTCCACAGCTCATTGTATCAAGTTTTTCACAGTCTCATAGACCCATCGGTCTTCCGAAGACTTTAATAAACTTTCTTTCTTTCTTCCTAACATGGTATCAGAGCAAGTCGGCCTGGCCCTAACCTAACCTGCCAGTCATCTGCCCAAACCCTAAATCTCTTGAAACTTCTCCTATGTTGTCTCTATATGGAGGCGGTGTGATGAGAACCAAAACTGCCCGATCAAGATCCTCATGGAGTGGGACAGGTGGATCCGTGTGTATCCTAGTGGGCAGATGAAGCCCTCCTCTGACATCCGTAGACAATGGTCTCTGTAAAAGCTGAGCTTCACAGGGAGCTCATGGGGTGCCAACCAAATCTTGAAAGTGTGTAACTGTAGGAGATCCTCTCGGATGACCTGGTTCACCTCGTGATATGTAAGCGAGATATAGGCGACCTCAACACTATACAAGAATGGCAATAGATTGTCTATATTGAGCCCCAGGCTCTCAAACCATCTGCAAGTACGGGCACACCAACACCTCTAGTCCCCCTCTGCAACTAGTATCATGGAGGAGTGCAAAGCCAACCCGTCTGAGGGTCCGGGAAGTGAGAGTGAAAGCATTGTCACTCAAGTCTAGCCAGCACAACGTACGATAGATAGATATATAGATAGAGAGACAGAGAAATACATACATAAATACATAGAGAGACAGACAGACAGACAGAAAGAAAGAAAGATGTATTAACATCTGCAAGAGGCCCCACGGGCCTATGGGACAAAGTGCACAAAAAAGTCGACTCATAAAAGCCTCAGTGGGTTAAAGCAAAGGGTGCACTAGGGCCCTTGCTGAGTACTGATCTATGCTAGCAAATCATAACTAGTCAAGCACAAGCTGAATCAAATCGATCTCGGAGCTAAGACTTAGAAATCGAAGCCCGACACAGTGATGGCTCTCTAGTGAGTTGTGAAAATACCTCGTATCTGCATTTGTCGAGCTGTCTCGTACTATAGCGGGGGATGCGGTCTCCTCGATCTCTGAACTCTCTGGGGTGTGTCCAAAGTGACCCCTCGCCTCTGTCGGTCCCCCCTGAGGAAAGCTGTCATAGGTTGGACCTCAATAGAATGTGCTCTGGGCACTCTCTGTCTCGCGCGTGATCTCTACGTCCCTCTCTCAATGGCACCGTGTCGGCTCTCTCTACTGATCCAGGCTGCCCTCATATCAGCTAGCTCCTCTACTCCACTTTGCCCTGGAGCTTACTCATACGTATAGAAGTCTGTGAAGCGTCACTGTGCCCAATCAGCCTCCATGTCCTGTGGTCTAGCTACCTCTTGCTGCTCTCTGATCTGTTGCACTAGTGTCTCCCTCTGCCGGCGCATCTCCATCAGATACAACCCAATCTCGTCATGGAAATGGATCAATCGTGATAGTGGACCGAAACCACTCCCCTCCAAGTAGAGACACTGGTTGCATCCCCGTATCTCATAATAGGCTTAGCATATGATACGGTTGATCTCATCTCGTGAGATCGACTCAAGAGGCATGTCCATGCTGTAGTAAAAGGGAGGAAGTATGTCCATCTGCATACCGTGCATGGCAAGCCAAGTGGATGCATACCATGTGTCTACCCCACCCTCTGCTAGTCGTTTGAATGACTCCAGGGCGAGCCTCGGAAATTTCTTGTGAGGCAAGTCCCAAACTCTGTGGATGAAAGTCATTGTCTCAAACATGGCATCAACCTGGAGAGGTGTCATGGCGAACTATGCCTATACTATCCGCCGTGTGGGACTGAGGGCTTACACCGAATCATTATGGACCCCATCATCACCTGTAGCCACTCAAATTCCATCCACTCTGCCTTCGAGAGATTGCATCCCTAGAAGAGCGCTGCATACATGGCAGTCGGCCACACTAGCGTATCGAAAAGCCAACCCTTCGTTGGTGGATCTTGGAAGTGTGCCTGGAAGCACTATCACTCTAGTACTGCGTTAGTGAGCCCTTTGCCTCGGCCCACAGTGGTCTGTATGAGTTACTTGATTCTGTACTTTGTCCCATAGGCCCCTATGGACATTAATATTTCTTTCTTTCTAGCCGAGCCAAAGCACCCCGCCCCTGTGTGAGTCGTGCTTGGGCTCCATGGGTCATCGTGAAGAGGGTCCTGTGAAGACTGCTCCCAAATACGGGTAGGATTGTATAGAGAAACGATAGGGTTTGCAGTGGAGAGATCAAAAATAGACGATACTCAGAGACAACTGAAGAACCGAACTCAGAAAACATAGTGCCTGTCGGTAATATGAAAAACTTAATACAAGAACCTCAAGCCGTCGTGTCTCAAGGACCGTGGCTGAGGCGAATCAGAAAGATGATTCCATGTAGAGAAACGGTAGAAAAGATAGCAGCAGAGGGAGCGAAACGCAGTCCTCCTTGTAGCTCGATGATGACGAAGATGCTGAAGGGCTGGAGCTGCCCTAAGGAATGGCTGAAAAACAGCATGCTCTGAGGAAGGAACCTTCAGGCTATCTGGAATAGCAACATGATGAAGAAAAAGAGCTCATCTGGCTGTAGATTTGGAGGTGTATGTGCAACAGAGGATGAGGAGATGTGGAAGCTTGTCGGCAGCAGTCTGGAGGTAGGAGAGGATGGCAGCAGAGGAAGAGGAGAAGTGGAAGCTCGTCGGCAACCACTCAGGAGCAGATCTGGAGCAGCAGCTAAAGGTCCACGGCTAGATCTAGAGGAGAGGAATAGAGAGACAGAGGAGTTGGGGCAGAACTGGAGCAGAGGAGGCAGAGAATGAGTTGGGGCAGGCTTAATAGCCAGTTCTGGAGCAGGAGGGGCTGCAACAAAGGATGGAAGTGGTGAGGAGCAGCTGCAGGTCCAGTCACTGAGAGTGAGGGGGTAGGGAGTGTTTTATAGGCCTGACCTAGGAGGTTGGCGGACTGGTCGGTGGTCCGGCCAGCTGGTCGGCCAGTTCCAGGTCGACCAGCTGATCGGCCAGTTCGCTGGTCGGCCAGTTCGCTGGTCGGCCAGACCAGCTGGTCGGCCAGCCCTATTTGGTGCCCTTTTGTGCCTTTGATGCCCCTAAAATAGGGAGCGCTGCAAGCTGGTATGTTTGTCCCTAAAATTGGGGATTGTAGTTGCCTAACACCCCCTCTCTATTGCCAATTTGGAGGGGCAGACATTGTGTAGAGATGTCGACGGTGGTGGTGGCTATCCCTGTGACATGCCCAAGAGATGCAATGCAAAAAAATGCAGAGAAGGTCACAAGAGGAGTGCCCTTGCAAGGGAATTGTTCACTTCCTCAAGTGCCTAAGTTACACGTATGATCAGCAGAAATAAGAACACTGTGAAGCTCGAGAGAATAAGCCACCCCCTCTCACCACCGAAAGGTGGAGGGAAAAGCAAAGGTAAAGAACAAATATCTCGTAGCAGCGCTCATAATCTAGAGATGGTGGGATTCCGCCAAAGGAAGAGGTCGGAGCTGAACAGTGAGCCAGTGTGTGTGAGAAAATGGAGAGTGAGAGAGAGCAAGAGAGTGAGAGCTGAAAGCTTGGAAGCTGAAAGCTGAGTTGCAATAGAAGAGTGTGAAGAGTACAATTCAATGAGTGAGAGATAAGGTTTTGTCCTAGTGACAAAACCTTAGTAGTCACTAACCATAGTTAGTGAACTAACTGCGGTTAAGGGAAAAAACCTCTTAAAGAGGGAAAAGTGCCCCTAACTAGCTTATTAAATTACATTGGTCACTGCTGATTTATATCTATAATTCTAACACCCCCCTGCAATGCCAATGTCATGTACAAGATTGATCAATCACCAAACGGATATAAGTTCAGGGCACTGCGAAATGCCTCAAACTTTTCACGTGGTAGTGCTTTGGTGAAAATATCTACAACGTTGTCATGTGTGGACACAAAGATCATACTGATCTCTCCTGCATGCAACTTCTCTCTGACGTAGTGATAGTGAACCTCAATGTGCTTCGTGCGAGCATGAAACACTGGATTCTTTGCCACTGCAATGGCACTCTGACTATCAGTGAGAATTGGAGAAGGACCCTCCAAAGACAGATGAAGATCAGCAAATAGACGTCGCAGCCAGACACATTCAACTGTTGCTATGAAAGCTGCCCTGTACTCAGCTTCACATGATGAGGTAGCCACTGTAGATTGTTTCTTGCTCAGCCAGGAAATGCGAGATTTACCCAAAAAGAAACAATTGCCACTAGTGGACTGCCTAGTGTCATAATCACCAGCCCAATCTGAATCACTGTAGGCATGCATCTGCAAGTCACCCCCCCTGGGAAATAGCAAGCCAAAAGACTTCGTGCCCTGCAAATAACCGAAGATGCGCTTAACTGCCTGGCAATGCATAGTTTTTGGGCTGTGCATGTATCTGCTCACCTAAGATACTGCAAACTGAATATCAGGTCTAGTGTTGCAGAGATATATGAGGCATCTAACAGCCTGACTGTAAAGTGTGGCATCAACTAATTCTCCTGCATCATGCATTGTGAGTTTTAGCCCCGGCTCCATGGGAGTGGCTATGGGCTTACAATCATGCATGTTAAATCTGTCCAAGAGTTTCTGAACATACTTGGACTGAGACATAACAATGCCACGTCTCTCATGAGAGAACTGGATCCCCAAATAAAAGTGAAGCAGCCCCAAATCTGACATGTCAAAGTTGGTCTACAAATCAGCTTTGAAATCTGTAATTTTGTCTTGATTGGACCCTGTGAGCAGTAAGTCATCGACATAAAGAAGGATGACTAAAATTTCCCCCCCATCCATCTTGATGTAGAGGGTGCTCTCAGTAGGACTATTGTGCAGCCCCTTGCTGGTCAAAAAGGCATGGATCTTGGCATACCATGCACGAGGGGCCTGTTTCAGCCCATATAAAGCTTTGTTGAGCTTGCATACTTGAAGTGCATTTGCTGTAATTTCAAAGCCCGGAGGTTGTTTGACATACACCTCTTCCAGCAAGTCCCCATTTAAGAAGGCTGTTTTTATGTCCAACTGATGAACATTCCACTCAAAATGTGCAGCCATTGCAATAACTGATCGGATGGTGGTCATATGGGATGTAGGAGCGAATGTCTCCTCATAATCTATACCCTCTTTCTGAGCATAGCCTTTAGCAAGCAGCCTTGCCTTATATCTGTCAATGGAGCCATCTGGCTTCCATTTGACCTTGAAAACCCATCGTGTGCCAATGGCATGTTTACCCGGTGGCAAGTCTACAACATCCCAAGTCTGATTTTTTGCAATGGACTGCAACTCATCGTGCATGGCATTCATCCAATGCACATTGTCCTTTGCCTCTTCGAATGTGGCAGGCTCCTCCTCATCAAGAAGAGTACCTGCAGATGCATAGATTCCCCTTCAAGAAGGATGATTCAGTTAAAGCTGTCCGCAAATTACAGCTTATACACAGTGATGTCTGTGGTCCCATGAGGACTCCATCGTTGGGTGGTCATCTCTACTTCGTTACATTTATTGATGATTACTCCAATTTCACTTGGGTTTTTGGGCTGAAATGCAAATCTAAAGTGTTCACGATGTTTAAACACTTTTCAGCCATGGTTGAAAATGAAACCGGACTCAAGATACAGACATTGCGCACAGATAGAGGTGGGAAATACTTGTCTGCAGATTTTGATGCTTTTCTGAAAGGCAAGGGTATTGTGCATCAGCTCACAGTCAAGCTGAACCCTCAGCAAAATGGCAAACCTGAGAGGAAAAATAGAACTCTCATGGAGATGGACAAATGTATGCTGAAAAGCAAACACATACCTCACAAATTCTGGCTTGAGGGTTTGATGTGTGCCAATTACATTTTGAATCGGGCTCCCACTAAGGCTTTAAAAACAAAAACTCCTTATGAGGTCTGGAATCATAGGAAGCCTTCAGTGGATCACTTCCGAGTCTTTGGATGCCTTGCTTATGCTCATGTGCCAGTTGAATTTAGGCACAAATTGTCTGATAAATCCATTAAGTGCATATTTGTTGGGTACAGTGCAGAAAGCAAGGGGTACCGTCTCTACAATCCTGCTACACGCAAGATCATAGTCAGTAGAGATGTGATATTTTCTGAAAATTCAGCTCACACTCGGGCTGAATTTCAAATGCCTTCGTCTTCAAAGGATGTCTTTGAGGGGTTGCTACCCATTGCCTTGGGTTCCCCTGCTGATTTTTCTAATGCAAATCAGAATTTACAGCCACCTCCAGATGCTTTAGTTCCGCCACACGATGTCTTGCCCCCTCCACAGTTAGTGGAACAGGTGGTGCAGCAAGATATTGCAGACATACATGCAGCAAAAACAGTCCCAAACTGGCTGTTACAGACTCTCAGGGAGAGTAAAATTGATGCTCCGTTACCTGGCAGGACTCACAAAGCATGTGAGAGAATGCAGAGTGAGAGAGAGCAAGAGAGTAAGAGCTGAAAGCTTGGAAGCTGAAAGCTGAGTTGCAATAGAAGAGTGTGAAGAGTACTACTCAATGAGTGAAAGATAAGGTTTTGTCCTAGTGACAAAACCTTAGTAGTCACTAACCATAGTTAGTGAACAAACAGCGGTTAAGGGGAAAAACCTCTTAAAGAGGGAAAAGTGCCCCTAACTAGCTTATTAAATTACATTGGTCACTGCTGAATTATATCTATAATTCTAACAGTGTGTGCCCGATCTTGGACCTCGGGAGAGAGGAGTCTATCCCCGCCTCCATGCATGTAGAAGATTCGAAACAACAATCATCAAGACACATCTGAACAGAAAGGGTCCCGCCTCGGGAGAGCTTGTAGATCCTGGAAGTCGATGCCGATGGAGATCTGGTAGAGGTGAAGGATCATGACCTCCTTGTTCGAAGGAATGGGGAGTGTCAAGCCTGAAACTAAAAAGGGAGGGAGTAGAAGATGGAGGTTAGAAAGGGAGGGAGGGATGGGAGTAGAAGATGGAGTTCTCTCCCGTAGTGCCCAAAAAATGAAGAGGAAACCGATATGTTCATAGAAGTGATGCTCCCCGTACCTATGGCCTCCATGAAGAAGCAGGATCTTTAGATCACCAAAGATCTGGGGTCTTTAGATCACCATGGCTCTGATACCATATAGAGAAACGATAGGGTTTGCAGTGGAGCGATCAAAAATAGACGATACTCAGACACAACTGAAGAACGGAACTCAGAAAACATAGTGCCTGTCGATAATATGAAAAAATGAATACAAGAACCTCAAGCCGTCGTGTCTCAAGGACCGTGGCTGAGGCGAATCAGAAAGATGATTCCATGTAGAGAAACGGTAGAAAAGATAGCAGCAGAGGGAGCGAAACGCAGTCCTCCGTGTAGCTCGATGATGACGAAGATGATGAAGGGCTGGAGCTGCCCTAGGAAATGGCTGAAAAACAGCATGCTCTGAGGAAGGAACCTTCAGGCTATCTGGAATAGCAACATGATGAAGAAAAAGAGCTCATCTGGCTGTAGATTTGGAGGTGTATGTGCAGCAGAGGATGAGGAGATGTGGAAGCTTGTCGGCAGCAGTCTGGAGGTAGGAGAGGATGGCAGCAGATGAAGAGGAGAAGTGGAAGCTCGTCGGCAACCACTCAAGAGCAGATCTGGAGCAGCAGCTGGAGGTCCACGGCTAGATCTGGAGGAGAGGAATAGAGAGACAGAGGAGTTGTGTCACGATCTGTGACGTATTCCTTTCTCTATTTCTAGACTTATGGATGGTTTGATGAATGGACACTTGTGGAAGGGTATGCCCTTTCGACGGGACACTTCCTATGAGGCACAACCCTTCACAAGAGACATTCTATTGAAGAGACATTCCTATTGTAATGTACCCTCTCATCAAGGGTCACACCCTTCACAAGGGGTACACACCTCTTCATGCACATACACTTTGGAGTACACACCTTTTCATGTGTGACTCTTCACTCTCTATATAAGAGAGGCCCAATTGTATGGATGATACACACTATAGCTACACTACAGACACTCAAGCAATACAATTATTCCTTGTTCTCTGCTATTTCAGTCTCCTTTCTGTTCCTTAGCACATTTCTAAATATAGTAAATCTAGGATTTCTTACAGTGGTATCAGAGCAAATTCTGCACCTGCCTGTAGGAAATGCCCCCCACCTTCTAGCGCCTATCTGATACATCTTTTTCCACTAGAAGGACATCCGTGCACATTGTGCATGGAAGAGATGGAGAGGATGAGCGTAAAAATTTTTAGCGCCAACCCTGCCTAAAGTCATCAATGGCCTCTCCATCTCCCACACATCACGAGTTGATGTGAATGGACACGACAAAATTCGTGTCTTTTCAGGTGCTTGGGCTGTCCCAAAACCAAGGGACGCACCTTTTTCACCATCGGACACCGATGAAGCGTTTTGACTCCTCACCCAAGGGAAACATTCCATCGTGGAAAAAAGGTCACACCTATTCATGTGGGGACACCCTCTTTCAAAATAGGGACACACCCCCTCATGAAAAGGTGCACCTATTCCAAGGGTCACATCCCTTCGAATAGGCACACCTTTTGGCACCAAGCACTTATAAAAGGGTACCTAAAGGGGTTAAAAAGGGAAACCCAGCCCCAAACCTTAGGTCTACCCTAGATTACCCAAGGGTCAAATAAACCCACCCTTTAATTTTTTTTTTGGGCAACCACCCAACGTAGGCAGCACAAACAAAAAAAAGGGACGTACCTTTTCAACGCCCTACAGATTTTCGTCAAACAGGTTGGTCTCGCTGCGCAGCCCCTGCTTTCGCCATTTCGCTGCCAGCCCCTGCCCTCGCCATTTCGCTGCCAGCCCCCTCGCCATCTGCAGCCCCTAGTCTCGCTAGTTTGCGGCCCTGTTTCCTGCCAGCCTGCAGCGTGAGCACAGCGCCAGCCAGCCATTCTGCCGCAAATCAGCCTGCAACCAGTTTTTCGCCATTGACAGCCTGCCTCCCCCTTTCTGTTTCGCCGGTCTTTCTTGACATCAGCAGCCTGGTGCGCCAGCCCCTATTGCGATCCATAATTGGGTACCTGCAGCCTGTTGCGCCATTGATAGCCTGCTCCCCTTGTTTCGCCACCTTTTTCCTGCCAGATCAGCAGCAGTTTCAGCCTCCTATCGCGATGAAGACAGCTGTTAAATGCCAGGCCCAGATCTGCTCCTCGCCACCCATTGCAACATGGACCTCCGGACAGAAATCTGCAGGCCTCTTCTACGCAACAATTTGGCAGATTAAATCAATGCTAGGTGGATTCTTTCCAATCTACTTCTAAGGATTCTCTTGTCATTATCAAATTACAGCAAATAAAAGACGCTCCCTTAAAGCATGGAAACCCCTGGTAATTCACCCGGCATTTCAAGGACACCTCAAGCATTATCTACCACACAATATCGTGTTCAGATTACACAACCAGCCCATTTCGGAGCTTTGGCATCTTGGGTTTTCTGTGTCACGTGCCCTCCTAGTGATTTGGACCACATCCTATATCTTCTGCGTGAGGCACCTCAGTGACATTACTTCCTCAGCACAGTCCAGGTTGTGTTCCACGAGACACGAAGATACCCAGAACCCGATATTCCTCAAGAGTTTGCTGTCCATCTTTGGAGAGAATTTTACCCCTCACCTTCGGCATCTCCAGGGTACTCTCCACCTCCTTCAGCTCCCAGATATCCTCCTCTACAGGTTGTACCTTCCCCAAGACAGTATTTACACTCTAAAGGCACTCCTTCTCCTGGATATCCTCCACTTCTGACAGCAGCTCCCTATCCCTTCTCAGATCCGTGGACTCTGCAACCTACTCCTGTACTCTCACGAGTAGTAACACCCATTTCGGCATCACCAGTGTTACCTCAGACAGGACCTGCTTTACCAAATTTCCACGGGTGGTTCCATCCTGCCTCGCCTGCCCCCTCCAACATGAGCAACCTCAGGGAGCAGCCCGAATCTTCTTCCAAGAATGGTACAAACTAGAGCGCAGGTTCGTGCTTTTCTCACGGGGACCTCAGATATGTCGCAACGCTCGCATGCAGCCTCTCCAGAGATCAAAGACTCAAGTCCAAAAAAGACCCCTGAAGTCAACATACAAGGCAAAACACTACTGCAACTTCAAATTTCCCAGCTTCAGGACAACATCTCCGACTTGGTCCAGAAAGTCCAACAACTCCAAGATTCTCGCAGTACCACACATACAGAGGATGACGTGACGCAACCAAACGACTATGCGGATTCATTCCCACCTGAGGTAGAAAACACTGAACTACGTGCCCTCTACCGTTTACTTCAAGCTTCCAAAACTAAAAGACTTGACATCAAACTTCCGGAAGCCTACACTGGTCAACGCAATCGCCGAACAGTCGACCAATGGCTCGCAAAAATGCGCATGTATTTTGATACTGTTGACCTCACTGAAGGCAAAAAGATCGCCTTGGCAGCCTCCCTCCTCAAGGATACAGCTTTCCTATGGTGGCAACGACGCTTAAAGGACGGCAAAAGTGTGTTAACCTGGGAACGTTTTGAACACGTGCTCCGTAAGCAGTTCATACCTGCCAATGCGAACTTCCAAGCACGTTCAAAACTCCGACAGTTGGAGCAAACAGGCTCCCTATCTTCCTACATCTCTCAGTTCACCACATTGGTGCTGGAGATTGATGGTTTAACTGAGGATGATTGCCTTCATGCTTTCATCTCAGGCCTAAATCCCTCATTACGCATTGATGTCCTTAAAGCAAACATCACCACCATAGCTGGCGCTATTGCTTACGCAGAGCACATTACAGATTTCCAAAACACAGGGAAGCAGAGTGCTAATCGCATACAGAACTCTACTATGGTCAAAGGTGCTCGCCCTCAAGATAATCCCAGGTTTTGAAAAAACTCCGGTAATCAAGGTCAGTCAAGATCCCCAGAAGTCTCAGAAATCGTATGCTGGATTCCAACACAAGCACTCCTTCAAGGATCGCGCCTCTTCTTCTTCACAAAGTCATCACCGACATCCCCAACATTAAGATGCGGCCACTAACAAGAAGAACAACTCCAGCACAAAAGGACTTTATACCATCTGTACAGGCAACCATAGATGGTTCGATTGTCCCAAGCGACCAAAGCAAAATTCCAATATGAAACCTAGCACTTCCCCGACAGAAGATGCTACCCCAGCACAAGACAAGAAAGGCAAAGCTGTTCGAATGGCAAATACCATCCACCTAAGCCTTGCCAGCAACCCCGAACCTTCCCTGGCCACTCAAGTACTTTGTGTTCAAGGATCGATTCGTGGAACAACGGTCACTATCCTCATCAACAGTGGTTGCTCTCATACCTTCCTAGCTAGTTCTATGGTCGACAAACTTAGTCCTAGTCTCATGGACTATCAGATTGAACTCGCAAATGGAACTACTTTCTTGTGCAACACCAGGATCAAAAACTTGTCTTTTCGCATCCAACATTATACGGACAAGTTGAACTTCGACATCATGCCTCTTTCTCGGTACGATGTCATACTTGGACAACAGTGGCTCTACGACTATGATCCATCGATCAGTTTTCGCAGCCATACTATCCAGTTTGTCCACCAGGGAAAACTTATTGAGCCAACCGGTTCTAGGGACTCTCCTTCAACCCCAGTTGCCTCTGCCCTACAAGTAAAGAAGTGGGTTTGTAAACGCCAAGTAAAGACTTCACTTCTGTTGGTTACGGCAGTAGAGGAGACACCAACAAAGGATCCTCCTGAATACCTCAGCCAACCTTTTTTCCAGCCCTACCTAGATATTTTTCCACAGGAATTGCCAAAGCAGTTACCAACTCGACGACCAGTGGATCACCCAATCGAACTTATTCCCAGCAGTAATCCACTGTCGAAACCTCCTTATCGGGTTTCTTACACTCAAAATGAAGAAATCCAAAGACAGGTCACCGAACTACTCGACAAAGGTCACATTCGGCCCAGTCGCAGCCCTTTTGGATCTCCTGTACTACTTGTGGAAAAAAAGAATAAGTCAATGCGCCTCTGCATCGACTACCGAGCCCTCAACAAGCTCACTATCAAAAACAAGTATCCATTGCCTCGCATCAATGACCTCTTCGATCAACTTCTACATGCAACACAATTCTCAAAGATTGATCTTCGTTCAGGTTATCATCAAATTCGCATACGAGAATGCGATGAGTACAAGACAGCTTTTCGAACAAAGTATGGACACTATGAATGTTTGGTCATGCCTTTTGGGTTAAACAATGCCCCGGCCACATTCATGACACTCATGAACAACATCTTCAGGCCTTTCCTCGATAAGTTCGTCATCGTTTACCTTGATGACATCCTCGTTTTCAGCAGATCCCTACATGAGCACAAACAACATCTTCACCAAGTTTTTGAAGTTCTCTGCGCAAATTCTCTCTACATCAACAGTGAGAAGAGTGAGTTCTTCAAGACCCAACTCGAATATTTGGGACATGTTATTTCAGCTCAAGGCATCTCTGTGGATCCCAAGAAGGTCGAGGTAATCCGAAACTGGCCTACTCCTAAGAATGTTCATGATGTCCGCTCTTTTCTCGGATTGGCAAACTTCTACCATACAAAGGTCTATCAGTTTTCCGAAATCGCAGCTCCTATGTCCGAATTATTGAAAAGCAAGTTTTTCAGTGGCTTCCCAAAACAGAGTATAGTTTCTAACAACTCAAGCAAGCACTCACTACCACACCAGTTATGGCTATTGCTGACCCAAACCTTCCATTTGAGGTCATGACCGACGCTTCTGACATCGCTACAGGAGCAGTCTTGATGCAAGAAGGCAGAGTTATTGCTTTTGACAGCCATAAACATTCTGATATCCAAAC
The DNA here is from genome assembly GCF_047967505.1 of Dipteris shenzhenensis. Taxonomy (NCBI): domain Eukaryota; kingdom Viridiplantae; phylum Streptophyta; class Polypodiopsida; order Gleicheniales; family Dipteridaceae; genus Dipteris; species Dipteris shenzhenensis. Next base: position 5,783,352 of record NC_141624.1, on the reverse strand, counting down.
CCGATACCCGGTTTATGATAAGGAGTTTCTTGCCGTTGTACATGCTTATCGCTCTTGGAAACATTATCTCATGGGAGCCGACTCGGTAGTCAAGACAGACCATCACTCTCTAAAGTACATCTTTACTCAGCCAGTCATGAACGCTCAAGATCTAGACGACTCTGACGCTACTTGGCAATCTGATGAAGACTTACAGCAGTACCCTGACATTTTACAGCAGTATTTTCAAAATTTACCGTGATATTTTCTACATTAGTCCATTATCTCCACCAGGGTCTTCTTTTGAGTGGGAGGGGATGTCACGACCTGTGACATATTCCTTTCTCTATTTCTAGACTTATGGATGGTTTGATGAATGGACACTTGTGGACGGGTATGCCCTTTCGACGGGACACTTCCTATGAGGCACAACCCTTCACAAGAGACATTCCTATTGTAATGTACCCTCTCATCAAGGGTCACACCCTTCACAAGGGGTACACACCTCTTCATGCACATACACTTTGGAGTACACACCTTTTCATGTGTGACTCTTCACTCTCTATATAAGAGAGGCCTAATTGTATGGATGATACACACTACAGCTACACTACAGACACTCGAGCAATACAATTATTCCTTGTTCTCTGCTATTTCAGTCTCCTTTCTGTTCCTTAGCACATTTCTAAATATAGTAAATCTAGGATTTCTTACAAGTTGGGGCAGAATTGGAGCATAGGGGGCAGAGAATGAGTTGGGGCAGGCTTAATAGCCAGTTCTGGAGCAGGAGGGGCTGCAACAAAGGATGGAGGCGGTGAGGAGCAGCTGCAGGTCCAGTCACTGAGAGTGAGGGGGTTGGGAGTGTTTTATAGGCCTGACCTAGGAGGTTGGCCAGCTGGTCGGTCAGTTCCTAGGTCGGTGGGCCGGCCAGCTAGTCGGCCAGCTGGTTGGCTAGCTGGTCGGCCAGCTCCAGGTTGGCCAGACCAGCTAGTCGGCCTGATTCTAGCAGCTGGTCGGCCAGCCCTGTTTGGTGCCCTTTTGTGCCTTTGATGCCCCTAAAATAGGGAGCGCTGCAAGCTGGTATGTTTGCTCCTAAAATTGGGGATTGTAGTTGCTTAACAGACTGTGCTATCTCCACCGGCTCGCCTCGATAAGTGAAGCTGAGTCGGCCGAGCACTACGAGTGAGGTGTTCAAGACCATAACCTTGGTCTTCCCAAAGTTGACTCAGCTCTCTCTCTCTCTCCAAAACACCTCTAGGGACTCAAGATGTCTTTGTAGTCCTTCCGTTGAAGATGATATAAGGACTACGTCATCAAGGTACAGTAGTATCTGTATCATGAGGTCGGTCAATATTGATCCCTCGCCTCCTAGGCCATCAATGAAGGATATGATCTCATCGATGTAAAGTTCCAAGAGCGTTGGTGAGGGGGGCAACCTTGCTTCACCCCGGTCGTGCTCTCGACCCAATCCGATAGACAACCTAGGGCACGAACTCTGCCTCTAATTGGCTCATATAGGCTCACCACCCCCCAGATCAATGTCTCTGGAATCTACATCTCCTGTAGTCTCCTGATTTTCTTCTTCTATCGGAAATAAATTCTTTCTTTTGCACTTAGTGACTATTAGATTCTTTGAAAGACCAAAGGGTCTACGAGACTGAAAAAAACTAGATACAATGAGAAAAACCCGAGCAGGTGTAGGAAGCAGAAGTAGCAGGTGCAACAGCGACAGAGGAGTTGTTGTCAGTTGGAAAATATTCACATGACAAGAGAAGCATCTGAAATGCCAGTGCTTGTCAGCCAAGAGTAAAGTATGCATGTCTCCAACCATGAGATTGATCACACAAATGCCTCCCAGCTTCCTAGAGGTGGCATGACTACAAGATGGACCTAAATTGTTCATATAGCTAGACAACTCCATGTCCCAAACTAACTAGTCTTGCTCTAAGTACATGTGGATGGAGTACGCATCTCGTGCTTGAAGCAATATAGGAGGGCTTTTCATACGAATATGAAGACAGGTGCCATGGCTGTGATGATAACATGCACCTCATTCCAAAAATCTTCTTCCAAGGCATTGCATGGCTCTACTCTCTAGGAGAGAGGACTCCTCCCATGATATCAACTCTTATGATACAACAGCATATGTAGATTATCATGTATACAGAGAAACCGCTCTAGGACAAGTAACATGAGAACCTTGAAAGGTATTGGGCTTGAAAAAAAAGAGCAACACTCTTATTGATTGAACCACTATATATCTAGATAAATCCAGGAACATGCCCAAACTTATCCTGTAAAAACACAAACATAGTGTAGTTTCCATCTCCTGACCATCAATCACAAGATTGCAACCTAAACTCCATCACGCATAGCAAGGACTAGCTACTATGATATCCCCCATCAGCGCCCAACAATAGGAGTAGAACATAGTATAAGCATATGCTCTCACATATACATATTTTCACGCCCACAATACTTGAGCATACAGGTCTTTATAATGAGTGTTTGTTAGCACCATGGAGGTACAAGGCAGACTCAGCCATGACAAAAGTCTACCATTGAAGGAGAAGGCTAATCAAAAAGTATCCACATTCTCTTCATTCAAACTACAACTGCTTGTCAAGACTATAATGATTTCATTTTAGTCTCTCCCAAGAAGGATTTCTAAGCAAAAAATGCTCCGGCAATCTCACTGATAGGGCGTTACACCACTTAAGATAAAAAGAATATAGGATCAAGTGGTATATACACTAACCAAGCCTCTTGCAAGGGGTAAGAAAGAGTAGTTTACCAACATGATGGGTATGAGACCAAATTCATTGTTCATCGCATTAAGGAAGAGTGTTGGAAACTGAAGGATGAACTATGGATTCGTTCATCAGTTCACACTTGGGGTGATTGTTAATTAGGATCATTAAATGGTTCTTAGAGCAGTAGTTAGACCTAATGTCCTTAGGGATGACCGTGATGACATTATGGCATTGGTAATAGTTAGAAATCTTGAAGGCCCACATGAGGTGGCATACCCCCACATACATGTAACATGCAACGGTAATCTGATTGTGTAATTCACAGCAAGACCTTCTTTAAACCTTTAGCGAGGAATTAGCGTTGTTTACCATAGAGAGAGAAAGGAGATGAGGGTAAAGAGAGAGTAGAGTCAACAACCGATTGGGTCCCTTTACCCACTGAGGACCCCCTCCCCCAATCTCGGGAGAATTTGCTTTATACTTGGAGAACTGAGAAATACAAAGAACACTCTTCGAGAGAGCAAAGAACGCACTTCTGAAGAGCTCACTGTGCACACGTATAGCAAACCCAAAGACCTGAGAGGCAACGTTGACCAATACCGAGACCTTGATGCTGTCCACATTGACGATGTAGGACGCTTCTGCAAGGCAAGGAAGAGGCTTGTGCTGTCCACCGGAATGCAGGGTTACTGCGTGAGTGAGAGAGTGAAAGCTGAGAGTAATAGATACTGAGAGAGAGCTGAGATATGACCGAGAGAATAGAGCTAAGAAATAGGCTGTGTAGCCTGTAAAAGAAAGCTGAGAAAAGCTGATGAAACAGTGTCCAAACCTCTCTCCGTTCGCTGGTCCAAACCTCCGACTGTGGTGCTGCGTAGACAGCTTCAGATCAAGCTGAACTGATGGCCAAGGGACTGAGGCTGGAGCAGGGCCAGATCTGAGGAGTTCAAGGGCTACACAAGGAGGCTGAAGTGGAGCTGTAGGAGAGCTGTAGGCAGGAGCAACTGGATGCTTCAAAAGGGCAGCAAAGGGGCCCTTTTATAGGGCTGGAACTGAGCCAACCCAGTCTGTAAACAGCCGACTGGGTTGGTCTGTTTTACAGACTGGTTGGCCTACAACCAGCGTATAAAGTCCAAACCTCCGACTGTGGTGCTGCGTGGACAGCTTCAGATCAGGCTGAACTGATGGCCAAGGGACTGAGGCTAGAGCAGGGCCAGATCTGAGGAGTTCATGGGCTACACAAGAATGCTGAAGTGGCTGTCCCTGGACAAGGGCTCACAAAGGGGTCACAGCATACGACAAAATCTCCTATCTGACACAAATCCACAATTTCTTGTTTTTCTTTGGCACAATGCTATAATGCACTTGTCGATGTAGCCAGTGTGTCACTTTGCACCCAAGTGCAGGGGTGCATGTGACAATACATCCAGGAAAGGCATACTGTTGGCCTGGCTTTTCCATGTGGCACAAGCATGCACTCAGGGCAGACCATCAGGTGAGAGCACTCATTTATGCATGTGTGGTAATGCATTATGATTGGCCACACTATGTCAATGCCATGTAGGAGGGGTTACGGGCCTAGCTTCTACGTGAAGCCATCAGGTGGCTTCTCCCTCACACTTGTTCACTGATGATGATTTGTGAGCAGCCACAGTTGCTGAATCTTCAGTTTGATCATTTATAGCCAGTTATTGGCATTTCATTGCAGCAATTATTTTTTGTGCATTGTAACCTGTGCTATCTGTGGAGAGCACTACAAATATCTTCAGAAGACTAGAATACTGGTAGTTTCTCAATTTGATATAGTAGCCCATCACAGATGATAGCTTGAAGCATGTCATGAACTACCAAAAGACATCAATTTAATCTAGCAATTATCTGAAGGTGCACAACCCTGGATAGCGGAGAGCTGGTCTAGCAATGTACGCCCATTCTTTCTGTGTATCCCGTCGTTAAAAGAAAGGAAGATGGGATCAAAATAGTAATTCTGTCAACACAAGCATTATATTCTAAGCTGAGTTTACTGAATGTGTGGGCCATCCTAGAGTTATTGTTTATTACCAGGAAATCTTGTACTGATATTATATTCTCTGTGCTAAAACTGTTACAACAGCTCTATAAGAGCTAAAGAGAGCTTTAAATACACCAGATAAAATGAATACTGAGAAGAAAATACATGCATAAAAGAAACAGATAGCATACCACTAAGGCGCAAACACTGCCTTCAATTGCCCCTGCATGCCAGAACACATCCCCCGTGAGGCGTGCAAGCTCTATTGCTGTGGAGTAATGTGCATTCGCATCTAAGGGAGAGCCTGCTAAGAGACAATAATCTCCAACAGTTTTTTGAGCCCGGCCTAGCCTTCTTTTCTTTGCTTTACTCACCTGGCAGCCATTAGTTCCAATAAACTGAGAATTGCTAAGAAGACAGATTTCACTTTCTCCATTTATAGCTATTAATTACGGGGAACAAGGATACGACTAAGAGATAATCATCAAGTCAAGAATAACTAAACATACTACGCAGTTGAGAAGACAATTACAGCAGGGTACAACATATTTAGCTAACAAGAAAACCTAATACATCATCCAGGACGTCCATACTGTGGTGTGATTAAATGAATGTAAAAAAGGATAAAGAAAATTACACAAACACACACCCACACATACACAAAGGATCCTTACAAGAGGCACAAAACTAAACTAAAACATAAGAAACAAAACCACATAGTAAGAAATGCCCCACTTGTATTCTCATTAGTACCCAAGCATAAGCTGCCATCTTTGAGTTTATGGAGAGAATCGCTAGCACTAGAGGAGAAGGCATAATCAAAAAGTAGTCCACATTCTCTTCATTCAAGGTACAACTGCTTGTGAAGATTATAATAAATTTCCCTTTAGTCTCTTCAAAACAAGCATTCCTAAGGAAAAAATGCTTAGACAATCTAGTTGATAGGGCAGCGCACCACTTAAGATAGAAAGAATTTATTCCAATATCAGCAAGCTGCCGCAACATGGACCAAAACTTCACGATGTGAAAATTGCATGTCCATTAATACGGTGGAAACATTTATCTAGATGAATCCAGGAACATGCCCAACTCATCCTCTAAAAGGACAACACAGTGTGCAGTTTCAATCTCATGAGAGCTACAAGGTTGAAAACTATAAACTCCATCATGCAAAGCAGGGACTAGCTACTATGATATCCCATCTGACATCATCAGCCTAATGGTGAGGGTAGACAATAGTATAGACATATGCTCTCACACACACGTATCCATACATCCACACATACTAGAGCATCCATTTATAGTAGGTTCTTCATACTGAGTTTCTGTCAGCACTCTAGAGGTGAAGGGGCAGACTCAAACGTGACAAAGGCTGGCACTAAAGGAGAAGACTAGTCAAAAAATAGGCCACATTCTCTTCATTCAAGCTACAACTGCTTGTGAAGACTATAATAATTTCGTTTTAGTCTCTCCCAAACAAGCATTTATAGGCAAAAATTCTTGGAAAATCTAGCTGATAGGGCAATGCACGATTTAGGATAGAAAGACTTTATCGCAATATCAGCAAGCCACAACATGGACGAAAACTGCACAATGTGAAATTTTCATGTCCGCTAATACAGCGAGAACATATTCTAGATGAATCCAAGAACATGCCCAAACTCATCCTCTAA